>NC_134522.1:25080348-25707348 GCF_027942865.1 Odontesthes bonariensis | reverse complement strand
CTCTTCTTTACCATGTTGCTTCAGTTATTTGAGGTTTGCAGTCATTCATTCATTCATTTATCCATTTCACTTTATTAAAGACACTTTTAGGTCCATAAAAAAGGTCCTCTGCATTTCAAACGGGTTTCAACACCTTGATTTTTTATTTTTTTTAGCCAATCTGATGTAGATGTGCAGCTGTGTTTGGGATCATTGTTCTGTTGCATGACCCAATTTTAGCCAAGCTGCACCTGTCAGACAGATGGCCTCACATTTGACTCCAGAATACGTTGATGTACAGGTGGTTCATGGCCAGATTAATGACTGCAAGAAGCTAAGGTCTTCTTGCTGCAAAACAAGCCCATATTATCATCCCTCCACCACCGTGCTTGGCAGTTGGTATGAGGTGTTTATGCAGATATGCTATTTGGTTTTCTCCAAACTAGGCGATACTGTAAAATTTGGTATCGATCCGATACCAAGTACATATAGGGTCAGTATTGCTGATACCGATACGATACTTTTTACTTAAAAAAAAAATCTTTTGTGTAGGGGAGAACAGTATGTCATTATGAATGAATGATCAATTCTTTAGGAAATATTTTTTATTAATGTATTGAAGTGCACAAAATGATTAGTTATTAGTCACTGTAGAATGAATTCTTTACAGCCTTTTTTTAAACAAGAAAAAAATAACAAAAATCTCTCCCTTTTCTCTGCTTTTAAAAGCAAATTAAATAATGTGCACGCAATCATTACTTAAGGTCAAACCAAAAACACATATAGCTGCGCAATTACATTCCCTGAGCCCCCCTTACTGGGCCCTGTTCCCTGTTGAAGTCAGAGGTTTTTATTGAGAAACAACAACATATTTACATTTTTAGCCTTTATGGCACTTCTTCTATCGCTCACTAGCTGTCCTGTCTTGGAGAAGATCCTTTCTGATGGAACTGATGTAGCAATGACTCCCAGGTGTTTCCTGGCTAGCTTGCTTAGAGAGGGGAATGCTGCCTCATTCTGTTTCCACCAAAGAAGTGGGTCTTGATCCCTTGGAACTGGCTTCTCTTCTGTGTAGCGGCGCATTTCAATTAGGGAGTCTGTGCCAGCTGTGCGATGCTGCTGGGAAGCTTGTACTTGGGAATCAAAGTCCATCCATATCCCACCTTTTGCCGCAGCCCCTACAGGGGAGCACGAGGTAGTCGCAGGAGCCATTGATGAGGCAGAGCTGGTGGCAGAGCTTGAATTTGGATCAGGAGGGGCTGACATTGAAGGGGCCAAGGTCTGGTTGATCAACTGCATTTCAGCGCTGAGTCGCGTTTTCAAAGGTTCAACATTTGCCATATCACGAAACCCAAGGCTTTTAAATTTTATGTCCAGGTAGGTGCTGACTGCAAGATCATGACAGGTTTCAATACCTCTGAAACGACGCTGACATTGTAATGACAACTCAGCAGCTAGCCTGTTACCCTGGCGTTCATTAGATGCAGTTGATTTCAAAAGGAGTGTTACCAGTGGGATCACCTTTGACACTGAAACATGTTTTTCAGATGATATTTCTCTGGTGATTTCCTCAAATGGTCTCAGGGCATCAACAGAGAGACTTATCAATGACCAATGTTCCTCACTTAAGCACAGCGAGCTCTTTCCAAGCAGACAGAGCACAGTAGTCACCACATCCTTCTGCTCATGCAGTCTCTCAAACATGTAGAATACGGAATTCCACCTCGTTTCAACTGATTGAATCAGTTTATGCTCTGGAAAATTCTGTTGCTTTTGGATTTCTTTGAGCTTCTCTGCTGCTCTTGTGCTGTGGTGAAAGAAGGTTACTATAGCACTGCATCTGTGTTGGATGTCCAGAAGACCAGGGAGAGCCAGGTGATGGCACGACAATGAATCACAGCAGAGCGGCAGGAGGCTGGGGCAGAGCTAACTAGACACGGTGAAGCAGCTTTTAGCTGTTATGCTGCACACAACTGGAACAAACTACCAGCAGAACTGAAATCAGCCCCAACTGTGAGCACTTTTAAATCCAGGTTAAAAACATTTCTCTTTCGGTGTGCGTATGGTTGAGTTTATATCTTTCTTTATCCCCTCTTCTTTGATTGATTTTAACTGTGTTTTTAATATTTATTCTATTTTTTGCTGCTTTATGCTGTTCTTTTAAATGCTTTGTCTTTATGTAAAGCACATTGAGTTGCCTGTGGTATGAAATGCGCTATATAAATAAAGATGCCTTGCCTTGCCTTGCCTAGTGGGAGTGTCGCCACTCTCTTTTTACACCACTCTGGGCTAGGGGAGGAAGAGCTAGGCGTTTGTTCAAGATGTGAAAACCCAGCGTTTGCTCAGGATTATAGGCGAGTCGGAGACACGAGCAAAGAATAGTGAACGTAGAGGAGACATTTGAATTAAAGTATCGGAAAAAAACAACAACAATTTAAAAAAAATTTAACTATCAATACTATTACAGTTGTATCGATCAGATACCACTACCAGCTCTGGCATCGATAGTATTGATTATTTATATCGATCCGCCCACCCCTACTCCAAACATACTGCTGTGCATTATGACCAAACATCTCTACTTTGGGCTGATCTGTCCAAAGGTCATTGTTCCAGACGTCTTGTGCTTTGTTCAGGTGTAACTTTCTTGGTGTAAGTTTTCTCTGTTGGGTTGTATGAAAAAGAGGTAAACATTGTGTTATGTTACATTGCATGGTTTGCATACCGTGTTTGTTCAAGTAAATTAAAACAGATTTAAATAAAACAACTGAATAATAGGCAACGAACATTTAAAAAAAAGTCTTAGTTCACCCAACTTTGTGCGATTAATTTCAAATATTTTATTTGTCTCTTGCAAGAGCAGCAGTGTTATGTACCAATCAACTGCTGTTGTTGACACAAACACTAATTTGGACCGTTTAAGGGAACTTGGAAAACTGAAGCAGATCAATGAAAGCTTTTTACTTTCTCTCCAATTGCTCTCAGAGCCTTGTCCTGCTGACTGAACACAACTGTTCGGTTGTGGTGGTTTTTTAAGAAGGCAACGTAAGCTATGAAGCTTCCTCCATGGTCTCCCGTGGAGCTTGATTTCCTGTCACTTTGAACCAGCATATTTACACCAAGATGCTCTTGGAGAGGTTTTCTCTCTCTGCTGCGCTGCTCACATACCATCCCACTCCCAGCCCCTCGGCCCTTTCCCTGCCTCTCTTTTACCTAATCTCTGCCTTTCCCCACCTCTCTTGATCTCCCCTCTCTCTTTATCCGCCTCTCTTTCTACCACTATCACTCTCTTGTTGGTCCCTTTCTGACTTCTTTTCCTCTCTTTCTGCCTCAATCTTATTCCTCCAGCTCTCCAAAACACTTACATTGGAGTACACTCACCATCTCACACACTCCGTGGGATGGTGTTCAACTGGTACTGTACATAATGTCTCTGGGGTGTTTCACAGGCTAATGGAAAACACTCAAAAAGCCTTGGCTTTCCATTATTCCACTGTTAAAGAAACTCTCCAGGTGTTTGTACTCTTAGCTGTAAAGAAGGGTTGTTGAGCATGTTGTGAATAAATAATTTGTGCAGAGAACTAAGCATGTTTTACAGTTTACACTTTAATGCATAAACATACATTTGGGTTTAACACATTAAACAAACAATGGATTGAGCTTAATAGCAGCACATACTGATATGAGACATGTATGTGGCTTAAATTATTTCCTATTGAAACACCTCCAGCCAACTCTATTTTTTTATCTTTTTTTGTGTTCACGAAGCTGAGTCAGTGATCTTGAGGAAAAGTCAAAAACTGAGTAATTTTTTAGGCAACACAACACTTTTAGATTTTTCCTCATTTTAAAAATATCACTGAAAAATGCTTTGGCTCTAACTGAACACTGTGAGGAAAAGAAATAACATTTTTTTTTAAAGTTTCTTCATTCTTAAACACCAAACAAATGAATCCCTTAATCTTAATCCCTAGCTTTAAAATGAGACATATCATTATTTCTGTAAATTCTTTATTCATGGACCCTCATTTTGCTGCGTGCCATGGTTCCATGTAAACACAACAGTCTGGTGTTCCTTTTTGATTTATAATAACAATAAAATTACTTGGGTAGGCTTAGAATTCCAGACTATTTGGTTCGGGTTAAAAAAAATACAAACTTAGTTAAGATAACAGGTAATGCTCTTCATTGGTTACATGCCGCCATTCCGACATGTGCCTCCAATTGTAAGAATGACAACATTTAATTTTCTATCAAAACTCCCGCCATTCCAAAACTTTTTTCCTCCCATTGTCAGAATGGCGGGATGTTTAATTTTTTATAAACACCCCGCCATTCCGACAATTCCTTTATTAACCTATTAAAGCCTTTTTTTAGAGGAACTCCACAACCTCGCAAACCAGCTATAATAAATTATTATCAAAATCCCCTGAAATTTCAAATATTAAAATACAGGTAATAATGTAAATCAGTGTCAGTGAGCTGTCTCAGCGGCCAGCTGGAGCGGAGCTCTCCACAGAGCGTCTTTTGCACGCTGGCATCATATGCAACATTAATAATTGCAATTATAGACATCAATGACAGCTCAACTGTGTCAGACATCCCGGTGCTGCAAATAAAACCAATTTCATTCAATTTAATAGCATTCAAACATCACAAGCTTTGAAGAATAACAGGCAGAGAGAGAGGGGGAGAGGCTTTAATTACACTTTTAAAGACTGTATCACATCTGTAAACATGTCTTAAAACATGTAAAATGCATGAACAGAAAGAAGGGACTGTTATCTGTTGAGTAACGCACATTTCCTTATTTGGAAAGCCTTGGTGGGACATTTGCATGTCGGGATGGCAGGATGTCGGAATGGGTGGTGCAATCCCTTTTGACTAGCCGCTGTCTCCTTAACACACTTAGCATGCAGTTGCTCTCACGACATGAGAGCTTGCAATCACCTTCTTTGAATGCAACCATCTGTTGTTTCTGACAATGAACCAAGGGGTTGTTTTTAGGAGGATGACATGCTCCAATTTAAACCATCTAAGTGTCACCATAACGGAATTGCGACCACAGCAACCATACTGAACAAAGAAAAGGTTTAAAGTCCCAAGTTGCACAACAAATCTTGTTTCTGCTCACCACCACAAATGGCGCACATGTTATTTGAATCATGTCTCCAAATTAAGGTATCTTTCCATTCAAGGTTGATGAGGAACACAAAATTAATGTTGCATCGATGTGTAATTTTGCCGAAACAATGTCAGACTCCGTAGTTTTCTCTGGACCCCTGCCAAATCTGACCAGTGATGACATGTTTAGCCGCATGTTCTCCTTCAATCGCTGGTTGTCTAGATGGTGTCCAGAAAACAACGAGGGCTACAGAGATAATTGGCAATCTCTCTGGAGAAAACCTGGTCTGATGAGGAGAGACGGCATCCATCCCACTTTGGAAGGAGCGGCTCTCATTTCTAGAAATATGGTCGAATTTATTAGTCATCCAAAAACATGACAACCCAGGGTTGAGACCAGAGTTGTAGTCTTACACACTTCTCTGCGGCTTCCCACCTGCTGAGGATCATGTTCGCATTAATGAATCAACTCCCACTGACTGTTTAAATGTTCACGTTCCTCGAACCACAGGCAGAGGAGGAGGAGTGGCAGCTATCTTCAGATCAGGGTTACTAATCAGTCCTGGACCCAAGATTAGTTTGAACTCTTTTGAATCTCTGATTGTCTATCAGAGAATGCTATAACCAGATTTAAAGACTTAATTCCATCATCCTTTTCTTCATTGTCCCCTCTTTTCTGTCTTCTCAAACCCCAGCTGGTCGAGGCGGATGGCCACCCTTCCTGACTCTGGTTCTGCCAGAGGTTTCTTCCTGTTAAAAGGGAGTCGTTCCTCTCCACAGTCGCCTCAGGCACGCTCAGGACGGGAGATTGGACTGAAGACAAGTTTCGGTGCAATCTGTTGGTTTCCTTAGCTAGGAAATTGTTTTTGAATCGGCTCTATATGAATGAATTGGATTATTTTGAAATTAATTATGATTACAATGAATTGAACTCAAATTGGCTTGAATTGGACTATACTATTTAAGTGCCTTGAGATGACATTTGTTGTCATTTGGCGCTATATAAATAAACTGAATTGAATTGAATGAGGACGAGAATTAAATAAACCACTGTACCGATGGTTAGGTCATGCAGTTTTGTGGAAGTGTTTATATAAAGGATGTCCAGGTGAGATTTTGAGAAAACGAATATAATGTATTTAACAGGGGAAGATGTTTTGATTTAAATCTCAGCCTATTAGGATTCAGAGAGTGAAAATTTGCCCTTCGACAGCGACGGTTCACTGTCCAATGAAGTGACGGTTCGGAAGACATCAAGGGGACCCGTTGCCCCACAGAGGTGAAGGTGGCACAGGTCGACAAGATCGTAATGGCAGGGGAGCAAGTAGATGAGGAAGAGGCCGCAGGGGTGGTCTGAATTGCACTGGAAACATGTGTGTCAGGATGGCTTGTTTTTTTTTTGTTTTGATAACTGATAAAGTTTCCCAGGGATGGATTAGGCACTTTGATCTGGCAGTTGGCTATCGAGGACTGAGACATTTGGCAAATGCTGAGCTCAGTGATTTTTTTTTTTTTTGTCCCTCCTCCTCACTGATGATTTTTGAACGCTGATTACAAATTAAACTAACAGATATGCCAACCAAATACTGAAGTCAAAATCAAGAGTTGATTGAAAGACATTTAACAGATTCTTATATATTAATTAGTAAAAGGTTGTGATCTTTTACTGATTTTCTGTCTTCTATGTGAATAAAATGACAAAGAAAAAAAAGAAGAAAATGATTATAACTTGGAATAGCTTTGTTCATAGATGTGTAAACAAATTGAGAAAAAAAAAGACAATGTAAATTTGTTCCAACTCTACTGTTCTGTAGAAGTTGCGTGCAGAGCATGAAATTATGTAATCAGGGATGCCATCACATGCAAATTCATTGACTACATTTACTACCCTCATAAACCTTGGTAAACACCCACTAAGGCTGTGGAGTGAGGTGCTTAATTCCACTTCACCCTTCTTTCTGGTAGGATGTGCCTGATTTCAGATTGGTAATACAGCTTTGCGTGTCTATGCAAACAGAAATTTGGACCCTAATTACATCCAATAAACCTCAAAGCACGTCTTTACTGTGTGAAAGCAGCATACAGACCAAAAAGCCTTTGAAAAAAAGCTGCTATTCAGTTCCATCAATGCTAATATTCCTGCATGCTTCATGCTACTGTTGCACTTTGGTACTACATCAAGCTTAAAGCTTTTAGTCAAATCGGAAATCTCGTTTGTCCCACAAATATTGGGCTGCATTAACAGCAGGACATTCAATATATGATGCGTCTTTCTTTGCAACATCTCAGGAACAAGAGCTACATGAGTCTGCCTTTTTTCAAGTAAGATAACCTGATTCCTGATGGGGTTAATCAGTCTGTGAACTTGATAAGAGCTTGATAGTATCAGAGTAACTTCAAATACAGGCCCCTCTTTCTCTCTTTCTTCATCTAACAAGAGCGCTGGTATTTATAGCTACAAAATGCAAAAGGGATTAAGAAAGGCACAATAGTATCAGCATTTAAACAGATAAAGAAACGAGAGGCGTCTGGCTGCAGACCTGTACTGTCAGGACCCATGACCTGCACTGTCAGGACCCTTAGTTGCAGACATGCACTGTGACGTCACCTGCACTGTGAAGACCCGAAGCGACAAGCGAGGAGCACGTATTTTTCGTTCCCCATTTGAACTGTGGAGACGACGAGGTGAGTAAAAGTCGAATGAAAACAACTTTCTTTCATACGAAGAAACAGAAACAGTCTTTATTCACTGGAACGTTACGTTGCACACTATATACTCTAAAGTTATATTAATTTTAAAGAATCAGGGTTTTTTTTAAACTTTTGGCTAGTCTTCAGCGTTGTTATCGTATCGATAGTGCTCACTTAAATGTGCCATTTTTCGTATCGATAGTGCTCACTTGTATAATTTTGTTTGACTTATTACGACATTATTTGTCTCTTACAGATGCATATTTCAATAACTATATACTGTAAAGTTATATTAATTTTAAAGAATCAGGTTTTTGTACTTTTGGCTAGTCTTTAGCGTTGTTATCGTATCGATAGTGCTCACTTAAATGCGCCATTTATATATATATAATTTAGTTTTACTTATTACGACATTATTTGTCTCTTACAGATGCATATTTCAAAAACTATATACTGTAAAGTTATATTAATTTTAAAGAATCATATTTCAATAACAACCGCCGGCACTACGTCCAAAATCGAACGCTGCACGTCATGTTGCAAACTGTTTCACTGCCCTCTGTGCCTACAATTTAAACCAGCAAAATTGTCCAAGCTGCAGAGCCACTTAGAGGCACATACAAAAGGTGGCATTTTATGTAAAGGTAAGCATAATGTATTTGTCTATTTGTTTGTACTCATAAGTATTAGCCAACGCTACTAACTTCTGGCAGGTTGTGGTTTGGTTTGTAAAAGGGTAAAAGGAAAATTAAGGGAATGTAGGTTGCAGTGAAGAACATCTGACACCTCACTTTCTGTCTTTTAGAAACCTATCCCAGTCACTAAATCCTGGCAACTGGACAGAGAAAACTGGACTACAAATTCAGGTAAGAGTATAACAGACATCCCAAGTTCCAAAAACTCATTTCAGGGAGATGACTCAGTCTCCTCTCCTCTCCTCTCCTCTCCTCTCCACTCCACCCCCCCCCCCCCAAACAAATATATATATATATAGACGTATATATATATATAAAGAGCAGTGCGATAAAGTCAAAATGAAATGATAATGAAATAGCAGTGACTTACTCTATAGTACACAATAAAATGTACAGTATAGGCCTATGGCATCTTGTGAGATGTTGGCTTATGAATATGAGCATAAGGCCGATTTCAGACCAGAGCGTGGCGTGGCGGCAGCGAAACGACGGCAGTCTTACGCCGGTTATCAGGCGGTGTGTTCAACTTGGCTTTTCACACCGGACAGTCCGCAGTTCCGCTCCAGCCCTGTCTGCAAATCCCACAGACTATGTATTTAACTGCGCATATAGATGCAATAACAATAATAATAA
This sequence comes from Odontesthes bonariensis, assembly GCF_027942865.1. Taxonomy (NCBI): domain Eukaryota; kingdom Metazoa; phylum Chordata; class Actinopteri; order Atheriniformes; family Atherinopsidae; genus Odontesthes; species Odontesthes bonariensis. The sequence continues at coordinate 25,698,226 of NC_134522.1, read as the reverse complement.
TAACATAATAATAATAATAATAGTAGCTTTAGGCCTACAATTTGCTCGTTGTTGTTTTCTAAGAGGGGGTTGGGGGAGGTGTCTCTGAGACAGAAGCTATCTGGCCACTGTTGAAAACGCCGACAGTTATCACCAGAGACTTGTTCAGCGAAATGGGTAAGTTTTGTCTTTGCCTCTCCGAGTTGACTATTTTATAACTCCGCAGTGAAGTTTTACATTATTGGTTTATTATTGTTGATAACTTCATTTCATTTATGTTACTCTAGACCGTCGTGTTTACTTCGACAGAAGAAGAGCAGCAGCGCTCCTTAAAACCGATGGGTGGTCATCACCGTTTCAATAAAAAGTTCGAAGACATGAATACATAGCTGGTTTAATTTCCCCATTCATTTCAACGAGACACCGCCGGCCGCTGCCGTCCAAATTCCACTCGAGTTCTATTTTCCAAAAGCAGCGCGGGACGGAGGCGTATCCGCGCCGCTACCGCCCGACTACCGCCGGTGTGCAAGGACAGATCTGTTTCCATGTATTTTCACCTCCGCCGGTGAAAATCGCTTCCGTTCCACCACGCTTTGCCGCCCTGGTCTGAAATGGATCTAAGAGAAAATGTGTGCAGTGACCAAACAAAAGTTTACAATACAAATAAAAACAATAGACCGGGAATTGATAGATTTTATGTCGTACTGTTAACTAATTAATTCATTTGTGAGGACCTCTTGAAAAATATAGCGTTGAAAATTGTTTAAAAATACGTGCTTCCGATACACACGCTTTTATTTTGAAAGGCTTCGAATCAACTTCCGGTCCTCATAGTGCACTTCCGGTCCTCACAGTGCAGGTGACGGTCTGCAACAGGGTCCTGACAGTGCAGGTCTTCTTTAAGAGAGCCAAGACAACACTATCGGAGGAAGTGAGGAAAAAGGACAAAGTGTAGGAGCAAAGTGTAGGAGCAAGGACATGAATAAAAATCAGACAGGATTTTACTGTTGGAGAGAGCTCAGAATGAAAACAGGATCCAAGACGTGCAAAGCTAGTTTCATTTTTGCTTTGGTTAGGTCATTGATTAGCCATTTTGTTTTGTGTTGTGTCAGATTTGCTATGCTTTGCTTCCCTTTTCACTAAAAATGCTGATATTCGGGTTTATAATCATGAAAAGGTACAAGCATGATCATTTCTGCCCCGGCTCTGTGTAGGTTGTAAATCAGAGGGGACTGAAGCTGGGGTTGATTCCTTTATTATAGCTGTTCATGAAAATAGAAATGTGTTTACAGACTCCAGACATTTACTGATGTGCTGTGTTAATTGTGTGCTTCGGTGTGTGTTTTAAAGTATCTTCCTACTCATTTGTCAAAACATGAAAACACACTGAAGATACATTCTTATCATTACCGTCTCTACCGCACAGATAATAGCCACCTCAGTCTGGTTTCAGACCAACTTGCATAAAATTGAGAATTTAATGCCAGAGTCTTGGAAGTTACAGCCTTTCAAAAGGTCCTCTGCTAATACGGCACTGTAATATATACAGTGCTGATTATATTGCACATGTACAGATTTTATATACATTCAAATGCCTCAAAAATAGAAATCAGAAAAAGTAGACCATAATACATTTTAACTGGAACATTTTACTTTTTGTTTGTTTGTTCTGTCTTTTTGTGTGTTTCTTCATCACATCTCATAGAAGAAAATATGCTGTCTTACTCTTGGAAGGTCTTGTAACATTACCCTGCACTGTAGTGTAAGTAACACTCCAGTCTTTACTTTCTGGGTATTGTAACCCTTGCACAGTATTATCATGAAGCCATAGAGTGCTGTCTAATGCCTCCCATACACTAGACAACTTGGAAAAGCCTTGAAAAGAACTTTTAAAAGACTAACGCCTGACACCCTCTCACATCTACAGACAGCGTCACTGAGTTTTAAATCACAAACTAAAGATTTTGCAAAGACTCAAGATCTTCCGAGGCTACTATTTGCAAGACCATAACTAGGTTTCTCTGAGAATATTTCCCATCTTGTACCTGGTGGAAATTCTCAACAACAAAGACGTTGACTAATAAGCAGCTTTTAGCCACAGCTGCATTTTTAAGTGAGGTGTAAAAAGGAGTGGCGCTCTACATGGTACCAAGGAGATTAAACATCGTAGAGACATTCGTGCTGTTGCCATAACGGAATTTTTTATGTTCCAATTAGACCAAACTTTTTTTTTTGTTTTGCCTCATCGCCATGGTAACTCTTGGCCACAGCTTTCCCTGCTTCCTGTTTGGAAGTGACAACACAATTTGCATAAAACAAGACTAAAGACTTATGATCATATTAAACACGTTTGATTTTGTCGTAACCCCAAGATGTGAGACTGCATTATAAAGCTTGGATTGAGTTTGATGACCACCTTACACCAAACGGGTTGCACCACCCATTCCGACATCCCACCATTCCCACATGCAAACGTTCCGCCATTCCAACAAGGCTTTCCATAAAAGGAAATGTGCGTTACTCAACAGATAACAGTCCCTTCTTTCTGTTCATGCATTTTACATGTTTTAAGACATGTTTACAGATGTGATACAGTCTTTAAAAGCGAAATTAAAGCCTCTCCCCCTCTCTCTCTGCCTGTTATTCTTCAAAGCTTGTGATGTTTGAATGATATTGATACTGAATGATGATATAAGGGTCAAATCTACAGTCAGAGGGGAGGATCAGGTGGATGTGGGCTTATTTCGGATTTTAAAAATAAAAATAAAAGATGATGGCACTCAGGATCCATCCAAAAGGGCTGTGTTGTTACTATTTCACTATAAATCTGGTGTGTGCGTGTAACAGCTGTCATGAAGGTGTGTCGGATACCGTCAGATCCTGACAATGTCATGAGTCAGGTGGTAATTTTCAAAACGCACTCCAAAAAAGCAAATTAATGATATTCAAATAGTTTATGACACAAAAAGGAGCGACAAATATAGACAAACACTGTTCACTTATTGATTTAAAACTACTAAACTAATAAAAAAAATAATAATAATACGTTTTGGGCAGTGTTGGGAGTAACAGCGTTTAAGTATAACGGCGTTACTAACGGTAACGGTAACAGTAACGGAATAATCTAATCAATTACTTTTCCCATCGTTACAACGCCGTTATCGTTACTGAGAATATAAAGTGGCGCGTTACTACACTTCGGTTGTAGGCTTTCGGCTACACATCAGCTGCACACTGCCTGGAGAGAGCAGGGGTGGGGATGATGACACCATTGCAAATGCGATGATGATTGGCTGTGTGGGCGGATGCCCTGCTCACGCTGTCTCACTGCACGCGCTGACGACTACTAAACACACACAAGACAACGGCGACGAGCCAGGGAAGTTCAAAGGTAGGGTTCTCTAACTGGAAGGACCGTCACTACTTCTCACTCGTGGAGATAAAAGGCAAGAATGTGTATGTAACATGCACGCTATGCCCAGGGAAAAAAACTTTATCCACGTCTGCCTCAAGTAACTCAAATCTAATGAAGCACCTCACATCATCCCATGCGAATATGAAGCACTTGTAGCTTCTGCAGCTGCTAACCCAAACCCAAGCCCAAAGGCAGCTAGCGTGAGCCCCAGCAAAGGAGACGGAGCCACTCGAAAACACTCGATTTTTCGGGTCAGAAACAGGTGACCAGTGAGTAGGATAGTGTTCTGTTTATTGTGCAGTAGGCCTAAAATACAGTTACAGAGAATTGCACTACTTAATGGCCAGATTTTCCTTTGGTTCTTTTTACCCAAGTTTACATTTGTGTGTCTTAATTTTGCACTTGAATTTTATGTTCAATATTTATGTTTTTATTTCTATGCATCATATGGCAGGCTGCAATCTATTGAGTTCAAATAAATACTGAATGTTCTAAATTACTGTACGTAGTGTTTTTATTCTTCAATCAGTTCATATAAACATATTTGATGTTAAAGATGTTATAGAACGTAACAGCGTTATAGAACATAAAAAATAACGCCACAGTTACTTTGCTGAGTAACTAATTACTTTTACAATGTGGTAACTGAGTTACTAACTCAATTACTTTTTGGGAGCAGTAACTAGTAACTGTAACTACTTACTTTTTTAAAGTAACTTGACCGACACTCTATTTGGGTAGCCTAATATATGAATTGGTTTTATTTGCAGCACTGGGATGTCCGACACAGGTGAGCTGTCATTGATGTCTGTAATTGCAATTATTAATGTTGTGTATGATGCTCCGCTCCAGCTGGCTGCTGTGACAGGTCACTGACACTGTGTTTCTGCTTAATCTAACATGTATCACACGCCCGATTAACATACCTGTATTTTGATATTTGAAATTTGAATATGCTATTAAAGGAATTGTCGGAATGGCGGGGTGTTTATAAAAAAATAAAACATACCGCCATTCTGAAAAAGGGAGGAAAAAAAGTGTCGGAATGGCGGGATGTTTGATAGAAAATGAAGTGTTGCCATTCCGACAGTTGGAGGCCCAGGTCGGAATGGCGGCATGTAATCACACCAAACAACAAAGATCACAACTCGCGTGAGATTCTTCACGATTTCACGAGTGATGGAAATCCACAAGGATAAAAGTAAATACAAGATATACCAGCAGTGAAACAATACTTACTTTTTTTTTTTTCCAATATTCCCCCTAAAGATGTGAACACTGTGTCTTCATGATTTTTGCTTCAACGACCACCAAATGACATATGTAATGTGTATATTTTACTTGATGTGTACACACAACTTTGTAGTGTGTGTCCTTACAGTTGGGACAGCTTGAGTTGAGTCTGGTACATTTAAAAGGGAGCAACAAGCCACATACCGGTCAGCAATGGATACCATGCAGTGTCTCTGAAACACAGAACTGCTTCTCTTTCACTCAAATTTTGCTTTTATCCATAACAACTGTTTCCGTTGTGCCAGAGATTTGCAGTTCCTCTTACTTAGATCGTTAGAGTCAATTTATACACGCGTGAGTATGAAGAAGTGTTAGAATGCCCGAGCGGCCATGGAGGCAATCAGGAGAATTTCAGAGTACGGATCCAGATACGTTAATTTCTTCAATAATTACCATATAACACATACACCAACACCTACATCCACAACTGATATTTACAGACTGACTACTTATATACATTGTGGTCCAGCTAATGAGCTGGACTATACCATTTCACCCGGGTAACACACCTACTTAGATTTACAACCATATTTACATAACTCATCACTGGAATATATATACAATCTTAATAACCATCAATACACCCAGAGTAAACATAATAAACACACACATATATTTTACCACGGTTAAATACATATTTATACCATATGAGACTCCCCTCTACTTATTTCCCACTTGTCCTCCTCCCTCCCGGATCGAATAAAGTGCGCGTGCCCCCGGGGAATTGTTTTGCCCGAACACCTCAGGAGACAGGATGACGAGCAGAGGTAAGTTTATGCTCATATAAGTATATGATCAATATAACTCTTATGTGTTGTCTTCATTTATATTTTATATAGTCTTTGTTTCCTTCTGCCGCTATCGGCTTGTCAATCAACGTTCGTCTCATTCCACAGGTGAACTACGAGGTGCGTCAGCCCCCGTGTCCCTCCCGTGACAGGATTGTGACGGCGGCGCGTCGTCACATTTCCTCCCCCCCTCTCCCAAGAGTACAGCAACTCAATCCTCATGTACTCTGGAAAGACAGTCTGCCACCAAGTTGGCTTTCCCTGCCCGGTACTTGACTGTGAAGTCATAGGGTTGCAGGGACAGGTACCACCCTGTAAGGCGTGTGTTGGAGTCCTTCATCCTGTTCAACCACTGCAAAGCGCGATGATCAGTCTCCAGGACGAAGTGACGTCCCAGTAAGTAGTACCTCAGCGACTCAATAGCCCACTTCATCGCCAGGCACTCCTTCTCCACTGTAGAATATCTCGTCTCCTGGTCCAGGAGCTTGCGGCTCAAAAACAGCACCGGACGGCTTTATCCTTCCGTCTCCTGCAAAAGTACTGCTCCAATGCCGACCCCTGACGCATCCGTCTGCAGTACGAAGGGTTGAGAAAAGTCTGGACTGTGGAGAAGAGACTCACTTGTTATAGCTCTCTTGAGATCAGCAAAAGCTCTGGCGCATTGTTCATTCCATCTCACTTTGTTTGGGGCTGAGGCCTTGGTGAGGTCAGTGAGGACAGCTGTCCTCTCTGCAAAGTGGGGGATGAACCTGCTGTACCATCCCACCAGCCCAACAAAGGCACGCACCTTCTTCTTTGTGGTGGGCACCGGATATGAGTGGATGGCGTCCACTTTCCCCACTCGAGGCTTCACCACACCCTGTCCAACAACATGACCCAGGTACTCCACCTGCCTCTGAGCGAAAGCACACTTTGCAGGATTGATGGTAAGCCCAGCATTCTTGATCAGGCGGAGGACTCGTCGCAGATGAGCCACATGTTCTTCCCAGGTCTGGCTGAAGATGACAACATCAGCCAAGTAGGCAGCTGCAAACTGCGGCACGTCTCTCAACACTTGGTCCATAAGTCGTTGGAACGTTGCCGGTGCCCCCTGGAGACCAAATGGCATCACCTTGAACTGGAACATGCCATAGGGTGTTTTAAATGCTGTCAGCTCCTTGGTCTCAGTTGCCAGTGCAAGCTGCCAGTATCCCTTGCTCAGGTCAAGTGTGGTGACGAACTTGGCCTTCCCAACTCTCTCTAGCAGCTCATCGATGCGCAGCATTGGGTAGGATTCAAACTTTGACACCGCATTGAGGTACCTGAAGTCAATACAAAACCTCAGTGAACCATCTTTCTTCGGGACCAACACGATGGGACTGCACGACTCACTGGTTGAAGTTTCAATGATCCCCAGCTGCAACATCAGCTCAACCTCTTTCTTGAGCTTTGGCACCAATCGTTCAGGGATCCTGTAGCACTTCCGGCGGGGAGTGGCACCCTCTTTCAGGTAGACCTTGTGCTGAACCAGTGTTGTGAAGCCAGGTTTTTCTTGGAAAAGCTCTGGATCCAACAATGCTCTTATCTCCCCCTGCTGAACAGGCTGGAGATGGGACACATCCATTAAACTGGACTCAGAAATGTTGGTGGGGAACGACTGCTCCCTCTCGTCCTCCCTGTCAGGGACCCGGATGAGGAGGTGCTGCCTGGCAGGCTGTTGGCTCGGCAGTGAAGGTATCTGGAACTCCTTCAGCAGGTTCACATGGAAACCCTGATGTTTCTTTATCCTGTCCGGCATGTATAGTTCATAGGTTACCTTACCCAGGCGCTTGGTGATTTGGTAAGTCCCCTGCCATCTGGCTAACAGCTTGCTGTCACTGGTTGGGAGTAATAGCAACACCTGCTGACCCGGCTGAAAAGTCCTGTCCCTGGCCTTCTTGTCATACCAGGTCTTCTGGCTGGCCTGTGCAGTTCGCATGTGCTCTTGTGCTAGAGCTGTCATCTGCTCCAGTCTCTCTCTCATCTTAATCACATAGCTGGCAACATTATCCTGGTCTGGGATTGGCTTCTCCCAGTGCTCCTTCAGGAGGTCAAGTGGCCCCCTCACCTGGCAACCGTAAAGAAGCTCGAAAGGTGATAATCCTGTTGACGCCTGTGGCACCTCCCGATATGCGAATAGCAGGTATGGCAGCCATTGGTCCCAATCCGAGCCTGTGTGGGAAACAAATTTCCGCAGCATGTTCTTGAGAGTCTGATTAAACCTCTCTACCAGTCCATCCGTTTGGGGGTGGTATGGGGTGGTCTTTATACCCTTCACTCCTAACAACTGATACACTTGTTGCAACAGTTTTGACAAGAAGTTTGTCCCAAAGTCTGTCAGGATTTCTCTCGGCACCCCTACTCTCGAAAACAACTGGAGAAGGCAGTTTGCCACCTGTCTGGCCTTAATGGATCTGAGGGGAAAGGCTTCTGGATAACGGGTAGCATAATCACAGATTACCAAGATGTACCGATTTCCTGATGAGCTTCTCTCAAGGGGCCCCACTATATCCATGCCTATTCTGTGAAATGGAGTCTCTATGACTGGAAGTGGCTGAAGCTGGGCATGGGCTATTCCCCTAGGTGAAGCTAGCTGACAAATAGCACACGAAGCACAAAAGTCTTTCACTTGGGTATACATGCCAGGCCACACAAATCTATTTGCGATCCTTCTGAGGGATTTCTGGAATGCCAGGTGGCCTGCCCACGGAATTGAGTGTCCTAGCACCATGACCTTCTGTGTAAGGCTCTGTGGTAAAGCTAAAGCCTCAACTTTACCCTGACACTGGTAGAGAATTCCATTCTTTATGATGTACCTAGCATCGGCCAAACAGTGTGCCTTGTCCTGTTTCTCACCCTCAACCTCTGAGACCTTGTCAAACCAGGCTTTCAGTGCTCGATCAGCCTGCTGCAATGCTGCTATGTCAGAGGGGATGTGGAAATCTACAGGCTGGCTGGGCTTTGCTGCTTCCAAACGCTGTTCCCTGGCTGTGGCCAAAACTTTTTCCCTCCGTCTCTGAGCTTTGGACTTAGGCTCCTTGACTGGACCTGCCTCCAACTGATCATGGTAAAAAGGTAACTCCTCCAGAGCGTTCCTTGCTTTCTGAGCCCTAGTAGTGACCATGTTACAGGCTGTGATTGCCGGTTGGAATCTTTGCTCCTGCTGCTGCTCCTGCTCCTGCTGCTTTGGTGCCTCACCAGTGCTCTCGACATGTCTTTCCCTGGTAACCTGGTGTTCACTTATTGTCTGTTGTATCAAGTCTAGCAATGTGGGGACATCATTATCAAGGACAACTGGGTAAGGTAGACTGGGGACTAAGGCTACTGACAGGAGGTAGGTCTGACCACCTACAGTAAGATAAATCTCAGCTGTACGGTACTCTTTCTCATCACCATGAACACAACTGATGATGGATGTGGTCTCATTCCACTGCTCTCTTGGCACTATGTGGGGCCGAACTGCAGACTGGAAACTGCCAGAGTCTAAGAGAGCCTCCTCCCGCTGACCATTAATCAGTGCTGACGTAGTGAGCCCTTCTTCCTGGTGTGAAACTGGATGAGTGGGTCTGGGAACTGAACACAAAAGAGAAGGCTTACTCTGTCTGATTGCGGGGCATGTGTATTGAGTGTGACCTATTGCATTACACTGATAGCAGCGTGTGTCCTGTCTAGCGCTAGAAAAGGATTTCTTGCCAGCTGGTCTACTGGGAGAAAACTGCCTAGCTCTGAAATGAGAAATGACCTGGGATTGACCACCCTTTTCACCCCCATTGGACTTACTGCGCCCAGTGAAGTAGCTTTCACGTCCGAATGAGATTCTTTTTCCTCCGCTTCTGGCTGATAAGAAAACCTCTGCCAGTCGGGCAGCCTCTTCTGCAGACCTCGGGTCACGTTCTCGGATCCAGACTTCCAGCTCCGGGTTCACCATCCTCAGAAACTGCTCCAGTATCAGCAACTCCGAAACATCTTTCATTGTGGAGGTCTCTGGCTTAATCCATTTGATAAAAAAGTCTTTCAATCGAACATACAATTCCTGTGGGGTTTCACTGTGATTAATGTCCAGGGAGCAAAACCTTCTCCTGTAGGTGTCGGCTGTGATTTCATACTTCCTCAGAATGACTTCTTTGACTTTGTCATAATCCTCTGAATCAGAAATGTCCATGAGAACATATGCACTGTGTGCTTTACCTGTGAGCAGAGGGACTAGTTGAATCGCCCATTCTTCTCTCAGCCAACAGTAGACCAACGCCATTCTTTCAAATGTAATCAAATAATGCTCAATATCATCATCTGGAGAGAGTGGTGTCAGCTTTGGCTCTCTGTGGATGTGTGGCGCCCGTGGTGGTGACATGCTCCTCTGACCTGTTACCTGCTGCTCCTCCGCATTGTCACCATCATCTGCGTCGTGGCCCTCAGCTCCATTCTCATATCCGTCACGTAAATCATGCACTTGTGCTTGTATCAGCTGAAACTGATGCTGCATATTCCTCCATCTCTGCTCTTCGCGGATCGACTCTTTTTCCCTCTTTTCATCTCTGGAAGCTTGGGAGTGCACCAGAGATTTCACCAGATTTGTCAACTCTTCCATTGTGTCAGGATTACTAGCTCCTGCCCCTTGCTGGTCAGCTGAACCACCTGGTTCACCATTATCTGGCTCCATCTGTTGCTCTGCCTTTTTTGGTCTTGTCATTGTATTTCTCCTTGGTATGCTTTCCAGCTTTACTTCTGACACCACTTGTTAGAATGCCCGAGCGGCCATGGAGGCAATCAGGAGAATTTCAGAGTACGGATCCAGATACGTTTATTTTCTTCAATAATTACCATATACCAACACATACACCAACACCTACATCCACAACTGACATTTACAGACTGACTACTTATATACATTGTGGTCCAGCTAATGAGCTGGACTATACCATTTCACCCGGGTAAAATCAGCGACACACACCTACTTAGATTTACAACCATATTTACATAACTCATCGCTGGAATATATATACAGTCTTAATAACCATCAATACACCCAGAGTAAACATAATAAACACACACATATATTTTACCACGGTTAAATACATATTTATACCATATGAGACTCCCCTCTACTTATTTCCCACTTGTCCTCCTCCCTCCCGGATCGAATAAAGTGCGCGTGCCCCCGGGGAATTGTTTTGCCCGAACACCTCAGGAGACAGGACGACGAGCAGAGGTAAGTTTATGCTCATATAAGTATATGCTCAATATAACTCTTATGTGTTGTCTTCATTTATATTTTATATAGTCTTTGTTTCCTTCTGCCGCTATCGGCTTGTCAATCAACGTTCGTCTCATTCCACAGGTGAACTACGAGGTGCGTCAGCCCCGTGTCCCTCCCGTGACAGGATTGTTCCTGGAGCGAGTGACGGCGGTGCGTCGTCACAAGAAGACACCCGAAAACGACCCATTGTATTTGCTTTTACTTAAAATGTTGCAGCACAGTCATTTTTTAACTCATTTGTCAGATTTTACCCTGATTTTCATTTTCATTGGTTTTATGTGATTAATGCACAGGAAAAGATGCACAGAGAAAGACTGGTTGGAAAAAACATGAACATACTTAATGCAAGACTGAGTCACACGGATGCCTCCCTGCATCCGTTTGAAGATTACATTTGACTTGGAGACCGGGGGGGTGGCTGTTTATCAGAGAGATGAAAGGAATGCAGTGGTTTGATAAATGAAATGTGCGTGTCAAAGTGTTATGAAGATTAGACGTGTTCACAGATGTCACTGTATACTCGGTAGCAACGCTGAGGGAGACAGGCTGTTTTTACTGGAACTTAAGTAAGATTGAGGTAATTTTGTCCATAACTTCCTTTGGGAATACCGACCTGTTTGACCATTCATGTTTGGTTATTGTGTATTTTGATCTTCCATGAAAAAGCAATCTGTTTTTCTGGTTTTTATAAACTAACTTTTTGTTTCACTGTGGAACAACTGTCATTCCCAGCAAACAGAGTTTTAGACACGAAGCTGACATTCCTGCTTACCTTGTCTCTATGCTTATTTTACTTGATCAGGAGATCACTTACCAACATGGATCAAACCTGCCAGTAAAGGACAAGTACATACTGTACAAATCATCATAATGGTGCCAGTAGGAAGCCAATCTGCAATCTCTGTCTGTGAGCTGCATCTCACCAAGATGGCTTCATACCAAATCTAAACAGATTTTGCAGGAATTATAGGCAAACTAAATGTATTCATTTCTTGTTTCCTAATTCAAAGGGAATGAAAATCTTTGAAAATGTAGGGAGGTCAAAGATTTTTTGACAACAAATTGCATGGAACTGTTTGTTCACATGTTGTATTATGATAAAGTATTCTTGCTGCAGCAAACATTTGAATATTCTTGACACAATGGGATGTCCTTAGCTTCATCAGCAACAGACTGTTCACCTGACCTCATCTATAATGTGCTTATTGCGTTAACTTTTGCTGTTAGTATATTTTCAGTTAATAAACACTGACATCCAGGTAATGGAAGGTAACAGCATTGTTACTTTGATTATAATGAATTAGACTTTTTACAATACAAGTAGATTTGAACGAGATGATTTTGAGTCACCTATGGTCTGGAGGACCGTGAAATCAAATGAGAGAATCCAAGAGAAGGCAGTGACTTCAGCGTCATATCTGGCATTCTGTTGGCTGAGTGTTTCAGAGTAGTCTGGGAGAAATAAATCCAAGGGCAGAAGTTTTGCGAGTACACAGAAGAAGTGCAAAAGGGAAGGGTGGTATGTTTGTACAGGCAATAGAGTATAACATAGGAGATGTTTAGGAGAATGTGCAGACAGTTTGATATGGACTTTTTTCCACAGTTGCTGTTCACACAACAAAATCACAGCAGGAGGTTTTCTCTCCCAACAAGAAATGAGAAGGATGGGGTGCAGCATGTGATGCAGGAATTATGCTTTGAAAATCGCTCTGTTGTCTTTACAACATGTTGAGAATAGCAGATGAGACTCCTTATTGTGTTGATATAAATATTGCATGTTTCTGTATAATAGCAGGAGCAAGCGTAAAGCAGCTTACAGGTGTGTAGAAAGGACAAACTCCCAGCAGCACACACGTGCGATTTTTCACATCACAGCAGCAAGTACTCCGGAATATTTGCTGAAAGAAGCATACACAGTCTCAGCGATGATGTTCAGGAGATTGTACTACAGGGCTGGGTGGAAAATCTCCGCAAGAAGTCCAGGGGTCTGTTCCACAAAGCAGGTTCGCTGAGTCTAATCCTCAACTCTGAGTTGATCTACTCTGAGATAGAAAACTCTGAGTTTCTGGTTCCACAACAGCTGATTTGAGTTTAGTTTATAAAAAGCCAGCATCAATGGAGCCCCAATTTGACGAGTCACCATGGCAACGGGAAGAGGAGGGCTACGTTTTTCACCAACCTCGAATTGGAAATCTTAATGCGCTCATACGGCGAGTTTCAACACGTTTTTAGAAAGAAGTGCAACACCGCTGCAGCAGCAAAAGAGAGGGAGATGGCGTGGGAGAACACTGCTGCTTGGGTCAATGTGTAAGTTTAAATGTAGTTCTTTGCAATCACAATAATATTACAGGGGAAAACTGAATGGTTGCCAATTCATTTATCTAATTTAGGTGCAATCCCGCGGGAGAGAAGCGCACTTGGCAGCAGTTTAAGATGAAATATAAAAACATTGGGCCTCATGCAACAACCGTTGGTACGCACAGATTTGTTCTTAAGTCGTGCGTACGAGTGATTTAAGAGAATTTGCGCATTCAGCAATCTTTTCGTATTTTACGTTTTCTTTCAGGTACGAACAGTATTTACGAGTGATCCAGAGCTGTCGTAGGAGTTTCATAAATTAGTCCGCTGTTATTCCAATCAAGTTTGTTTGACTAATGGATTGTATGTTTAATTACTTTGAAGCAAACATAAATAAATATACATTATACCCCATAATGATGCTGACATTATTCTGTTTGACTTAAATTATGCACTAAATTAGTGTACAAATCCCAGATTTGCACAATATTGCCATGAACAAGGGTCTCCACTTGAACCAGCCCAGGCAGACCAGAAGGTGTGGTGCCAGAAGACCCCCCTCATGGACCGCCCCATCAAAGTGCCATCATGATGAGGCAACAACTGATTGTACGGCTTTAGTTGCAGTCATCGAGCGCCTGGCCATGGCGAGACGTTTTCTTTTTTTTAAGCCATTTTCATATCAAACCATTTCTTCTTTATTTCAGTGACATACGAACTACAGGTGACACAGAATTAACAGGACTCGTAATTGCTTCCCATTTCTTCGCTTTAGCAGGTCCCGTAATTCCACTGCTGACACTGCTAAAATGACAGATTTTCCTTTTTTGGATCTCTGAAAGTAGAACTTCAATCTCAGAGCCCGTAAAGTTGTTCTTTTTCCGCCTTGATGCCATTCTCATGACTCAACACTTCCTGGCACAGAAGAGAGGAAGCACAGCCTTATATGGTATCATTTTGGGCGTGGAATATGCAAATCTCCTATCCTCGTGCACATGCACTTAAATACGCACGGGTGGCATTCATCATTTACGCAGGTCGTTTACACACTTTTTCCAAAGTTAAAAGCGTTTGTTGAATCTGACGTGGCGTGTTCATATGAGACCTTACGAAAAAACGAGAAATTTTGAATAAAAATACGAAAAAGTTCTTGCATGAGGCCCAATGTTTTCCGTTGAACGAACTCCCCATCGCGTAGATATGAAACGCATATTACAAGAAACAGCGGAAACAGAGCTTTACAAAGAGTATCTGTAAATACCAAACTAATCACTGAAGACAACAAACAAATAGAACAAAGTTATGTCTTTGCAAAGTACGGCTGAATAAGTTGTGAAGCCCCCGTCACTACACAATGCATCGTATATCAAAATAAACAGCAGAACGTACCCTTTCCGAAAGTATTCCTCGTTTCTCTGTGACAACGCGAGTTATTAGGTTTTGAAATAGATCAAATAATGTATCTGCTTACATTGCAAAGACCAAAGTCAAAAGCCGTGCGCAGATCACCTGTTTTGGCTAAAGCTACAGTGCACAAGCATGATAGGTGCTAAGCAGATATTTTTCAAATTACTAAGTCATAGCATATCCCACTATCATGGTTCTGATATTGCCTGATCCCAGTTCAAATGGATCTATCGATGCCTTGCCTACCGATGTTGAACGCACTTATTGTAAGTCGCTTTGGTTAAAAGCGTCTACAAAATGCCCCTAATGTAATGTAATGTAATCTAATGTTAATAGAGGTTTATTATTCTTTATTACTTACTACTACTATGCTACATGCCACTGTTTTTTTTTTTGTAATGTTAATGGTGTATTCTTTTTAATCATTAATTTAAATTGTTGTTTTTTGTAATGTTCAAATGTTTTTAAGAAATGAGAATGTTTAAGTACATGGAATTTATTGTTTTGTTTTTTACCGTGGTATCGAATTGGGTATCGAGAATCGTGGAATTTCACTGGTATTGGTATCGACTACTAAATGTCTGGTATCGTGACATCATTTCAGGGCTCCAGCGTGTATGTAATTGAAAGTGGCTTATGTGCGAAATTAAGGTTTTAAAGGGATAGTTCGCCTCTTTTGACATGAAGCTGTATGACATCCCATACTAGCAATATCATTTATGAACATTGACTTACCCCCTACTGCGTCCTGTGAGCCGAGTTCCAGCCTCGTTTTGGCGTTGACGAAGGTAGTCTGGCTAATTGGCTGGGCCACAAAAATAAAGCGTCTTGCTTCTCAAAACAATATGCCTTCAAAAGAGTAATACATTTGCGTCACGAAATTGTTCAGCAAAAAAAGTCAGACCTCACAATCGCTTGATGCTATTTCTCTCTACCTTCATATCACGGCTTTCCGCCACCTGCCGATAGCCGCACCTGTTACGGTGTTTCCTGCTCGGTCTGCACTTCGGTCTGCACGGTTTACATAGCCCGTAGTGATACGAAGGTAGAGAGAAATAGACCAGGAAAGGACCTGGGGCCTCATGTACAAAGCGTGCGTACGCACAAAGTAGTGGCGTTCGCACCTTTTCACTTCAACGATCAGATGTATCAAGAGCGAAAAGACCGTGGAAATGTGCGGTGCCTCACGGCAGATTCGGGGCTGGCCTACGCACTTTTCTGCAGCTGTTGATTCTTTGGCGACACCTAAGGTGATGTTGGGAAACTGTTATAATAAATAAATGTGAAAACAATTTGTCCTCAGACAGTGATGTGCACATTTGAGATAGATGAACAATTAATACTGATAAACAATTAATACATGTGTCTCCATTTACACAAGTGCTATAAAAGCTGCGGCAAAGTGGTGCAATGCATACCATTAAAAACAATGGATGCTTTAGCAGTATTAGAAGACTTTGCAAATGGTGCAATTCGAAGAGAGCGTGTGTTCACTACAACAGAGAGGATTAGCTGGTATATGATGGCGACTCATTAGCCGTTTTGAGGGAAATCCTCCTGGAACTGTGCGCAGAGCTGCAGCCGGCGTTGGAGCGCAACACAGCGAGGAGCCGTACGCTGCCTGTGCTCACAGGTGATGTGCACACTGGGGTTCCTATAGCAACCGGGGCATTCCAGAGGGAGCTGGCCAACCGATTGGGACTGTGCCAGTCTACCCTGAGCCGAGCCATGCCAGCCGCGTGGGACAGAATTTTCAGCATCTCAGCCACATATATCAAATTCCCAACAGACCAACATTAAAGCTCAATTTGAAGCGAGAGCCGGTTTTGTAATCGGAGCTATCGACTGCGCACACATTGCTATAAAAGCGCCATCAAATGATGAATTTGTATGTTAACAGGGAACATTTTCATTCATCATATGTATTTTCATACATATTTTCATCAGATAAAATGTAAAGCGTAAATGCAATTAACCAACATTGTGGCGAGGTGCCGTGGTTCAACGCACGATTCATACATTCTGAGTAACAGCATCGTTGGGAACAGACATACAGGGTGGCACTGTGCGTGATGCCTGGCTTCTTGGTGAGTAACTTAATTCTTGTAATTGTCCTAATATTATTCCCCGTGACGCGCATTGAGTATGTGCGCCCCCTGTTTCTATCCCATCTTCACAGCATCATTATTATACTATATATATTAGTCGGTGGTCAAAGTTAGTTTCTTGCTGTTTTTTGCTGGTTAAACTTCAGTTTAAGATCTTTCTAACAAGCCCCTGATCGTCTCTGTGGGCATATATTAATAACCCCGTGCATAAAGTGTGAAATGTCTTAATCAGCCTCAACTTTTCCCCGGCGCACTTCTGCACGTTACTGTATGAACACGTTGTTGTGAGTTACACAAAAACATCGGTATTTAGCTTGGGGGTAATCAGAGTCACCCACATGAGCTCCCACCACCCCATGAGAGAGCAGTGTCACCCGTTGTTGCCCCGACTCTCTGTTCAAACAGAGTCGGTCACGGTCACCCCCCCCACCAGACTGTTTTGGCCACACTGCAGCGGTGGGCAGCCGGTCTCCGCTTCACATCCACCTTAATGTTGGACCACTTCTTCTTCACCTCTGCTTGTGTGGCTTCTCAGACCCCACAGCATTGACAGCCTCAGGCTCTCCCACCCACTCTTCTTGTGTTTGCCAGAGGACAGCGTGCCAAAGAACACATTTTTGCGGGCCTTCACTTCAGAATGTAGTAATGACGTTGGAGGGCATTTGGGTTTAAGCGTACGCCATGTGTCAGTAGGAAATCCACGCAAGTCTTTGTACATGAGGCCCCTGGTGTTTACTCTTGTGAGTTTCATGGTGAAGTAAAACCCTGAGTCTTTGCCTTTCCATCCCAGAGGAACCTGGCGATGAATCCAAACCTCTAAACTCTAAGCATAAAAAAGGTAATGCTAAAGCAAAATGTGTTATGCAAAACTTGTGCACTACCAGGTAACTCCACCAACATATTGTTGAGGCTGAGTGGAGAACCAGGCCAATGCACGCTACTGTTAATGATCTGCCACTGAAAAAACGCACACACAGCAGGTATTCTCACGTATAGCCATTAAAGCATGAAGACAAATCCATGTGAGTGTGGGTACATGAACAATGATGGTTTGTACGCAGAAATAAGGCGTGAAAACAATCATCAGGTGCATATTCACACATGCAGCTGATTAATTCTTCTTTGTCACCAACAGCGGCTTAACATATGCCTCTCCAGCAGGGAAACAGTCAACTGTGGAGTCGGTTTTATCTAGGTGTTAATAAGGGAGGTACTGGGTCTTTGATTCAAACCCAACAGAGTCAGCTCATCACAGCTGTCTTTAATAAAGACATGACAAATGTGGCAGAGCTCTTTAAATGTTCACTGATTTTCAATGAACCATGTTGAGACAATATTTCCAGAAAAGTTGGAAAGTTTTCTCAAATGCAACAAAAAGTCAAATTCTGTAATTTGCTCATTTTATTTGAACCTTTATTTCACAGACCCAAGTACAAAGGAATGGTTTTTAGAGTCCTAATTGACCAACATCAATTTGAAAAATAAAAATCAAGAACTGATGGCAGCAATACAAGCACACACACAAATTAAATGGAAAAGGAAGTTTGAATAAAGGCATGTTTATCATCGTGTTACATTGGCCTTCACTTTAATGGCACTTTTTAATAGTTTGGGCTCTGAAGATAAAAATTTTTGCAGTTTTACAAGTAATATCTGTACATTCTAGCTAAACATAAGTTCTCAGCTGCTAAATAGTTCATTGTTATTGTTGTCTGATTCACGATGCTCCATACAATTTCAATAGGAGACATATGTGGACTACAGTCAGGTTAATTAAACACACGCATTCTGCGGAGTCTATGAAGCCATGCTGTAGTAAGTCATGCAAAATTAGGTCTGACATCGTCCTGCTTAACTAACAAGGACCTCACAGGTAAAGATGTTGCCTTGATGGTAGTATAAGTTTCTCCAAAATTCCAATATACTCCTCTGTATCAATGGTACTTTCACACATATGCAAGTCATCCATGCCATAAGCACTGAAAAAACTCCATACCATCACAGATACTGGATTGTGTTCCTTTTAATGATAACAGCATTTCTTCTAGGGCAAGAGTGGTTGCCTGCACTGGCCTTTGAGCACGATGTCCCCAGACTCGGTGAATCTTTTCGTAATAGTCTATACTTTAGGTCAAAGAAAACCTAAAATCATTACAGATTTGATTTTAGAAATATTTTTTTAACTAACAAACAATTCCCTGACTCCAGTTTGGCACAAAATTGTGAGCTATAACACACTGCATGGAAAGACGGTGGCTGTCCTAGAATTGCTCACTCGTTCGCTGACTCATGAACCCATTAGAAAGTGCTCACTGATATAGAAGATTCACGAAGGACAAGTAGCTGCTGATGCATTTTGGACACTATTTCTTCTTAATCATGATTTCTGTTTTTTGGCTTAGTATAGTACTGAACTATCTTTCTAGAACACTTAACAAACATATGCACACTTGGTATCTATTTTAAATGCACTGTAGCCACCTACACACGCACTGACGACAACTGTAACTTACCAGGGAAGTCAACTGTGAGTTCAGGTTTGTGTGTGAATTATATTCTTTTTGTATGACTTATTCTAGTGCTATTTATTTTTTTATTTTTTTTTAAATTGTTATACTGTTATAACAATATATATTTTTTTAAATTAGACTAATTAGAGCTTTGACAGTAATATGGTATACTGTGTTTCACTAAGACTTTCTATCTTTTAATCAACCAACTCATCTATAATCACTTCCATCCATCCCTTTTCTATCAAATCAAATCAAATCAAATCAAATTAAATTTATTTGTATAGCACATTTCATGTACAAACAATTCAAAATGCTTTACATAAAATAAAAGCATTGCAGCAGGGAGTGGAAGAAGCATTAAAATGACATTAAAGAATATAAAGAGAAACAAATAAAATCCATCCATCCATCCATTTGCTATACTGCTGAATCCGTCGGTCGGGTCGCGGGGGGGCTGGAGCCTATCCCACCGGTCAATGGGCGAGCGGTAGGGTACGCCCTGGACAGGCACAAATAAAATAATTTAAATTAATTTAAAAACAAGCAACAGTCAAGATAAATTAAAAGATACCGTGCAGATTTCATGCATAGACACATGAGAAAAGAAATGTTTTTAACCTGGATTTAAAAATGTCTATATTTGGTGAAAATTTAATCTCCACTGGCAGTTTGTTCCACTTGTTTGCAGCATAACAGCTAAATACTGCTTTTTATACCTGCTAATTCCAATTTAGGGATGCAGGAGAGAAGAGGCAGGGTACACTCTGGACAGGTTGCCAGTCCATCACGGGAGACAAAGAACCATACTCGCTGCTAGGGACAATATGAATATCCAATTAACCTAATAGGTATGTTTTTGGACAGTGGGAGGAAACCAGAATACCCAGAGAAAACATGCTAACACGGGGAGAACATGCAAATGTCACACAGGAAGGCCCTACCTGGGAATTGAACCATGAACCCCTCTTGCTGAACCACACCACTGTGCAGCCCATCATAAATGATACTTTTTAATTTCTTTACAAAAAAAGTTTAAGAACCACTGAGCTGTACCAGCTGGAGGTCCCTCATCCTCATCAGCCTTGGCTTGTAGATGAAACAGCACCTCTCTGCTGCTGCAGTTACAAGAGAAGTTATTCTCCAACAACTCCAGCCTAATCTACACCTCCCAAGCCATAGAAAATCGTTCTAATATTCTGAACACAACAAAGCAACGACGAGAACAGTCATCAGCAGGTGCTCGTGCTTTCTCTTTCTCCATATGTCACGGTGAGCAAAATATGTGTGCCATATAGACAGTCTGTGGTTCCAGGTTATCTGAAGCAAATGCTGTTTGTATAGCATTTGCAGTTCGTATAAAAAAAAGAGAAGTCATACAAAAGTTATTATCAATTCTGTGGGTTTCTATGCAGGACTGCTGTAGATCTGTTTTTAATATTTCTTGCATCGCTGAGATGATCTGAAAACATGCAGGGCTGCAGCACCAGAGCCCAGTTTTGTTTAAATAGTGTTAAATCTGAGGACTCATCTTTAAAGACAGAAATAAAAAGTAAGAAAGGGCCATGGATTTATATAAATGAAATGGAAATGATGAGAAAGATTCAGAACAGCGGACACACATGTAGTGTTACCGTAGAAACTAACACACTCCACACATAATGGTTATGATTATATTATAATTATATTATATTATATATAATACACATGTATCCCGGATTTCTATCATTTCTGGGAGTTTTTTTGTAGGCTAATTAGATGAGTCCTGCTTTTAAGATACTGCAGATAGACCTGGCACAGTTCAATCTGCTGTTTCTGTAGTTTATGCAAGTCAACAGTTGAATGAGCAAACTAAATATACCCCCAAACATTGGGTTACAGTGATAGCAGTACATGACACACAAAGCGTTCCTTTCTTTAGAATATCTTTACTTTACGACCTGCGTGACTGTTTTTTCATGTTGGAAGGACTATATTTTTTCTTAACTTTATCATTAACGTGAGATTTTCATGTCGTAGATCTAAAACTTGTTTCTTTTGAAAAATACACCATAGTTCAAAATGCCTAGCAAAGCGAAAGCAACAGCAGCCGCTTACTCACCAGACAAGTAGATGAGGACTGCGTTATGAAACAGGACCTGAAAAGGGCTTGTATAATTCTCTGGTGTCTCACTCGCATAAGACACATGCACTCATTAATTCTCGCTCCCTCCATATGTTTTACAGGATAACTTAAGATGACGAAAAATTTGAAAATAAAAAAAACAACCATTTTCTCAAGTAGCACTGGTGCACCTCTTTGTCATGCTGTCTCCAAAAATGGTCCGCAATGCATCTAAGTGGTCACAGTTTGAAGCTCTTCAATCAGTAAAAACAGTGGTTTGTATCGATTTGTATCTGTGTATCGATTTTTTTTTTTTTTGACAACCCAACTTCTCAATAAAAAGCACAACTAGATGTCATTGCCTTGTGTGATAGATAATAACCAGTAATTATGGATAATGTTGACAAATCATTTTTAAAATAAAATATTTACGAATTACTAATGTATACTTAGATTCCTGAATGTAAATTCCATTCCTTCCATTCCTTCTGATGCTAGTTATGCATCACAGTATTGTTTGACAATTATCACAAAAAACAAGAAAGAACAAATCCCTCTACACACACTAAGTGAACATTCAGTGAATGATACTATGCCAGCCAAGTAGACATCAAACTAACATGTGTGTGTCTTAACTTTTGGAGGGACTGTGAACTCTTGATGCATCAAGAATATTGTAAGTAATTTTTCTTGCCAGGCTGCTTTTTGCTTGACTTGAAGGCCAATTGCTTGTTAATCTGTGGGAGGGACCTGCACTCCTGGCAAACAATTAGTAATTAATAAAGCAGTACAAAGTAACTCCTGTTCTTGGAAGTGTCAGTCTTCAAACGAAGGCTGTCGAACAAAAGCACCCAACTTTTTCAAGTCCGACTTCCTCAAGGACGATCTTCTTCTGGACGGCACCTGTAAGTGCAAGTGCCATCTTTCGACTAACCATGTGCTTCATTCCCGTTCTTTCCTCTCGGTCTCGGCGACCACGCAGATGCAGGGTCAGACCCAGAGGCCGGGACCCCACTAAACTTATCCATCCTTCTCTCTCCACTCGTGTTGAGCAAGTGGTGGCAGGGGGGCTGTGGAACTGCCAGTCTGCTGTGCAGAAGGCTGAGTTTATCTCAGGCTATGCATCCATGCTTAGGACTGGGCGATTAATCGAGTTTTACGATTTCTCGAGATGTTTTATGAAGTCGAGAAAGATTTTGACATATCGAATTTCTCGAGTTAATGCTGTAGAACCTAAATGAACAAGATTTCGCCACTCTGATTTTCCTTCTGTGCTGTGGAGCTGTCCGCTCCCAGTGTTTCCCACTCATAGACTAATTTGTGGCGGTGCGCCACAGATTCAACACCGGCCGCCACATATTGAGTTTCGTTATTATTATTTTTTTTAACGCTATTTTAAAAAATACTCGGAGAGGCTGTGCGCTCTCTAAACAGCGACTGTCTCACTGGGTGGTGGACGCCATCACCCAGGCATATGAGGGAAGTGGGCACCCCCAGCCAGCTGGGGTGAGCTGCCACTCCACCAGAGCTGTCTCGACCTCATGGGCAGCCCTACGGGGCGTTCCCCTGGAAGACATCTGTGAGGCAGTGTCATGTCAAGGTTCTATCGGGTGAATGTTGCCACTCCCAACCCGTTGGCTGTGGTCCTGCTGCCCGACTCTGCTGCTTCCTCTCAATAAAGTGAGTAGGTGCTGGATTCCTCGTGACTTTTCTGGTATTAGTCATCCAGTGCTTGAAAGCACCATCTCTGGCGGTCAGTAAGGATGAAATAGAACAAAAGTTACGTATGTAACTACGGTTCTATGAATCCTGGATGACCGCCAGAGCGTTCTGTAAGGACTGACCTGCTGATATTGCCGGAAGTATATAGGCTCTCAGGGGTCAGCAGGGGGTCACGAGTGACGTTGTTGGTATAAACACTCGACCTGCGCATGCGCAAGATGTATCATCCAGTGCTTGAAAGCACCGCCTCTGGCGGTCATCCAGGATTCATAGAACCGTAGTTACATACGTAACTTTCGGTATCAGTCTGAAACAGAGCTGAACAGTCCGACCAGTGTAATTAGCTATGTTATTAATTTGTTTACAATGAAGATGTGAAAATCTGCAGATAAGCCGCACCTGTGTCACCCACCGTGACACAGGTGTCATACATCCTTATGTCCCCCATAATTTTCCTTGATGGAGAAATGATCCAGGTTCTTAACTCCCAATGTGACATATATGTCACATTACAGATCTCTGACAGTGGGGGGTGGTATTCTGGAAAAAAAATTCTGAAATGGGTTCTATGTGGTCTATTTAGTCTGTTTTATAACCCCCTTCATTTTCATTTAAGTAGAAATGGGTCTGGGTTCTTATGGGTTAATACAATAAAGTTATGTGTGACCAATTATTAACGAAGGAATTATTTTAAAGAATTTTTATTTTTTACCCCCCCCCCCGTGGCCCACCACCACACATTGCCTTCACATCTGTGGGAAACACTGCGCTCCACTATATAACTGTCTACCCTCAGATTTTATGTTTATAATTACAGGCAATATAAAATATTAAAGGCAATATATTTCTTCCTTGGTTTGATAATGTTAAAAATGGTGCACAAGCACTTTGTTACTAGTACCTACCTCTAGGCACTTGGCTGCCTACCTGTTTGCACTTCAATAAAAAAAAAACTTTGCTGAATTTGGTGCGATTTTTATTTTTTTTCATTATTATTTTTTCCTGCATAGATATCGAGATATATATCGTATATCGAGATACAGCAAACACTAATCGAGATTATTGTTTTTCTCAAAAAACAATAACCCTAACCCTCTCCCTCTCCTCCCTCTCGACCTCCCCCCACCCACATGGTATCTTCTCATCGCAATCTACTCTCTCTCCCCCACTGACTTCTCCTCTTCTGTTCTCTCTGCTCTCCCTGCCCTTGTATATTTCTCTCTTCTATCCCCTGACACTTCTACTGATCTTCTTCACCCTGTCCTAATCTCTGGACAATCTCTGTCCCCTCACCTCCAGGCCTGCACGCTCAACTCCACCTACCCCTTGGTTGTCTATTCTGGCACCCTGATGGTGGAACGATCTCCGGACTGATGTCAGGACAGCTGAGTCGCTGCCCATTTTTCGCCGCAGGCTGAAAACCCATCTCTTCAGGAAACACTACCCAGATTCGCCCTCTTAGGACATCACCTGTTTTGTCCCAGCTTCCTACGCACTTATTTGTTTTCTAAATTGTATTTTTTCCCATTTGTCTAGGTACCTAACTTATTGCACTTACTCTTAGCTGTTTGGTTTTGGAAGGAAATGCACTTATGATTTCTTGTGACCTGAAGTTCTTTTGCTTACCGATGTTGAACACACTTATTATAAGTCACTTTGGATAAAAGCGTCTGCAAAATGACCGTAATGTAATGTAACATGCTATGCTCCTACAAATGAACAGTGTTCCAGGTACCTCATGGTTTTGTGTTATCTTACCAGAAGCTGCAGCTCCTTGGTGTAGAGTTGTGTCTTTACTTAAGCCAAGGTGCGACTTAACTGCAAATCCAACTTGTCTTTATTGTTAGGATCAGCTGCAGTGAAGAAAAGGGACATAACTTTTACAATTGTTTGGATTAGCCCATATGAACTGGGACCTAATTTAAAGATTTAAGATGTGATTGCACTGGTATGCGGACCCCTGGATTGAATTAAATGCTCCATAAACCGCTTAATGTCCTAATTCTACCAATAAAATCCAGGTGAATAATGTTTTGCTGTAGATCCTATCAAAAGTCAAGTCACAGTAACATCTGAGTGGGTTCACACCGTTACTCTACTGGTGCCAACCAAGTAAGTTGAGACTGCATTCAAGTTTAACAACATAATTTGGCCTGCCCACCAGATGCCAACACTGACACAGTTTACAATGCAACATCAAATGTAACATCTGGAAATAATTTGCATTTCATAGGATGGAAGGATGGAACTTTGAACAAAAGTCTCTGGAGCATCAAGTAAATGCGACAGATGATACAGCTAACATAGGTGGAGGAAAAAAAAACAACTCAGAAAGTAAAAGCAGAGAAATCGAAGAGTTTTTCAAACCGCATCTCAGAGGCTACTCCACAAGGTCTATGGTAATTACACCATCTATTGCCTGATGGGAAAACCCTGCAAAAGATTTAAAGACCATGTGGTTTTGGTGAGATAATACTGTACATACGCTAGAGTCTTGGTAAAATAAACCAATAGATAATATTTCGCCACTTTGATTTCGACTTTGCATATGAAGAAAAAAATCCGGTTAAACAAGAACTATAAAAATGCATTTTCCAGTATGCCAAGAAATAACAGAAACATTCTACAACATTATTCAAATTTAGAAACTTGAATCAAAAATAACTAGTTGAACATAGCTCACCAGTGCCACATTTATAAAAATGCTTGTTTTTACAAATGGAAAATGAATACCTATGTTAAAAAAATGTTAAGAACTCTACCAGACTGAATTGATTCTCACTGAATGGCTCTATTTAAAAAGGCTTTGTTCCTAAATCGTTTTTAACACCATATATCTAGATATGTGTCTGATTGCTTGTAACGAAGAGCGACACATACCCCTGATAAATTTGTATCAGTACGATAACAGTTATTCTGGAATCTGGGCTCTTCTAGGCACTTAAAGATAGATTATGAGTATTCTAATCACCTTTGTTAGCATGCATTTGTGATAACTCAAACAAATAGGTCACTGCCAGAATACTCAGTGAAGGCTCAGCCAGTAATGTTAAATTTGTATGGAGCATATTTGCTTTTAAGAATCTTGTAGCTGCTAAAATATCTTTATTTTTTTATTGCTTGACAGGCCTAATAAAAATGCATGAAAAAAATGTGATTAAACTAAAAGAATTACAATCAGATCTCAAAGTTTTGTTTCAGAGACTTTTGTTAATGCCAGGAAGCAATTATTAGTGCAGCTCGACACAATTGGTCTGAGAGGAACAATTAAATAGCAGAGAAAAAAATGAAAGCACACTGTTACAACTGATGAAGGAACAAAGAGAAAATAAGTCACAGAGAAGCATGCAGAAAGGTTGGTCTAGCTAGTATGAATAGAACAAAATCTGTTTTGATCATCACTAACAGAGGCCCCACACAAGTTTCATAACGATCCTTGGTCAATTTGGATCCTTACAAAGAAGCAAAAATGTTTTGAAAAACAAGTGCCTTTTGTTGAATCCTTGCAAAATGAGTTGCAGGTATAATCGAAACCCCAATAACTACAATCAATATCAGTGAACAGGACGAGCTCCACCTCTAATTGAAACTGACTGTCAGCCCTGATAAAGTGGGACTTGAGTAGTTAATGAATGAGCTATGGAGGAAAAGTCTGCAGTCAGAAGGCGTACCTACAGGCGTCCACGAGACAGCTGTGATCAACAAATAAATGAGCTCTATAGCATCTGAATCAAAACAAAGGGTGCAATCACAGACCAAGTGCATCAGCCAGTAATGATGCATCACGGCAAGGAGAGAAGACATTCTGAGAAACACTTTCGCAGTGTTAGTTATTAACTCCATGACAATCCCACACAGACAGAGGCAGAATTGAAAAATAGCATGTCTTGTAGAGGTTGTTTTCTAGTGAGAGCGAAATCTACTAAAGCAATAGCTTCAAGTGGTTTTATACAAGACGGAACAGGACATATTTTGAGTTAGTGGTTATTATGCAAGTTGTCTCATCAAGGCGACTCCTAACTTAGTTTGCTGCTCTGATTTTATAACAGACGGATGATAAATGTCTTTGCAATGCAGCAACATTCAAGTCTTAAATTAGCTTAGATTATCTAATAAGTCATTTATATCAAAGTATTTTGTTAAGTCAGTTCGCAGTAATATTATATCCAGCGGGGTGGAAATCTTCCTAAGACACATGAACAGAAAACAAATAGAAATAGAAATATTTAGAATACATATTTCATCATACTACTTATTGCACAACTATGACCCATTTAGGTAGCTCATTAATGAGACATATGAGCAGCTAAGCCATTAATAGCAGCTATAAAAAGAGAGAACATGGTCTCTGTGTCAACGCTTCTCACAGACTGGGACATGAATATTCCCCTTTATAGCCATCACTATTATCCATCTAATCTTAATCTGGGAGGAGGAGCCCCTCTACATATCCTTGTTCTTTTTGTTTTTTGGTTTATAAAAGGATCAAAATACAAGTACAGTCCCAACTAATGGACTATGTGTTGGCTAATATTTGCTCACTTCTATCCACAAGAAAAATGTATTATGTAGTTGTATGAATTAGTTATGAAGAGATTCCTATTCCAATTTAGAAAATGGGTTAACCTAACCCAACTTAAATTATGTAATGAAGATACAACAGACAGCAAAAGCATCCCTCAGAGCCTCAAGTTCAATCAATTTTATTGTAAGTTTATACAAAAACTAACAGGGCAATTTTAGGGAGAGTTTGTCAGAAGGTGGAGATAATGTGAAAGAAAGAATTTGTCAAATTTTGGCATCTAAACCTTCACAAAGTGGGAAAACAGTGGGTTAAGGTTAGAAAATGATTTGTACTATTATTCATAGCAGTTATTTCTACTTAACTAACGTACAGCTGTCAGGACATACTTGTGTAACACATATACAGGTTAAGATGAGCGCTATACAGAACCATTTGGAGTAAATGCTTTATCTTGGTTTCTTTGGACAGCCACCACAGATGTGTTATGCACTAATAAAAATGATAAAAGGAAGAATTTCTATTTTATATAATTGGGATTTATCAGCCGGTAAAGACAGTCATACCACATTCTACTGACTAACCAGATTTGTATACAAAAAAAAATCCCCAATGCCTGAAAAGATAAAATAATGTTTAACACAGGTCTTTCTAAGTGTGTGTCCAATTATGTAGGAGACCCACCACAAACAGTACATGAATCACTGAATGGAATAATCATCCATGACATGAACTATTGGCTCATGAAGCGCTGCCATTTTGGCCTATCTGAAGTCAGAAATGACCATATTCAGAAAAGAGGATGGACTTGGAGAGTTATCCCTGAAAGCTGGTGGGACAAAACATTCTTTGCGGACTTGTGTCATTAGCTACAGGCTCAGTCTAAATATGGAAGAAGAACTGGCACTTACTTTTAACAAGGAATTTCATGAAATTTTGTAACCCACTTACATGAAATAAAAGCCTCTTTTTGGCTCGAGTGACGTGTCAAAAGGCAAGTCTGTGGGCTAAAGTTTCAGCCCATTCTCAAAAGTGTATTTGTAATGGGTTTGTTTGTCCACTTCTCCAAAACATTGTAGCGTCACAATTGCGGCTCAGAATTAAGTTTGACTGTTTGATTGTACCTGCTACGGTGATTTGATTTGGGTCAGTAAGTAAGTAGATTTGGGTTTGCAGTAAGTAATGACTGGCTTGTATGCAATCCTCTTAAAAGCTGACATCACATGGTGCTCTTAGATTATGTTATGTGTAGGTTCTATGCTAATTGGTTTAGAGTTAGCTTGAGCTGGAAGTTGACTGACAACAATGGATTTCATCATGAATTTTTTTTAAACCCTTATTTTGACTCCATCAAAATTAGTTCTTTGACCACAATTACTTCTGTCATTCTTTGCAGCATGGCAAAGTTAAAGCACCAACCCTATCTCAAACACAAGCTACCCACACTTTAGTTTGTTCCAGATATTTTTGAGACTACCCCTCAAAGTGGCAGCAACCACTACAACAGAGTTGTGCAAAACATCAACACAGAAGCCAATGGGAAATGTGCTAACACAGCAATCCCGCATACAACATAGACGTCATCAACATTACATAATTTTGAGGTTTCATTGGGCTGTTTGGATCAAGTAGAGCTCAATACACTATGTGACATCAATTTCTACTGTTATTTTCTTTGAAAAAAATGCCAAACATGGCTTGGTCGCTTGTTTTTTTTCATTTCTATATGGCATCATATGTTGTTACTTCACAGGAAAAAAAATCACGCGATGACATCATCTTTCACTTGAAGGAAAAATAAAATGGCAATATTTGTCTACGTTCTGGTATTTCATTGAATTAAACCCAAAAGTAATCGGAAGATATTTTGAAATTGATGATTATTTCTAGTACCTGCAGTCAGATTTGACATGGTTTGGGAAGAGCTTGAAGGATGCAAAGTCAAGGTTTGAAAGGTTAGAAAGCTTTTTCCGTGTGTGTGTGTGTGCATCGTGATTCCTCCTATGTATATATGTAACACATTCAATACAGTTTACACATGTTTTTTCCTAAATTATTATTGGTTGAGGTTTGACTTCACCGTAGCACTCAGCCACATGTAAACACCCACAGTTTGCGTCTGGACTTTAAAATAAAGGATTTCTAATCCTGGGTTTTAGGTCAGAAGTTGCAACATCACTATTAAAAGGTCAGGTCAATATGTAATGTATTAAGCTGTTTTCCTCCCCACACACTTTCACAAATATACATCCACTGTGTTTCTGCCACTTCTCCAGCCCTCTCATCACTACCTGCCTCAGGCGTCCTGCTTTTCAACACTCGGCATGGACACCTCAGCAGCCATATGCCATTAGGGAAGAGCCCGCAGCAGCAATTCTCATAAATATTGACTTGGTTTCAACATATCCCCACAGCAAACACAAGCCTTGGTCAATACTAGGAAGCTGCTGTGACTTCACAAACACTCACGTTGTTCACTCTAGCAGAAAGAACACAAGGCTCTGGAGCAGCCCTGCGAGATGCAAGGTGTTGTTACGGAAAATATTTAATTAGCAGCTGCGTTAAATGTCTCTTCAGTGAATGATCACAGTTAACAGTGACGAATCTCGCAGGGCTTGTGAAATTCATCAGGGAAGCAGCAATTTTCATTTTTACTTATGAGCAGGAAATGAATTGTTTTGACATCTAACTGGTCTTGCAGAATCAACCTTGCTTCTCCTGAATTGTGGTGAAATACTATCAGAGGGAACGCATCAGTGCTCATCACACCAGAAACTGCACACATCCACCTCAGCGGATTGTATAGGAACGGTTAATTAAAGAGGGACCGTGCTTTCTGATTGAGTGAAAGTAGAGATCATAGTGGCTCTCTTTTAATCTGTCAAACAAGTCTCTTGGTTTAGACTTGTTAATCAGTCTTATTTGGGTGTTAACTAATTACATTCTCACGTTCAGCAAGATCAGGCCAAATTAATTATTTGAGGCAAAGCTCATTTTGTGAACGTTGGGAGAGCAGTCAGGTGGAAGAATAAAGTCATGCTGTAATGAGAGAAAATTAGATTAAAAACCTCCACTGTTTCTCATCAGTCTCTACTGAGGAGTGACAGATGGTCAGCTTGTGAAAATAAATATATCTGCTTGGGAAGTTAAGGTCCCAGAGACTCCAACAGATTTACCCAATGGACAGTGTTAATTATGGTTTAGCAGTCGGTGTCTTTTTGGATCCCAATTAGTTGCAGTATGGCCCAAACACACATAACCATTTGCAAGCTATTACATGGAGGACAGATACTTTCAAAGGTCCTCACACACTAATCCAACAATCAGCCACTAGTAACATGATCAACATATGTCTCTCTTGTCTCTTCAGTCTGCAATGCCTAACACCATTCTGTACACTTTTTTTTTCCAGTTCAATCTATTTATATAGTGACAATTCACAACAAAAGCCATCTCAAGGAACTTAAAAGAGAAAGTAAACGCGTTCAATACAGTCCACTTAGGCTACGTTAAGACAGCATATCAAATGTGGCCCAAATACGTCTGACTCTTCTAAACATGATGGACGAGAGCACAGACATTAGCCAGTGGAAGACTAGCGAGGGGCTGGACTCAAAAAGCAATTCCTTTATCTGGTGATGTCTTTGTTTTTCGCTACTGCACGTCATAACGTCTTTGTTGTATTTTGCACATGCAGGTGGGCTCAGTATGGTGAACCGTTCACACTGAAATCTGATACTAGCCACATTAAGAAGAGCAATGTGTACATGCCAACAAAAAAATCAGAATAAATACGAATTTTCCTTTTGGGTGGGAAGAGGACAGGACAGTGACAAACATAACATCAGGCCATCATCGGGCCAGGGATGCCTGCTGTGGGAATGAAGAAAGAGAAACAGGACTTAGGTGTTTTAGGTTTATGAATCAGTTTTGTAAATGTAACTCTTTTTAATTAGGTCTGTAAATAGTTCTGTGTACAAAAGAAACTACATTTTAGACTGAGACTACTTGGCAATTTAAAATTTAAACACTCCTGTTATGAGGACATGGTTTAGGCCTGTCAGTAGTATAGTTTTTTTTTATCATTGGTAGGACCCTAAAGCAGAGACTGACTTCCTGAATAAGATTAAAAAGATGTTCATTTACAAAGTTGCAAAATAATAATGAAAGGCACTTGTGGGACATAAAATTGTGCTGGTGGTTCACTTCCAGGAGGGAGTGTTGTGGACTACAGGAGAGGAAAATGCACTGGTAAGTGCAAAGGTAAGTAGTAGTTAGTGACTGGGAGGGAGTTTCCTTTAAATGCATCGAATAAATTCTTCCTTCGGCAACAGTGTTGGCGGTGCAAAATGGCATGACTTTGACTTTGACTGGTGGCTGAATATTTCTTTGAAAGTACTGGAGTGGTGCTGGGTTGCTCAAGTCCTGATGAGGTTATTTAAAAACAAGAATCACAGACCCAAGACACTTAACTCTGGGGAACAGGCAGAGGAGGAAACAGGGTTAACAGGCAGGCAATCTCTTCTCAGAACACCGGAGTCAGAGTGTTTGAGCGTACAATACCACATGGAATGCACATGAAAAAAGGAAGAAGGAATGCATATGAAAACTAAGAGAATAAACAGAGAAGCACAGTTCAACTGACCCGGGAAAAGACTGCTGAATATTTTTTTGGCTAAACATAATGGTGATTTAGTTTTAGGGATTTAAAATTTTAGCAGTTAAAGAAATCCTTACCACCGGCCATTTGAAAGGTTTCATAGATTCCAAACTCTGGTTCTTCTTCTAGAAATTCTCAGAATGTCATCATGAAAGCAATCAAACAAAGAAAAGAAATAAAGGAATTTCAGCAACACAGCTGACAGGCATGACATCAAACTGACAGTTCAGCCGTTTGTATTTGTTCCACATAGATGATTTGGATGACATGAAGCAATCTGGTCACTCTTTTCACTATGGAGTCACTCCTTTATGGTTTTGTGTACATATAAGAATCACAAAATCATTGAATCATTTGAAAGCTTCATGTTTTGAGAAGGAATAGTTCACTTGAAAAGGACCATATTTGCGTCTCCCTCTTTAGAATTAACTAAAGTAAATGTTTAATGGTATTTCTGATTGCCTTGTAGCATGGTGAATGCACTTGGGCTCTGAGAGAGGGTGACAGCTGGAATCTACAAAGGCAGGCATCAGGCGCCACACTGCTGTAGAAATTAATTGAAATAACAAGTATCATCATTTATTGATTACTGTTCTTTTCATTTGATGCATTATTCAAGAATTATCTGACTCTAGTTTGATTTTTAGTTTTGTGAGAGCAGCAGGCGTTGTGTATTTTGTACATTCCCTCATTAAAAAGCAATCAGTTTGTATTTAAGTATTACCTACACTGTTCTCTACATGGTCCAGAGAGGAGCTTAAGGCTTTCAAGGATTCCTCCTCCCGCTGAAAACCTCAGTAAATAATACATGTTATTGGATTTCAGGGAAATGTGTCACAGAGAAGCAAAGGGAAAAATCGGAATTTTATATGTTGCACAGAAGGCACTATCAGGCAAATAAATGTTAAAAATGCCATAATTGGAGTTTTATGTTGTCATTACTTT
Source organism: Odontesthes bonariensis (assembly GCF_027942865.1). Lineage (NCBI taxonomy): Eukaryota > Metazoa > Chordata > Actinopteri > Atheriniformes > Atherinopsidae > Odontesthes > Odontesthes bonariensis. The sequence continues at coordinate 25,665,200 of NC_134522.1, read as the reverse complement.
CAGAAGTAACTGAGCCTTAAACATAATGGCACTGGTCAGTCTCTGCTTCTCCTGAGCAGTTTCAGCTGTTACATAACTGAATATAAAAACAGAGTGTTAGTCTGTTTGTGGGGACAGAGTGACTGAGGATGAAAAAAGATTTTTGGCCAAAGCTATCTGATTTTATTTATTTATTTGAGTCTGACGCCATCACTAAGCAAACATAACCCAGAAATTTAGAGGGCTGGCTCCTTCGAGCATGACCACATCTTACACTGCCTCTCCTATGCAGAGAACTGTCCTGATTAATTACTAGGATGAAAAGAAACATATGCATTCCTCGACCTCAGGGAGGGAAGGGAATGGGTGGCGACAGCATTGTTTGTGTCCGTGAACCCACAGACAACAAAAATTGATTCACTTATGTCAGATTCATATTAATTGGTTTATTCTTCAACATGAAAAAAGGCAGAAAGAAAGAGTTCAGTACTGGTCAAACGACCCCTAAACTCGCTGAACTCATTTAAGTATTTGGACTGGCAATCGCAGTGTTGGGCCTCATTTATAGATAATTCATTTGAAAAGAACTTTGCTTAAACAGACTATTTGCCACTAAACATTTATAATTCATCCATATAAATCTGTAGAGTTTATAGATTTGCAATTTCGAGTAGTAGTAGCAGCCAGTCTTATTTAAGTCTTCTTTGATTTATCTACTTTTTATTGGTATCTTAAAAGTTTTCTGCTTAGAGACAATAACCTGAGTGCTGAAAAAGAAGTTTTGGCCCATAATGATTGTTCCACTAATCAGTTCAGTTTTCAATTTCAATTCAGTTTATTTATAAAGCGTCAAATCACAACAAATGTCATCTCAAGGCACTTCAATGATACAGTCCAATTCAAGCCAATTAGAGGCGAGAAACGACCTGTGGAGAGAATAGACTCCCTTTTAACAGGAAGAAACCTCTGGCAGAACAAGACTCTGGAAGGATGGCCATCCTCCTCGACCTGCTGGGGTTTAAGAGGACAGAAAAGAAGGGACAACAAACAACATAACACCATTCAAAGGAAACCTGTTGGGAAACACAGACACACAAGTCAATGACAACAATAATGCTAAATGTACATAATGTCATATGAGGAAATAAAAGGGGAAAAAAAGAGAGCAAAGTAAGGAAAGGTGTGACGTAGGAGGCCCCCTAGCAGTCTAGGCCTATAGCAGTTTAACTATGGGATGTTTCATGTCACCTGAGCCATCCCTAACTAAGCTTTATCACAAAAGAAAGGTAGAGAGGGTGTCTGCTTCCCAGACATTTACTGGCAGCTTATTCCACAAGAGAGGGGCCTGATAACTGAAGGCTCTGCCTCCCATTCTACTTTTAAAAACTCTGGGAACCTCAAGTAAACCTGCAGTTTGGGAGCAAAGTGCTCTGTTAGGAAAATATATTATAATGAGATATTTAACATATGTTGGAGCTCAGTCATTAAGAGCTATATATATGAGGAGAATAATATTAAATTCTATTCTGAATTTAACAGGGAGCCAATGAAGAGAAGCTAAAACTGGAGAAATATGATCTCTCCTGTTAGTTCTCATCAGAACTCTGGCTGCAGCATTTTGGATCAGCTGGAGGCTTTTCAGAGAAATATGTGGGACAACCCAATAATAAAGAATTACAATCTTGAAGTAACAAATGGATGGATTAGTTTTTCTGCATCACTGAGACAGGATGTTCCTGATTTTAACAATATTACGAAGGTGAAAGAAGACAGTCCTAGAAACATGTTTCATATGCGAGTCAAATGATAAATTCTGGTCAAAAATAACTCCAAGGTTCCTCACCTTAGTTCTAGAAGCCATGGAAATACCATCTAGAGTAACGATATAACTTGACAGTTTCTCCATGAAGCTGTCATGCTTGTAGTCTGACCAACCTATTGATTGCATCTGGTTTCATAGATAAGTACAGCTGAGTATCATCAGCATAGCAATTGTAAATTATGCCATGCTGTCTAATAATGTTACCTAATGGAAGCATGTACAAAGTAAAAAGAATCGGTCCTGAGGAACTCCATGACTTGCTCTGGTGTAAGAGGAAGATTCTTCATCTACAAGAACAAACTGAAATCTATCAGATAAATATGACTTAAACCAGCCTAATGCAGTTCCATTAAAGGATAAGACCGGTTTTTTGACATTGGGCCCTTGATTTCACATTATAACATGATGTTCTACTCACCCCTGCTTGTTGTTGGTCATTTGGAGCTGTTCCGAAGATATTCGCGAGGCGTCCGGCTGCTCTCTTGAGATATTCGGCCATGAAACGGTTTCCTATGGGCAAGCTTATACAGGTACAAACTATGCTGTTTATAATTTATTAATTACTCTACACCAGCACTGATAACGTGGAGGTGCGTCGCTTACTTAAAAAAATCCGGGTTACTAATTTTGAATTTTAGCCGAATGAATAAATAGTCAGCAGGTCTGTGGGCTGTCTGTGGCAGTAGCACGACGAGGACGTCAGTAACACCCACTTTACGACAAAAAAATCAAAATGACAATAACCCGGATTTTTTTAAGTAAGCGACGCACCTCCACGTTATCAGTGCTAGTGTAGAGTAATTAATAAATTATAAACAGCATAGTTTGTGCCTGTATGAGCTTGCCCATAGGAAACCGTTTCATGGCCGAATATCTCAAGAGAGCAGCCAGACGCCTCGCGAATATCTTCGGAACAGCTCCAAATGACAAACAACAAGCAGGGGTGAGTAGAACATCATGCTATAATGTGAAATCAAGGGCCCAATGTCAAAAAACCGGTCTTATCCTTTAATCCCAATAACATGTTCAAGTCTCTGTAATAGAATGCTGTGATCGATCATGTCAAAGGCAGCACTGAGATCCAACAGGACAAGCACAGACACAAGTCCGCTATCAGAGGCTAAGAGGAGATCATTGGTAACTTTCACCAGTGCTGTTTCTGTGCTATGATGTGCTCTGAATACTGACTGAAACTGTTCAAATAAATTATTTCTGTGTAAATGATCACAAAGTTGAGCTGCAACAATCCAGGGCTATGCAGAAGGACTTCCATTCCTGGGAAATGAACTGGGGGCCCCGGTCAGAGAGGATTTCTGAGGGAATGCCGTGGAATCTGAAAACATGTTCTGATAAGAGGTTAACTGTTTCAGTTGCTGCGAGCAGTTTCTCAAGAGCTATGAAGTGGGCTGCCTTGGATAATCGATCTATAACCAAGAGGGTGGCAGTCTTTCCTTGGGAAGAGAACAGAGCAGAGACAAAGTCTAGTGAAATGTTAGTTCAGGGTCTACAAGGACATACAGTCGGTTCTCCAGCAGCCTCTGAAGCACTTGTCTGACAGTTTATGTTCCTCTAAAGAACTGGAAAAGATCAGGATCTCATCAAGATAGACAAAGACAAATAGGTTCAGGAAGTCTCTGAGATCATCTTAAACTTGATGATCCTGATGTTTTATTTATCTATTTATTAGCAAAAAATGTTCAGACATTCATCATAAAGATCATTAAAGATTTGTCACAGGCTGTGTAAATTACGAACATTTGATTTGCAAATGTTCAGTTTGCATAAAATGTATCCTTTACAAATACTAACTATTAACATGTAATTCCATTCCTGCACAGTTTTGTTATTATTATATGTTTTAAGTGACTTTAAGCTGCTGGTTCATCAATTATGGCTGGTGAGAAAAGTAACCCCTGGTTTCCGCCAGGATGTGGAATTGTGCTACAAGGCATAATCAAAGTTAATAGGTACCACTCTAGACAATGCTTTGTCTACAGCTTGTGGTACATTGGATCTGAAATGAGATCTGTCAGTCAGGGCCGTCTGTATAGACATTCTACTTTGTCAGAGAAAAGAGCGCTGCTAATTGTCTTATGATTTTGACATTTAATTTTATTTATTTGGTGATGGCATTTGTCTGGGTAGTTCATAACACATTTTTCAATGTTGTGACAGTCAGACTGAATAAACTCCCACTTTATGCCTGCCATCACTTCTAGTCTGCTAATGGGCAATAGGAAAAGGAGTAGACTGACTGCTTTGTCCAAAGACACTTCAACATCTGAAGGAAAATGACTGCTCTTGTATCTCAGCCATGGCAACCCATATGAGTTTGCCTTTAAAGGATAAGACCGTTTTTTTTACATTGGGCCCTTGATTTCACATTATAACATGATGTTCTACTCACCCCTGCTTGTTGTTGGTAATTTGGAGCTGTTCCGAAGATATTCGCGAGGCGTCTGGCTGCTCTCTTGAGATATTCGGCCATGAAACGGTTTCCTATGTGCAAGCTTATACAGGCACAAACTATGCTGTTTATAATTTATTAATTACTGTACACTAGCACTGATAACGTGGAGGTGTGTCGCTTACTTAAAAAAATCCGGGTTATTGTAATTTTGATTTTTTTGTCGTAAAGTGGGTGTTACTGACGTCCTCGTCGTGCTGCTGCCACAGGCAGCCCACAGACCTGCTGCCTATTTATTCATTCGGCTAAAATTCAAAATTAGTAACCCGGATTTTTTTAAGTAAGCGACGCACCTCCACGTTATCAGTGCTAGTGTAGAGTAATTAATAAATTATAAACAGCATAGTTTGTGCCTGTATAAGCTTGCCCATAGGAAACCGTTTCATGGCCGAATATCTCAAGAGAGCAGCCAGACGCCTCTCGAATATCTTCGGAACAGCTCCAAATGACCAACAACAAGCAGGGGTGAGTAGAACATCATGTTATAATGTGAAATCAAGGGCCCAATGTAAAAAAACTGGTCTTATCCTTTAATAACGAAGGTGATCTTGAAAACTAGTAAATACTTTATCCATACTGTAGTCTGGGTGAATTGCAGCAAAGCTTTCCATGCATGCACAATTATCAAAACTACGTTTTAAATTGAGCATTGTCGAGAAAGAGCAGTGGTCCACTAATCAGAAGGTTGTGGCATGATTTCACTTGTTGATATAGAAAAAGCACTAAGACTGTAAGAATGTGTGCGTGAATGGGTGGATTATGGTGTGAAAACACTCGGAGCGGTCACCTATTCTAGAAAATGCTATGTAAGGATACTCGATATATAAGTCATTCTACCGTACTACCAAACATGTTGTCCCTTTATTTCACTGCAAAATGTCATATTTGATACTGAATTATTAACACCAATATGTACTTATCTCATGAACTGTATTTTTGTGATTACATTTTTCTGAGTCAGATAGTTGTGAAGTTTTCACTCTGCTTCTGGCAATGATCAGTTTTTGACTTGGAAAAAAAAGCCTAAGACATTCTTTTTACTTTTGCAGTTTCATTTTTAATGTGTTCATGAAACATATGCAGTCCTTGTTGGGTGCATGTTGAAACAGAAGATTTAACAAAGGTCCCCCAAGAAGAGCTGGAGGAAGTGGCCGGGGACAGGGACGTCTGGGTCTCTTTGCTTAAGCTGCTGCCCCAGCGACCCGATCCCCGGACCTGCGGAAGATAATGATGGATGGATGGATAAAGGGTATTTTTAAGGTAAACCAATAAAATTTAAATTATTATCTGCATATGGAGTCATTTGTGTTCGTTGAACATTATTTTTACTTTAAAGGGACACTCCACCCATTTGGATTAGGCTTTGCATGAGTGGCATGTTCATTGCACAAATGGCTTGCAGTTATGCAAGCTACTGTGACATGCTAGGCTCAAATGCCATCACTCACTTTGTGATCAATGTTTTGTCAAGACAATTTCGTCTAACAGCCTTCCGGCATTTTCTTCAGTGGGTCCTGCCAGGAGAGAGGTTGGGCAGAGGGTGTCGTATCCTGTTACCTGCTTGTGTCGTGCAGGCTATCCACCAGAACTACCCAGCTCCAGACGGCCATACTGCGGGCACCAAGAAGTGGAGGACGCTCAGGAGAAGCTATAGTTTCCTTGTTTTATATTCATTCAACAGTTGTATTGTTTGTTGTATAGTTATTTAATTAAATGGTTAAAATGTACTTTGTTGTGGTTCTTTCTTAGTAATTAGTAATTTAGTAATTTCCAGGTAGCGTAGAGTCGGGTGGAGCTAGTACACTCTCGGGGGAGTGGCCTGCAGATCTTGAGCATTGCAATGCACTATGGGGATTGTTGTCTGCAATCCACAAGCACAAAAAAGTCATTTTCTGCCTTTTCTCGGTCAAGACGGCACCAAATTAGAAATTTATGCTACTATTGTACTACATATATGGCCCACTGTCAATACATATTAATGTCTCCACTGGTGGAATGTCCCTTTAAGTCCCATTCCAGCAGTCAATGCTACAAAAATCTTTGTTTTTTTATAGTTTTTTCCAATAAATAATATCTCATACCTTTAAAATTGTTAAGGATATGACTACACCTTCCTCATTCTGTAAATGGGGATCTATGAATATGTTAATCTGACCTGGCCCACATATCTGCCTGCCCTTAGCATACACCAGCTGTCTCTGATATGTTAAGCAAGGACCGGTTCTACTATTCGGAAAAAGAAACGGATGGAATTATACAAGGTTGTATGCAAGTAGACGTATCAGAATGGAAAAGTATTCACTTTCTATTGCTGTACCCTTTTTCAGAGCTGCTAGCTCCTGGAGCCAGGACCCAGACCAGCTCTGGGACTTAAATAGTGACTAAGTCAAATTCTATATGTATCACACAGGATAAATATCACAAAGTGCATCACAATTAAAGGTTAGAATATAATATATATATCATGTGGGACCTGTGCCATGTGTATCGCATGTTCACGCACACACAAACACAAACACATTCATCAGACCAGTAGCATGCTCGCTAAGCAGTTGTTGTGTTGTCCTGTGGTTTGAGGTCATCTGTATCCACAGTTGTGCTGTATGTGATTGCTGCTTCTTGTGCTTTTTGTTTGTTTGTTTCTTTGTTTGTTTGTTCTCTGCTTGTCTGCTTACAGGTGCTCCTGGTGGCTCTAAGGCTGGATTCCCCACAAAAGGCCGTGGATTGTCTTCTGTTTTGTTTTTATAGGTGTAACAGCTGGTTGTCTGGTTTTTCATTGTTTTCTCTGATTGTTTCTTCCTATTTCTGTTCTGTTTCTTTTTCTTTGCTCTCCCTCTTTCCCTGTCCCCCGGTCCGGTTCGGCATTATTACATGTTAAGTATTGTAACAAAAATAAATAAATAGGCAGTTGATGGGCATCAAGGGGATCTTTACATTAATAAAGCTTCCCTTGGCATAGGAAACGTGTTTGGCATAAACGGTATTCAGATTACAATTCTGCTGCCATAAAGCCGGACAGGGCAAGGGGTAAAAAAAAAAAAAAATGCTAGAATATAAAACAGGTTAAAAAATTCTCCTACATTATACTCCCAGAACTACCCCCATGCTCCTTGGATGAGCAAGAGTTCCTGCTTAGCTCCTAGAGCTAGCATCATTCCTGGAGCCACGAGCCCGACAGTCTCGGAGCCAGTTATGGTAATGTTGTGGAGAAATTAGAGTCGAATCCCGCGTTGGTCAGCCGTCCATTGGGGAGTTTATTGAACAAACCGTCACAGCAAATGTGCATACAGAATGTACAAAATGTCCGACGAGCTCATCTAGTGACACCCTTTTATACCGTTTTATCATAACAAGTGTACGTGGCCCTCTCCGGAGGCGCCTAGCTTTCGCAGTTTATCATAAACACGCTCCTTCTAACTATCAACAATATTCTGAACCAGTCAACAAGGCCCAGGATGTAACTAGGCCAGAAGTCATGAACATGTCATGACATCCTTCTCCCACATAGTCCCCCCTGAAATCACTTATCAGTGATTTAATAAAGAAATAATCTAAAATAAAAGAAAATCATCCCACATAGTTAATTAAGAATTAATTACCATAATAAACACTAAATTATTCTAACAATTCTACAATATCAATCAACGGGACCATTTTGAATACATGAAAAGGAATATATATATGTGTCTACTCGAATCATATTAAATGATTAACTTAAATTACGCAATATTGATTTCAAGACACTACAAGTTTTACATTGCCATCACACTTGTCCACTGTTCGCAGTGCATAGGTGCGAAAAACCCACCGGCTGCTACTTTCGTAACTCATGTTCTTATCTTGGGAAAATTCACCTACGGCCCCCCCCACTGGCGACCGACCACTTTACCAAGGTCGCACTCCGAACAGTTGACTAACACAATTGGCAATGGACATATCAGTGATCAGTTTTGATTGATAATACACATAGACTGAATACACCACCTTCAAATCAATTAATCACCGTTTTGTATCAAGTACAATACATAAAATTATGGATTATCACACAACAATAGTAATAAAATGCAATGTAATGCAGCTCCTCCAGTCCCGTCCCATCTCCTGTACTCTGGGGTCGTCTGCTTCTGGCCGAACATCCGTCCGGCTGGGTCTGGAACTGCTAAGCTAACTCTGGGAGGAGAGGTCGCCAGTACGTCACTCCCAATCAAAGAGATCTTCAGCATCTCTTCTCCCTGTCAGACTAAACTTGGTTCCACCCTCGAGGAAAGAAACTTGTGAACCGTCCGTTGATAACCTTCATTCGTTGACCCGCTCTCCCATGCGTTGGTCCTCAGGCCTGGTCTCGCATGGTCATCTGCCTCCAGATTCCTTCCGCTGTTTGTTTGAACATCACTTGCAGCAAACACCTTCTCAGAATGGGTATAATGCAACACACCAATAGGGAAACCATCCTCACTATCAACAATATTGCTATTCCCGCCTTAACTGCCATCGCTCCCCCTTCTCCCAAAATCCCAAACAGACCAGTCCACCACCGTTCACCTCCACCAGCATCACACGTCAGCTCCTCTCTCCGTTCTCTGAACTCCTTCACGGCCGTTGTGAACGTTCTATCAGCTGCAGTGTTCCCGGTTATAAATGTACAACATTTTCCCCAACCATCTGGCACGCACCATTTTCCCTTCTAATATACCTTCTAAAACTTGTCTGTTCTACCAAGCCATCATACTCGTCTCATGTCGTTGTTCTCCAAAGCCTGCAAACCCTTCACTCGTGTAGCTAAGAATTCTCTGTTGGTTGTATTATATGTGATTAGTCCATTCCCCATTTTGTTAAATATGATTCCCTGCAAACCAGCCTCAAATCCAGCTGCAATCTCCCTGCGTGCTTTGAGCTCAAAAGGAATCCCTTTCGGCTGTAATATAGCATCCAAGTAAACGTGCTTATCCCTGATGTAGCCATCACTCGATCTTTTAACTCTCCCTTCTTCCACATCCAAACCTAGCATCTCGTTTACCTTGTCATACACTACCACAACTGATGTGTTCCTCCTCACCAGTGCCCAAAAACCTATCTCCCTGTTGGGTAGCACATTTAACAAAACATGATCTCCACACATCCAGTAACTCTCAGCCACTGGGTGTGTCTGATCCCCAAAAAGATATAGAGTTAAAATGATCATTTCTATATTTTCACATTTTGATCCAAATAAATAAATCCCAATAAATCTTGTTTTCATTTAACAGTAGTACTACCTACACGAGTTCCAAAAGCATTCAAACTCACCATTGTAATCTACTCTATAATCAGTGGGAGGCCCCTCCTGTGATGTACCCAGATTAAATTCAGCACAAGAAGACTCCAATTTGTGGCCCTCCCTTATTTTGAAAATAATTATGTAATTTATTTGGCCCGAACATCAATCTGCACTTAATACCACACATAGGAAACAATAACCGTTTATCCTCTTCCGATGTGAACCTACCTTCTCTGCATTCCCGTTGCTGGACCACTGCACAGTCCCTGAAGGTGTGTGGCTCTGGAACAACAACAGGCAATGCTCCTGGAGCGTCTGCGCATATGAGACACTCCGTCGCTGTCAGTTCCCTCGTAGTGTACCATGCCCAACTATACCACATATCCTGTGCTGCCTTAACCCATTTTCCACAGTTACACTGTTTTCCCGACTCCACCTGTGCATGTACACTCCGTCTGTTCTTGGATTAACATGATTATTCTGTCCTGTAGTGCTAATGGTATCAAGTCCCCCTAGATTTTCCCGTGAAATCTTTTTGTTCTTACCACCATAGTGAACAACTCCTTCTGACCCAATCTGACATGATCTTACCAGATTGCCCCTTTGTCGTGGCGTCCAAAGGCGGTGATTTGGTCGTCTCCTCCACCGGACCCATGATCCACACTTCCTCACACTTACCCCTACTTACTCATACTTACTCATCCTTCCTCATACTTCCACCAACCTTTATTCCCACGTACTTAAATTCAAGCTTAACATCTGCCTTTTCACGACTAGCTCTAGTGTGTATTGCTGGCAAAGTTCGTGGCGTGGCATGGTCTGAGTGGGTGTGTATTGTTGCATCATACTCATCTGACCCAGGCTGGCTACTTCCCTGCGGGGTGGCTTCATCACTGGACCCTTCCAGCCTCTCCTGTCCGCGGTATCCCGTCCAACATCTCCAGGCTTTGTTCTCCTGAGCCCATGCTGTCGGCCAACACCCACACCTGGATGCTCACAGTGTCAGAAATCTTAACCTCTTCCTTTTGTTCATCCTTTCCCTCGGACTTAACTCCGTCTGTGTCTTTAGTCCGAACCTTAGTGCAGTGATTCAAATGGTACCATGTGTTGCTACCTTCCACTTGAACTGCTGTTGACGTTGCTCGCACCATTGTGTACGGCCCTTCTTGTCCTGGCTCAAGCCACTTCCCTCGGAACACTTCGATGTGCACCTGGTCACCTGGCACCACTGGCCTCTCAACCAGCTGTTTGAGACTCAAGTCTCTGAACTCCTCCTGTAGATAGATTGTTCTGTGGACTGCAGTTAGTTGCTTCATGTGAGCTGTCCACTCTGTTTGCACCTGCTCAAGTGGGAACTGAGGTGGCGGCCTGGGTCGACCCGTTAGCATTTTATGCGGTGTTAGTGCGTGACTCTATGAGTCTGCATAGGACATCTCATTAGTGCAAGCGGCAAAGCATCTAGTTAGTTTAGTTGAAGCACAGATTCAATTCAATTTCACTTTCCAGGTTCCATTGATCCTCTCATGCATCCCTTGACTCTGTGGACGATAAACGGCCCCACAGCGCTGCTTGATTCGCAGCTGCTGCAGAATGCCTCTTGCACTTTTATACACAAACACTTAACCATTATTTGAGCTAATCTCTGATGGAATGACAAACAGATGAATCAATTATCTTACCAAAAAAAAATTTACGACTATTTATCCAATATGTATGACCAATATCCTTGTGATGGCGTGACATCTGGCTCCAGTAACACCATTGGTGCCAAAACAGCAAGCTGGCACTTTGATGCTACTTTCGCTGCTTCATCAGCCACGATATTACCTTTACCAACCATTTTGTTACCTTTACGATTATTTGACACTGTATCACTGCCAATTTTCAATTTTCATGACTGCAATCCGCTCCTTCATTTGGACCTCCTGTCGCACTGGACTTCCGTCTGACCTCCTGAACCCTCTCTGCTTCATAACTGCTCCAAACGAAGAGAAAATATCATGAGCATATGCAGAATCTGTGTATACATTCGTAACCTTACCTTCCACCAGTCAACATGCCTTCAGTTCAGCCAACTGTGCCGAACATGGCCGTTCACACTTCTCAGCTTTCACCGTCACAAAGTTTCCACCTTCCTGTTTCACAACTGCAAAACCTGCATGATCACCCAAATGATCTCACAACATGAACCATGCACAACATAAGTGACATCAGCCTGCACAAGTGGAGTTGCTCCTATGTCAGGTCTCAGTTTAATGTATCTCACAGCTTCTGCCACACGCTCATGTGGTTCTCCTTCAAACTCACGTGGAATGACATCTGCAGGACCCGATGTAGTACACTTCTGTATTCTCACATCTGGACGTGTCAAAAGATGCACAACCTGCAAACATCCTGTCCGAGTCTCAACATACCTACTCTGATTTATTAGTTCTGAAATCTTATGGTTTTTATTGGAGACATATAAGAAAAATGGCTTCTCATAGACTAATGTTGCCCGTTTTGGATGACTTTTGCTAATTTCGTTTCAAATTTTCAAAGTTGTGCTTTCAACCTTTGATCTTTGGATTTTTCATGATTCCTTCCAGAGGAAGCGCATTTTATTGCATCATCCTCCCAAAAGAAGATCATACTTGTTGTATTTTAATTTTACTTATTTATTCATTAGTTATTTATTTATTTATTTTGGACATGGCGCTTTTCTTACTCCCTCCAAGTGGGATGGAGAGATATCAGTAATTCCCTATGGGCTAACTAGATACTCTAATTCAGACTATCAATGCTAAAATTTAAATTAGAAACTTTGTTCCGTTCAAATTTTAGAACTTCGTAGTAGTGGCACATTTAAATTTTAAATTCAGAAACTTTGTTTTGTCCTAGTAACAGTGACCTATTTACATTTAAGTTTTAGAAACTTAGTAGTCGTGATACATTTAACTTAAAAACTTTGTTTTGTTCTGTAATAATGACACGCCTGAGGGCGGTTTTTAAACCCTTTTGAGTATGTCTGATGTAAGTGTACTTCTTACCTCTATATGTCAATGTAAACCAATACTGGGATTCCTCTGCCAGAGGAACGCCTTGGACCTGCCGGGCCACTTGCTCCGCCCCCCAGGGACTGGCCACGGTCCTGCCGAACACTCGGGTTTCTCGGTGCTCTCGGACAGCTGTAAACAAAGTGTCCCCTCTCGCCACAGGCCCAACATGCCCCCGAGGACCTTCGTCCTCCAGGTGCACCTCTTCTTGACCTTTGACAGGGTCGACGATGGACTTGCCCCTGTGATGGCTGTTCAGCGGCCCCCGCTGTCATGGCCTCATTTCGTACCTCTTGCTTCGCTTGCAGTTCTTCTAACTGCAACCGTGCCAGTTCCCTTTGCAGATCCTTCTCCTGCTCCTTCCGTTTCAGTTCTTTTCTGTATTTGTTTACTGCATGCACCACGTGGTCTCGGAATTGTCCATGTGACATTGAATTCAGCCCCACCACATCCTCCAGCCGCCCCTGAACTGGGGCAGGCAGAGCCTCTTTGATGGAAACTCTGAACAATGTCACCCAAGCTGGGCTCTTCTCGATTTCTCCCTCAGACTCTTGTCTCCATTTCTTCAATTGTTGTGCAATGTACACAGCTGGACTCTCTGTTCCTGACAGTGGCTCCCCCTTTAATGCTTCGAGGTCCACTCCCACAGGAAACTCAGCTCGTAACGCTCTCCAGAGTGCAGCTCGATATGTATTAAAGTCAGTTCCATCAGCTCGGTGGCTCAACATCCAGTCATTCTCACTGTGTCTCAAAATGCCCTCCATGGTAGAAGTTCCAAAACACAGTGCCCACACTGCCTTAATGTGTCCCACAGACAACAGTTTATGCACAGTCTCTTGTTCAAACGCTCTTATCCATCTACTTGCACCTCTGTGAATGTCCGGCAATCGAGCAACCAGCCCCCCTAGGTCGAGCGTCTGCCACGGCACATACTGTCCCTGCGTCATTTCTATCAAACTCGGTGCTGACGCTGTTGGACTCTTATGTTCTTCAGAAGATGCCTTTTGAACTGGAGGTGCCAGTTCGGGTGATTTTTGGTATTGTGGGAGCTGTCCCCTTGCCTGATCTGAATTACAGATGGCGTCTGGCTCAGGAGCTCCATGACTGCTTGATGTAGCTATTTGTAGTTCTGGACGTTCATGAGATATTTTATGATCTTTTATTTCAGAATCTCCTTGTATGTTTGCTGCTCCTGGCAGTGTTGGAAATAGTTCTGCATTTTCAAAGAAATGTAAAACTTTTAATTCAAGCTCTCTTTTTTCCTGTCTCTTTTTGCTTTTGTCCTTTGGTTTGTAAGCTTTAATCCTTTGTTCCATAATCTTACAGGTAGTTACATTGAAAGTGCCACCTTTTGGCCAGGGTGAGACGTTATTTTTTGTTCGTTTTTCCCATTTTTGAGATATCTTTTTAATATCTTTGGAATGTTCAGGATGTTTGGCGCTGATGGTTATTGTTGGTGTTACATCCATTGTTTAAACTAGTTAGTTCCCTTCTATTGTCTTTTGACTTTTTCTTTTTATTTACTTATCTATTTTCTAAATTTCCCTTATTTATTATTCGAATTCCCCCTTTTTTTTTTTTTTTTTTTTTTTTTTTTGAAAGTCGATTTAAATGCACTAATTATTTAACTCTAATCAATGCTAATTTAATGCTCGGCTAAATTTAGCTTAGATGCAGCTAATTACTGGATTGGATGTTGTCAATGCTAATGTTAAGGTTAGCCTACGTTAGCTTTTAAAAGCTTATGCTCTAGGTTGTTTTTTTTTTTTTTTTAAATTAAATTAAACCAATGTTAATTCAATGTTAGGCTAATTTAGCTTTTTGACTTCTGGTTTGGAGTTCGGTTCTAATGTTAATGTTTGCCAACCAATGCCAATTGATGTTAGCTTCCTAGCTGTTGCTAATAAATGCTAACCTATTGCTAATTAAGATTTCAACCAATATTTGCCTTATTGCTATTGCTAATCAATGCTAATTGTCTTTCTGATCAATGCTAATTATGGCTAATGAAATGCTAACAAATGCTACTAATGCTAACCAATGCTAACTATTGCTAATCAATGCTACTTATTGCTAATCAATACTAGCTTCCTTGTTGACCAATGCTAATTGAATGCTAATTATGCTATTCAACGCTAGTGATTGCTAATCAATACTAATTATTGCTAATCAATACTTGCTGTATTGCTAATACTACCCAATGTTAATTTATTACTAATCAAAAGCTCAGTTAATGCTTACTCTGTATGAAGTGACTCAGGCTAAAGGCGTTGCCCCAACTTTTGCTCACCTCCGGATGCTTCCGATCCAATCCACACACAATGTCCTCCACCAATCCAGATGATCCAATGTACGTCACAGCTACGTCAATTCTGACCAATGAAATAAAAATATTTTTTGACCAATGAAATCTGAACACACCTCTAAATCTAACTCCAGTGAAACACATCTACGACAGTAACTTCTAACCAATAAAATATGAACACACCTCTAAGCCTGCCTCCAATGAACCACGTGAATTTTTAACAAATCAAATATGAACACACCATCACATCTGCTTCCTAGACTGGTATTAACTCCTCCCAAGCATAACAATTGAACCAGACATAACAATTGAACCACACCCCAACTCAAAATGGCGTTTGTCACACTTTGTAACAAGTTAAGAAAAAGGAGGAAATACAAACTTTCAGCTGGACAGAGAAGAAATACAATTTAACACAGAAATAACAGTTGCCCTATTCTTCACCTCGAAATGGTATTTGTTAAGAAAGAGAAAGAAATACAATTTAACACGCTGTGGACAGGGAAACTACAAATCAAAAGATACAGAAACAATGCATAAGCGAGAAACTTTCTTTATCAGGAATGTCACATTCACGTCGAACGACGTGATGACTCAATGGCCTACGGACAGAACCTCTTCCTTAGGAATTGCGAAACCCTCATTACTCGACTGATAACAACTCTGCAATTAGCACATTACCTAAAGAAAACTAATAATTATTACAGTACAACCATAAATTGCCCCTGGAAGACACAAGGAAAGAAAGTGTGATCACACACGAACATTTGCAGCAGCAGAGAACTGTCAAGGCCAGAGCACGCACCCACACACTAGCCGCGGGAGCGCGCAGCCCCCTCTGTCCCCCTGAGAGCCAGAACACATTCACTCGCCTGTTAAGAATAGAACTTTAGAAACTTAACACCAATCACAGCAGTACTCAATAATAACAAGATGCACTCAACGAAAATATAGAGTCTTAAAGAAAGAAACCCACAGCGTTTAAAAATAACCGCACATTTCGGCAACAACACCTTATTTCCCCAAGTTATTAATGCGGCAACTATCACAATTAAGCAGATTATACCAATGAAGCAAATTATGACCATAAAGCCAGTTATAATAATGAAGCAAATCTGAGTGTGAATTAAAATACTACGAATACTCAAAAGTCAAGGGATGATATGAGTCAGAACCTTTTCTCTTTTCTTCTCTTTCTTGATTCACACAAACATCAGATTTCACACACACATTGACAGACAACAGAGACCGGTCCCACACACTCAAGTCAGTCGGTCAAAAGTTTTGTGTCAGTCACCGTTCAAATCTTCACATTTTTAAATTATCAATTTCTTTCATTTAGACTTTTAATTTTTCAGGAGATGTTGGTGTCGGCAATATATGGAATACAAAATGTGTTTTCCCTACAAGCCTTGTGATATGGTCTCTGACCAAAGCAACAGATGCTGACGTGTACTTTACCAGCTTCGCTGTGACCTCTTAATAAAAATCTCCTGTGGCCAATTTCATAAACGAATTTGACTTTTCTTCTCCAAATGTCTTTATACTGAGGTCTCGGATAACTCCAAAGAGTTCTAAGCAGATATATAAAATGATATAAACATATATACTTAAAATGTGCCCGTATAGAACTGGAATTGACTTTTTCAGAGTTTTCTTGAACTGCTGTTTTGATTCCACCTCCAAACTTTTATGTTCGCAAGTCAATCAATTACCAGCATTCGTCTACTCCTTGACTAGTGAAAATAATTTTTCACATATATTAATGACTAATGCAAACCATAGTCCCACGGTAGCCCGAACCCCCAATGCATTAAAGGTCGGCCGTCGGCTCTATGACATCACTTATGGACGAGTGATAAACACTCTGCCCGCTCTAAAAGCGTATTATACTATTCCAGTTTAAACTCATCGATTTATTTCCCTGCCCGAGCATTAGCGACTAGCCCTTCTTAATTACCACAAAAAAAAACATCAACACAATAGGCCGACCAGCTGCTCACAGCTGTCTGCTTTACAACTCACATAAGCTGCTGTTCACCCAATTTTATCCAAATTCACACATACGGCACCTCTTGGCCCACAGTTTCCCAAACAATTTCAGCAGCCCCTCTGCGCAGAAGTAAACAATGGAAGGGCTTACCGTGTGCAGGATCCGTCTCTCTCCTGTGTTCTTTTAAATTTGGGGAAGCCGGAAGAAGCCGTCAGCTGTGCTCCACTAACCGAGATCAACTGCGTAATGGTAGGAACAAAATCCCACCTGCCGGCTTGTAACAGCTGATGTCGGCTGTCGGGGCACAGCGAACACGCTCCGCCGGGATCCAGATGCAAACTCTCACGAATTCGGGGTCACCATTATGTTGTGGAGAAATTAGAGTCGAATCCCGCGTTGGTCAGCCGTCCATTGGGGAGTTTATTGAACAAACCGTCACAGCAAATGTGCATACAGAATGTACAAAATGTCCGACGAGCTCATCTAGTGACACCCTTTTATACCGTTTTATCATAACAAGTGTACGTGGCCCTCTCCGGAGGCGCCTAGCTTTCGCAGTTTATCATAAACACGCTCCTTCTAACTATCAACAATATTCTGAACCAGTCAACAAGGCCCAGGATGTAACTAGGCCAGAAGTCATGAACATGTCATGACATCCTTCTCCCACAGTAACAGGGAGCTTCCAAGTGTAGTGAAAAAGAAGATTAAAGAGAAAAACTTTCTCGTTTTGGAGAGTCCTGAATACGTATTGAATTTTGCTAAATCTAATCAACTGCTTCAGGTGCTGTTTGTTTAATCAGCAAACAAGTTAACAAAGATCGCTCGATTGTTGTTGTTAAATTAAAATCCTTCAACTTTTTGGGGAAGTGAAGCTCGAATCACAAACATCTTCGCAAGACTCAATACATACAATATCTGTGAATACTGAGAATACACTGAGACATAGTGAAATTGAAACGGTTGATATAAAGCCACAACACCATTTATAATTTAAGCCAAAACACCATTCATGATTTATATAATGATTTATGCTTTGAATTAAAATATAATATATATATTACAAGTGAAATATTAAAATGATCAGAAATACATTAATTTAGCTGCACTTTTTGTCTTTTGGTCATTACACATCCATGACTCATTGATAATTACATTGTTGGTTTTCCCTTTTTAAGTTTTTGGGGTTATATTTTTTCTCTTTTTTTTCTCATCGCATCATGTATGTCACAAAGAATAGTTGGTTTTATTTTTTGTTGCCCCCCCTTCAACCAGAACTCTTCTGAGCTACATCTTACAAGCATCCTGCATGTAAACTCTTTAAAACCACTCAACTCTCGATGGGGCCATTTGTTCTTAGAGCAGACAGCTACGCTGCTAACAAGCCTCTAAAAGAACATTATGAATTATAATTCAGGAACATTATGTGCTAATTTCTCCAGGGGTAACTCTACTAGCCGAGATGTGCTGGGCTCCATGTGAGGCCTTTTTTTATTTCTTCCTGTCCTCACACACACAGTCACAACAGAGAGAAACCATAACATTTCTCACTGTGCCTATATTTTTGCACTGTGGTGAGTGGGAGCCCATTAAGTCACGTATTACCACAGTCAAGCCATTTCTACCCAGATCCACCCACACCTGCCTGCTCTGCAGGGCATTATTCCATGCCTTTTAAGCCTTGAATACACATGGGTTCACGTGCACACATTAATAACCATCCACAAAAACACTGCAATACACACAGAGACACAGACACGCATTGGTAAAATAGGCACCACCATGTGTACATTAACTGCCTTTAAAATGGATCAACCTCACAGAAACGGTGCACCATAAGTAAAGGCATGAGAGCTAAGTTATGTCAAATACTGCTGTTTTCTCAATACTGGCCACTTTTTCAGCCACAGACATTCGACATATTTGACACATTTTTTCTATTTATTTACAGGTTTCAAGATGTAATCATCTGTACCCGCCATCGGCTGGTCTATCTTCTAAAGCAGTGAACTCAATTTAAAGGTTTTTCAAAAACGTATTACATTGATCCATGCATTCAAAATTGGTTGTTTGCTGTCTTTTTCTCAAAAAAAGGGGGAAAAAACTTGCTTTGGTTTAAAGTGAAAGAAAGGAGAACCCTTTGAGTCTGTAGGCATGCTTCATTTCGGCAATTTTCTAACTTTTGAGAAAGCAGCATTGTGTTTAACTTGGGGCTTACATCATCTTTGATGTATGTAGATTGTACATTGACTATGCAACGTCTGATGTACCATGGAAGCTTTAACTTGAAATGTTTGAAAATAACTGTGATGCACAAAGTTTGAAAAAAAGCATTGCACCTGCCATGTTTGCTTTGTTGTTTTGCCATTCATTTATTAACTTGTTGTAATGCACTCAGCTCCGTAATGACTGTAAGGTGATCAGCTTCAGCTACTAGCTATTAAAATCCATGTTAAATATTCAACTATTATGTGTGTAGGGTGTAATTGACAGTGGGACTGTTGCACTTATTAGGACTGTTTCAATGTGTGTTTTTGGAATAAAAGAAAGAAATCTTCCCCAGCCCTAACCAGAATGTAGTGCATTATTGCCTTAAGAAGTCCTTCAGATAGCTACTCATGTACTCACAGAAAGATAGTTCAATTCCAAGTCCAGAGCACTTTAGGATTGTGTTCTGCACTAAACATAAACACTTGCAAGGACCAGGGTTCATAGCATATATTCTCATCTGCTCCAAAGAAAGTAGACAGAGTTAATTCATGTAAACACGAATTTCATCAAAAAAGAAAATTAAGTTGAGTTATGTCATCAGAAGCCTTGTTTGTTGATATAATAACGGTACCAGGGGAGTTTTGTTCCGTGGTCTGGTTTTGAGCTCCAGTGGTAAACTAATGTGTAAAGAGCCGTTGTAAGAGCAGGCTGTGTGAGTTCACTACAAACAAGTGTTACTGGAAGAAAACATGAGAAAAAGATTGCTCATGTCACAAGTTGCCAAGGGAAGGCTGGGACCGACATTTGAAGAAGACAGAACCTGTAAAGTGTTTGGATCCCTAGGAGACTCCTAACAAAGAGTGGACTGGTGATCCTGACCCAGTCACACCACTTAACACAACTGATATGTGTTTCTGTCTTATGTGCGGCGTTAACGTCTATGTTAGGCTAGATGAAAAAAAGCTCCACATGAAAGATGTGATGGATCATTCTAACTTTGTGTCAATAGCTAAAAAAGACTAAATTATTTCAGCTTTGCATTAACGAAGACAAAAGTAAATAAAGAGAAAAGCCAATCCACATGAATTTAGAGATAAGCAACTTTTCTACATTTCCTCCACACAGAAGGTAAACAGTGAAAAGTTTTCCTTGTTCTATATTGTTGTCAGTTACAGTCAATCATCCTTGAACTTTGTCAGGAAACAGTTTTACAATAATTATGTATCCAAATTCTTTTTTTTTTAAAAGAGCAAATCATCTATGTGTACCTTCACATGCCCTTTCCTTATTGGTTGTGTGTGAGGTGGCCAGAGGGATAGCCAGGCTTAAGTGGGTAGTGGGCATGGCCCCAGTGGGAAATTGATTTAGCAAAGCGAAAGACTAACATTTAACTTTGACAACCTTACATCTGAGTTTATGCAGTGTGTCGATCCTTTTCTCTCCTGAACACTGTTCTTTTCAATATTTTCAGTTTTAGTATTGGTCACCTGTTCTCCAACAAGTAACACTTCATTTAAGATGGCATTCTTTTGTGTCCCCATCCCAATTATATAAGGTTATTGTAGTCCAAGGATCAGCCTGAACCAGGTCTTTTCTTGCCTTAGTCCCTTTTATCCAGTCTTTCCTCTTGACCTCCTGCATCTAAACCAGGGATGTCCAGATCTGGTCCTTGAGGGCCGCTGTCCTGTAGGTTTTAGATGTTTCCCTGCTGAAACACTCCTGATTCAGATCAGTACATCACTAGCAGGCCTGTGCAGAACTTAAGAATCTTTTGAAGAGATCCATTTAATCTGAATCAGGTGTGTTGAAGCAGGGAAACATCTCAAACCGGCAGGACAGCGGCCCTCGAGGACCGACTTTGGACATCTCTGATCTAAACCATCAATCACTGCTTGTGATTAGTCCATCTGGGAAATTTTTTCTTTTCCCAATAATGTTTTGTTTCACTCTTGCTCATCTGGCAGGTACCCAATGGCACCCAATCTCTGCCTATAACAAGATGATGACAGAGAACACATTGGTGGCACTATATGTGCTGAACAAACATGCTCAAAAAAAGACAAAGAAAAATCATGTTATCTTGGAGCTGAGGCGGGTAACTGAGGCTTCATTTCTGAGGAAGAGATGATAACGAAAAAGTTATAACTTACATTTCTATTTCTGATATATAACAAACAGGGATGAACACAGTGCTGTCGTGATGTTGTGTATCACCCGTTAGTCATGACGCAAAGTACTAAAGTAAATGGAGTATATAAACATGTTTCATTAGTTTTATTATAGGAATCAACCGTAGCTTCAATACCCCTCTGATTAATAGCCTACAGAGCTGAAAGAGAAATGATCATAATCGTATTCTTTACATGACTTTAAATGCACATATTGGCAACTTCTGCGATAGAGCCAACAAAGCAGACGCGACAGAACAAGAGTGCAAATCAATTATTACTTACCTTTAGCAAGAATGAAGCTAAGTCTGCATCCGTCTCTCACCCTGTTCTTTCTCTGAGCTCTCCTCAGCAGTGAAATCCAGTATGATCATTCAAGTCCGGTGTCTTGCTCGTACACTTTATCTTTTCTTTCTCACGGTGTGGCGTTGTGTGGGTCTATTTGCTGCATCTGACAGAAAGCTTTATTTGTAGTCGTGACAGTGTCTTTTTGTTCTTTTTCGCTTTGATCGTTGAGGTGAAAATGTGTAATTATCAAGTTGCTGGGGCGTTATGTTGTATCGTAAAGCAACATTATGTTGGGCAGGAAACCAAAGTTGTGAACTGCAGGATCTCAACCCTTGGGCACTCCAGGGCAATTTCAACATTAACTGTGAGTCCTTTGACAGTGAGTCCTTTCTTGTAGTCGACCCAATACTCTTCCCCAGTCGAATGCTTAAAATTCCAGACACGCTAGATTTTCAGTCGAGGACTGAGACATCTCTGCAAACCTCAGTGTTCAGGCAGAGCAACTGATGACAGCTTAATCGAATGCATGAGTTGCCTCACATTTGGGCCATATTTCTGCGACGGGAAAATCTTGTTTAAAATCTTGTAGTGTGAACTAGACTAAAGAGGTCTTTGCATTAATAAATGCCTGCAAAACCTCAGTAAACTGAGGCAACGCTGTGGAGAATAGGTGACCACAGTTCTTCCAGAACAATGTGAAAGACTGATGGTTGCTGACACGTGTCGAGATTTCTAAAATCTTGGAAATGTTAGAGGATGCTCTTTGTTTTTCACGTAACTGGATGCAGGAAGCAAGAACGTCTAAGTCAGCAGCTTTAGGGAGCTTTGTGCCCAGTGTTTTGGTTTGTGTACAAATTTTGTTTTTTATTCATTTATTTTTTTTAATAGGGACAATGCACATTAATGAACATCAGTATAAAAACAAATGTAAATATGCCGGATTATAGCTACAAAGCTAGTTTTCATCCGTAGTCCCTAGGCAGGCAAATACACAAGAAAGAAAATACATAAGAAAGAAAATACATAAGAAAGAAACTATAATATAAGCATCACAGGGAATGTTTAGAGTCTAATGGTCACATGACTGGTTTGCTTTCAGCCATAGTTTGAGCTGAGCTCTAAAGCTGATCAGTGTGGGGCTCTCCCGTATGTGCAGAGGAAGACTGTTCCAGATGTTCGTGGCCCTCACAGAGTTGTTTTCCTGTGGGGGACCTCATAGTCTCCTCTGGAGGAGGCCCTTGTTCTTCTCAGGCCACTTGAATTCCTAAGTTTGAACAAGGTAAACACTGGAGGTGGGGCTAGTCCACGTAGCGTTTCATAAATGAAGCATACATACTTAAAATTAATACAATTTTCAAAATTTAAAAGATTGTACTTTTTTAAAACATTACATACATGAAAATAATTTACTGTGTATTTGGGTTTCATCAATCCTAAACTCAGTAGAACAAGCCAGTTGATTCAGTCGAACAAGTTGATCCGATAAACTCATCATTCCCCATCTGTTCACTATAATCCACTGCTCAAACAAAGCTATGAATTGTGTTTTTTTTTTTCGTACAATAATGTTTCAGGTTGTACGTGAACATATTTGTCTTTGACAGTTATTAGAGAAATATTTTCTAAAATGTAATGAATCAACTTTAACTAATTTGCAAGTGGGCTGAAAATATAAACGCGTATATTGAAATGCCTTAAACTTAAATAAACCATATAAAATCTGATACATAATGTTTATAAAGCATTTTCTTAGAATCTGTTGGCTGACCTTCCTATCTTAGATCGTATTTGACTATGATAACCAATGTGTTTGCTATCTGTTCCAAAGAAAACTTCAATGTCCTGCTGCTCCTGCAGAGAGCTCAGATTTAAATGTAACTGGTCTGGAATTCAGTACGAGCTGTTGTCGTTCTGTGACTATGAGAAGCTGCAGAGACAGAAAATGCAAACTTATTCTGAAGGCTTTGGATAAAAATTGCCTGTCTGTCAGTTGGACATCTGATGGAGTTTCAAACTGAATCCTATGAGCTGGATCTGAGAAAAAGAACTAATGACGGGCTTTACGCAACATGCAACGTTGGTTTAATCTTTATGCTTTTGATACGAAGTTTAGCTAATACAGTGAGTGAACATAAGAAGCCCGTTTTTAAAAACACGTTTGTAAATATTTCCTCTCATATATGTTTCCTCTCCGTGTCCCATTTTTCCTTTGCTGTCTTGTTTTTGGTGTTTTCTGCTGCCACTTGCAAAACCATACACTATGAATAAAACCAAAATCCACCAAAAAGTTATGAATACTGTTTTTCTCTTCCTTTTTTTTTTTTGCCTTGTTGAATCATTTCCATATCAAGGGTTCCATACAATGCCCGTGAGTTCCATTCAAACAGAGCTACTGAAGTCTGAGTTGTGGATTAGAATGTAATCTCAGACTCTTTGCAACTTCTGTGTGCTGCTATCGTTTCTAACCGTACAGGGAGATCCTTTTTTTCTTCTATTGGAGGCAGGCCAAATCTGTTGCGTTTCCATTTTTCAACCTCTCCTGCTGCCCTTATCCAATTCAGGGCTTATGATTGTAATACTAAAATGGAGCGAGTTGTCATACTAGAAACAGCAATGATGAATGCCCCACTGCTCTCTGTGCTTGTTTGTTTTTGGGGTGGCAGAGAGACGGGGGAGGCCGAAATTAATTTTATGCTTACTTGTTGAGGTGCATTTTCTTGACCGCAGCTGCTTTGCTGTACTCTAGCAGCCAGCATTGATTAAATGGAATGGTTCGGTTATCTGGATAAAAAGGGTAGAAACATGGGGACGATAGTGGGCAAGGGAAAATAATGAGTTCTTTCATCTTGGCAGTGAGGGCGTGAGCGTCTTTCAGACTTCCCAGGGAGATGTACACAGCTTAAGGAAACGTTTAATTAGAAAATGCCAACCTTCTGTCTGTGTGCTGTGTGTGCAGAATAATAACATTTCTGATGTCAATATGACTACATGTCTCTTTACAGCTGCTTTCGGACCAACCAGAAGACACGCAATCAAATGACACTGAAGAGTCTGAGAAAATAATTAGCTAATTAGCTTCGATTTTTCGTATGTCAGACTGATAGTTCTGCGCCAACATTCTTCCCGTCCGTGTGTATGTTTGTGTCTGTGTGTGTGTGGGTGAGACAGATACCTGGAATGAAAGTCTAAGAAAAAAAAGAACAAAACAGACAGAAGCCATTATTCTTAATGACTAATGGTAGATGGTATTTTGAAAAGCTTCAGTCTAAAACATGGAAAAAAAAGGAAAACGACCTTGAATTATCACTCCATGCATATATATATATATATATATACATAAATATATATGTATATATATATATGTGTATATGTGTGTGTATGTAAATATGTGTATGTTTGTGCGTGTATATGAATAAAATTTACATTGCTGATGAAATCTTACAGGTACAATGAGGAAACCAAAAATGTCTTTGACAAAAACTAATAGAAATAAAAAATAGAGAAATGTACCGAAGCAGATTGTTGGTCAGGCCCTCTGCCTTCAAGCGTTCCCCCTCATTAAGACACAAACAGCTCACTGTGCACCTGCAGTATGGTTTGATCACTACCTGACGTGGCTAATTGTGCTGACTGCTGGCAAGCTACATGCCTATTCCTCAACATCAAAGCTAAATCTGGATACCCCCTTCCAAAGGAAAAAAAACTGAATAAAAGGGCAGATAAAAAAAATTAAGCAAGAGGAGAGTTGTGATGTTTAAAGACTGCTAAAAGCTATTAAAGTAGCTTGTGTGGTGTTTGGTTGGACATGGGCTCTTTGTATATCTTAACTTAATATATTCAAGGAAAAAACAACAAGGAAAAAAATGCAAATTATTTGTTAACTTGTACAAAGATGCCGCAATAAAACTAATATACATATAAAATTATTGTTATTCAGCGGCATTTTATTACAATCAACAAAAAATGTCCTCTTTGATGCTGAATTATTTAAAAACTTCTCCTGAGACTAGGAGTAAACAAAAAGGATAGATAGAATCTGAAATGAGTGGGATATGGGTTAGATTGAAGTAGCAGTAGATAGCTGTAACAGCACTCTTAGTTATGAGAAACTGGGAGGAATTCCACTGGGGGAGTTAAACTAACAGGTACGCAGTACGGGCCACAAAAGTGCCCATTTTCTTTAGCTAAAATAACAGAAACCCAATTTTCACAGTGATTTGTAAACGCTACATATTGTGAATTTTACACTGCAGCACTCCAGCAACTTCAGACTGTTGTTTACTTTGTCATTATTCTCTCTCAATTGAAGAAAGTCCAAGTTGCTTTTTTTGTACACATGGTGCTTGCTCAGTCTATTTCCCTTTGGACAGCCACCATGCATGCCCAGAATAAGTCCCAATTCCACAAGTCCGCTTCGATTTTAGTAATACTTTATTCATCCATTCCAGGGAAATTATCTTGCAGAAGTATAAAATACTGAGGAAAAATAACTAAATAAAGATGATGATTTAGGGGGCTGCACGCATGGACGTCAATTGGGTAAGCCAAGGTATGGCAGCTGCCACACCTTGGCTCCAGGGGAAAATGTAAATGTTTGTTTTCCTTTTTTTTTTTTTTATGAACTGATGGAATTACTCTGTGTCAATTTGTATTGATTATTCTATTATTTAATACAAATGAACTACAAATTAAATTCTGAACAACACAATCAATTGATCTAAGTATCATCTTCCCTTTTGAAATGTGGTATCTCCCAGCCCCCCCCCCCCCCCCCCCCCCCCCCCCGAGATGACGGAGCCTGGAGGTCAAAACTGATGTTAATAGCGGGATTTGTTGTTTGCTAATTAATGTAAAATATGAAAAGAAAGCAGAAAACTTTAGATTTATTTATCAGCAAAAAAAAGGGCAGGTGATGATGGATCCAATGTTGCCCCAGCGGCGGAGGAAGGAGGACCAGGTAGTGAAGGCGGGATTCAGGCTGTTAAAGGGGAACTCCGGGGCATTTGAAGCGTGTTTCCATTGCTAGAGGTTGTCAAATAATGATAGTATGACACAGAGAGGTGCACATCTGCGCTCCCTGTGTGAAGATCGCTCTGTCCGCACAGCATGTCATGCGAGGCTAATACGTGATGGCTAAGGGGCAAGCGCTAACCCTTCCACGTAAAACAACAACTTGCACACTGCAGAAACGTCACACCACTTTATAAACCATCCGACAATAAAGTCACAAGCCTTACCATCAAAACCATATGCATGGTTCTCACATTACTGGCATGGGGACGTTACAAAACAACTTTATAAACAGCATGTCACTCACCGGC
Source organism: Odontesthes bonariensis (assembly GCF_027942865.1). NCBI lineage: Eukaryota > Metazoa > Chordata > Actinopteri > Atheriniformes > Atherinopsidae > Odontesthes > Odontesthes bonariensis. The sequence goes on along the minus strand of NC_134522.1, from coordinate 25,638,354 downwards.
TGGTTGTAGGCTCGCGCATGTGAAAGCCCAGAAGAGTCGATGGAGAATAATCCCATATACAAAACAATTATCTTCTCTAGAAAAACTGCGTTCAAGTATTTAAAACATTACAACAATACATGCCCAGTAATATTCTTGTAATGTTTTAAATACTTGAACGCAGTTTTTCTAGAGAATATAATTGTTTTGTATATGGGATTATTCTCCATCGACTCTTCTGGGCTTTCACATGCGCGAGCCTACAACCAGCCGGTGAGTGACATGCTGTTTATAAAGTTGTTTTGTAACGTCCCCATGCCAGTAATGTGAGAACCATGCATATGGTTTTGATGGTAAGGCTTGTGACTTTATTGTCGGATGGTTTATAAAGTGGTGTGACGTTTCTGCAGTGTGCAAGTTGTTGTTTTACGTGGAAGGGTTAGCGCTTGCCCCTTAGCCACCACGTATTAGCCTCGCATGACATGCTGTGCGGACAGAGCGATCTCCACACAGGGAGCGCAGATGTGCACCTCTCTGTGTCCTACTATCATTATTTGACAACCTCTAGCAATGGAAACACGCTTCAAATGCCCCGGAGTTCCCCTTTAACGAGGTTGTCCACTTCAGCACCTCCGCCGCTAATGCTAATGCTAATGCTAATGCTAACAGGGAGACGGAGACCAGTCCATTGTTATGTTAGCGGCTATGTGAGTGAGACTGCATTTGCACACAGATAAGCTACATAGCAGACTTTTGTGGTGATTATTGTATATTTATTGATTTATTGATACTGTAGTCATGTGACTATGGTGACCTTGCCATACCTTAGCTTTGGCTGAATTAACGCCGCTGGCTGCGCGGTGGTGTGGTGGTTAGCACCATCACCTCACAGTGAGAGGGTTCCAGGTTCAACTCCCAGCTGGGGCCTTTCTGTGTGGAGTTAGCATGTTCTCCCCATGTATGCGTGGGTTCTCTCTGGGTACTCCGGCTTCCTCCAACCGTCCAAAAACATGCATGTTAGGTTAATAGGTGACTCTAAAATTGTGCCTAGGAGTGAGTGAGTGTGTGTGTTGTCTCATTTGTCTCTGTGTGGCCCTGTGATGGATTGGAGGCCTGTCCAGGGTGTACCCTGCCTCTCCCCCATGACTGCTGGGATAGGCTCCAGCCCCCCCCCCCGCGACCTGACCGACGGATTAAGCGGGTATAGAAAATGGATGGATGAAGATAATGATTCAAAAGAAGACATGAAAGTAAAAATTTGGATGAGGAAATTGGGACAAAGTAAATATTGTGTGGTTTAACACTCAAACTGCTTTGAAACTTTTGAGGTTTTAGTTTAGATGACCAAAATTTACTCTTCTGTGGCCTCATTCTGATTATTTCTTATCTCAGTTTCCCTGTCGGAATTCTTCCCTGATATACCAAAGTGAGAGGGCTGTCAACTGCAATTAAGATACTGATTATTCAATTCAGTTTGTTGTATTTATTTAATAAAAATTCATAACAAGAGTTATATCTAGGCGTTATCCAAATACAATCCAATTCAATCCACTTATAATCCAATAACAGGCACTCTTATAACAAAATGCATTAAAATCGTGTTTTTCTGGCTTACTGGATGACAATTATGAATCAATGATGAAAATTGTTTTGGTTTCGTGTGTATTTTTTTATTCATTTATTTTTTACTTGCTTTGATCTGCTTCTGTGGCTTGAACTTTAAAGCGCAAGTCAAAAAGGCAAGAAAATCCCTTTATAAACGCAGTCCATTTACTATTTCCCTCATTTCTGGTTCTGACTCTCCTGTGTGACAACTGTATTTGTCTTTCAGATCCACGTGGGCATCAAGATAAATGCTTCCTCTCTCATCTGCCCTGATAATCCTTGTTAAAACATATATAGATCATAAATAATGGGAGCTGCTTTCTCCAAATCCCTGTTACATGCACTTAGCTGTGGTGACTCTCTAAGGGCATATCTGTCTAAGACACTCCTCAGGTTTGTTTTAGCCATGTATAATCCAGTCTCTTACAAGGAAAAGGCCTATAGGGAACCTTCACGGGTTCTTTGAAGGGGATCTCAAGGGAAATTCAAAAAGTTTCTTCAATAATTATTTCATTCATTTTTTGTCAGATCTGAGAGAACTTGTTTCACAGACGTGGAAGGGTTAAAAGAAGCACAGCTGTCTCTGAGTCTTTGACACAATTTGCAAATATGCTCTTTGGTGCCATACCAAAGTCCAACAGAAATATTGATACCAGAGCAAATTTAGCTTTTTGACCTTGAGGCTGTTTGATGTAACTAACCAAGATTTTGTGAATTTCAATGAAGAGCCTTTCTTTTTTGTCATCTGGCTCTGAGACATTTTTTATTTCTTGTGGACAATGAAGCTTACTGTACACAGGTACAAGCAATGAAAAGCATGTGGGTGAGTGATGAACTGAGAAGAATTGGAACACAATGCCTTTAATCTAATTCATTCTGTTTGTTATATACTTAACTTGAATGTATATTCTTTAATAAGACACCATTGTTCATGCTCAGATCTCAGTCCATCTGGATTTTCCCAGTTGTATCACACTTAGCTGGTTAGGTTTTCACTGGCTTATTTAAACCATTAACTGATGATAAAAAAAAAAAATCGAGATTGGCACTATTTACCAACTTGAACTCAAAATCCAAAAGTGACATAACTGGTAACTAATTTTTTCACTCAAACCAGACAATCCTATAATCCTACAGTCTTTATGCATATACCTGTAGGTATAAAGACTAACTCTCTCTCAGAACTTCGGTTGGCATGTAAACATTCTTGTCACAAACATTGATGATGCAGCCTTTTTAGCTTTTGATTGAAACATCGCTTGAAACTCAAAGGAGCCTCCATGTTGCATTCACAGTCTACAGTAAGCAATGCGAGTCCGTGTTGTAAGAATGTCTACTTTTGCAGGTGAAATGGTAGAACTGCGCTCATTTCCTCAAACACCAGCCCATGAGAGTCCTGAGCCTTCTTCTGCTTCGTAAACACTGACCAAGCTGGAAATTAACATGTTGAGGACTGACACATTGAATAGCTGATGAAATTCCGAAGAAAAGAACATGCTGTTTGCGTCTCGAACTTTGAATGTTTGCGTAAAGAAGTAACTCCTCTTTGACGTCTGAAGTGTACTCTACGAATGAAAGTTTGCTATGGATAGTTTTTTTTCAAGTTTTTAGGGGAAAAGGATGGGAAAACAGAAACTAAAACTAAATCTACACTTAAAAACATAGTGGAAACATGAGAAAATATCAGACTAAGAAAGCAACATTTCTGTGGTCCACACATAGCCAGTTTTGGAGAAACCTGGACATTCAATAAAGAAGAATGTGGTTTTGCAATTGGTGGTATGTGTTCATAATATCCAGTTGTAGCATTCCAAATAAAGGTACATAAATGAAGAATGTCTTCCTTCACTGACTCTCCAAAAAACAGTATTGTGCAACACCAGTGCATAATCACCCCAGCAACAGCCACAGCCACAACAATGTCAGGTGGAAAAATTAAGAAGGAGCATTAATGGCAGGGTACAGCAAGAAGAAGGAAATACTAGTAAATAATTCCTTGCCAAAACTCTCCTTCACACCTTCCACATCTTCAAGGTGTTAAATCACTGCTGCACAATGAATGCTAACAGAAATGCTTTCATGCCAAAAACGGCTTTGCAAAAGGGACAGTGTTAGGAGATCCGGGCCTTTATATCCCACAAGAAAAAGCAGCATGGCTGCAGTAAGTCCTGTGTATATCCACTTATGCATTAAAAACTTACATTACATTGTCTATAGTTTCATGAAGTTTCTGAAGCTAAAATGTGGCATAATCAACAGCAAAACTAAATCTACTCTTCAGAACGTTATGGCGATATGCACTCTTCATAACAATGACTCTGGGGAGGAAATACAGTGACATTTAGGGGACTGCGTGGAGTTTGTTTGTGCTATATTCTTTATTCCAGTGTTTTCAAGTATCCGTTATTTCGGGGGTATGCCATGGATAGGACTTTTGGGAAAACTATCTGAAGGGAAAGGGTTTAAAATACTTTTTAATTTTGCAATATTAGCCCTCAACACCAAAAAAAAAAGGATCCCAAAACGTGCTCTGTAATTTGAAATTTAACAACGGTCCTATGAAAAGCTATGGTGCGTCATGTATTGGGAATGAGCTCTGCCTCGCTTACTGTCTTCATTATAATCTCAAAATAACTCCAGTTACCATCTGCAGATAGAAAAAGTGTTAATGAGAGATGGGCTAACCAAGGCATCATTTTGTTATCAAAACCCAGAAGCTGTCAAGTTACTTGTTTTTGACAAAGATTGTTTGTTTTTCTCATTAAATTTCTAAGGTACAAAACAAAGCATTGTACTGGTCCTTTAAAGGGTTCTTCAGCTCTCAAAGGATCTTAAACGACCTCTCGATGAACCCTTCTTTTGCAAAGTGTGACGCCGACAGATGCTACTCCGCTGGCCTCTAAAACCAAGTTAAACACGGAGACGGGTGCAAGGTTATTGATTGCCTCCATAAAAGCTGGTGAGTGCTACAGGAACGGAGAGTGGAAAGATGGAGGACAGGGTGAGAGGCGGAGCAGCTGCGGGCTCGGCTTTCAGAGAGGCTGCAGTTTGTTATCAGAAGAGGATCAAAAATCACACAAATCAAAGCAGGGAGTTTCACAGGAGGGGGAAATTTACTGATACACACGTGCAGTACAAAACACAGCAACGTGTAAGTCAAGGGTACCATTGTCAAGTAAAAAAAAGACTATTTTAAAATAAGCACATAAAGACGGACACTCACAGATAAATATGATACAGACACACTCAAAGTTTAACAATTCCTCATTATGCCACAAGCAAACACACTAAAAAACACACTTAGACTCACTGATACAGTCACGGTGAATTCAATAAAACAAATGCACACCCCTGCTTATTAGCTGATAGTCAGTGCATCAAAGCTTCTAACAGCCTGAGGATTAGGTTTACTTTAGGTTATTGGATTATCTCTCCTCTGTGTAGTGTTGTATCTTTAACTTTTAGGGTTCAGTGCTAGTTGGACCAGACTCTCCATACAGGGACATCGATAGGTAGGTTAGCTTCGAAGTAGAGTTTAGCTTGTTAAGTCTGTATGCTGTGTATGCTAACTGCAGTCAGCACAGCAGAGTTCCCTGGCAAACAAGGTTCCAGGCAAATACTGTTTGAGAAAAGTGATCTGATGGCAGTGAAATGCAAAAATCAAATTACTTCAATGAAAATTGATCACCCAGCATATATAAGCCAAAAACTTTGTTAACTTCCTTGTTGCAACTAATCAGGTTAATTGGCAACAAGTCAGTAACGTGAGTGAGTATAAAAATAGCACCTTAGAGAGGCAGAGTCTCTCAGAAGTAACACTGAGCAGCACTGCGTCTACAAATTGTGGAGCAATTTCAGATTACTGTTCCCCAGTATAAAATGAATTAAATTAGAATAAAAAGACTTTGAATACTCCATATCTACAGAAAATATCATCAAAACATTTCAAATATCCACGTTCTGTTGTGAATAAAACATTTCTAATTACAACTTCTGTCATGATCATGCTTGGCTGTGTTGTTGTTGTGGTTTTCCGGGCCTTAGGTAGGGCTGAGCAGGTTTTCAGGAAGTCCGGAGCGGAGTGTGGATTGCTCCTGCCTTCACACCTTTTCCTTGTTTGTCCTCATAAAGACACAGTCTTAAGGAGCTTCAGGAGCAACCTGCCTTGGCCAGATTGTCTCACTTCACCAGTGGTAATTAGGCTGACTCCTGGGTTCCATAGTTCTTATCTTGCCCTCTTGTTTTCTTTAGTGCCGCTTCCGTTGTCGATTCTCCTCACTCTGGATTGCCATGCTAAGGACCTAGCAATCGTTGTTGGATTCCTGTTTCCCCTACCTGCATGCTCGTTGGGAGACAGTTGGGACAGGGCCATGTTTACCACTGTGTAGCATCTACCCTTCTTTTGCAAAAGTCTGTAAATGTCTGGGAACTGAAGAAACCAGTTGATGCATCTTTGGAAAAGGAATGTTGGATGTTGCGTTTCATGATGAGCCACAATATTTTCAGTTGGTGAAAGGTCTGGACTGCAGGCAGATCAGATCAGTCCAGCACCTGTCATTTTACTACAAAGCGATGCTGTTGTAATAGAGGCAGTATGCCCTTTAGCATTGTCTTGCTGCAATATGGAAGGCCCTACCTGAAAAAGATGTCATCTAGATGGAAGAATATCATGCTCTAAATTCTTTCAGCACGGATGTTGCCTTTCCAGATGTTCATGTTGACAGTTCCTTAGGCTCTAATGCGCCCCCGTACCATTAGAAATGCAGGCTTTTTAATTGAGCACTGATAACAAGCCAGATGGCTTCTCTTCTCTTTAGTCCAGACAATTTTGGTTGACCACAGAGCAGTTTTCCACTTTGCCTCAGCCAATTTTAGATGAGCTTTGGCCCGAAAAAGACAGCAGCGTTTCAGGATCGTGTTCAGACATGGCTTTTTCTTCACATGATTGAGCTTAACCTGCATTTTTGGATGGCATCTGTGAACTGTGTTCACAGACAATGATTTCTGATAGAGTTCCTGATACCATGAAGTGATTTCCATGACAAAATCATATCTGTTTTTATTGCAGGGCCACCAGGGAGCTTAAAGTAGGGGCATGAACATCAAGTATTGAATTTCTGCTGCTCTAACATCTCAAGATTCGCTGAATCTCTTGATAGAGTCTTTGCAACTTCATGTTAAGGAACAGTACTCTGAAATGGCTTCACAATTTAAAGTTTTTTGCAGATTGCTAAATATCTGCCCAATCTTTGCTTCTGCGAGGACTTGCCTCTTTTTTTTTCTATACCAAATTATGTTTCTACTCTGTTGCCAATTAATCTAATTTGTTGCAACATGTTGTTCCAGGTGTTTCTTTTTGGTATTGAGACATGTTGCTTCCATCAAAATCCTAATTGTCTTGAAATGGTAAACATTTGATATTTTCTATGTTCTTTTGGGATTAAAATACTGAGATATTTGCAAATCGATGCATTCTGTGTTTGTTTACATTTGATATTGCATCCCAACCTCTTGGGAATTGGGGTTGCAAATTCATCCATATAGGAAATCATAACACACAATGTTTGCATACCAAAGTGTTCACAGGAACTGGCATAATCCCAGTGGTATCACACCTCAGTTATTTTCATCTCAAGTTTTCCACTGGCTGATTTAGACTACCTTTTGTGGCTTGAAAGCATATTAATAGGAAATGCAAACACTTTCAGCAGTTTTCCTTCTTTTTTTCCCCCTCTGTCCAAAATCCCGATGTGAAAACACTAGCATCCTTTGCCATTAAACGAGCTAATTAAAGCAGAGGCCTGCCTGGTACAATAAGCATGAAGACTTCCCACTAAAAGCAGAGAGGGAGCTCCATCAGCCAAAGTTAATTAGCTGTTGTCAGGCATGACTCACTAATAAAGGTAAAATACAGATTCTAACTCCACACATCTTTATAAATTGATAATTTCTAAAAGATGTTAACATTTTTCCAAGAGCAGTAAAAGTTCTAAAAAGCAAGGAGAGCACTGGGGTGGAACATTGCACTGACTGGTGTGCTAATGACGCACCTTTTGTTCATGCCCTGCTGCACACACACAGACTTTCCCACTGGTATTTGCTCATATTGTTTTTAATGCATCTGGTGTTTTAGGACTCTAAAAGTGTTTATGTCAGTTGATAAATGGCATCATATTAGATGCACACTATACAGAAAACCCTGTGTACGATAGAACTGAATTGAACTGGACGACAGAGAGTTTGCAACATCACAGCCACATTTGGGTTCTTGTTACAATATAATGACTTGTTTGTGTGAAGTGACGTACTTGTCATTCCACCACTTTAACATTCTCTTGTAAAAATGTTTGAAGTCCTCCGGGTCAAGTAAACAGACAGAGCAGTAAACTACGGCCTTGCCTTTTGTATTTGCACCTAAAGTTTCATGCCTAAAACTCACGCTGAGAGTTCCACAGCCGCAATGAGTGACAGATGGAAAACAAAACATCCAAATAAATTAATAAATAAATCAAGACTTTGACAAATATGTCATACTAATGTCAGTAATTTACGTCAATCATTTCTATAACCAACACTCAAAATGATCAGTAGGATTACATATTTTCTTAAACCATTTTGTTGGCAGGAGACAAATAACATTCTGAAAATTACTTCTTTTTTTTTTATTTTTTAAATACAAACTAAAAACAAGAAAAACTCCCAAAAGTGTGCAGTTCTGAAAGTTCTAATAGCTTTAACATCCTTTTTGATTATAATTATTGACCAACAGCCATTTCCAAGTTCTCTCTTTGATCAATAGCACAGATGTGAACTGTGTAGTGTAATTATAGCCACCATTATAAAAGGTTGAGTAATGTTGGAAAAATCCTCTTTTCGCAAAGGAGCATAGCAGCTGTAATGGTGCTTTATGCAGCCCACAAGGTTAAATGTTGTCTACATGGATCACTTATGGTCTGTTTTTTTTATCCATTGATTCCTTTAATCCTTCGCTATGTGAGTCATGGAATTTCAGGCAGCTGTCGCTGTCTTGCACCATTCTATGACTCATTAACATCACAGGAGGAGAATCCCCCCCCCCCAGCCAGCCCTTCCGCCGTGTAGTCCATCTCCTGCTGCAAAGAATCCTTTAAATAAAAACTTTTCTGTGGGTTTGCCTGTCCACTTACCATAGTGTATTATGTGTTCTTTCATTAAAAATCTTTTCTTCAAATAAATCTCCATGCTCATTGTGGGTGGGGGTTGGTGCACCAGCTGCAGGAGAGAGCTCAGGGAGCAGCACCAGGTGAGTGATTAGTACACCAGCATCCACTTGTCTAATCACTCCTCTTTTATAAACACAGTAGCATGCTGGACCTGGAGAGAGAGGACAGTGGAGTCAGCAGCACGAATCCTGGAGGGAGAAGGCCTGCGAACGACTCGACAAAAGAGTAATGCCTGGAGAAATAAAATATTGTTGAACCGTACCAAATCTCCACGTATCTTTGCTGAATGAACCCGCAGTGGCATCAGAAAACCACCACCCTCATGCTCAAGACATCTGAAATGTCTACATTTGTTTCAAAATGCTGTGTCCATTTGAGGAAATCTTTTGGTGATTGAAAATAAGGCGATTTTTGAAAATGTGCAAGAACATGAAAATCATATTCACTACATGATATTACAGTCTTTTGCGGGGTTTTTAGGAAAGATATATTCAAATCGTTTTCTTAAATGTCTGAAAGTGTATTTTTCTGTGAGAGATGTAGTCTGGCATGAACTTTGAATTTTCTGCCAGTCTTACAGAGAACTCTCAACTCTGGTCTTTTGAGCACAACATTTGTTGTGATTTCGTGCTATATAAATCAAACTGAACTAAACTGAATTAATGAACTTTACAATGTATATCACTCCCTGCTTCTGCTTCTGTTTTGCTGAGATTGATATCTGGGTCATAAGCAGGACGATGGAGGACAGTGTAAACAAGGAAGCACACGTAAAAAATAAATCGGGGTGGAAATGTTGAGAACATCAAGTTTTCAAGGGATTTCACCAGTGGTCAACAGTAATTGTATGAAGCTAAAAATGTGCAAACACTCACAGAAGTCGGGAAAAAAAAGGAACTTTGCAAAACTCACTAAAAGCGCGGCACAGGCTGGAAGTATAAAATACAAACCAAAATCGCTTGCCGCCATTTTCTCTCCCTTCGTAACACTGTGCTGCCGACAGCCGCGCCTGTTACGGTGTTTGCTGCTCAGAAGCAGGGGGCTGCTCGGTCTGCACTTCGGTCTGCACTTCGGTCTGCACGTCTACACAGCACGCAGTGATATGAAGGTAGAGAAAATAGCGCCAAGCGATTGTGAGGTCTGACTTTTTCCTGGACAACGATTTTATGATGCAAATGTATTACTCTTTTGAACGCATATTGTTTTGAGAAGCAAGACGCTTTATTTTTGTGGCCCCAGCCAACTAGCCGGACTACCTTCATAAACGCCAAAACGAGCCCGGAACTCGGCTCACAGGACGGAGCGGGAGGTAAAAAAATGTTCAGAAATAATATTGCTAGTATGGGATGTCATACAGCTTCATGTCAAAAGAGGCGAACTATCCCTTTAAGCATTGGCCTCTGTACTTTTGTATGAGTCATCATATCCTTAGCCAATGATTTAGTGACGGCTTCATCCTGACATCCTAACCCTATTCATTGTTTTTGCATGGTGTTAATTTACCTGAGTCCCTCTTACACCTTTCATCTTATTTAACACGGAACCACAGTGAAACTAGCGTCAAATGCAATGTCATGACAACTAAGCTTTAACAACACAAGTAGTTTGATGTGACAATTTCCATTTCAGGTACAGCAAAAACAACTGCAACCTTCACTCTATTTCATAGGAAATCTGCAAGATGACTGAGGCCCAAGTTAGTTGTATTCCATCGCTTTAGTACTAACTGTTTAGCTTTTTTATTGAATCCATAAAACTGCAGCGTATAATTTGTGCACATGTCATCGAGCGAACTGCATTTCATATATTTCAAAGAGAGCTGGATGACTCTAAGCATAAGCCATTTTTCAAAGTTTGCTAAAAGGAATATAAGGCATGCAGAACTTGTTCATTCACTTAGCACAATGGGCAAATGTGTTTTGTTGACAGTGCGTATGTTTTTGGAGTTAAGGCTGTGACACAAAAAGTCACTGCACATTCAAATGCAAAAGGGATTACAGAAAATGACAAAAAAAAAAAGCTATTTCTTTCAGCAGGAAATAAAGTCATCCTTGCCCACCTGGATTTAGACAGACATGTTTAGAAATACATGTAAGGTGGAAAAACACTAAAGTGTTGGAGTCCAAGAATTTAAGATTCATATGTGTGTGTGTGTGTGTGTGTGTGTCTCCATAATCTGTGTGGGTTGTGTGTTTGTGCGTATTCATGTGTGACTCACTCTAAAACCAAACATGATCAAAGCCGGGACAGACTGAGGCGGACAGACAGTGAAGGACAGAATGAGCTCGAGATGGCTCCAATCCAGTCCTCACATTAGCTGCCCGTTGGTTAGACTTTCAAATGTTTGGGCAAACGGCTGATTTGACCAAAACTGCAGCAGGCTCTGTGCTCATTCGATGATGTCTTTGAGCAGCACCAATATGCCTGCAAGGGCATATTGGCAAGCAACAGGCATGTGTCTCTTCCCTTGCACTCCTTTGAATGTCACACATCTGGGTGTGTTGTGTAACATGGCCAGCAGCTTGCCAAGAGGTAGAGATGAAGAATAATTCCCAAAATGTGTTATTCCACGGCCCTAGTAAGACATTTTTTCCATGCTGGTCAGTATTATACCTGTATGTGAGAACGAATGTTGCAAGGCCTTTGGCTGGTTTACACAAAAACTCAGAAGCAGAAGAGAGATTTCCGCAGAAATTCCTGCCCCTCGATAGCCTGGGAATTCCCATGCTGCTTTGCGCTCGATTTCATTCTCACTGCAAAGTCAGCCTGGAAACCACCGCCCTTATTTTTTCCAGAGTTTGGGAACCAATCACAGAACGGGGGGGGGGGGGGGGGGCAGCAAGACGATGACGACGTCTATGGCTACACCGAAGCTTGTAGAGTGTTAATCCAACATGGCAGCGGACACAACGTTACCGTTCGATGCAGCCTTAGAAAGTGTTTCGGAGTAGATTCACCCTAGGATCATTTGAACCGTGACATCCAGCCAAGTAGCCCACCCGAAGTTTTTCCGATATTGGCTGAACATCAGCTGAATTACTGAGTTATCCCGAATAGCTTAGTACAAGCGCTAACGGACCCTGGCAGTATCTCCAAAATTACCACACTAAAATCACATGCCATGACACCAAACTTCTACACTAGTACAAATATGGTCTGTACTCACAAAACGATGCATTTGGAAGTTTGTACATAGTCCAGGAGTTTATTATTATCAACACAAGCCTAATAGCTTATCTGCTGCTAAAGCTGCGTCAACGTCACTTCTGGGAGCTGGGAGCTTCAAAGTAAGATGAGGGTTGATCTACTACTGTAGACAACAAAGCAAGGCTGTTCAATTTCTCCATTATCGAAATAAATTCACAACTCTACAACATAAAAATTCATGTAGAATATAGCATATAGGCCTACTATGTTGTCAATTTAAGTAGCTTAGAGCGCAAGTTTACTTTTATTTTACTTTTTTTTCTTCTTCCTCATCGAATTTCTGTCGTCATCTGGTATAAGTGATACAATTGGCTATGAATCGCGCGTAAAGCAGCATAGGAAGAACCTGACGTCATTTGATAGACATTCGTAGCGCCCAATAAACGGCTCTAGGCATTCGTAAACCACGCCTCAAATACGAGAAAATGCACACCTAGTTCCCAGACCACCATCTCATCGAGATTGTGGATGCGTCAGCCAGGCTAGCCCCTCGAGGTAGATTCAGCTAATGTGTTCAAGAAGTTATGCCTTTTTTTTTTTTACTAATCCACACATTGTGTGAGGCCAGTCACAAAATGTGTGTTTTGTCCAACATTAAACAAAGAACCAAAGTGTCAGCTGAATCAGAACAGGTTAGAAGCCTGATTTTTAATAATGTGTTTTTTATTGCCAAGACAAGGAAAAGGAAAAAAACAAAAAAACGCATGATTGTTTGACAGCTTTCTCTGTTGCTACATATTCATGACTATTAATTTGAAGTTGCACTGACCTAATATTATCACATTATCGATGTGAATGGAGTCAGTTGTAGTGATAACCAAAGAGAATTATGACCCAACTCTAGCTTCTTTATGTTGCCTTTTAGCTCATTTGTGTGATTTTCAGGCCATTAAATTCTGTTAAACTCCAGCAAACCTGGCGAGTGGCTGATGAACACAGAGCAACAAATGAGTTGACTATTTCTTACTGGAGCTGCTAAGAGCACTAAAAACAGAGTGAATATTGAATTTGCATTCTTTTGCTGGGTATTAATGCAATCCTAAATAAAATACAATCTTTCCACGGGAGTAAAGGCCCATTACTAAACGATGTATAGTAGGCCAACCTTACAGTCAATTATTTACAGCTCAGTCTGCTAAAAGAAGCTCGGTCTGTGCCTTAAATAAAAAGAAATGTAATGCTGAAAAGACCCAATGAGACTTCCATCTCTTGAATAATGACAGAAGAATTCATATGAATCTTTTATAATAAGTCCCTTATTCTGTTTTGAGCAGAAAGAAACTCATCGCAAATGTTGGCATTGTGCTACTCTCATATTAATCAAACAGCCTCTCGCAGCTTAACTAATGCCAGTGGATGATAAACCTTGAGCATTTGGTCATAATTCTAGCATCAAACACAAAATGACATTATAGAAAACTAATGTGCTATTTCATGGGGTACTGTACAGCTTTTTTACTTTAAAAACGTAGTATTTCATTATCATTTCTCAGGGGGACAGACAGTATTATTCGTTGGTGAGCACTGACTCTGAGTCCACGACTGCCAATAAGAACAACTTTACATAGATATTTCAGTGAAGCAGTCCAGCAAAAGCTAGATTGTGTATCTTTACACAGCATCATTTCTGCATGACATGGTTCCTCAAAAATGGGTTGAAATGAGTCATGGCACGCTGTTACAACAGATACCACTGTGAAATGCACTGTGGACTGTATTCCTAAGGTGTAACAACAAAATAAAACACTATCTCATGCTAAACCTAAGGAATGTGAAAATCCCAAAAATAGCTCTGTGCATTCACAGACAATGATTTCTGGAAGTGTTCCTCAGTTCATGAAATCATTTTCATGACAGAACCATCCCTGTTCTGAATACAGTGCTGCCTGAGGGCTCAAAGATCACAGGCATCCAATATTGATTTTCATACTCTAAGATGTCTCCAGATTCTCTGCTCTTTTGATGACATTATTTACTGTAGATGATGGAATATTCAAAGTCTTTGACAACAAAGTTGTAGTTTTTTGCTGATTGCTGAACTTCTGCCCATCTTTACTCTGCCTCTTTAAGGGGCTCTATACATGCCTAATCGTGTTGCTGACCTGTTGACAAATTATTTGTCTCCATAGCTGTTTCTTTTAGTACTGCCAGCCTTTTTTTGCCCTCAACTTTTTTGAGACAAATTGCTGCCATCAAATTTAATATGAGCTAATATTTTTAATGAAAACAGTAGAATGAATCTCTTTTGACATCTGATATGTTCTCTATGTTCTACAGAGGCATAAAATACTGGCTTATGAGATTTGTAAATCACTGGATTTTGTTTTTATTAACATTTTACACAGCATCCCATCTTTTCTGGAACAGCGATTGGACATGGCAGAATTGTGGATATTCTGAGCTTAAACTCTGAACATTTATTTTGAAAATGACTTCCTGCATGGCATTTATAAATCTAAGTAAGGCACCTATATTAATATTGCACTCACTTATCCTCAAACACTGACAAGAATACTAATTGCAGCAGGAACCTTCGGGATGACTGCACATTATTAACCCCATTTAAACATTGTCCTCGACCGTACTGAAAAAAAAATAAAATCCCAACACACTCTCAGTACAACAGCTGTCAATGGCCAGAACTGAAACATCAACAGTGCCATTAACCTTTGTAACAGTTACTCAAAAACTGTCCAGTCCTACAGTTTCATGGTCTTCATTCCATATCATATGATAGTGTAAATTTGACTAGAAGCAAGCAAATGAAGATGGAAAACAACAAAAAAAAACCAAACAAAAAAAAACACGTTTCACTCTTTAAAAAAGTTTTACATGGCTGTATTCAGCCAACGATGCCAGCCAAGCTAAAGCTAGCACAGGCACTGCTAATCCTGGTAATATGAAAGAAAGAGAAAAAAAGAATTGTTCAACTTCCAGAGACTGCCACCTTCTGAGTCTTTGCTGAAACCTGGCACATATCTGTCTCCTAACAATTTACTGTTTGTATCAGGTACACACACAAAAAGGTAAAAGCTGTGTTTGAATTGTCCTCTTTTTCACTAAAGATACCAATTACAGCTTTTCTCGAATGTCAGAGCACATTTCAGGAAACTGCCCTCCGTTTTCTCTAAACACAAAACACTTTTCTCAAGCCAGCTCCACAAAAACTCGCAGTCTCTTTGCAAAACGAAACTCTCACTCCAAAACCCAAACTTTCAACCACAAAACCCAAACTTTCAACCACAAAACCCAAACTTTCACCACAAAACTGTTGCTCCTATGGCCAAAACCAAACTTTAACAAAATGGTCCTCACAGCTTGCAAAAATGTAAACACTATTGGATATCTATCACACACTTCAATAAAAATTGAAAACACAATGTTCAGGGTGTGATGTTCTAAGTACCCCATCATTTGTATAGTAATCACATCTGTATAGTAAGTCACAGATTATTTTTAGGGGAATTGAACCCCATTTATTGACAACCTGTACAAACGTACTTTTCCCAAAACAAATTTCAAAAGTGAACAAAAGCATACATGGGGATACATGTCACAAATTCTTACAGTAAAGAGGTACTATGGGGTCTGTGGGGGGGCCTGTGCAGGGGGGCTGTGCACGGGCCTGCGCATCACGTCATCGGGTGGGGGTCAGGCCACAGGACCTCGTCCACATCGCAGGCTATGTTTTCCCTCGCCAGGCAACGGGAAAAAAGCTCTGGCATGACCCAGCCTGAGTAATCCCCCACATCATCCCAGGCCAGGTCCATGGCCCTGAGGAGGTTCTCTCTACTATATAGTTGCCGGTCATACACCTTCCACCGCCATGATGAGAAGAATGGGGTTGAGGAAAGGTGAGTAGGGTGGCAGACATACATTGAGGAATTGTTGGTGTATATTGAACCACTCTCTTATCTGGTTGGTGCGGTGAAAACTGACGTTGTCCCAGATGATGACATAGATGGGAGGAGGCTGTGCTGGAACCAGATTCTGCAGCTCACGGTCAATCAGGATGTCCCGTACCTCTCCCAGGAATGTGAGGAGACGCTGGGTGTTGAAGGACCCAAGGAGAGCCTGCCTGTGGAGAAGCCGTTCTGAGGTCATGGCTGCACATAGGGAGATATTCCCCCCACGTTGGCCAGGAACGTCCACAATTGCTCTTTGGCCAATTATGTTACGGCCTCTCCTCCTTCTCTTGGTGAGGTTGAAGCCAGCCTCATCCAGGAAGATGTATTCATGATGTATTCATGTATCCAACCCCAAGATTCTCTGTGGAAATGAATAGAGTATGGGTAGTGTCACAGAAGGAGCACTACAGTACACTGTGGGCTACTGTGCAGTACAGTGAGCTTGTACACCCACTGTACTGTGAACAATCAACATTGTATACCCATATTTATACTTACTTGCACATACTGGAAACGTAGCTCTTTGATTCTGTCCGAGTTATGCTCAAAGGGAACTCTATAAGCTTGCTTCATGCGTAGCTTCTGGCGACTCAGACTCTGTCTATGGTGGCCAAACTGACTCTGTCAATACCTCCAAAATTGATGTTGTCAGCTATGACTCTCTCCTTTATTTCCCTGAGTCTGATGATGTTGTTTTCCCGGACCATGTCCACAATGAGGATCTCTTGCTGTGCTGTGAATAGGGGAGCCCTTCCACCATGATGTGGCAATCTTTCAACCCTATAGAAACAAATATGCTTTCACTCTTCAAAAACAGACTTACAATCTACAATATAAACATCAATGGAAATGTCCAGTCTCCCAAAGCAAAGGTAATGTGGTGAAACCAATTTAGATTGTGGGCTACAAACATTTAGACAAAGTAACTACAGTACATACCTGTTGTGTTTTCTGAATGTCCGAATTATGGTGGACACTGAGAACCTGCTGAGGTTGGGTTGGACTCTTAGTCCAGCTTCTCTCAGTGACATTCCATGGTCAATGACAGTAGCTCGCATTTCATCTGTGATGATTGTACGTGGTTGTCTTGCTCTTCCTCCTTGCACTCCTCCTCTCCCTCCTCGCCCTCCTCTGACACGAACTCTGCCTCTGTCCATTCTGTTGCCGTTTGGCACCTTCAGCAAACTGTGCATACTAAACTGGCCTATATAGGTGTTGTCACATCATTGGCAGGTGTCTTCAATTTTGAGTCGTTGTGGGTGAGCACAAATTTCTATCATGAATCAGTGTTGTGGAAAGAGAACTTTTTTCTGTCCATCACTTCACATTTTTGCTACGTACCTATTCTGCCAATGTCTTTTTACGCAACAGGAAAACCATGAATTTCCAGCACATAATTATGAATTGATCATCATGCAGTTAGAGTAGCCTAAAAGCCAAGATAGGTGCTCGGTTAAAAAGCCCCACTCAGACTACAAGATTTTCTGCGCAGTTTGTCCTGTTGTTCACATTACATGTCCCTGTGTTCAGGACTTTTAAAGTCATGGCATGTTTGTATTACATGGCTGATAAGTGGCAGGAGAAGTGAACAATTTAAACAGAAGTGTATTACAATATAAACAGCATAGATCCATACTTTGAGCTCTACTGCCGCTCAGATTCCTGTAAACTGTATTTTTTAACTGAGTGAATGCTCTTTGAGTGAGTTTCTAAAGTTACACATCCAGGGAAGTTCACAAACAATTTTGCAATAAATGTGTAAAATCTGCCTATTAACAAGCATTCTTTTACTGAAATCTGATTCACTACTCAATCAGTACCACATTGGCTATATGTTATTTCATGGATTCATAGTGAGAGGATGTTTAAAGTTGTTAATAAGCATCTGCTTCACACCTGGTATCATTGACTGTCTGTGCCTGGGACACGCAACAGATGGAGAGACATGAATCGAAGGGTTTTTTTCTACGGTAAGAAGTTGAGGTGAGGCTGGAGAAGCTGGAAAAAGTTGTCTTCTGTTGCTGCAGCAGCAGATTTTGGTGACATCCTTTTTATATTGCAGTACTGGCTAAATAGGAACAGGTAGCAGAGGAGATGAACTGTGCAACAGACAGATGGGACAGAGTGACATATGGGCAGGTAAAGATGAGGAAGGTTTCCAAAGACTCACAGTTGCATTCCTTGTCACACAACTGGAGAAGAAACTCTGAGGCATGAGTTGGTGACTGAAACAATGTCAAGCAAATAATTTCTTCATAAATATATATGGTTAATATCTCTGTTATGTGGAGTAGATATGGACAAAGATGTGATTTTGGAGAATATCTTTCAGTATCTGCGTAAAACATGGGTGGGCATTCAGGGTGGTGCTTTAGAGTGATTTAGGTCCTACTTATCAGGTAGAAGTTTTTGTGTACATGTTGGAACTAGACTTACAGTCTGTTGTAATTGTGAATGTGCATTGTTTTGATTTTACTGTTTCTTTTGCATGTTTTCAATTGATTTTAAGTATGTTTTGCAATCTTTTATATGTAGCTCAACTACGTGCTAGATGTCAACAGACCTGGAGCAGAGATCCTTGTGAAGGATAGGAATGTCTGTCTGACACAGGAGGACTTCTGGAGACTGGGCCTTCCCAAATATATGGAATCAAATGTCAGTATGCTAAAGTTTTGACACCCATTGTATCAGGTTTCAAACAAATGCACAAGTTACTTACCTTTGTTACACTTTGTTACAGATTGGCAAATCATGCTTCAAACTTGTCAAGGAAGTCGCCCAAAGATGTGTATGTTTTGTTTTTTTTATCTTTTCATTTATTAAAACATATATTATGCACTTGCAGAAGTAGGCCACTTCACTTCCCCCTCTTTTTTTCCAAATAGTGCTTATGAGTGGTGCAACTTGTGTAGTCCAGTTTTCCCTTGACATTGTACTAATTATTGTGGATGTCATTTTATCAATATAGGGAAAAGATGTCCACATTGTGGACATGTATGTTGTGCCAACATGGAAATCTAAGACTGTGGACCCAATAGCTTCTTTGCCTGTAAGTTATTTTTTCCTGTGACCTTCTGTGTTGCTTGACATTGACATACAGTACCGCAAATTCACTTGTTTAAAATACTAGGGGGACCTCCTGCCTAAAGATTGCATAATCATCCCTGCCTGGAGTCGACAGCCAGGAAAAGCTGACCACTATTTGCTTTGCGTAAATCTGAAATCCTCAACAGTCTATGTAAAATTGAACTCAATTTGTGCTGTATTTTTATCTTTTGTTTTGGAATATATGAAATGTTTGCTGTTTTGGAAATGGAACAGGTCCTGAAGCCAGCAAAGAAAGAGATACTTTTGCTGGACTCGCTTAGACCAGACGGCTCTGAGATCCTGAAGAAGGATTTTTCTCTGCTGTTGGAGAGACTGTGTCACTACGGAGCACACCGGGTCTCCATTTCAGGCCCCATTCCTACTGTGGGTAAAGGAACTGAACTTTTCAGCAGACTTCTTGGCCTGAACACATGGTTGTGAAATGCATGCGTCGCCCATTGGATTAAGTTCATTGATAACTTTAATATCTTTTGGAACTGTAAGGAGCGTTTCAGACCTGATGGCGTGCATCCCAATCGAACTGGATGCAGATTACTTGGTGCACATTTACGTCATGCTGTTGGGACGGCAAACCCAAACATGACTATACAGATTAGACTGAAGGACACAGCAGCAAGGCAAACAACCCCCAGCCCTCCCCCCTCACCAGACCCTTTACTCCACATCACCCAAGGTCTCCAAAGGATGTCTCTATCCCAGCCAGGACTCCAGCGACCACCATCTACCGAGAAACGCAGGGCACCCCCTCCTCCTCCTCTTACATCATCTGTCCTGGCAGAGCAGGACACGAGGGGATGTGCAGGATGTTCAAGGAGCAGCACAACATCCAGAGTTCAAAACAAAGATAGCACTGTTCAAACCAAAGATACCATGCCATGATGTGTTCAGGGTCCCTGCTATAGAAGTCCGACTTCTGACAGCTGTTCTGAGAACAAGCTGGGGCCCAATAGGATTCCTGTATTAGTTAGTAAAAGAAGGAATCGAAAACAGTCAACCTGCTGGGTGAATCTATCTAATCTGTTAACGGTACCACGTACAACTCAGAATACAACAGAGACCATTGTAAACTCCACAAAGCTAGCCTTACTTAATATTAGATCTCTGTCCAATAAGTCACTGTTAGTTAATGACTTCATAATTACACACAATTTAGATTTTCTTTGTCTGACAGAAACATGGTTAACAGAGAGCACAAGTGCTACTGTTCTTAAGGAAGCAGCTCCCCCAAACTTTAGTTTTATGGATAAATGCCGAAATGGGAGGAAAGGTGGGGGGGAGGCCGCCTTATTTAAAGATACATTCCAGTGTAAAGAGATATCATTTGGTGAATTCACTTCTTTTGAATATCTGAGTTTTATTTTAAAGGGTGTTCCTAAAATCCTGTTCTTAATCATTTACAGATCTCCAGGATACTGTGCAAGTTTTATTGATGATTTTTCTGAATTATTGTCTGTTATTTCGACTGATTTTAACCATTTTATCTTGACCGGGGATTTTAACATTCACATGGATAACATGATGGATGGTACTGCCAAAGAATTTTCTTCTGTGCTGGACATGTTTGGTTTGTGGCAGCATGTAACAGAACCAACCCACCTTCGAGGTCACATTCTGGACCTGGTCATTTCTAAAGGTGTTGATATTTCTTCTGTTGTTATAGATTTGGCCTTGTCTGACCATTTTTGTATTTTATTCGATTTACATATTACTCAGAATGTTCAAACAACGAGCTTCTCAGTTAAGAAAAGGTACATCAATGAGAAAACAAGTGCTCAGTTTAGGGAGGCCATAGCTATGTTACCAACAATGAGTGCAGAGTCGGTTTAAGGGATGCTGGATCATTTTAACTTGAAATTTTTTTATGTAATGGAAGCTGTTGCACCGATAAGAATCAAGAGCACCTTGATCAAACAGAAAACCCCATGGAGAAACACCACTACTGTCAAAAATCTGAAAAGAGAATGCAGGAAAGCTGAACGTAAATGGAGGAAAACAATTAAAGCTTCAGATTCACTGTGAGCTGTACAAAGAAAGCCTGCATAGTTATAACAATGAGCTGTGCAAGGCCAGACAGCTGCATTTATCTGAAATGATTAATAAGAATGTCAACAAGTCTCGAACTCTGTTTGCTATGGTTGACAAACTCACAAATCCTCCTAAACAGTCAAACCCAGACCTCCTCTCCACTGAGAAATGCAACGAATTTGCCAACTTTTTTAGCCAAAAAATCAAAACAATTAGACAAAACATTAACGCAACACAGACAAACAAGAAAACTAATCTGTGTCTAAAATCTAGAAATAACTCTGACGTTATGTCACAATTTAATATTGTTAATTTAAAAATCCTAGAGGAAACAGTTCGGCAGCTGAAATCAACAACTTGTTCTCTGGACATAATACCATCCAACTTTTTAAAAACTGTTTTTACCTCAGTAGAAAGTGATCTCCTACGAATAGTTAACAGCTCACTGGCATCAGGCATTTTTCCCAAGTCACTAAAGACAGCTGCCATTAAGCCACTCCTAAAGAAGAGAATTCTAGACGCTTCTATGATGAACAACTACAGACCTGTCTCTAATCTCTCTTTTATATCCAAGATTATTGAGAAAGTTGTATTTAACCAGCTCAACGACTTTCTGAAGGAAAGTGGAAGTCTTGATAACTTTCAATCAGGCTTCAGACGTCATCACAGCACTGAAACAGCTCTGGTCAAAGTGTTAAACGACATTAGGTTGAATACTGATTCTGGCAATGTTTCAGTCCTGGTTCTGTTGGACCTCAGCGCTGCGTTTGATACTGTATATCACAGAATCCTGTTGCACAGGCTGGAAAACTGGGTTGGGCTTTCTGGAGCGGTCCTTAACTGGTTCAGGTCCTACTTAGAAGGCCAGAGTTATTTTGTTACAATTGGCAGCTATGAATCTGAGCACGTGGCCATGACTTGTGGAGTCCCCCAGGGGTCAATTCTTGGACCTCTTCTGTTTAACTTGTATATGCTCCCTTTGGGTCAGATATTGCAGAATTTTAACATCAATTATCACAGTTATGCAGACGATACACAACTTTATGTGTCTCTGTCACCAGATGACTGCAGCCCAGCAGACGTACTGTGTCAGTGTCTGGAGGAAGTAAACACCTGGATGAGAGAGAAGTTTCTACAATTAAATGAAGACAAAACTGAAATCATTCTTTTTGGGAGCAAAGAGAAGAGGATCAGCGTTGATAAATATCTTGAGACTCGGGACCTTACAATCACTGACCAAGTTCGTAACCTCGGAGTGTTGATAGACTCAGATCTGACTTTCAGCAGCCACATCAAAGCTGTCACCAAGGCAGCATTTTACCACCTCAGAAACATCAACAGAATTAAAGGTTTCCTCTCCCAAAAAGACCAGGAGAAACTCATCCATGCATTCATCTCCAGTAGACTCGATTACTGTAATGCTCTGGAAGACACACTCGCTGTTAAAATTCGTGACTGTGGCCAGTCATGACCAGGATAATTCATCCATATTGAGTGCTTTAATCCTGCTTAAATGTGCCAAGTATACTATCCCATTAACTCCATTTGTAGCACTTGAATGTTCAATTTAAATGTGCTCTGCATATCTATAATTCATTGATTGCAATAATGTGTGATGTTGTTTGTCTTGGCAGCGTCCCAATTACCCATCGCAGACAGTAATGACTTGAACTCGACTCCACTGCACAGAAAATCTCGTAATCTTAATGCTCATCTTCTTCAAAACACCCACTAATCTACTTAAAGACACCTTAGAGTGAGACTACTCAGTAAACCTCTAACATTGTGCTCTTTTGGGTCATTTTTAGACGATGAGAGCTTTTTGGGGGACTAAAGAAAAAAAAAACAGCCACCACTCTCATTATCTGCCCTTTCACTTTTCTGAAGCACTTCGAAAGAATTTGCGTCCGTGTTTGTGTGTCTTGGTCTATCTTCCTGTTGTTCATGTTGGTGAATGGTAATCTGAATGAATAATTAATTTGGCTGTGAACCAGTTATAAATGAGGTTTAATTTTCCTTTTGCTGAAATACAAATGTGCTTTGATGTTTCACACCAAGGCTGGCGGAGAGCAAAAGAATAAAAATAGAAGACAGCTCTGTTACAGCAGGTTCAATGACAGCGCTCCCTAAAGAGGATTTTAGTGGGGGAGAGGATTTAAAGCTAATCCTGCCAATAGAGTACAGTATGAATGAGGGCAACCAAGTCATCCCTGATGCTTCTCAGAAAAGTTGTTCAATGACACCGCTGTCAAAAGCTCTTAACTGATCAAACTGGCAAATAGGTATACAAAGCAGGCTGTATTTAAAAGAGCTTCTATCCTGATACTCATTGATAGAAACAAGCCTTCACCACAATGGTCACTGATTTTTGCAGATATCCAGCAGAAGCAGCATATCCTTTCTGAATCCCAACAAGAGACTATTTAACACTAGCAGAAACACATATACTATATACATATAACACTGCTTAAATTTATTTAAAAAAAAAGGAGGTTTTTAACTTGCTGTTGAAATGGAATAAAGACCAAACTTCAGTTTCGATAAGTTGCTCCTGTTGCTATTGGTTTAGACTACGTTTGTGTTCCTGTGCAACAGAAAATGGTATAAGGATAATTACTCTTGCTCAAATAAGGAGCAACTCAGTCTTATTGTAATTTAGCCAATAATGCAGTCCTTTCAGTGCCATGTAACTCCATTGATTAATATCGTTTCTTCCGACTTCCGGTTCACAACCCCGGGAAAAAATGGAGGGTTTGTTTCACTTTCTTGCATCTCTCATGCAGTTTTCTACTCTTGATTGTGTCCCTCATGTTATCAATCGTGAACAGAAAGTCGTACAGGGCATACACACCTTCCAGTCTAGAAAATCTGTCTGTCAAGCTTGTAATGGCAGTGTCAATCAAAGGGAGGAAGAATTCCCTTCTGAAGGCCTCTTCTGGGGTCGATTGTGTTTCGTCTGTACTCTCGTACAGGAACTGCCTTTTCTTTTTCTGCTGCCTTTTCTCAGGTAATTTCCTCTCAATTTCCAGATCTTCTGCAATCTCCATTGCATGCGTTTGGCTTGATGCTAGTCCATTTTCCCTGAAATCTTCTAGGTACACTGTCACTCCCTCGGTTTCTTTTTTCAGTGTTTGCATTGAAACATCCGGGCTCTGGAGGAGCTTGCTCACATGGTTAACCTGATACAAAATGTTGTACCAGGTTATAGTGCACAGAAGAACGGACCATGTTTTAAGCTCACCATGTAAGCTTTTTACTGAGGACATGGTCTCTGGCCCCATCCACACGTAGCCGGGTATCTGCTAAAACAAATATATTTTTCTACGTTTGGACCCCTCATCCACATGAAAACGCATGAAAACGCATCATAAACGAATATTTTTAAAAACTCCGGGCAAAGTGAAGATTTTTAAAAACTCCAGGCAAAGTGAAGATTTTTGAAAACTCCGTTTATGCATTTGCGTGTAGACAGAGATAACCGGAGTTTTGCGTTTTCGAACATCACAATATGCGCCAAAACAACAACAAATCTGCTCTGACGTCAAACGTGCGACCTTTGTTTACTGAAGAAGCATGGATGCCTTGAGAACTGTGGTGGTTATTATTGTGCAGGCGCTGTTTACTGCCTTGATTTTACACGCCCAACTACTGCTCCAAGAGCACAGGCGACGGGCAACATTGCGGTCGGTGATTTACCCCCTCATAACAACTCCACGTAGGCATGTTCTTCGCCGAAATCGTCGACGCCGGTTTTGGATCAGACCGGGACGCACTGCCAGCTGGTGGGAAAACTTTGAGATGCAAGTCGTACTCCCAGAGGAATGGCGTGACAATTTCTACAGGTTTGGATGCTTATGAATGTGATTGAAAACGCAGATGTTCGGTTATGTGTGGAAGGTTTTTTTTTCGAAAACGAGGTAATGTGGATACAAATTATTTCATAAACGGAGGGGGGGAAATAAGCCTCTGAGTCCCCCTTCTCTGTAGCAGATGTCTGCAGTGCTGACAGTGCGTCTAGTATTTCAGGTAGCTGGTACCACACTACCTTCACACTGTCAATTCGGGCCTCCCATTTCGTCCCTGAAAGTGGCTTAAGGGTGAGCTGCTTCACATGCTGCTTCAAAATTGCCCAGCGTTGCACAGAAGAACTGAATAGGTTGTACAGTCGTTGCAGCACACCAAAAAAAGACATGGACAACACTGAAGACTTGGCAGCATCTGACACAACCAATTTTAGTGTGTGACTGCTGCATGGGATGCATAGCGCCTTGTTGTTCAGCTCTAAAATTCTTGCCTGCACACCCTGTTTGTGGCCCATCATATTGCTGCCATTGTCGTATGACTGCCCACGGCAATCTGAAATGCTGAGGTTGTGCTTCTCCAACTGGTCAAGCAGGATTTCACTGAGCCCTTTACCAGTTGTATCTTCAACATGTACAAATCCAAAAAAATGCGCAGCAATAGAAACAGGTGTTTCACAGTTGACAATCCTGAGAACAACAGAAAGTTGTTCCTTGTGGCTGATGTCAGGAGTGCAATCCATGGTCACGGAGAAGTATTTTGCTTTGTGCACAATTTGTACGATTCTGGCTTAAATATTGACAAAGAACTGATCTTGGTGGAAAATGCCCAACCTGCCTGATGGAACCACATTGCCCCCTAGTGGTCTGCAGTGTTGATTAGTTGAACATTTAAATCCCCGAGGACTCAGTAAAATGGACAAGATATATGCAACAATTAACTTTTATCGATGTCCCTTCGGTATCTATTTGGTATTTGTTTGGTATCCCCATTGTTAACAGAGAAAATTAACATTGTGTGGTTCACTATTCATATGTCACGATTTCATAGATATTCATCTGAATTTTGAAAGTCATAATCATCAATTACGTTGTGTGTTATTTTGATGTCTTTATATTGCAAGTCTATGTTATATCTTTAATCTTAACAAGATGTAGTGTTTTCAGAATCACCGAGACAAATGTTCTATGAGACAGAGTAATGGAAAAATAGAATTTCTTACACAAAGACACACAGGCAGACATTCACCACAGTTCAGGCATATCATTGGCTGAAAGAATAGTGTAAGCTTACGTCATGCCCCGCCTCCGAGAATCAAACCACGGAACCGCGAATCCAAACTCGGAGAGAAGATCAAGAAGAACAAAGAAAAAGGAAGAAAGAGGACAGAGAAGAAGGAGATTTGAGCAGAGAACAGTTGCTCAGAGAGAGTTGGAGATGGTTTGAGAAGAAAAGAAGAGCTCACCAGAGTTTTGGGAGTTTTCCCATAATCTCAGGAGAGAGCGGAAGGACGTGAGGGTGAAACCCTCCAGAACCCAGTGAGACCCCGGAGACGAGAAAGAAAGACCCGAACAAAGATAAGAAAAGAATGAAGTTTTCCTACCAAGAAGCCAACTCCAAGCAACCTTTTATTAATCTTCTGTGAACTTAAGTTCAATTCATCAGAGAAGCAACGGACCAACTCTGACACTCGGAGGATTCGATCATCTAACCACAGCCCTCGGCACCATCGTTCCCGTTTCCCAGTGAAAGAAGCAACTGAGAAGTCCGCTAAAGTCAGCCACCACAACCAGGAAGGCCCAGAGAGCGGAAGAGAAATCCCCTCGGACCCCGCGTGGCCGCTGCCGTGTTCCGAGCTGACTAAGCAGAACTTCAGCACAGTAAGACCGACCCGTTTTCACCTTAAAGTGGGTTTGATGGATGTCTCGAGGCTTTCACAGAATGATAAATTAATCCGAAATGTCAGTATTTAGCGTCAAATAGTCAGCCAACCTGAACTATTTGAATACATCCAGTATCCCTCCATTCCCCATATTTTATTTTCCATTCACTAAGTGTTTTATATAATCACCCATATTCAATGCATCTCCTGGTTCATGTCTAAGATAATATCATTGTAATAAACAGTTCATATATCTATATATATGTTATAATCACAGATTGTGTCGTATGCTTTTTTTACGTAATGTCTGTCCAACCAAACGAGAACTTTCACGAAAGTAGCGAGATATGAGACTGATTATTAATTGATTATTAAATTGATTATTAATTTAACATACTAGGATCGTAAGATTTTAACAGTTTTCCTCGCTGACTGTAACTTAAAGCAAGTTAAAATAAAGGAAGGTGGTGCCCTAAATTCGAGGTTCAAGGTTTATTTGAGACAGTGAGAACGTCTTATAAATCCTTATATTTGATGCATATATAAATGCCCAATAACGCTACAGGTGTGGACTCTGCAATATTTTCTTCCACTTGCTCCTCCTCATAAACATGCGACGAAGACGATGTTGATGGCCCTGGTGCAAAATAAATAAACAAACAAATAATTAAATAATATTCTTTTTATTTATATTGCACATTTTGCATGCATTGATCTCAACAACTCAGTTATTCATTAACATTAGTGAATGTCCCACATTTTAATATTTGAAATGTCCAGAAGACTCTGTGGGCAAGTGGAATGAATACACACACCTATGACTTGAATTATAAAAATGTAAAGTCATTTCGATAACATCAAGTGTGTTGATAGAAGGCACTAATAATAGGTAGAAAAAAACTTTACCTTCAGTAGCACCAGAGACAACACTTGGTAGAGCGGGATGAAAAAATTTCAGCAATGCCCCTTGGAGAAAGAATAAGTATGATTAGCTTGGTTAATTTTCAAATGCTTTTGAAATCCTATCATTTTACAGTCTGATAATTGTGTTGAAATAGATATACACCATGTGCAGAATTATTAGGCAAAAAAGTATTTAGACCATATATTTGATCAACTCTACCACGTATTTTACAACTCTAAACTGTATGAACATGAAAACCTACTGGATTTAAGCATTCAAGGTTATGCAGATTCATTTGTAATAATGAGAGAGAGTGTGATCTAAGGAGATAAATACCCCAAATCAGGTGGGCATAATTATTGGCTAACTTTGTTGTCCCCTGAGACAATGGGTCACAAAAGAGGTCAAACATACTCTGAAAAGTAGCCTTTATTTAAATTGCCGAGATATTGGTCACATGATCATAGATCAGTCGCACCATTACAAAGCCAACGGGGTCACAAGAAATGTGTTCACCAACTGCTAAAGACTGCTAACAAATAAAGCTTACCAGAAAACTATTAGCCTACTTAGTTCCTATTGACATTTTTGATAAGCACGTCCCATGCTACAAGTGCATGAACTTTCCCACACTGTGGGACAGCTTAGGTAAGCTAGTTTCCACAGTTCCTAGCTATTTGTCGTTACAACCTTGCTACTCTTGCAAAATACATACCCTGGCACAATTTTCATGTTGATTGTGTATATTCTACTTACCGGTGTCTTGTTTTTTTTCTCCTCCTCTTCCTTTTTCTTCTTCCTTTTTTGGTTCCCAGAAAGATAATTTCGCTTCTTTGTCAGTTCTAGCTATTTGCACTTGACTTGACGCTGTCGCTGACGCAGCCAACCAATGGGAAGGGGGGGCCCCCTCGAGCTGGGGTATTTCGACTACACTGTTGTTGCGCTTTTCGGCCATCGCATGCTCTAGGGAGGCGCTTTTGCTGCTACGTCCTTCAAACATGGCTACTGAAAAATGACTCGCCGCGGTGTCCGCCCACCACTACTATGTTATCTTATCATTATCTTATCACTATGTTATCTTATCATTAGTACTATCATTAGTACTATCTGTACGAATTATGCATTAGGACAAATTATATACAGCAAACCGCACACAAACCCGCACCTGCTAAAGTTGTGCTTGTGAAGAACTGCATCGGTTGCGCTCCTGTGAAGAACTGAAAGGTTATTTTATGGCTAATGACATGGAAGTATGGAATATGCCTTCAATGCATTTGGTGGCTATGAAAAGAGCCGTTGTGTGGCTCTTAAAAGTGCCGTTGTATTGCTGGGTGTCAAGGCTGCCAGGTGACCGCCCCCTCATTGGCGAAGTAGGCCATGAACGTCTCCCTCACCCGAATGGCCTCACGAGTGGCGTTGTTGCTGCCTACTCTGGAAACGGGCTGGAGGCCAGCTGCATCGCTGTCTGCATCCGTGGGTAAAGCCGTCATCAGTGCCAGGTCGTGAGGGGCGGTGTGCCGCAGATAAATGTGCAGCACACAGGTTGCTTTAACGCAGTAGCGGGGCCTTTAAAAATTGAACATTCTAAATGTGACATCACGAGCGAACAAAGCTACCAAAGGGAATTCTCAAGCGAAGCTTCTCCAGCTACCTCCGCTACCAGGCAGCGTAGGTCGCCACTGGTGTACACGCAGCATTACCCTACTGTGGTTGATTCCCTGTGGACCTCGTCAGCAGAAGTCCATCAAATTTCTCAACCATTCTCATCCTTTCTGCTCAACCCAGATTATGTCATCAATGACCTATGACTATGATGGCGGGGTCTTTAATGCTTACATCATATACAACATCTTAACTTCATCTGTCCATTTTTATATTTTCTGAGAATTTAAATCCTAAGTACTTTTTGTGCTGGATGAGAAATACGTAAAGTGATCAAAAAAGTAAAAACTTCCCAATCATTTCATTTCATCTGAGTATTTGTATGTATTTGACTGACTTTTTTTTTTTACTGACTTGTAACCTAGGCTGAGTTGTGCACATTTTTTTCAAAGTGTCTATTTTTGCTGCTATTTTGTTGATATGTCTCAGTTGCTGTATCAGACTGACTTCATGAGGTTATTGTCTGCTGCAGGACTTAGTCTTCTTCTAGTTTCTAAAGAAAGCTGGGTAAATTATGACCAAACCTCTCTAACTGGTATCAATTTAATTCAGTTCATGTTTTATCTTTCCAAATATGTTTTATCTAATAATCTATGGAGAGAAAAAAGTCAAAATCCTGACAGAAATAGGAATACTATTGGATGTAAACTAATAGCAGAGAGCAAAATTTATAATGTGTGTATTTGGGGTAGACTGATCTCACTAGTTGTGGGTCACACTAAAAAAATGTCACTTCTTCACCATTGTATTGAGTTCACAGCCAGGCGATGACTGATTGCACAGAGAGGTCAGGAGGAGCCATGGGCAGACTCAGTCATGATGTGGGGTGCCATTAATGGTCTGATCCCTCCTTGCACCGCTGCTTTAGCCCTTGACACCTATCACCTTGAGTTGCTCGCCAACCCTGACACTTATGATTCGTCCCCTGGGCAGGAGATCCTGGGAATAGACCTTATCCATCATTCTGCTCTCCTCCAATAAAATTATTTGCCAGAAAGTATAACAACATGGGGCACAGGAGAAAAGAGATTTAACACCTAAAATCCAAGGATAACTAATCCTGCATTGAGCTGGGAACAAGCTGATGACAGGAAGGTCAGATATACCACAAAAACAGCAGAGGATCACAAAGTAGGAAGCATTTTTTTAAGACTACTTTGACTAAGTATGGGCTTAAATAACATTAATGCTGATCTTGATCAGGGATTCAGCTCATTTCAAACTGAGAGGAAATGAGGTGAGGGTAAGGTGTAAGAGTTGATTCAATCCACCTGTTGAGGGTGATAAAATGCTACTTTTGCTTAGAAATTGGTACATTTTACTCTGCTGTGTACAGCAGCCTAAAGTCATCTTTTAAAGGTCCACTGCTGGCCTCTTGAGGCTGCAATAGTAATTAAATCATCACATTCAATACAAAAGTGTTACGTAGGCTGGATGAAAGGACACCTCGGGGGCACAGAAATTGCCAAAATTATTACCTTCTGAGGGGTTTTGAAGGAAATGTGATGCCAATTTCTATACCATCTATTCCATTTTTCATTGCCTAAGTAATAACCCTGTCTTATCTGACCATTTTTTGATTTTGATTGGATTAAGACCCAAAAGTCAAAGTCAAAATAAATGTGCATGTAGACGGTGAAGCAAGTGGTGGATTAGACTTTGCGTTCTGCGCATGCTCGAGATTTTTTCCTGGGGTCATGAACCGGAAGTCGGGAGAGACGATATTACTGTTGTAAAGAAACAAACAACGCGATGGAGAATGCTCCGTTGTGCATCGCGTTTGTGCAATAAGCGGCTCATTACAAACGAAATGTAGAGGGACGTACCTTCATCTTGCCCTTCATTCGCCATTTTCTCGAATGCCTGAGTCTGTTGTTGTTGGTGTTGAAGCGGCCAACAGGAAGTGGCTCTATTAGCAATAGTTGAAATGGGTACAGCGTCACCTATCGTATCGGAGTATGACATGCTTTGTGCCTCTGATCCGATTCATTCACCGCCATATATCCAAGGATAATTATCCTTGCTCAACAACATTGTAATTTAGCCAATAATCCGATCCTTTCAGTGTCATGTAACCCCACTGACTGTGGCCAGACTGACAAAGAGTCCGAGCTCTGTTGAGCCAGGTATTCCTTTAACTCTCAGCAGTGATGATTTCATGAGCTTCTTTATAAATAAAATTGTTTCTATCAGAGAGAAGATTGATGGAGTCCTTCCCACTATTATCAGTGATGTATCATCAAGTACAGCAGCTTTAGAAGTATCTTTAGAACCTGATTTGTATTTAGACGGCCTCTGCCCAGTTGATCTCCCTGAACTAACAACAGCAATAGTCTCTTCTCAACCATCAACTTGTATTTTAGACCCAATCCCAACCAGAGTGTTCAAGGAGGTTTTTCCCATATTGGATTTGATCAAAAAAGGCTGAGGTACATATCCTGTCAACAAAGACTTGTTGACAGGATATGTACCTCAGCCTTTTAAGGTTGCTGTTATTAAACATTTACTTAAAAAACCTACTCTTGATTCAGAAGTGTTGGCTAATCATAGACCTGTATCCAATCTCCCTTTAATCTCTAAAGTTCTTGAAAAAATAGTTTCAGCTCAACTTTGTGATCATTTACACAAAAATAATCTGTTTGAAGAGTTTCAGTCGGGATTCAGAGTGCATCATAGCACAGAAACGGTACTGGGGAAAGTTACCAATGATCTCCTCTTAGCCTCTGATAGCAGACTCCCTGTTAAATTCAGAATAGAATTTAAAATTTTTCTTCTCACATATAAGGCTCTTAATGACCGAGCTCCATCATATCTTAAAGATATATTTTCCGAACGGAGCACTTCACTCCCAAACTGCAGGTTTACTTGAGGTTCCCAGAGTCTCTAAAAGTAGAATGGGAGGCAGAGCCTTCAGTCATCAGGCTCCTCTATTATCGAATAAGCTGCCAGTAAATGTCCGGGAAGCAGACATCCTTTCCCCTTTTAAGACCAGGCTTAAAACTTTCCTTTTTTTTTTAAATGTTTTTTTATGCCTTTAATGGATAGGACTGTTGGAGAGAGACAGGAAGCAGAGAGAAGGGGAAGACATGCAGCAAAGGGCCGTCCGGTGCAGGACTCGAACCAGTTGCAGCGAGGACTGTAGCCTCTGTGCGTGAGGTGGCTGCTTAACCCACTACGCCACTGACTGCCCCAAAAGTTTCCTTTTTGATAAAGCTTATAGTTAGGGATTGTACAGGTGATCCTGAAACATCCCGCTGCTATAGGCCTAGACTGCTGGGGGAGCTCATCTGTCACACCTTTCCTCACTTTACTCTTTTTTTCCCCGGTATAATTTCTCAAATGACATTATGTACATGTGACATTATTGTGGTCATTAACTCGTGTTTCCCTGTTCCAACGGGTATCCTTTGGATGGTGTTATGGTGTTTTTTCCCCTCTTTTCTGTCCTCTCTAACTCCAGCTGGTCGAGGCGGATGGCCACCCTTCCTGGTTCTGGTTCTGCCAGAGGTTTCTTCCTGTTAAAAGGGAGTCGTTCCTTTCCACAGTCACCTCATGCACGCTCAGGACGGGAGATTGGACTGAAGACAAGTTTAGGTGTAATCTGTTGGTTTCCTTAGCTAGGAAATTGTTTTTTAATTGGCTCTATATGAATGAATTGGATTATTTTTAAATTAATTATGATTACAATGAATTGAACTCCAATTGGCTTTAATTTGACTATATTATTTAAGTGCCTTGAGATGACATTTGTTGTAATTTGGAGCTATATAAATATACTGAGTGGATAAATTGAAATTGAAAGTAATGGAAACAACACATTTAACAATGTAATACACATTCTTCTCCACAGCACCTTTCTTAAGCTTCTCCTGGAAGATCCCAATACAATACCTCGAGCACTCGAGCAATGCTTTGGTTCTCAGGAAACCCCAGCACCTCTGATCATAGGCCAAAACCATCTCTGAGTTGGCTATATTTGGTATACGGAAGCATTGGTTCTTGAAGTGTGAGGTGTATGTAAAGTCCAGGTTTTTAATTTTCCAAATTTGAGTATTTTCCAACCATGTCTGAGTGACATAAATTTCTTTATCTGACAACAGTATTTAATTCTGTAAAATGTAACTTTAAGACTGATAAAGTTTTGCCTGAATCTCCTGACACTGATGAGTTCTTTCGACTCGTGAAAACATTGCAGAATTATAACAGGGCCTTAAGAGCGCAAATGCACAAACTCTAAACGTACCAATTTTCCTTGCACAATCTGCCCTACTGGATTCACCTAGGGACGTAATGAAAGCGGTGTTTGCATTCTCAAATCAGGCCAACGAGAGAAGGAGGGCCATAAAAGTTTAACGTAGAGAATTAAATGCCTTTCCAACAGCTGACAGAGAGGTGTGCTGCAATGCATTAAAGGGTGCTTTCCTCCATTAAAAGCCCCCCAAAAAAGATGTCTGAGGGAATCTTTTAATTATGATAACTGCATTATAGAGGAGGTTGAGATCTAATAGCTCATGTGTTAACAAAACTGCTTGAGCAGCATTTAAATGATGAACAAGGAATAACTATTTGAATCCTCGAAGGATAAAGCACTGAACATTCAGGCCATTTCACGCTGTTAATTCTTCATAAATGCCTTTACAGATGCAACAAACATCACAGAGTGAGCAGCATCATCTTAGTGTGGATTCAGGAGAGGGTTGCCGGGGGGACCTATTGTATACAGGCCACTGAAGTTCTTTGCTTCAAGTCACAGGAAACATTTCTTATTCGTCAATCCAAATGACACCACAATGACAAAAACGTGACAAAGAAAAAAAAATCTGCAGTTTTGAGTTATCAGTCAGTTTGATGTTTTTAACTCTTAAAGGGACACTAGGTAGCATTTTTACCTAAAATTATAGCCTTCAGGAGTTTAACAAAGGATAAACAAGTCAAAAGTAAGCGAATGAAGCCTGTCTCGCTCCCAACAGGGGTCTGTATGCTGAAAATCCCATATGTAACTTCGGCAGGAGCGACCCGCTTCTGAAGTGTCGTGATGCGCGAGAAGAGTCGTTTGTGTTTACGGCACTTAGCTAGGTACTGTATGCTAGCTGTAGTTGTAGGCTATGTGTTCGCTTGCGTTGAAGAGCCAACACCAAGCGTTTCATATTCTGCCTTTCACAGACTGAATATGAAACGTTCGATGTTGGCACTTCCCATCTTTGTGAAATTTCTCCAAGCGTGATCTTGTTCATCTACCATAGTGACCTGCGTTTTAGATCGTAAAGAGACAGGTGATGACGGTGCTCTAATTCCTCCTGAGTTCGAGACGTAGCCTAGCTTCAGAAATACACGGACTGACCTGATTAGAATAAGAATAGCGTTTTGATCCGAACAAGAATTGTTATCTACAAATGAAAATTGATTAATTTGTGATTGTAATCGGAATAGTGTAGAGCTAGTCTGCGTTTATTGCGGCGTGTATGTTGGTAGTGCCTGCGCGCATCTGTCTAAGATGTAACTTTTGTAAGTGTCTGCTAATACAAAGGAATCACTCCACGAATACACCATGATGAGGGAAGAATCCCATTCAAGATCAGCAACAGTCCATCCATACATCCATTATCTGCCGCTTGTCTGGGGATCGGGTCGCGGGGACAG
The DNA here is from genome assembly GCF_027942865.1 of Odontesthes bonariensis. NCBI lineage: Eukaryota > Metazoa > Chordata > Actinopteri > Atheriniformes > Atherinopsidae > Odontesthes > Odontesthes bonariensis. The sequence continues at coordinate 25,603,431 of NC_134522.1, read as the reverse complement.
CAGCCTGAGCAGAGAAACCCAGACGAGCTGTCCCCGGCCACTTCCTCCAGCAACAGTATTATAGCATATTATCTTGAGTTCTCTCTTCATAAAATCTCTGATTATAGTATCTTACGTGGGCAGTCTACACTTGTGAATCAGATGACCTAACTGCACTGACTAAATAACACAACGGCAGCATTCGCCACGATGGTTAGTTAGTGGGTGTGTACAGGTGGGCATTTTTACGACAGTGTAGAATTTCAGTTTGACCAATAGAGATCGCTATACTGCCGCTAAACTACCTTGTATCCCTTTAAAGCTGAAATTCCAGTCTTTTAGTTTGTAATCATGGGTACCTCTAGATCAGCAAACTCCAGATAGTTTGAAATTAGCTCAGAACAAAGAATGTTTGTTTATGTTTATGTTTATGCATTTGGCAGACACTTTTATCCAAAGCGACTTACAGGTAGGCAGGTAGGGTAAGGGGGTCTTGTCTAAGGACCCCTACTGGAGGTAGTACCTTTCATGCAGGGGAAGAAGAGCTTTTTCTTGGGGGAAGCCTCCTCCAGAGATGTAGAGGATCTTACTAATGTGTCCTATGATCGCTCAAATTCCTTGAGATTTGACAAAGGGGCTGGGAAAGGGAAAGGGTGTCTCCATTTGCTGGCTCGGAAGCTATGACAACACATAAACAAGAAAAAAAAACAGATACACCATCACAGCCTCCAGAGAAAGCTGTGTGGATGTATGAGTCGTCCTGGGCATCTGCTGTGCAAGTGTGTGTGTTTTTTTATTTTATTTATTCATCTGAAGGTTTTATTTTTGCTTGTTCTGTTCTGAGCTGTGTGGGAGAGTGTGGGTACTTGGTTGTCTGTGGTTGAGGGTCTGGGACTTGCGTCCTTCAGCCTGCTTGTGCTGTTGCTGGCGGTGAGTGCATCTTGGCTCCCGGTGCGCTTTGACGGGGGCATTGGGGTGTGTACTGGCCTGCTTTGGTTGGCTGTCTGGGGTGCCTGGTCCTTTTGGGTGTTGGGCAGCTGAGTCTGGTGAGCTGTCGGCCCCGGTTACTTGGGGGCCTCTGCCCTATGGTCGTGGGGGCTCTGTCCAGGGCCTTCCTCTGCTATCTTCTGGGTCGATGCGTGGTTGTCCCTGCAGTGGGCTGCCTGAGTTCTGTGCTTCATGGAGGCTGCTGGCTGCCTGGATCTTGGGGCCCTTTTCTGTCTAGCTCTGAGCCCTGGATGGTGGCCCTCGGCACCCTTGATTGAGCACAATTCATGTAAGATCTGTACCATATATTTTGCATGTTCATGCACGCGCACACATTCATTCACTCAGTAACATGCTTATTGTACAGTTGCTGTGTCATCCTGTGGTTTCAATTCATCTGTATCCACAGTTATGTTCCATGTATATTAGGGCTGGGCAAGTTAACTCGTTAATTATTTAACGCCGACAAATGTTTGATCGCGCATTAACGCAGTTTTTTTTTTTTTTTTTAATTAAATTTTTTTTTACATTTATTTTATTATTGTAAAAGTCTGTTGCTGTCTGCTGCGGAACCGGAAAAGAAAGTAATTGGCGGACCCACCAAACATGCTATACACTACTTTTGAATTCATTTTTGGATTTTGCGTACAAATGCGTTTAATCCCGATTAATCAGGGAAATCATGTCATTAATTTGATTAAAAATTTTAATCGTTGCCCAGTCCCTAATGTATATGCATGCTCAGGACAAGGGATTGAAAAGGACGAAAAGTTTTGGTGCAATCTGTTGGTTTCTTGAACTGAAATTGTTGTTGAATTGGCTTTGTATGTATGAATTGGACTAATTTTGAATTTAATTAATTGAATTTAACTGCATTATGATTACAATGAATTTAACTCTAATTCATCAAGGCACTTCGCCTTGAGATGACATTTGTTGGCACTATATAAATAACCTAAATTGAATTGAATAACATTGACTTGCTGCTGGTGTGGTTGCTGTTTCGTTTTTTTTTTTTTTCACCATTTGTCTTCCAAGAGGTGCTCCTGATGATTCTTCACCTGGTTTCCTCACAGAGACCGTAGGATGTTTTCTGATTAGTCCTTCTAGAGATGTAGCAGCAAGTTGTACAGTTTTGTCTGTTTTTTTCATCATCTTCTCATATAATTTCTTTTTATCTCGGTCTCGTTTCCCTTTCCCTTTCTTTGCTCTAACTCTTCTCTTGTCCCCCAGTCAGGTTTGAAATTAAATATGTATAAAGTATTTTAACAAAAATAAATAAATAAGCAGTACTGTGGCATCAAGGGGAGATTCATATTCATAAAGCCTCCCTTGGTAGAGCAAATGTATTTGGCACAACACATATTCTACTTGCCATGATGCTTGACAGGACAAAAAGAAAGGGTAAAAAAAAACAAAGCAACTAATATCAAAGTGACCAGCATGACGAACCGCCACTACCAAGATCACTGCAGGATTTCTCTGATTGGTAAATATGCTCAGTACTCAACAATTGTGCGATTGTTTGTGTGTGTAACAGCACTTCTGAGTGATTGTAGAAGCAACAAATGAATACATTTAGTTGTCTTTTGTGTAAATGTATTAACACAAAGTACCATTAACCCCATCGGTTGCATTTTTACTCAGTGTAAACATGCTGTTTATACTAATATTTGTTTATATGTCTAATGCCAAAACAACACAGAAATTTGAAAGTGTTTGGCTTGTCCTTTTAATGTCGGAACAGTCTCAACTTTCAGCTTCAGTGTCCCTTCAAAGCCAACGTCTTACTGGGCCTTGTTCATAAAACTGTCCTCTGTGAAGTGTAGCAAACAAATACAAACCTCTTTTCCAACTGTGTTGCTGGCCAGGAAAGACAAACCGCGTCCACTGATCCAAGATTGCAGAGTCTTTAGGGAAACTGAAAAAAGGTCAACACATTTTCTTGAAGACATCTCTGAAAAGTATTAGTGGATCACTCGTTCCTTGTGGTGCAAAAAGTTCTGCTTTGAAAACACTGGTGGATAACGGGCTCCCACTAGCTCCCACAGTCATGGAGAAAATGACCTTAAAAGGAAATCCTAAACTGGAAAGAAAAAGCCTGGAAAGGAAGAGTTGAAGACTATTGGATAAAAAATAAAAAAAACTTCTACATAAAAATACTAATAAATTTACGTACATTTTGTTTTTAGCTTTGGGTGACTTTCAAGGTGATAATACACTGCAGATGAGTCAGAAAACATGGGAAAGCATACCATGGTGTTTTATCTAGCAAGGGGCCCACTGTCTTAATCCATCAAACTGTGATGAACAAAATAATTAACTGTTACAACTTCTTTGTGACTAGTATTTAAGTCGCCTGAAGTGACTCAAGAAAATTACTATTACAAAATGAAAAGCTGCTATAACCCATCTATTAATCAGTACAAATCTCACAGTTTTAACAGAAACACTGTCTGATTACTGAGATCTTAATTAAGCTTGTTGTCTTTCAGCATCTAAGATTCATTCAGAGTTGTTTTGATCATTAAGAGCTGAGTTGGAGCTTTTTAAAGGAAATTAACTTCTACTTCATTTGGTTAGTCATTTTTTTCCCCCATAACTTTATGTTCTTGTTTCCTGTTACAAAAGTACTCTCTTTGCCACAGTTTAATGTTTACAGTTCAGGGTATGCTACCAATAATTGAGAAAATATGCAGAGGAGCAGCTGATTATGCAGCACATCAGCCAGGCTTCCTCAAAGTAATTAAAATTTGTGATAAACAGACCATCTGCTCTGCAAAGTATTTCTATTATCCAATTTCAACCTGAATTTATTATCTTTTCAGTTTTTCAGTAATTTTTCAAAAGCCTCCAGGTGGGTAAACTCAATAAAACATTGAAATAATAAGCTTTAATGTGGGGATAAAGAAATCCTACCAAATACCAAAAACCGAACATCAAGGTGAAAACTGAAAAGCAATATTTCACGGTGTAGACTGCGCAGACCAAAGTGCAGACCGAGCAGTCCCCTGCTTCCAAGCAGTAAACACCTTAACAGGCGCGGCTGTCGGCAGCGCGCAGTGATACGAAGGGAGAGAAAATAGCGCCAAGCGATTGTGAGGTCTGACCTTTTCCTGGAGAACGATTTTGTGATGCAAATGTATTACTCTTTTGAACGCATATTGTTTTCAGAAGCAAAACGCTTTATTTTTGTGGCCCCAGCCAACTAGCCGGACTACCTTCGTCAACACCAAAACGAGGCCGGAACTTGGCTCACAGGACTTAGTAGGGGGTAAGTCAATGTTCATGCACGATATTGCTAGTCAGGATATCAGTGGGATGTCATACAGCTTCATGTCAAAAGAGGCGAACTATCCCTTTAAATATTTCGTGTGACTTAGCAAATCATTTTAAAGTATGCATGCAAATATTACATACAAAATTAGTAGGGGAGAAAAATTATTGAATTCACATTAATAGGGAAATACATGGAATCTGAAATTCCTAGTGTAATGCTGATTTCACCTTATTGTGCCCATAGACAGAAATGTCATATAATATCACCAAAATAGCCCAATCAGTTCAACAGTGGGAGCAAAGAACATTCAAGGAAATGTTCACACGGAGAGATCAAAATACATAGACACACAACACATACAGTAAATATCAGCTGCTGCCTGGAAGCCGCAGTAAAAGGATAGATGAGGATCAAAAGCCTTCAGCTGAAGAACTAAATGTGCCCATGTTTCATGATTTCAGACAGGAGGACATTTCATTTGAGACGGATTCACTGAGGTAAGCTGTAGGTTACAGGAAAAGCCTCAAGTGTAATGATGCTCTGGCTCTGGTGCAGTTTGGTCATGATGTGCTCCGGTGCATTCATTCTTCAGGGCTTTCCGGCAAATAACTGACTATTGATTACCAATGAGTCCCCAGACAGAAAGTTAATCACAAACAAGTTTCAAAATCCATTAATTATTTGAAGCCATTTATCAAGCATAAAAACTGTCAACAACAGGCCTACTTTCAAAATGTGGGATGACAGTTGTAGGATAGTTCTACAACGGGAGTTCGAAGCCAAATTGGCAGGTTGAGGGTGTGGAAGGGAAGACACGGATGCGGACTTACAAAAAAAAGGTTGATTTATTAATAGCAAAAACAAAGTACCAACATAAAACACGGCTGAGCCGGAAAAAACGTAGTTGTGAACAAAAAACAAAAGCACTTGACATGGCATGGAATAAATACTTAACTTAGTTGTGGCAACGTGGCATGAGAACTAACAGCAACAACAACATGCAACAAAGATCCGGCAAAACTGACAGGGGAAGCAGGAAACTAAATAGGGAGTGAGAGTGATTGGGGAGTGAGTGCAGCTGAGGGAAAAACACAGGTGAAGTGAGTGAACGAATAAACAGAGTGCAGGGAAACTAAGGCATGACAAAAACTAAAGATGGACTGAAAACAAAAGCATAACCTAAACATGAAAACTAAAAACAAGAGTCTCTGGGCGTGACACACCTTACCAGGTAATTCCATTACCTGGTAAGGTGTGGCTCAGCTGGCTGGTTTTACTTTGCCACTGTAAATAGTAAAATATAAGTGATGCTAATTGATCCTTTTTTGGTACTACCTCAGCCAAGAGTCCAAGGGGAACCAAGCAGATAATATATGGCGATGTGGAAACACTGCAGACTGCAGAGAGAATCGTGGCCTGTGGGTGTTAACAATCTCTCTATAACAGCACACACACTTCATTGTTCTAAAAAGTCAATTGAAAGTCCAGTTCACAATTTACAACACAAATCATATATCTCATGTTTATTTACTACAACGTTCGGCTTACAAATAAACAAAAAACTCTATTAGGCAAGGCAAGTTTATTTGTATAGCACAATTCAACTACAAGGCGATTCAAAGTGCTTTACAGATACATTAAAACAGTAGAAATAAAAAGCATGATTTAAACTTGAAAGAAATAAGAACAATAGATAGAATCAGATAAAATCAGTGGTTAAAATGTGATTAAGTTTTGAGCTTTATTCAAATTTAGCTGAAAATAGGTGTGTCTTCAACCTGGACTTAAACACACTGAGTGTTTCAGCTGATCTGAGGCTTTCTGGGAGTTTGTTCCAGATATGTGGAGCATAGAAGCTGAATGCAGCTTCTCCATGTCTGGTTCTGACACTGGGAACTGATAAAAGACCGGATCCAGATGACCTGAGGGGTCTGAAAGGCTCATACTGCGTCAGGAGGTCACTGATACATTTTGGTCCTAGACCATTCAGAGCTTTATAGAGCAGCATCAGAACTTTAAAGTCTATCCTCTGATGGACAGGCAGCCAGTGTAAAGACCTCAGAGCTGGACTGATGTGGTCCACTTTTTTGGTCTTAGTGAGGACTCGAGCAACAGAGTTCTGAATGAGCTGCAGCTGTCTAACTGACTTTTTAGGTAGAACATCAGGGTAGAACATTTTTAGGTAGAACATTAGTAGAACATCAGGACCAAACATCAGGTCCAAACATAAAAACATTTGCTCATTTTATTATTTTAACTGCTTGGCTTGCTTTGTTCAGTGGCAACTCTAAAAGAGGGCTTGGTTGTGTGTTCAAAAGAACAATGCATGGTGAGGTTAACAGACAACCCCTTTTGTAGCATCAAACATTTTTTTCTTTAGACTGAACTCACCACACTAACCCATTAGTAGCTTTCACTCTACACCCTTCTGGTGTTTCCAGAAAATCAAAGTAAAATCTTTATTTGATATATTTTTCAACTGAATTTCAAAGTAAATTCAGCATCAGAGCAGATGAATCAAAGAAACTGCACAAGTCGATAAAGAAGGATGGCTCTGTGATGGAGACTGGACCCCCTGGAACTGCCTGTGAAAGGAACTATGCTGCTCAACATAATGGATAACAGTGCGTGCCCTTTACACAGCCGACTGATCCAACAATTAAGTGTCCTCAGTCAGACGCTTTTTCAGCACCACAACAATAAGGACCAGTGCGTCAGGTCATTCCTGACCACTGAAATAACCTTTTAGGCCAGAGATATACTTTTTTAAAATTATGGATAGCAAGGGAGTAACTTTGATTTTGACATTGGTGGGGACACAAAAGTGCTCCACGACAGTTTTTTTTTTTTTTTTGCATTACCAATCATAAGTTAATGGCATGCAGATGCTATATGTTAACGAGCCATCCTAATGTTTAGGGAGTTGGTCTTTAAATCACAGGGTTGCAGGCTCAAATCCCACGATTAGGCTACCTCTGTTTACACCCCCCTCCATGACTGGAGTGACCTTGAGCAAAACAACTAACCCAACATTGCTCCAGAGACTGTAACCAATAATGTGTTCTTATAAGTCGCTTTGGATAAAAAAAGTCAGCTAAGTGTTATGTAATGTAACTCATATAATGCAGGGTATCTGCACATTTTTTATCAACAAATTTAATGACTTTTAAGACATTTTTAAGACCTCTAAGAATAAAAATTAAGACCATTACCACGGCAAAAATATATATAAAAACTACACTCTAGGCTGTTTGGTGTTGAAAAAAAGTCCAGTGTGAAATGTGTGCCTCAGTGATACTGAATCTGTGTCAACATGATCGCATAAGATTTGAACGCACAAGGGAACACCACACACTACAGGACAATCATGCCCAATTGTCACACCTCTGCGAAGGAGTGTGTTTTCGCTGCCATTTGTCTGTCTGTTTGTCTGAGGCTCTGAGCAAAATAAATCCATAATTGAACCTAATTTTCGAATTATGTCTACTGTGCTTTTAGAACTAGCAAAACGATTTTACTACCCAAGTTAACTTAAACCAGAACTTTGGACAACTCACGTGAAGCACAGACTACAGTGACTTTGCATTGCATAAACCACACGACAAAATCTAATTTCCTTCGGGATTAATAAAGTATCTCCAATCTAATCAATTAAATAAAAACGAGCACAGACCGCTCATACAGTCAATGGCATGCACCCATAGAAAAAATACACACTCTCACACACGTCACACAACCTGACTATCGACTGCTAACAACCATGATCAGTAACCTACACAAACCCAGACACATAATGGCTCGGCGGCCAGCAATCGGATAAACCAATGAAGTGAATCAATACTGTGAAAGAATGAAAACAAGTGAATGAAACCTGCACTCACCCTTTATGAGGTTAACTATGCCCGCCCCTCCATAATCTTGCCCCTGCTCAGCCAACTCCTTGACGTCTGGTATGGTTGGTAACGTTACTGCGGCTAGCATTAGCAACGAGGCTGCTAGGCATGCTAAATCGGTAAGCATTAGGCTACTGAAGAAAGCTAGTCTTTTTTAGCTACGTTATATTATCATCTTTCTTCTCGGCTATAAGTTAACCTTTGTTTACGGCCACTGGCCCTAACCTGACGCGCTAGCTGTCAAATCACCGGAAGTTTTCACCGGAAGTACTGGCGCACACACAAAACGTCAGCGGTCGCCATATTGTGCACAGAGCGATAGAAAATCGTCTCTCCAGACATATCTTGCTTTCATTTCGCCCAGATGAAATTTAATGCCACTCTTCGAAAATCGGCGAAATTTAAGACATTTTAAGACCTTAAAAAAAGTATTTTTTATTTAAGACTTTTTAATACTTTTTAAGGATCCGCGGCGACCCTGAGTAGGGGGCTGAATATTGGTAGGGACGTGACCCTAGCGTCCCTACCCCAAATTACGCCCTTGATGGATAGGCGTATTTATCACAGGTGTCTCGTGTACCCTGCGTTTGTTTGAAGCGTTGTTTGTGCACATCCTCAGAAATTAACACTACATGTTCGCAAGCTGCAATTTGTATGTGACTGGTAGAGGCAGTGTAGGACGAATTTCACCAGATGTAACTTTACAGGGTTGGGGAGACAAGCTTGTAGAGAAACTTTGCAATTATCTGAGTCTTTACGATGTATCTTTGCTAACGCACAGTTAAAAATATGCTCATCAAATTGGCTGGCAAAGAGATTGGAAGCATTTTAGAGACATCCATGTACAGAGGAAAATGTTGAAGAACCAGAGTGGGGAGGGTCCTGATGGTGTTTTATTTTTTCACGATCTGAGTCATCTGGTGTGCCCCTTAATGGAATCCTCCATTAACAGGCTTGGTACACAGTAAGTATATGAACAATTTTCCCATGATGGAGCTTGTTGCTTACTGTCAGGTTGGGGTGATGGTGCGTAGCGTGAATGGACACGGATGCGGAATTCAAAAAGGCAAACTTGATTTATTTTCACAAAACGGTTAACACAAAGCGCGGCTGAGCCGGATACCAAAACTAGACTGTGAAAAAACAAAACAATACTATGACGATGAAAAAACAAAGAACTTGACTTGGCATGAAATGACATGACATGACAACTTTTTCAGGAACGGGGCCGTTTTTTCCCGCATTCGGACATACAGGAACGCGTAGTGTTTAAATTGGCTTTTGTAAAGTGGGGGAGCCCTTCACTCGCAGTGGTCAATGTCGCAAAACATTTCTACTATGTGAATACACTGCTACTAACACACCGTTAATTCACATTATGTGTTCTTTATTAGTTATTTATCTCATATGCACATATCACAACAATAACATAACTTTAAAGGTGCACTGTGTAATATTTTTAGCAGTTTCTTTCCAGAATTCATGCTGCCCTTTCACAATTTTTACCTTTTTCACAAATACTTACCACCACCACCATCAGATTCTAAGTATTTATTATGACTGGGAAAATTGCACTTTTCATACATGAAAAAATGAATCTTCTCCATGTCTACCATTTTGAATTTCTAGAAATAGACATTTTTAGCAGCAAAACTTACTGTACTTTGGTCTTACTTGTAAATATTAGATTATTATTTAGTAAATATTCATGAAAAGATCAGATTAGGTAATAGGCAGCACAGTTTCAATGAGTGCAATACCTACTCTGGCCACCATCCTATACAGTGCATCTTTAAGGGAAGAAGAGATGGTGAGCAGCAGTTGCAAGTAATGCAGATGGTTCCTTCCTAAATTAATTTGTTTCAGAACCTTATTCCCATTTGTCCTTTGACAATTCATTTTGTTTGGCAGTTTCAATGAGCAGTTTAGTTGCAATACATACTGTGGCCACCATCCTACACTGTAACTGGGCCTGCACTGGTGCTGCTGCTGCTGGAGGGGTCTGTAGCTGGACCTGCTCTGGTTCTGGAGGGGTCTGTAACTGGGCCTGCACTTACTCCTTTGCTGCTCCTGACAGTGGTACTGTTAAATGCATACAATATGATGGTTCCCAATTCTAAACACAGGTTTTAGGAATTTATAATCCAATGTATTAAATATGGCTGGTTTTTTTTTTTTTTTTTTGCCAAAATGACCTCAACATACCCACTGAAAAAGTCCCTCAGTGTCCGCTTCATTGTCAGAGTTACAGCGTCTGAACAGAAAAATCAAGTTAAATACCAATGTATGTGGGGGTGGTCCACTATGCACTGGCTCACAAACTTGAATGTAGTTCAAATCAACATGAGCTACAGTACAGAATGAAAAAGAATTGAGCTACCTAAAGACATTGTGGCACTGAATCCATCTGATGTTATTAACAAGCGAAGCAAAAAAAAAAAAAAGCATTTCAAAAGCCTACCCTACCAACACTGCCATTTACCCCTTTACCATGTGTGCTGAAGTAGGCTACCACTCATCCTTTCCATTAGAATAACTAATTTGTAACGAATAAGGAAGTTTAGCGACCTCATAACTTTGGCCAAACTCATAGGATTGGGAATCGAGCACGCTATCCAGGCTGGTGGTTGTCTCACTAGCAAGAGAGAAGTTTGCTAGTTTCCATTCGCAAAGCTACGTTGCAGCAGGCATTCGTTCAATCAGTTAGCCAACTCTTTTTTCTAAACATTCTGATGTGATATTTAACTAGCAGGCTAGAACCCACAGAATAACTAACTTGGTAAATAAACAATCTGACAGAAATACAGTCTGAAATACAAACTTGCTGGTGATTTTTATTTCTCGACTGAGAGCCGTCTGTTAATGTTAGCAATGTAAGTTTACTTATAATACAAAAGGACATTCATTGCCTGAGAAGCTAAAATACACGAAAGAAGCACAACTTACCCCTGTCTTGCTAAAGCATTGTTCCTATGGTGATAAATGTATTTGCAAATTCATAGCACGAAGATACAGCAGAGACAGCTACCAACTGCAAACTCGTTTCACTCAGAATGACACGACTTGATGAGAAAATTTCGGACGCGCATGTTACACTGCCTGCCTGGCTGGATTGAAAAATGCTAACTGTGATGTCATGGCTCTGCGCATGTGCACATTGCTGTAATTCACCTAAACTTGCTTTTATTTTCAGCGTAATTATTGACAAACCTTTCCCGACAATTCTAATATTTTTTAGAAGACTTGAAAAATGAATTTAATCACATTAAAAAAATATTATATTTTTATTTAAATATGTGTTTAAATATGAACACTGCAGGCGGAGCGGAGCTCCGTTTGCCAGTCCGTCCGAAGTGAGGAGGCGGAGCTGTGCTCCGGAGCGCTCCGCCCCAATTTAAACCCTGGGAACGCGGAACCATCGCCCTCAGTTCCTGTAGTCATTTTAGCTCCTTCTCCGAGGCTGGGTCTTTTCTGGGTTCTATAGGAACACATCTGAGGTAGGTGTTTGGTGGTTGGTAGCTACGCCCCATGTCATGCCGTCACGGCTGAAATGTTTACTCATACGACACATACACAACCTGAGCGTGTTTAATTAAACTTACACGTCGTCTCCTTTGTCTGGGGCGCTCTGCTCTCCTTTCTTCATGAAACGAAGAAGTGTGGCCTGCGCTCCATCCTTCGTCTCCTGACTCTCTCTGTGTGCTCTTCCAGCCTCGATGTTAGACGCCCGATGTGATCGTCCATGATTAATATCACCGTCATGCAGACCATGAACACGGTGGCCTCCCCGCTCTCCATATTAGCTTCTTTGTGGTGTTTTTTTCTTCTCTCCTTACTTTTCGCAGGTTTTGTTTTGTTTTGTTGTTAATGGCGCTAAAGTAAGACATCACTGCCGCAGACGGTTGCGTCGCATCAGTCCCGACCTGGTCCCGACTCATGTGCGAATGCAGACTGAAACCGTTCCGCTGGGGAAGGGCAGTTATTAGAACGAAATTCGAGGAGGACCATTCTTATAACAGCGTTCTTAGAACTGCCTCATCTGACACTTCCTTCACTATTTTCCTCACACTCTGTCCACTTACACCCAGCTCCCTCAACATTGAGACAGCAAACTTTGCTACATCCTACTTTCACTGGACATATCCTAACTTTCCATCCTCACTGCTCTGCTTCTACCGCAACTCCACATACCTAAGTTTTTTCCTTTCATATGCTTCTGCTACTAATTCCTCCCAAGGAACAGTCAGCTCTATCATCATCATCATCATCAACTTTATTTATAAAGCCTTTTAACACAGCCTTGGCTGAGAAAGAGTGCTGTACAACACAAAATAAAACAAGGCATAAACCACAAGAACAATGTAAAAACAACAATAAACAACAACAAGATTAAAATAATAAAAACAATACAGTGGAAACCGCTTATAGTGGTCAAGGATATAGTAATCAACCGCTTATATAGATCATAAGGCTTGGGACAGAATCATTTCTATGCAAATGCTGTTTAAATCATTTGTTTATAGTAATCAAGAAATCTGCTTATAATGTTCATTTTTGGCCATTTTATGAATGTAAACATGTGCAAAAATAATTTTAAAACTACGTGTAGCTGTTTCATTTTTTACTCCCTTGATTCCTTGCTGGACGTCTGCTTCTTCCTATGCTTCTGCCTCGCCAGCTAACGTAACGAGTTGACACCGGGCAGCAAGCGTGCGAATCATGGCTGGAAAAAGGAAGTCATTTTCTCTGAATGAAAAACGTAGTCTCCTCGAGGCATATGACAAATTACCAAAAACGAGCCAACGAGATGCTGCGGCGAAGCTTGGCATTCCTCAGGTGCTTTTCCCGGGCGCCGTCGTTTTCTTTCTCCGTCGTTAGCATTAATGATTGTCTCTCGTTGCTTAATTAGACTGCACAAGGTAGCCTGAGGAATGCCAAGCTTCGCCGCAGCATCTCGGCTTGCTGCCCGGTCTCAACTCGTTACGTTAGCTAGTGAGCCAGAAGCATAGGGCAGAAGGAGACGTCCAGAAAGGAAGACAGGGAGTAAAAAAATAAAACAGCAAAAAAAAATAAAATAATACAAATTTGGTTTTAGTAATCAACCACCTATAGTGTTCAAATTGGCTCTGGACCAACGTGATCACTATAAGCGGTTTCCACTGTAAAACAATAACAGTAACAGAGTCTCATGCTGGGTTAAAAGCCAGGGAATAAAAATGGGTTTTAAGATGAGTTTTAAAAATGGGCAGTGAAGGGGCTTGTCTGATATAAAATGGGAGGTCGTTCCACAGTTTAGGACCAGCAGCAGAAAAGGCTCTGTCTCCTCTGAGCTTCCGTTTAGCCCTCGGTACCTCCAGGAGCAGCTGATCAGCTGACCTGAGGTACCGGGCAGGAGCATACGGATGGAGCAGCTCAGAGAGGTAAGGCGGGGCGAGTCCATTTAAAGATTTAAAAACAAATAAAAGAATCTTAAAATGGATTCTAAAATGCACAGGCAGCCAGTGGAGGGAGGCTAAAATGGGAGTGATGTGCTCCCTCTTAGGTGTTCCAGTTAGGAGGCGAGCGGCAGCATTTTGGACTAACTGGAGACGTGTGAGGGAGGACTGGCTGACTCCAACATAAAGAGCATTGTAGTAATCCAGCCGAGATGTGATGAAGGTTTCAAAGTGTGTGCATGCAAGGAAGGGCTTTTCCTTTGCTTCACCTATGAAATAGACTCTTATTCTACTCCTAGACCACAAGACTAAATCAGGCCTTCGATTTGTAGAGGCTATTTCCTGGGGAACAACAAGTTTATTTTCTAAATCTACCTGCATCTACTAATAACAAGCATCCTCTAAGCTGCCTTGCCTCCTTATTGTCTTATTAACTTTCTCCCCCTCTTGAACAAACTGAATTGCCACTCTCTTCAGCTTACACCCTCCTAAGTTTACCTACCTTTGTTCATTTTCAATACCTGCAGCTAAGAATTAATATTCATTCATCTCAAGTCTCCTTCATCTTCCTTTTACGCTTAGTCACAAAATCTAAACTCCACTACGCAATCACTACAGTTTTTCAAGAACAACCTAAACTAAGTTGTTATTCTGCTCTGTTGTATGTGCTGCGTTATGTGTTTGCATGTTGTTTATTTGATGCTGCTCGATATCATGACCTCAGCCTTAAGTTAAGAGAAAAAAAGAGAGCTTCGCCTTTGCCTCAAAAGTGTTTTCAGTTGCTGCTGTTCTGCAGGTGTTTTGATTTTCATTGACTAAGTACCCCCTTTGAAGGAAACATTGAAGGCTTTAATTTGGTGGAAATGTGTGAAGGTGCTTTCAAACTGTAATTACAGAAGTGTAGCCAGAGTGTTGCACCACTTTCATCTTTACGCTTTTCAAAAATAGAGTTTGTTGTGTCTTGGGAGCAGTGGTCATCATTCCACATAGATGCTGTCAATGAAAACACGTGCAAAGACGGCATTGTATTTGGTAGAATGGGTCATTTCATATAAACTTAAGTTATTGCCAACAATTTAGCATTTTCGGTAAAGCAGCTTTCTGAAATGATTGCAAAACTCCACGTGAAACAGTATTTGTTTGTCACCTACAAGTCAAAGTGACAATGCTTCGATTGAAATCTCTGATATAAAAGGTGTCTGTGTTTGTTCTTCAGGCTGGTGTTTTGTTGATAACGATGTGATGAGGTTTTGAAATATCCCAATCTAAAATAGAGAAGAGAATTATTTCATGCTGTGCTCTCAGACACATTTGCCTTCTTCATCATCAGGCAACCGGTGGTGCAAATCCAGCACCTACTCCCTGCTGATACACAGTGAACAGATTAAGGCAAACTGTCACCTCTCAGCTTCCCATTTTAACAGTACCCATTGGGCATCACCTCATTTCTGAAATTAAAAAGCAACAACAGGCTATTGCTGTGAGGCTCTTATGTGACGAGTGGTCTCAGAGGAAAAAAAAATCTTTAGAGGAGCTTCGTTATTTAACCTCGCTGTATTTTGTTTCAAGGAAATTATGGAGAGGTGTGAGCTCAGTGAGTTCCATCTCAATCATAGCTGTCACAAGAATTTATTTCTGAGATTCCTTTTCATATGTTTTTTTGGTTTATGGCCTACTGGTAACACAATGACTGTGAAGACAAAATTTAACAATTGAGCACACACTGATCAGCCATGACATTATGACCACTGACAGGTGGGAAAAAAAGATTTACCATATCTCTTTACCATAGTACCTGCCAATGGATAGGAGTTATAAGGCAGCCAGTGAACATTTTTTCCTAGTCAATGTAGTGAAAGCAAAAAAGGATTTGAGTGACTTTGACAAGGGTCAAATAGTGATAGTGAGTACCCACCACCAAAACATTCTACAATGGGGACATGCTAGTAGGAAATAGACCACAATGCAAATGAAGAAGGTGGCCTGGCCTTAACTATTATGTTTTCTTGAGCAACATTTGAATAGCAAGGTCCATGTGTGTCAATTACAGGGGAAGACATAGCACCAGCATTCCCTTACCCAGGCTCCGCCCTCGCAGTGACGCAACACCTTCGGCTCTGCTACACTTACTCAGGCAAACTGCTCATTCAGGTGGATTCGAGTTCCCGAAAAAATGGGAAGCTCCACCCACTTTGTTGGGAAGCAATCAGCTTTGAGCAGCACCAACGGCCCAGGGTAGAGGCGTGTTCAAGGTAGTGACGTGGTTGAACTGCCACTCAACCCATGGATTGTACACGGAAGCGCCTGCGCTTCATTCAATATCAACATGGAGCAGCGTCAAGCTTTTGACACTGCTTTAGAGGCTGTAATGAAACTGTTCGACGGGAGATTCTCGTTAAAAATCGAGCAAAGAACAGCCCTTGAATCATTTCTTGACAGGAAAGACGTTTTCGCCTTGCTCCCTACTGGCTTTGGTAAGAGTTTAATCTACCAGTTAGCCCCGCTGGTAGCTAAATCACACGTCAGAGGAAAGAGTGGTGTGATTGGCTTAAGCTTAGGCACAGCCTTTTCTGGCCACAACCAGTAGCAACCCGAGGGAGGTGGGTTGACCAGGCCATTTCGAATCGTATTCGTTATGGTCTTGGTCAGACCAGAATCTCGAAGAGATTTGAAAGTCTATGTTAATCAGGCTAGCATTCCCTGTGGGAAGAATGCAAGCCAGCAGGGGGCACTGTGATGGTTTGAGCAATGTTCTCTTTGGACACTTTGGGTCATGCCATCCAAGTGGGTGCTACGTTGACTTGTATAACCTACGCACCGCTTCCTGAACAAGGAATTCTCTGATGGTAAACGACTCTTTGCATAGGTTAATACACCCTATCAGTGTGAAAATCATTCAGGAATATGATGGGAAATTTGTGAGATGTGCTGGACAAACAAGTCCGATCCATGAAGGCCTTAAATGATCTGCTACTGATAATGTGGAGTTGGACGCCACAGCATACATTCAGAGGTCTAG
Organism: Odontesthes bonariensis; assembly: GCF_027942865.1. Classification (NCBI taxonomy): domain Eukaryota; kingdom Metazoa; phylum Chordata; class Actinopteri; order Atheriniformes; family Atherinopsidae; genus Odontesthes; species Odontesthes bonariensis. Next base: position 25,586,838 of record NC_134522.1, on the reverse strand, counting down.
TGGTGTCCATACCTCAATGAGTTGAGTTTGTTTTAGGAGCAGAAGACGTAGCACAACTCAACATTAGGCATACCCTATGTTTTTATGCCGTTCACCCATTCATTTGACATTTTCTGTAGTCTTACTAAGTTACAGTTTCTATTTACTTTTCACTCAACCAAAATATTAAATGCATATCATTTTCACAGGTCTTAATGCCAAAGGTGACTGGTTTTAAGTCTTTAAACTTCATTTTTACATTGTCTGCCTAAGGCTGATCATTCAGATACATTTGTATCTCATGAAAGTTATATTGAGCCCAGTTTTACACATCTATGTTGTCAAGTTCTTCAGGTCAACATTTTGAGGAGGAAAAAAAAACAACAGGTGTCCTTCAAGCATGATATGAGAATTCAAATGTAAAACTAATGTTTGTGTGTTGACCACAGAGCAGAAGACAGATCCTGTTTACCCAGCCTTGTCGCATAAAGACTGGGGGCAGGGGGAAACGGCTAGCGAGGCTCACTCCAAAGAAAATCATGCGACTGAATTCAAATGGGCGCAGACCTATAATTACTGAGCTCCTGGAGATGTGGGCAAGACATCAGATGTCTAGACCAAGACTAAACCCACGCAGCAGCAGAGTGCGCTGCACAGATTTACACAGTGGATGGATAACTCGTGAGACTAATCGTAACTTTTCTGTTATTGTATAAGTTAGGCTGTATTATTGACACAATGTTTTAAATTTGTTTGAGACCCAACTTTTTCTTTTTTATTTGAATAAAAGCTTAGCTAACAATCTTCCATTGTAAGAGAGAAGGGATAAACATATTTTGATGAAAAAAGATTACTTTACCGTAACAGAATAAAATGTATCAAAATATTCAAATTGGAGAGTGACTGGCTGGTTTAAAAATGGGGGTGTGGAAAGAGGGTTAAATTAGGAGACATATTTGGTCTGTGAGCAATCTGTATGTTAAAACGATCAATATTTAATCTTTAATTTACCTTTACATCTCCAGAGATCTTCCATGTCTACTTTTTGGAATGTAGATGTTCTTAAATGGGTGTTGCTAAATGAATATATTGCTGCCCCGCTTCACAGTACATGCATTTAAATTGTAAAGGATTTCATTATCAAGCTCAGTGAGTCAGAGTCTTTTGGAATCATGTGAAATTGGCTGTTCTTATTGGGATTGCAGCTGACACCATTTATCTCACTGGGACCTGCACTGCCAGTTATGTGATTTTATACAGAAAAAATACCTGGGCAACGTGCTGGAAAAACTGATAAAATGCAATTGGTATGGTGCTGAATTTACTCTCTGTGGATGAGATGGGATTTCTATCAAGGTGTTTACGTGTGCAGATCATCCAAAGTGCTTCTATTCTATGTCTGATTTTAGATAAGACAGTGGGTTGGGAAATTACGGCACCTGTATCCAAGGCAGACAACTGGGTTCATTTCACTCACTGGAAAATACATCATGATTTCACTTCTTTCCAATTTCATTTATGTAATTTACACATAGTTTAACAATTTGACCAGTGAGCTGAATGTTTACAACAGACAGTTTGTTTATAAGTTCACATTTGACATCTTCTTCTCTAAATAAGATTCATCAACCTGAAGTGCCATGAAGTGTACTTTTTTGAGGATTTGACTGCTTGTCTAACAAAATCATGGAAATCTTAACAATGATAACCATCACAGTTAATGTATTCAGTTTGTATTATTACCAATAGGAATGATAACCCAAACTAGAATGGTAATAAAAACAAGTTGGAACAATGGAATAAGCTGCCAGTAAATGTCCGGGAAGCAGACACCCTTTCCACTTTTAAAGACTAGGCATTTTTCAAATGATATTATGTACATGTGACATTATTGTGGTCATTAAAGCCTGATTTATGGTCGGTGACGCAACGCAAGACGAAACGCAAGCCCTTGCGCGGTTACAAGCCCCCCTTGCGTGCTTGCGTGTGTCACCTCGATTTTCTAAACTCTGGTTCTGCCAGAGGTTTCTTCCTGTTAAAAGGGAGTTGTTCGTTTCCACAGTCGCCTCAGGCACGCTCAGGACTCAGGAGATTGGACTGAAGACAAGTTTAGGTGCAATCTGTTGGTTTCCTTAGCTAGAAAATTGTTTTTGAATTGGCTCTATATGAATGAATTGAACTGGCGCCCTGTCCAGGGTGTACCCTGCCTCTCACCCAATGACTGCTGGGATAGGCTCCAGCCCCCCCGCGAGCCGACCGACGGATTCAGTGGGTATAGAAAATGGATGGATGAATGAATTGGATTATTTTGAAATTAATTATGATTACAATGAATTGCACTCCAATTGGCTTGAATTGGACTATATTATTTAAGTGCCTTGAGATGACATTCGTTGTAATTTGGCGCTATATCATGCCTTAAACACCTGTAATGGAGTACATTCAATACTGATACTCAATACTAGTTCACACACACATGCACAAACACACACAAAAGTTTTTCCTGCTGCGTTTCTGATAAAAAGAAAAAAAGAAAAAAGCATAAACACAACCAAAGCTGTTTTTTAAAAAAAATGTAAAAGCCAGCTTATGCTAACCCGAATGCTACACTTTATTCAACACAGGAAAACCTGAGTCATCAACGGCTGCTAGTTACCTTTGTTAGCTACTACCAAAAGCCAGTGTGTGTAGCTACTTCCATGTTAAAATCAGGCATTTTTTCAATTTAAGAATGAAACATTCTTCCTGCACCCTAAACAAGTCACCACAGCGGTGTGGCAGTTTTTTGGTTAAAAAAAAAAAAGAGGAATGTTGGTAGGCTGCAATGAGAGTTGGTCAACAGCTTAAAGAGGATTGCTTCCTGCTTCTGAAGAGTGCAGACGTGTCTCTGCTTCCTCCTGCTGCTTATCGCTTTATTTGCTTTTAAATCATTTTACTTCTTTCCACAAGTCTTGGATATAATTTTATTCTTTTTCTTTTAAGTGAACCAAGACTTTTTAAAATCATTTTTATTCTTTTTACATCTTATCTGACGAGCCAGCGACTACAATCCTTTCAACATGCCCTGTGAAAGCTGTCGGATATATCAACAAGAAATTTGGGCGCTACAAGTAAGGATTTTTGCCTTAGAAACTGAAATGGGACTTCATGAAACGCTCCCAATGGAATCCAGTGGTAAGAAGTCCACATTTACTTCCAAAGGAAAGGGTGAAAAAACTGCTACCTCCAACTTAAAGCTAAATGATACTGTGTCTTTTCCAAGACTCTGTAAAGGCACGTATAATGGACTTGGTGCAAAGCCGAAGAATCGTCAAACTGTTGGTATCAACAGAGAATATGTAACATCACCCGGAATAAAGTTAACAAACAGATTTTTACCACTGTCAGAGCCAAATGTGACTGAGTGTAACAGACAGAGAGACGGTACAAAGAAGCAGATGGACAGAGAAACTGTGTCGAGTGTCAAGGTCAAAGATACTCTTGTGCTTGGAGACGGAGCCATATCTAATATAAACATGAACGGAATGGTTACATGCAGCTATCCAAGTGCCACTGTCTCTGACATCACAAGATTACTACCAGAGGTACTGGCAAAACACCAAGGGGTGAAACAGCTGATTGTGCACGTGGGTGCAGTGGACATCAGAGAGAATCAGTCTGAAATCTTAAAAAAAGACTTTGAGAAACTGTTTGAGAGTCTTGATAAAGTGACAATACCAACATTCATAAGTGGACCTCTCCCAAACATCGACAGGAGGATCAACAAATTCAGCCGGCTGCTTCAGTTGAACACATGGCTGTCCAAAGTCTGTGAGTCCAGAGGACCTCATTTCATCGAGAACTTTAATCTTTTCTGGCAAAGAGATGATCTCTTTCAAAGAAAAGGCCCACACCTGAACAGAGGTGGAGTGAGACGACTGACGGATAATCTTCTCCACGCTCTGAGGCATCAGAAGGGGCCAGGGCCAGGACCAGGACCAGGACCAGGACTGGGTCCTGTGCTGCCGCAGAGAGAGAAGACGAGCCAGAGAAGAGCTCCTGCCTCGCCACCCAAGGACCCAGCAAAGGATTCAGCCACAGCAGCCACAGCAGCACCTCCAGCATCCCGAACACAGGATTCAGCAGCTCCACCATCGCCTTCACCACGGGCCTCACCACAGGCCTGGGACCCACCTGCTGCATCTACACCCTCCAGAGATGTTTCACCATCGTTCTCTTCTCCACCGTCACCCAGGAGATTTCCTGATCACCTTGAAAGCTTGGTGAAATCGGGGATTAAAATGGTTCCTCTCACGCCAAACATGGCAAGATCAAGAATTCTATCCTCAAAGAAGCATCGAGCCCCTCTCCCTCCCCAGCCTACTCCATCGACCAAAGCCCCCCCAGCTTGGCCCCCATCACCGGTGCCCACAGCTGTCATTTCCAACAGCGTCAATGCTGTTGTCTAGGACACTAAGGGCCTCTGTGTTGGTAAACACCATCTCAACCAGAGGTCCAAGGATGGAGTGAAGAGAGGGACAATCAGACTGTCCAATCAGAGAAATCTTATCCATATCCCTTGCAAGAACACAGCATCCAGTTCAACTATAACTAATCTCAAACACGCAGTACTCAATGTCAGATCTTTAAGTAACAAATCATTCTTAATTAATAGTTTTATTTCCTCTCACAATCTTGATTTTATGTTTTTAACTGAGACGTGGCTCGACAAAAACACAGCTAATGCAGTCCTGATTGAGTCTAGTCCACCTCACTTCAATTTTGTGTCTGAAACACGAGAAAACCAGAGGGGTGGGGGTGTTTGTGCCATGTTTAGGGACAATATACCCACCCACAAGTTGTCATTTGGGTTTTTTTTCATCATTTGAGTATGTGTCATTCAAAATGGAGATAAAACAATCTTCCATACTTTATATCACCATTTATAAACCACCACAGAATTGCTTTATTGATGATTTTACTGAACTACTTTCAATTGTGTGCACTGCTTTTGACTGTTTAGTCATAACAGGGGACTTGAATGTGCATGTGGACGTAGCGCATAACAAGGAAGCTAAAGAGCTCACTGCTGTCCTTGAAATGTTTGGTCTAACTCAGCATGTGACTGAGCCCACCCACAACAGAGGGCACACTCTAGATGTGCTCATTTCAAGGGGTATTGTTATTTCAAACGTGAATGTCGTTGATGTTGCTTTATCTGATCATTTCTGTGTTTTCTTCGACCTATCTACTTTACCCAAAACACCAGCTGGGTCTGCAGTTGTTCGGGGAAGACTCATAAATGACAGAACAGGGACACAGTTTATGGAAATGATTAGGTTTGAGAACACCCTGTGTTCTGATGTTGATGATCTGTTGAACTCTTACACATCAAGTCTCTTAAATGTTTTGGATACCATTGCTCCTGTCAAGGTTAGAATGGTTAAAAGTAGGCAAAGGGCGCCATGGAGGAAAGAAGAGTCGGTCAGGGCACAGAAAAGGGAGTGCCGGAGAGCCGAACGGAAATGGCGCAAGTCAAAGCTCCAGGTTCATTATGAGACTTACAAAGAAAAGCTATGTGTGTTCAACCAGACTTTGCGTAGAACAAGGGAGAGTTATTTTTCTGAAATCATCAAAAACTGCAGTAACAACTCTCGTGTCCTGTTTGCTACAGTAAACAGATTAACAAACCCTCCAGTTTCACTGCCTTTAGAACTCATTTCTACATCCAAGTGTAATGAGTTTGCAATATTCTTTAATGACAAAGTTCAAGGCATTAAAAATGCAATAATTTCCACAACACAAATAACTACTCTGCAGCCAGCAAGACACCTAGAGCTGACACATTTCACACCTGTTACTGACAAAACAGTCGAAGAGACCATCTGCAGTCTGAGTTCATCAACGTGCTGCCTTGATGAGTTGCCCACTAGATTCCTAAAGTCTGTGCTGAGCAGTTTGTTACCACAACTTGCTCATCTAGTCAACATCTCACTCCAGACTGGAACATTTCCAAAGGCCTTAAAAACTGCTGTCATTAAGCCTCTTCTAAAGAAGAGCAATCTTGATGCCACAGTACTGAACAACTACCGGCCCATATCAAACCTGCCATTCTTAGGCAAAGTCCTAGAAAAAGTTGTATACCAACAGCTTAGTGACTTTCTCCTGTCTAACAATGCTTTTGATACTTTCCAATCAGGCTTTAGGCCCCACCACAGCACTGAGACAGCTCTGATCAAGGTGACAAATGACATCCACCTGAACACAGATGCAAGTAGAGTCACAGTCTTAGTTCTGCTGGACCTGAGTGCTGCCTTTGACACAGTTGACCATGCGATCTTATTACAGAGGTTAGAAGACTGGGTGGGAATCTCTGGTCGTGCTTTAAACTGGTTCAAGTCCTATCTGGAGGACAGGAAATATTTTGTTGAAATTGGTAACTGTGTGTCGGACCAAATGGCTATGACCTGTGGGGTTCCCCAGGGGTCAATCCTGGGACCCGTATTGTTCAATCTGTACATGCTTCCACTAGGCCAGCTAATACGCAGCTATAATGTGTCCTACCACAACTATGCAGATGACACTCAGATCTACGTGTCACTGACGGCAGGAGAACACGGGCCTGTAGATACACTGTGTCGCTGCATCGAACAGATCAGTGTGTGGATGCAAAACAATTTCCTCCAGCTAAACTCAGACAAAACTGAAATCATTGTCTGTGGCCCACATAAACAAAGAGAAAGTGTTATCAGTCACCTTGAGACTCTCTCTCTAAAACCTAACTATCAAGTTAGAAATCTCGGGGTAATATTGGACTCAGACCTGAACTTTAACAGCCACATTAAATCTGTAACATCAGCAGCTTTTTACCATCTAAAAAACATTGCCAGAATCAAAGGAATAGTGTCTAAACCAGACTTAGAGAGACTGATCCATGCGTTTGTCTCCAGCAGGTTAGACTACTGTAATGGCCTGCTCACTGGGCTCTCTAAACGGGCTATAAGACAGCTGCAGTACATCCAGAACGCTGCTGCTCGAGTCCTGACTAGAACCAGGAAATACGACCATATTAGTCCAGTGCTCAGGTCTCTGCACTGGCTTCCTGTCGCTCAGAGAATAGACTTTAAAACAGCTCTGCTTGTGTACAAGTCTCTTCACGGTCAAGCGCCAAAGTACATCTCTGACATGTTAGAGCCATATGAACAGACTCGGGCTCTGAGAACCTCAGGGAGGGGTCTCCTGCTGGTGCCCAGAGTCAGGACTAAACAAGGTGAGGCTGCGTTTCAGTTTGATGCTCCTAAAATCTGGAACAGTCTTCCAGAAGATGTGAGACAGGCCTCAACTCTGACAATGTTTAAATCCAGGCTGAAAACAGTTCTATTTAGCTGTGCATATGACACCTGAAAGTATTTTATTTGCACTCTTCACTTTTTAATTACTTAATGATTATTTTAATGGGTTTTAAATTTCTGTCTTTTATTTTTTTAATTCCTGTTTAATGGTTTTATTGCCTTCTTGTGATTTTATGTAGCTGTAAAGCACTTTGAATTGCCCTGTGTATGAATTGTGCTCTATAAATAAAATTGCCTTGCCTTGCCTTGCCTTAAAGATAAAGAGGGGCTGTACCACTAACCTGGTCACCTATCTTTGACCACCCATTTGATGGGCTTTCCTACGATAGAGCGAGCAAGATGCCGTAAGTCTGGTGCCCCAGGAAAAGGAAATGATAAAGTCTTAGACGTGTGGTTAAAGATAAGTTATAATGACATTTGATTAGATAGCATTTTCTCTTCCCTTGTTATGTGCAATAATGCCACATGTTGTAAGTAATAGGGAGCAGGGCATTCAACTCAGTTAAGACGATGTGAAAAAAGGAATGAGAAAAGAAAAGCAGACTTGAATAGTGCATGTCAGGAAAAAGCTATCATGAAATCCCTGGCCTACTTCATAGCTGTGAAAAATAGAGAGGACAGTGGCTCCTAAATATGCTCACACAGATGTTACTGTTTTAGTTGACAAAATGCATTGATCATTGAAACTTTGATTGATCCCTTTATTCCATATGTATCATGACCGTACATTTTGGGGTTTTTGTATGTTATTGTGGATTTATGCTCAACAACTGCCCACACATATTCCGATCTATAGATGGCGAAGAATCTGACATGGCAAGCTGACAGCTCAGTTTTTCCTGATTATGCAACAACAGTGCAAGTATAGCTTTTAGTTTGTTAAAATTATCCATGTGGCTCTGAACAAGGCCCATAGCTTTTTACTTGGTTGGGGTCATAAAACAGTCATTAACTTGTACCGAACAACTGACTGAAGAATTGCATGTGTAAAAACAAAAGACTGTTGCGTATATCACAGAAAAAAAATGTTATCAGCTGTATTATTACAGTAGATCAGTACTGTATAGGAACTTGCATACATACTAGTGCTAACCAAACTGGAGTATTGTGTTCATATCGGATGTATTGGAAAACATTACAGGTAATTAATTTCCCTCATCCATTTTTTACATGTCAAACAAGGCTGAAAAAGGCAAGAGGAGACAAAGCCTACAGTCAACTGCATTCACATTTTCCCTTTTCATGTGGGAAGCGAAGCTGTCACGCTTTTGTACCTCGCTGACAAATGAAAAATACAAAACTACTTTTCCATTCATTTCTCCATAAACCCCCACCCTTAGGGATTTAGAGATGTCTATCATTGACCGCATGTTTGGTACCTGCTCATTACTGCTTTCTGAAAGATTACAGGTTTCTCATACAAACAAGACAAGGACACAATACAGACGGGCATGCTGAAAGGAAGCATGAGGCTAATGGGTGCTCAGCTGCACACAAACAGAGACAAACTGTCTTGAGTGTACCTTTTTATAGGCAGCCAATCACAACAGGCAAGCCAGACAGATTTGCCAGTTGCTTTTGTCCCTGCAAGTGCTGAATCAAACACGACACCATTCCCTCCACCGCAGCCTTGCTCCCTACCATGAACACAGAATCTACAGACGTGTTTTGCCTGAATTGATTTTTCCCATCAGTTTGTGCAAGAGGGGGTATTTGTTTGCCCATCCATGCTGCTGTGCAATGGCACACTCAGTCCACGGGTAGACGTGTGTGTGTGTGTGTGTGTGTGTGTGTGTGTGTGTGTGTGTGTGTGTGTGTGCGTGCGTGTGTGTGTGCGTGCGTGTGTGTGCGTGACTGTGAGTGTGAGTGGATGTATATATCTGCGACAAGGCCATCCATCTCAGACAGTCCCATCTGTGTGCAACAATCTTGTTTGCTTATCCTCTGACCAGAGTGCAGCAGCAGCCAGCTGTCTGCAGGTAAGCAGGCAGTCGAGCTTTGGAGGAGGAGACAGAGGAACAAGGAGAGTCGGAAGACTCCCTCTTTGATACCAAACTTCCACACCCTTTCTTACTCATCTCTCAGTCTTCCTCGTTCTTCCTCCGAGCCCCAACCTTCCCTGCCTGCTGTTTTACTTTCTACCCTCCTGCACCTTTTCATTTGCACTGTCCCTGTCTAATTATCTTTCCAAAGCCATACACCCCCCCACCCCCTCAGTCTCTCTTATCCACTTTCTTTTTCTCTCCCTACCCACCTCTCTGAGTTGTGTCTCGCATCTGCAGAAAGCATCCTTCTCATCATCATCATCATTCTCCCTCTCCGTCTATATCAGAGAGCAGGGAACAGCCAGTTAGGAGCGGATTGGGGTGAAATAACACCCAGTGATGAATATTCATCCCGTCCCGGCAGTCGCCATCCCCAGTTGCTGTGCCACTGAGGCCTCAGGGCACAGATGCCATCATCCATTTGTCACATGCAAGATTGGACCAACAGGAAGGTCTATTGTGCCAAGGCTCTAGTGGGGGGATGGGACTCATGTGCGCCACCATGAATCTCCACTGCACATTACAGGGAATTCTTAGAATTTAACACAACTAAAGAGATAGAGAATTGAATAAATGATAGGAAAGTTTGGCTTTCCTTTCCAATAAGGTAATGGGGGAAAAAAAATTACTTTAAAATTTGTGAAAAATCAAGGAGGCAACTCACATAGAAAGGCAGACTCAGAGATGTCATATTAATCATCACATAAGACAAGGAAAAAGTACGAAAGTATTCTCTTTTTTTACAAAAGCAAATTAATCAGTTTACTTTGATCACGTTATTGTTGTCTTGGCACAAAAGTTGTGCACAAGCCTCCAGTTAGAACAAAGGTGCATCAATGAGAAAGCTAAAGGAAGCACGATCAGAGCAATCAAGCTTTTGTGGCCTCTGGCACTTCCAAATGCACATCTTTGTTTTGAACATAAAATGACAAAAGAAAATGACAAATAAATCCAAAGATGCATGAAGTAAATGAAGCTTGTGCAACACTGAAGAAACTAAAAAATGTGTTTGACTGGGTTGCCTTACAGCGCACAAAAAAATTGAAAAGGAAGATCTAGATTGTCAGTAAGTAGGGTGTTTGAATTGTGAAGACTTCTCTAAGAGACGCAGCTTCTAATTCAAAGATAATTTTCTCTGCAGGCTCCCTGGACAGTGTGGAGTAGAAACACAGCTAATGGATAAAAAGAGAGCAAGGTCAGATGGGGGGAAATACCAACATGATTGAGGTTCCTGCCCAATTAACTGGAGATCACTTAAATGGTTGGAGCTGAAGAGGTCATTATCCTAAAGCGCTCTGAAGAACCCATTAGGGCTTTTCAAAGCTGGACCCATGACTCTTCCACTTTGTTTTTACATTTTGCCCAATAAAAAGACACATGGCTGATCCTGTTAGTTAGATAGATAGATAGATAGATAGATAGATAGATAGATAGATAGATAGATAGATAGATAGATAGATAGATAGTGACTTTATTCATCCCCGAAGGGAAATTAGGTCATCATAGCAGTATGGTATACAATAAAATACAATAGAATAAAAAACTGAGGTAGAAAAATTTTTAAGTTAAAACACAGAATAGGACAAATAATATACTATAAATATGAATATGTAACTAGAATGTGCAAAAGATTAGAATTTTTTATAAATATGATATATAATATCAATATGCTTATATTAGCACATATATCAATATCATATGAATTAAATGTTCCAGTATTTGAGGTACAGAGTGCAAAAGTTGACAGATAGATTTAGTCCAGTTCTGTAATAGTAGCTCTGTAAGATGAGTAATGAAGTCTGATTGCGGTTGGGAGGAACGATTTTCTGTGTCTTTCCTTAAACAGCGGGGTTGAATTAGCCTGGCGACGCCATCCTACGTACTTCCGCCCAAAGATTTTGGCTCCGCACATATCCTGGCCAAATCCCCCTACCTCGGTTCGCTCAGTGTTTTGCCAATCAGCAAACAGTTGCGAGTGGTGACGCAGAACTCACGCGCGGAGTCCATTGTAGTCCATATAATTGTAGTTCAACCACAGTGGAAATAAACATGGCGACGGAAGAACGCTAGAAGCTATCCATGAAGTTGTCTCAACCCTGGAGAGCATTACACAATTAAAACAAGAGCAAGAGGAATGCCTCGTCAATTTTGTTAGTGGCAAGGATGTCGTAGCTCTCCTTCCAACTGGCTTTGGGAAAAGTTTGATTTATCAAATGGTACCGGTATAATGAAAGCGGATGTGGGAAGCGTGATTCGCGAGCTAGAGCCTCGCGAGAGTAAGCATGAACCTCGGCGCATAACCAACGTCATTTCTAAACATTACTGATTGGTTAAGGGAACTCCAATGAATTTAAGTTGCTGAGTAAGGTCCCACCCTCCATGGAAACGGATTCCTCTTGTGTTTTTCCGCACTGTTTGACGGAGTCAACAGTCGGCTTTCGCCCAGGCTAGGGTTGAATGAGTCTGTTGCTGAAGCTGCTCTTTAGTTTGTCCAGTGTTTTTTGGAGGGGGAGAGAGGGATTGTCCATGATTGCCGGCAGTTTTGCCAGCATCCTGTCCTCCACCACCGGATCCAGGGTGACAAGCTTTCCTGATCAGTTTGTTCAGTCTGTTGGTGTCCTTTGCCTTGATACCCCAGGACACCGCAGCAAAGAAGATGGTACTTGCCACGACAGACTGATAAAACATCTGCAGCATCTACTTGCAGACGTCAAAGGACCTGAGCCTCCTCAGGAAGTAAAGCCGGCTCAGGCCCTTCTAATATAAGGCCACCGTGTTAGTGGAGCAGTTCAGTTTATTGTCCAGTGTGACACCCAGGCAGCTGTATGCTGGTACCATCTCCACATCTGTCCCACCGATGCAGACAGGAGAGGGCAGAGGCTTGTAGTAAAAATTGATAATAATTTAGATATACACTCGGTCGGTCACATGAACTACATAGACATGCCCTCACCGCCCTCACTGCCCAGACGACATGCCCTGCAGCTAGGCGCTGCTAAGCTGCTAGAGACGGAGGTCTTTTCTCTATACCAAGTACGCTAAGTACGTACTTGTGTACTGACTAGTATGGAGTTGTCGGAAGTATGGACTTCTGAGGACTGAAGGACGCAAGTACGCTCATTGTGCATTTGGAACAGAAGCGTACTTGATTACGTCAAAGACATTGCCGCCAAAAAAAAAAAAACGGAAACGATTGTTTTTAGGATTTTTCTGTTCATCGTAGCCGCTCTGCTATGCGGTGTGTGATTTCAACAGCAAAGAAAAAACAAAACATTTCTAGAAAATATTGAAAATGGACCGAGCTGTGCATGCAGCTGCTGTTGGAATGCTTTATTTTAAAGCTGGAGAGAAAGCGGTGAGGCTGAGGAGGGAGATACGGGAGCGACGAGCCAGGATGCGGAGGAGGAGCAGGCTAATGGCATACCTGTCAACTTTGGTACGTTTTTTCCCCCCAACATCTCTTCTTTCAGTATTTAAGGATTATACAAACAGTGGACATCAAGTACTTTTTGTACTGTTTGTATATTTTGACATCTCAGGATAATCAGTCCAGCTTTAGAAACAGAAAAATACCTTCAATAAAATCAGTTTGATGTAATAATGAACGAGCACAACAATTAAATTAAATTATTCAATACACAAACATGAATACACATCTCACATCAGCTAGCAGAAAAAAATATTCAGATTCAGTTAAACTTTTAGGTTACTGTACAAAATGATACAAAATCTCTGTCTTACCACAACGTACAAAAATGCGGTGTGGTAAGGAAGAAATTAAATAAATTAATCTTTTAGTTTTAAAATTAGTCTTGTGTTTCTCATTTTTTCCTTGCAACAGGAGCAAGACCCTTCACAAAGATACTGCGATCTGAACACCAATGTGCCAGTCCTGGACCTGTTTTTTTCTGGAGCTGACCTAAAACCAGCTTTTAGACTCTCTAGGACCAGCGTTACCATGTTGGCCCAAATGTTGCCCCGAAAAAAAATACATGGATGGAGCCATGAGATAGAGGTCCTGGTCACCATTTACTGGCTTGCCTGTGGGGCCTCCAACAGGGTAACTGCAGACATTTTTGCTATGGCAACTGCCATTGTCTGCCGAATTGTCCACAACGTTGTGGAGTAAATGATGACCATCCTCCACAGAATGATTCATTTTCCGAAAGCAGAAGAGCTGGAGGAGGTGGGTGCAGGATTTGCACGCCTTGCTGGCCATGAGGGGTTCCGCTGTGCTGTTGGTGCCATTGATGGATGTCACATCAGAATTGTTCCTCCTGCAGAGTCACAAAAGCAAAGCTACATAAACACAAAGCTTTTCCACCTGTTGCTATGGGAACCTTTCTTGATGTGTACATTGGCAACCCAGGCTCAGTGCATGATGCCCTTGTCCTACGACGATCGCTCATGTACAAAAAGGCCCTTTATCCACCGTCTGGGTTCTTTCTGCTGGGAGACGGTGGATACCCCCTGCTTGCAGCATCCTGTCTGTGTCATCACCCCATACCGAAGGCCTGTAGCAAGTAAGTGGTCATTTTTCAACGTAATTTTTTACATTCGGGCCAAGTGGAGGAAAGGTTCAACAGGTACCATGCAAAGGCCAAAAATAGTATTAAGCCCACCTTTGGCATGCTTAAGACACGCTGGAGATCCATTTTCCTTCGAGCGCTGGAGATTCGGCCCATCTTTGCTCCAAAGGTTGTAGGAGCCTGTTGCATCCTACATAACATCTGTGTAGCAGCAGATGACATCTTGGATCCAGAAGTGGATGAAGAGGAGGACGGAGGTGATGATGATGGAGGGGAGGATCCAAATGAAGATGCTGGCCACCAGCACGTGTCAGGCAATTTCCTCCGAGCCAGGCTTGCAGCCCAGCTTCCAGAGACCAACTGAGGTGAGTAGGTTTTGCAGCGGTATTTGTTTGTGCACGCCACATATTATTCATTAATTACCAAAATTATTCACACTATTTTGGACTATATTAGTATAAATACAACAACAATGACAATAATAATTAGAAGAATTTGAATTGTGATTTTCTCAACCTCTCATTTAAACAAATCAGTACTTGTTTAAAACATTTGTATACATACAAATTAAATATATAACTTTTATAACCTTGCTGTCTTGCGCAAAGTGGACAGTCAAGCACAAATACATTTAAATACATTATTTCTATATCATTTAATTGTGTTTTATTTTATTATCAGCACTACGAATCAAAAAGGGCAGATTACTAATCAGCCTCATAGAGCGAATTCGTAGCTATACAGTATATGTCTTGAAAAAAGTATGAAATGTCACTGTGTGTGTGTGTGTGTTTTATGTGCATTAGATTATAGTTTATTAATCATATTTCATTCTGCAGAGATGCCTCTGCAGGAGAGGACATTAAAACAAAAACAAAAGGAGCGTTTCAAATTCATGCCCCATGTGCCCCCTTTTGACTTTGAGCACCTGCCCCTCCAAAGCATGGCCCTGCTGTCCAGGGAGGAGTAGGCCTTCTGCAGCAGGTGGATGATTGCATCATCAACCCCAACATGGGGCTGAGAAGCGAGCTGCAGGGGGTCTTGTCATGTGCGCAGCAGCGGTCTGAGGTGTGCCAGGACCAGCCTCTCCATGATCTTCATAATGTGAGAGGTCAGGGCCACTGGCCTGTAATCCTCCAGTGCAGCAGGGCGTCTTTTTTTGGGCAGCGGAACCAGGTAGGACGTTTTCCAGAGTTCTGGCACTCTCTGAAGGTGTAGGCTCAGGTTGAAGAGAATCTGGAGAACTCCGCAGAGCTAGCTGGAACATGCCTTCAACACGCAAGGGCTGATACATGCAGCCATGCATTTATGTGTGTCTTTGAGCTCAATCATCTACAAACACTATCAGACATTTACTAATCTGAGGTGTGATGCACAGTAGGAGCTATAGACAGACTTTTATCCCTTTACACTGGGCTAATCCAAAAGAAAAACACCAGAGAATAAATCAATGTTTTCCACCAACTGAGCACTGCACACAAAGTAAATCCAAGAAAAATCGACTTTCACGTTAGCCCTGCAAAAGAGATGGCAGACAATACAAAGTACAAATGTTTCACTGAACAGCCAGAGAAACATAAATTACAACATCAATATATATACTGCTCTAAAGGCACTGGGTATTTAAAGTCATGTCCAACTTGATTCCACAAAATGTTGTTTGGGAATTATTCTTTCATGCACAACAAAAATTCATAATCTGACTTTAACGGAGCCATGGCTTGAAAATAAATGGAGGCTTTTATATATTTTTCTAGGCTTTAGTGGTCCCCTAATACTGTATCTGAGTTTTTCCCCAATATTCTGCCTTGGTGCAGAATTACAGCCAGTCCCAAAAATGAGCTTTCCTTAGGATCCTCAGAATGAGCTGTTTAGGGTCTGCAGCTTTAAATGCAAATTAGGAGGAGAAAGGCGGGGCAAAGATGCTAGGGACTAAAACTAGCAAAACCTGTTGAAATGAGCTTACTTTGACAATATGACGAACTAGTTAGTGAACAACTTTCCAGGAGTGAGGATTTTGACATTCTCATCTGATTGCTCCGGTTTGCAAAGATGCACGTAGCGTGAATCATTTCAATCAGGGGAAAGGCAGATATCGTGCGCGCCATAACACCAACAGCAGGATGGCTATCAAAACAACAAATAAGTACACAACACTCGCATTACAGTAAATGAGGTGTCCACTTGCATACCTCATGCTATTTACCTCTACATTAGCGACAGTGACCAAGCTATTAGCTGCAGAGCTAACGACACAGACAGACTGACCGTTTTGACTCTGGAACCATGAATGAATCATTATCCTGATGAAATGCACTGATTTGCGGATTCATTGTTCTTCAGGAAGCTTGAAGTAGGGGGTTTTG
Source organism: Odontesthes bonariensis (assembly GCF_027942865.1). Lineage (NCBI taxonomy): Eukaryota > Metazoa > Chordata > Actinopteri > Atheriniformes > Atherinopsidae > Odontesthes > Odontesthes bonariensis. The sequence goes on along the minus strand of NC_134522.1, from coordinate 25,570,588 downwards.
GTCTAAAATGAGCGAGCTAACCATCTCATGGGCATCCAAACACCTCCAACAGCCCAGTTGGCAGAGATAAGAGCTTGCTAACATGACACGCGCATACCTGATGCTATTAGCTGCATAGCTAACGATACAGACACTTTCTTGTGGTAACAAGCTATGTAACTATACTGTACATACAGGAAAGCAACACAATTATAGAGCGTTAAATTACTTACTTGTCCGAGGTCTGTAGTTGGGCCAAAGAGAGTTGGTACTGATCCAGGATTAATTTTCAGACATTCGGCAAGGCCAGCTCGGTATTGGCCCAAGTTCTGGAAACATTCGTCGGTGAAATGTTTGGCGCACACATACACAAATCTCTTCGGTTCTGTCGTCACTTTCCCAGGAAAAACAAAATCTGTCCACTGGCTCTTTAGAGGTTCTGATGCAGGAGCTCTAAACAGATTTTTTACATCCATGCACAGAGCAATGAGCTGGCCAGTTTTGGCATAGCCATATATGGGCTCTGGGGGGAAATAACCTCGACGTCACATGAGGCGCTACGTCACATGAGGCAGCTTTCCCGATCAGGCCACCTGCATGGTCACATTATCAAAGGCGGAGAATAATTTCCAGTGCATGGTTTAGGTCTTTCGTCATTTTTAGCCTCTGGGGGACCGCAGGCAGGCTAGGGGAACTCATATTAATGTTAAACAACCTTAAAAAGGGAAAATTTCATGCCATGGCTCCTTTAAACATCATAGCAAGATCTCCTGTATAAGTCAAAACCAGGACGAGTATTTCATTGCACTGGCTGTTGTACAAGCAGAAATGAATACGATGGTGAGATTTTTTCCACTGCTTCCATTCAACGCTAAGGTGTTTAACGTAGAGTGTGTGCTTGTTAGGCAGATATATGGTTATTAAAAGGGCTGAAACTGAAGTATGTTTGTGTGACAGACTCTGTAAACTTTTTGATTAGTTTGCCACAAAGCTTCAAATTTTGCTAGCCAATGTTAACTTAGCTGCTGCTATCCACAGGGACTGAATCCATATAAGCAGCTGAGGGAGGAGGAGGAGATAACAAACATGGTGACATCTCCTGTCTCAAAACCTTTCATAAATTGCGACCAATGAATGGATCATGCATTTCAATTACCATCCTTTATTTACAAGAAAACCAGAGAACAAATTTAATCCAACATGGAGGGACTGGGTGAATGAAGTCTTGTTCAATTGGATTCCACATCATGTTATGTACAAATCCCTCACTCATCAATCACACTCTGACCGTGAACACCTGTGCAGCATCTCCTGGCAAACGGAGAAGGTGGGGGGTGGAGAAAGAATGAGGAGGACTGTGGGGTGATTGAAGGTGCGATATTAGGATGCTATATTTAAAATATCAAAAATGAACTGAGATTATGAGGAGTAAGAGAGGAAGTAACAACAGTTTTTTTCTCACAAATGGATAGCTGTTGCCAAGTTGGGACTCTTACAGCAGCATATATATTAATATATATTTCCTATTTTTGGAAAATCAACCAAACAGAAATATTTGGTACTGCAAGCCCCAAATACTGAGACTCTTGAAAGAGCTGCTGCTTAATATGGCTATAGTAAAAATGAAATACAATATGGAGATTTTCCTCCATAAACTTCCCGGTGATTTGTTTGGCCTGTGCTCTCTGCAGTGGAAACACAGAGGCTCAGGGACCCACAGCCCTTTGTGGATGTTAAGGCGCATTTCCACTGTAGGAACCTTTTGCAGTTCCTATAACATTTTCAGGAATGGGGCCGTTTTTTTCCCACATTCTAACATACAGGAACCAGGGACCACGGCCCTCAGTTTCTGTAACCATTTTAGCTCCTTCGCAGAGGCTGGGTCTTTTCTGGGTTCCATAGGAACACATCTGAGGTAGGTGTTTGGTGGTTGGTAGCTACGCCCCTTGTCAAATTTCTACTTCTTCATGTTCCTAATCTGCTCAACGCAAACAGAATAACGGCTGAAATGTTTCCTCATACGACACGGACTCAACCGGCGCGTGTTTAATAAGTTAAACTTACACGTCGTCTCCTTTGTCTGCGGCGCTCTGCTCTCCTTCCTTCATGAAACGAAGAAGTATGGCCTGCGCTCCATCCTTCGTCTCCTGACTCTCTCTGTGAGCTCTTCCAGCCTCGATGTTAGACGCCCGATGTGATCGTCCATGATTAATATCACCGTCATGCAAACCATGAACACGATAGCTTCTTGGTGGTGTTTTTTTGTCGGGAGTATTCTATTGGTTCAGAAGGTACTCACTTGAAACACCGAGTTCTCTGGCTCCCTTCGGTTCAGATCTTTGTGGTGTTTGGGGTCATAAACCATTGGGTGCTCTTCCACGGTACAGATCAGCTTCTCCTCGTCCATTATTCCCTGAGTGATGCTGACCTGTTGCTAACTAGCTTGTCAACAGGAAGCAGCGTGTTCATTTCAACCAATAAGAAGTGTTTAGGGGCGGGGCACCGCCGCGAAATGTTGTCCAGATAGAGACAGCGCGGGCGATTTTATAAGGGGTCGGCGTCATCGCTGGACAGAGCGACATCGCTCGCGGCATGTCAGGACAGGCTTATTGAAAAGTATTCTAATCACTTTTTGTCAATTGCTCGCTCACATTCAGTCAGGATGAGGTGTTAGAAATGCGTTCTTAGAACTGCTCTGTCCGAATGCAGCTTTAATTTCCTAGGATAGTTCTTCTATTGTTGTCAGTTTATTTGGCAACTTTATTTCAGAAAGTAAGTATCAGGATAACCACATTTAGTATACTGTCCATCAGTTGTATCACTTTAAATAATCTTAAACAGTGAAAGCTTAATAATCATTTGGGACGGTACACATTTGTTTAAAGACAGACAAGTTAAACATCCTCAAACAAACAGTCTTTACTTTATTTATGGTTAGCACATAAGTGTTCAAACTTTTGACTGCCAACATATTAACAGCTTTCAAGAGCAGGGATGCCATGTAAGTTGAGTGGTAGCTGGATATACAATACAATAAGGATATAATATATAATAGTTTGAGTATATGATAGCTTACCACAAACAGGATGCAGACGGTAAACTATTATACATTATATCAAGGCAACTTAAGTTCATGAAATCTCCCTAAACTAATGCTGCACTTAGTTTTAGTATTGAAATAAACATGTGATTTGGTGGTGCTTGGAATAGTTAACAAATATATAATTTCCCTATTTCTAGTTGAATTAACAAGATTGTTCTCAACAAACATCAGGCCAAGGCAACCAAGATGTTCCCACATCAATGTTTTACTGCCTTTCTCATAAAGATACCACATCAGCTTCAAAAACAGATTGAAAACGATAATTTCCTAAGGGTGAGATTGGATAAGAGTCTGGGCCACCCTCATTTCTTTATGTTTTGCTTCCAAGGACCCGGACTTTTTTGTAATCTATTAAAGTGATTAAAGAACCTCAACATTATTGAAACATTTTGACAGAGAACAGAAACAGTTCGGGCTGTGTTGAAGAATAAAGGTGGTCATACTGTTTCTGTTTCCCTGGCAATATATAAATAGATTAGAGAGTACTCGAGACTTTTGCACAATGTTGTGTATATATAAAAGTCATTGGTATGTTTCTTGCTTATGTTTGTTGTTTTAAGATTAGACTATTAATCACTTAGTTCTCCCCAAATATTTCTCCAAGTATTTAGGTACCTGAGCTGAATAAACTGTACATTTTCTTTAGTTTATTTTTAAGGAGCGATTATTTCTCATTCAACTTTTACCCCCAAGGGAGTTCACAGAGTGGCTTTTCTCATCCTTCCCAAAGTGATGGGATTCAGGGGGATTTGAGTTGTTGAGGCTCTCCAAAAATGCAAAGAGTTTTCAACTTAGTGTTCTCCCTTGCCCTGACGAGGACAACGCAGTTCAATATTTGGCCTGTTAAGGTGTAATCCCGCCAATTGTGAGGTATGATTGGATAAGATGGATGTTAGTACTGATTGATCTATACTAAAACTTGAGAACCAGCCATGCGCTCTCTGTCATATCATTTTAATCCCAAAAAGGACATATATTCTCCATGCGTGGGGATAATGTGTATACCATCAAATCATTATTAAAGTGTTATTAAATGGCTGTCTTACACGGTGTTGTATTCATTTGAAAATTGTCCTTTTTTTGCACATCTGATAATGGAATTAGGGAGCTTTTAGTTCAACATTTGGAAACCAGACTCCATGTAGTCACTCTGGAGAGGAATTACCTTTTTCGCAGAAAAGATGATACGAGTCCTGTGCAAGATACACCAAATTTTAAAGTAGTCAATCAGTATGTTTACATGACATTTGCAAAAAGACCTAATATGTGCTAATACATCTAAAACGGGAATATTAAATCAGGTCAAATTAATCCTGCATACTGTACGCTCAACTCGACTGACACTGCCCAAAGCACTCTGTGCATGCTTCACAGTTCCAGTCCAGTACACAGAAGAAGAAACAGGTGAAAACAAAGAACAACCCCGGCGGATAGGGTTTTTGGTCAAGACAGTATGCAAATGTATATTAATGCAGCCAAATTCCCAATAAACGTCATTCACTTATTTTCACATTTTGTTTGTTAAAGAGCTAAATGTGTCACAAATTGTGACTAAAACAATGCTGCTTCCCACATAATGAGCTTATACTTGTAGTGGGATGTGGGGGCGAGCTGTACAACACAACAGTAACTTACAACAAACTTTTGCTTATTGATATTTTTATTCATTGTCATTGACAACTGAACGTTTGCCTGGTGTTGTGTGGTCCTTGCTCATTCTGCAACTCACTGAACGGACTACAGTTGAGGAGTCAACAGCCACATTTAAGGTTATATTTTCACTGGTAATGCAGTCATACAAGGTCTCCATCTGTGCCTAAAGCAGAGAGGAGCAGCGCAAGGGTCATTTGCATAATGAGGCAGAAATGCAGACAAAAACGGAAAAACAGAGACAGAAAAATGTATAAAGAAGACACAGATATAAATGCACCTTGTGAAATAAATAAGAGGGGGAACTTAAAAGGGGATGTAACGATTTAAATCTAAGATTTAGATTTGTTTTATTCATTCACCCTAAATTATCAATTTAAATAATTCAATAAGGAGAGATTGTTTGAAAAGATCTAGTTAATGGTACAAGAGTTTTCTTCAATTTTCTTTGGCGATTAGAGTATCATGCATCATTTTAATGGAGCGGTGAATGAAGGCAGGGGATATGTTAGAAATATCAATTTATGTCATATTTATCTCACAGTTCGTGAGGCAAATACTGGCTAAATGGATTTTTTTTTTCTTATTATATTTGCTGCATTTGTTGACATATTAATTAATTTATTGAGTATTTCTGTATTATTTAAGTTATTTGAAACTTTTTTTTTCCAATGACAGCACTTAGCAACAAACCTAGCTATTTGCCCATACATACTGACTGTAGAAGAGTGTCTCTGTTGCTGCCTCATGAATGCAAGTTCTCCGGGGAAGCCAGGATGCTTCCAAAACCAGTGGAAGTTTAAGTTGCTACAAGTTTGACCACGGTCATTTGTCACCTGACTTGAAAAGATGTTTAGCAAGTGACAAAAGACACGGAGCGTCAGCTGACATAAATGGGAATGAGCATGTGAGAAGAAAACTAAGCAGTGATCATTTTACATGCAGCTGCAGTTCAGGGGTGGAAGAAGTATTCATATTGTTTGCTTTAGTGGAAATTCTAATACAGCAATGAAAATTCATAGACTTGACTTTTCATGTGTGGAGCCCCACTGGCTTTTGGGTTTCAAACGGCTACATAAAGTACGTATACCTCATGCCAGGTGAATGGCATGGCTCCAAGAGGTACTTACTGGGCTATTCAAGAACGTTTACTTATTAATAATAATGCACAAGTCAATTGCAATTGTGAGACATAATAATGATGAGCTACAGGAGTTCATAGTTTCCCCACCTTTTTATTCCTATCTACATCTCTCCCAGCAGAGCACAGAAACATTGCCATATGACCTAATTATCTCTTATTAGTGGCCTCAGTAATTACAGGTCCTTTTACAGCTCCATCTCCTCTCTCTCACATAGGAGGGTATATCAATTAGACTTGCCTTGCAGCTCTGCCTTCCTCTCTCACACAGCCAAGCCGCACTGTCACCTGTGTAGCCAAGCATAGCCAAGCGGCAGGCAGCCCTCATGGAAAGCTCCCACGGAAAGATAGAAGTGTTTCTGTGGCTAAGCTTTATGGATTCCAAATCATGCGCCCGTTGATGAGACATGACAACAAGACAGCTTGAAGGGGTATCTTTTTTTTCTTTTTGTCAGTGAAGAGAAAATAACTTTTTACACCATTTACTGCAAGCAGCACATCATGAAAATACATAAGAGGCAAACTATGTGTTGGAGCACATCTTGTCATATATAAATAGTATGATATTTGAAAGGTCTCAGCTAACTGAGCGACACACAAATTCCTCAATCAAGTAATACTTGTCAAACATAAGTAGGAATTAAAAAAAAAAAAAAGAATCAGCAGCCATTATATTCTTCTGCTAAAAGCAAAGTTGGATTTATGAAAAGGAAGAAACTCAGGTGGAAGGAAACAGACATAAGTGTCTAGAAGCACCAATGTAAAACTACGTCTCCTCCACTCAAGCTTATCATTTATCTCTCACTCCACCTCTGCACTAAAGCGGTCACCCTAATTAACAGGGTGCACAAGCAACACCAATCAATACTGCAAAGGGATAATTAACCCCTTATATTCTGAATCGTTCCAGCAAAGGTGAAATTGAAATTGATTGAGCATACCTTTTGTTGCCTAATTGTGGCCCTCAGTAAGGTGAAGGAGGGTCGACTAAACGCTTGTGTGCCATTATCTGGATTCAGTTGCATTGATGTCAGCAGCAGGGGTGCAGCAATGATGTGTTGTTACAGCTGAAGCTGTTCATTGGTGACTTGAAATGGAAATGTGACACAGGAAAAGGATTAGTTTCATTATTTTAGGAACCACTAACCTCAAGCCTTCTTAACGCTGCTTACCATTTGTCTAAGCTTCCTCACAAAACCACAGCCAATTTAATTTCTGGGATGAAACGAGGCTCAAGCAACAGGCCTCTAGTTTTGAAAAGGGACCGATTTTATTATATGAATAAATCTGTCCAAAATTTGAACTGCAAATTAATTGGAAAAATCCTCATCCATGTTTCACTGGATGTTTGTTGCAGCATTTGAGTTATACCCAGAGCTTCTCTCACACCCTCAATGCATAGCTTCGAGATGACAGTGAACCGGAGACAGTGCTTACAAATGAGCATTCAACTTGACCTTTTTATAGCGCCAACTGTTCAGTAACCTTAAATATGCAGACAATGTTTTTGGCTGACCTCATCCACTTACAGTATGTTTTACACATCCATAGGATCCAGAGTACTTGACAAGCTAGAAATAAATTAATTGTTAATATGAATATCAATATTAAAAGCCCAAGATATGCCTGGAATAATACCACAAATCCACATCAGTAGTTGAGGATCATGAGGTTAAAACAATTCTTCCATTGATCATCAGTGGAAATGTGTCATCACTGGCACGTAAAAGCGATTTACTTGGAGCACTGACAAGCACGCAGTGGGAATATCATGAATGCATTATCTTGTGTTTCATCCTGACATGGCAGCAGGAACATTTTCAGACTTTTTCTACCTGTCTCTCTAACCATATGGGCCGACAGAGAAGTAACAGTAAAGGAGAAGGGATTACAGTGCTTGTTAACAACAAACAGTATAATCCTAGACGTGTTACTGAGCAGGAACATCTCTATATCTTAGATATTGAATTGTTGGCTGTGAGTTTCTGTCCATGTTGCCTACTGAGAGAGTTCAACTGTATTACTTCTTGACACTGAATGCGACACCATCAGCCCAGCTGTTGAGTTGCTACACTAAACTTTCCAACAACTTTTTCTATAGTTTCTTTCTTTCTTTATTATTGCAACAATATAATTTCCCTTTCAGGATTATATATTATTAAATGTATCATTAAATATAATATCATTGAACTCAATTCCATTCAATCAACATTTACTGCAATATGACATGTTAAAAGAAAACTGACTATATTAGGAATTTGGTGACAAACTTCATTTAGTATTCTGTTCAGTGCAAATGAAAAATATTGTACAAGCAACACAGCACTAGCTGTCACTGTTAAGTGTCTGTCTAAATGAAGCTGTGTGCAGTACTAATGTAAATGCAATCTAAGTCTGAATGTCTGAATAACAGTTTAACAGATTATAATAGCCATTCCTGTTATGCATCATGCCGAAGAAGGGTTTAAGGGGGTCCTATGTTGAAAAAAGAAAACATTTAAAACATCAGAAATTCATCAACTCTAGCTAGCAATACTATTATTACATGAAAAATGCCTTTGTTAAAGGCAGCTGAAATATACAGCGGAGATAGTTTAGGGACGGAATGTATTTCATAAAGATGGGATGCTAAGCTAACAGCTAATCGACACCAAAAGACCACATTTTTGCCATTTTAACTCAACCCTCAAAAATGTCAAAATAGTCAGCGAACATTATATTGTAGCTTTTTTTTACTTTTCATCACTTTTGCATGTAATTTACTTTGTCACTATGTTTTCTTAACCAAACACAAGCCATGCAACTGTCTGATGCAAAATGCACACTGTGTTAAAATCCACAATAAAGTGTTTGCTCAAACTGCTATGAAATTTTTCATTGATGGGAATTGCAATGTGTTTTTCTTGGTTACTAGTAATCACCTGCCAGCATTTTTCAGATTACATCAAAGGACCAGACCAGCAAAGACATCATAACTGTCGCCACAACCAAAAGAGTTCTAATGCCAAATAAAAAATGTTTATTCTAAACTTTGTGTTCCTTGTGTGTGTTCCAAATTTTCCAAAGTTCGCTGTAAACCTGGGTAAGTTTAAATATTGTGTTGAATCTGACAAACATTAAAAATATGTTTATTTTCAAATGACTGCTGGTTAAAGGATGAAATAAAAGTGCTGTTGCTTACTGATTTGAAATGGGTATTTTTTCTGTTATTCAGTTTGAGAATCTGTTCATGAAACATCACTTATTAAGTACATTTAAACATTTCAAATTTGAATTTTAACTTCTTAAGTTAGACAGTGAAGTTCTTTTTTGGACAGTGGGAGGAAGCCGGAGTACCCGGAGAGAACCCACGCATACACGGGGAGAACATGCAAACTCCACACAGAAAGGCCCCAGCTGGGTGTTGAACCTGGAACCTTCTTGCTGTGAGGCGACAGTGCTAACCACCACACCACCGTGCAGCCATCTTTCAGAGATCCAAAAAGGAAAATCTCATGTACTGTTGTTCATCTCAGGGTGTATATACTTCACCATAATAACTAGAAAGGACCAGGTGGTTATTTATTGTGTTCTGATATGTATTACCTTATAACTAAGAGGGTGTACTTTCTCATGGCTGTAGATAGAGCTCACCTGTGCAAACACATGATGAAGCTTGTGTCAGTGCCACATGGCTAAACATCATACTTTTTACTATTATCTGGGTTAGGTTAACAGTTTTGTCTCACCTCTCTTCTTCTGTATCTTCTTCTTCTCTGCCCATAACAGTACAAAATACAGACTGAAAGGTTTACTGTGAAATATGGATTAAATATGTCTGAATTTAATTACATTCTTGTATTTTTCACCATTGAGCAACGTTGACTGATTAACGCTGAGTACTTTGATAAGAAATTGTTCAAATACATTCAAGTTTTATGATGCCTTTGGGCAAAGTGAGACCATAACCGAAGAAAAATAACAAATGAGGAAGAACGAGCACAAATGAGCATGTCGGCAAAAAAAAAAAAAGAGTTTTTAAAAAGATCCAAGTTTGCTGGTCAATGTCAATAATCAGTGTTTGAAACTGCTCATCAGTATCACTAAAAGTTTTTCTTGGTTGAAACACAAGGCCATCACTTTCTTACTTTCTCTCTTTGAGAATGAGTCAGCAAACAGAAAACTTCTGTTCGAGAGGACATCAAATTCAGGATGATGCAGCTTGAAAGCTTGGAACTTGCTTTAATGAGCTGTGGACTGAATTTTCTCATTAAGAGTAAAGAGCAATTATCTGTTGGATATTGCTGTCACACATACACACTTGCCAGAAGAAATGTCATTTGTTGCTGATAGATGCTGCCCCTCTTGTAAAGTACAAACATTAAGTCCATCTTAGCTCTAAGGGGAACAATAACAACACTGAGCCGAGGGAATAAAGCTTTCCTGGTCATTATTCCTGCAATGCCACTTTTGACACGGTAACTGTGTTGGATCAGAGCTATTATGAAGGGATGCCAATACTTCAACTCAGTCAAGATTAGAAAAAAACAGCCTCTCACTTATATTCTGCAATTTTGTTAACAAATGGTTTTGATGTATAAATATATTTTTTTTGACAAAATGTGAAATTGCCCAAGGAGCTTCTTTGCTTTTCTTTTATGTGGTATTTGCCACTTTTCCTCAGACAAAAGGTGATAACTTTATACCAAACTCATCATCACACCTGATGGAGTGATAAAGGAGACACCATCTGTAGATACAACAATTCTTTTATTTTCCTTTGTTTGGAATAGGCTATATGTTAGAATTCGCTGATGTCCTTGTGTTGCCTGAGAATAAAACTCTAAGAAGCCCGAGTAAACTTCTGCCTAGAATGTGAACAATTGTTGGAATTAGGACCTCTTGCATCTATGGTCACACAACATTAGCTTGATCAAAATATTCCATTTCCCATGCTCTTGATGCGGCAAATGATTCCTCAGTAAATAGCATGATCACATGCGTATGAGTCATTTGCCAAGCAATATATAGATGTCTTCAGGGATTTTTCCTTGTGGAAACAATTGGGCTCCATAATTTCTGGATACATTCCTTCCTCTTTTTAATGTATTTGGGAAGAGTTGTGTATTCAATCATGATGGCCTGGACTCTGGCCAGAGCTGGAAGAGATATCAGTCAAAAACGTACCCGGTGATGTGTTATGACGAGGTTGCACCAAGGTATTTTCAGAGAAATTACTCACACGGGGGGACAAAAATCCTGCAGCCCACACACATATGTAATTATTAAGCTGCCATTACAAATTAAAGGGGTTTCTACTCTGTATCCTCAGATAACCTGAAATCATGCTGGTGCCTTATAGCATACAGAAATAGCTAAGATGAGCTAGAGTACATCATCTAGGACAGTGTTTCTGTGTTTTATGTTACTCAGATGACATTTGCTATGACATGTAAACACTGGACAAAGTTCTAATCTCTTTGGATGTATGCAGTCAATGGGCAGCAGAAAACATGACAGTTCTATTTCAACATATTGGAAGCTTTCACGGTGAAAAGTAATGGACGGTGAGACCCGATTTGGGCTTCCTTGCTTTTAGAGTGGCTTCAACCCAAGCAAACTGACGCAACTGACACAGGGGGCCGCTCCTGAGTGACTGCAGCTTAGTGAAAGATGACACGACAAGCACATAGTGCTTTCTGCTGCACATCCCTGGTGTCACAAGAGACCCACTCCCTCCCCCTCTAATTGCAATTTCGTCTTTAAAACTGTATTACAAGCCACAACGGAGGACTCGATGGGCTACTGCAGTCTGCAGTGAATCACACGCAATGCAAGAGGAATCAGTCTTGGTTGTCAGAGAGGAGGAGAGGGTTTAATTTGTGGATATAAAAGAAAATGTATATTTACTGTGTTATTGTCTCACATCTCTTGAGTCCTTATATCAAAGTGATGCTGCAGGAGTGGAAAAATTAAGCAACCAAATCCTCTGAATTAAGTGGCTCGCAAGGGGACCTGAAGCCAAAGGTAGATCGTTCAAAAGGTGGATCGTTCATCCTCAAATGAGCGATCCAGCTAAACACACCAAAACGAATGAAATTTTGTCATTATAATCAAATGCTCCAAATCTATTGTAACCTGAGATAACTTTCATGTAGGTATACAGTATATGTTATACAGTTTTATGACAATGAACTGTAAGTGGTTCCAGTGGCAGAGAGCAGTTAATTAAGTTTTTAAAAAAAAGAGACTCTTCTGATTAGATTTCCAATATTCATAACCTGCAGTGGGTTTCCTGTGGTCTATTTTAAGTGTTTTACTGTGTTAGACCACATGGCAGCAAACCAGAGAGGCTCTTTAAAACATTACTGCAACTCAACACACTTAGCCAAAAAAGGGATGTCTATTTCAGTATCTCTTTGTGCAACCAAACCGCTGGCAAGGTACATACGTGTTCTTGGTATAAATCCTAACTTTTTAAGCTGATTAGGTGACTAACTTGACTAACTTTTGACTGTGACATATTGGTTACTGCATTTCCTCCATTCTGGCAGACAAAAACTACATTACTTTAAAATCATTTCTTATATTGCTCAGACACTGTGCTTAAACGCACTTTAAACTGACAAGCAAAAAACAATCGTATCCAGCCACAGGAAAGATACCAGGTATGAAGAGGATGTATTTATTGTAACTAAAATCAATAATAACTAATCAGAAGAGAACACAAACAGAAGATTAAACAGGCAGGAGGTTCCTGAAATAAAGTCCAGGAACAGGCAAACATGAAGCTGGACAAGGCTGACATTACAGTTTTCTACTCTTCATTGTACTGGCAAAGCAGCACAGTCAAATACAACATCAATGTCCTGGACATATTCAATTCAATTCAATTCAGTTTATTTATATAGCGCCAAATTACAACAAATGTCATCTCAAGGCACTTAAATAATATAATCCAATTCAAGCCAATTGGAGTTCAATTCATTGTAATCATAATTAATTTCAAAATAATTCAATTCATTCATATAGAGCCAATTCAAAAACAATTTCCTAGCTAAGGAAACCAACAGATTGCACTGAGACTTCAGTCCAATCTCCCGTACTAGCAACATTGGTATTAAGTTATGTGTCAGTGGAGTGTTGTTTTACATTCTGATGCATAATGCATTTTTACACGAACATTCCATAGTACAGTTGGCGAGTAACCATTCATTCATGTTCAAACATGTTAAGATTCTTGTTAGCAAGGTTAGCGCCATGATGCTATCATGGCTAAATCAGACATTGCAATTTAAACGAAGGGGAGATCAGTGCATATTCTGCCGTTAAACCAAGGAGATAGCAGTGCACAATGTGACTTTGCACACCAAAAAAACTCCCAGTCCAAACAAGTTTGGTTTCAGAGCCCAAGACTACACTTGCATGTGGACAATAGGCACAAATGCACAGAAAAATCTGTAAATATCAAAATATACTATAAAAAGTCAGACAGACAATTAAACTTTGTTAAAAAACTTAGAAGCCATCCATCCATTTTCCCAGTTGCCATTGGGCGAGAGGCAGGGTACACCCTGGATGGGTTACGGGGATGGGTCCATCACAGGGCCACACATAACAAACGTGACAAACAACCATGCACACTCACAACCACCCCAAGGATCAATTCAGATACCGCAATTAACAGGCATGTCTTTTAACAGTGGCAGGAAGCCAGAGTACCCAGAGAGAACCTACGCATGCACGGGGAGAACATGCTCAAACCACACAGAAAGGCCCCAGGCAGGATTTGAACCAGAAACACAACATTACCTCATAGAAGTGGCTAGCAGACAGCAAACCTCCTATCTTATTTTCCTGATGGGCCTCAATCACGCGGGATCCTCCATAAATGAATAAAACATCTCCATTTAATTTGGAAAGCAGTCAAAATGAGGCACGTTTCCCCGTTCCGGGCTCTCACATGCCATAAGCACTATGTGGTTGAATTCTTAGCTGTTAATGAGCTGTGGTAAACTGGTGTAGAGGCAAAAATATGGAAAGAGACTATTTTTATACAGCGCAAATTGCACTATTAATTTGTTTACACAAATTAAATCAAAGGTAGCAGCCTGAAGATCAAAAACATAATCTTGTGGGTGAAACATTACAAATTGATATCTGCGGTAGGGGAATGTTTTTGGATATCTAAGAAGGATATTACCCAAATGTAAAATATTTTAAGATGTAGCAACTCTGAGTGCAACACGGAGCACATTCAAACCCAATGCAATGCAATGACATGCAGTCTTATAACTATAAATATGCTGTTGAGAGCATATTACATCTTTTTTTACAACAATACAACATTTTTACAATCGATTCAGAGTTGAATGACTTAATTGAATCTTTAGTGATGTGTACTAATAAAAGTTCTGTTTTTAGTGACTCAGATTTGCTTTGGTTTAATAACAATTTAGACATGGTTCAGTAAGCACTTTCACTCGACACTAAAAAAGAAAGATTGTGTTGGTCTGACCAAAATGGGATCTTTATAATGCACTTGAAAATATTATTATAATTCCAATCAAAATCGAGTCTTTCAAAAACAGTCTAACATATCCAGATGCATGTACACGCTCAACTAAACTCAAATGGGCCTAGGTGTTCTGCGAAATGCTCCAAAGTTCCGTCTTATTGTATCTTTAAGTAAAAACAGTCAAATGTAAGTGTATAACAACATAGCCAATTTTCCAGTAAAGCTGCTCTCATTCACACTTGTCAGATGACCAAACATGTGGGAAATGATGATAGAAAATCAGCCCATTAAGATTGTGTGTCATCTCGCAGTCACGCAAGCATTTCCAGGTTGTTGTCCAGCATTATCTGGCAAAATCACTGTTCAAGTAACTTAAAGACAAAGTTAGAAGCGGCAGAATGTCTTGAACATTTTCTCACACAGTCCACAGCATCACAGTCACACATACTTAGTAAATAACTTGATTTCCCTCTGGTGTGGTTATACTGGGACAAAGATAGTGGTCCAATTAAATAGCCAAGTCGATTTGTAACCGTAGCTGGACTACACTGCACACAATTGTATGTGAAAACTTACCTTCCCTTGCTTACATGTACCTGCATTAGACAACAGAATGCTCTCAATTTAGAGAGTCAGGGAGAAATTCTGAATGCTAACAGATACTGAGAATGCGGCCACAGGAGAGGGATTTTTTTATAATTCAAAACAACTGAGACCACTAAAATTTCATAGCGATCCAAGTGAATGCTACATATCATGATTTTTACACCATATCCCTTCTGCATCCAACCAAAGAAAGTTTGTTTTGCTACACATCATTGCATGCACTGAAGCTGTCCAACGTATCTGCCCTTTAATATGAGAGCTGTTTGAAGTAAATACTTTATTTAGGTCTCTTATGAGGGGCCACACAAATATTTCTCCAAAACACCTTAGTTCTTCTAATGGCAACTGGTGCTGACGTGTTAAAAACACAGAGAAGAAAAATATCTTCTATCTTCTTTGTAAACAGATGCCTGTGGATGAGCCTGTGGTAGGAACCACACCACAGCTTGATGGTTTACCAAGTAATAGTCTAAATATGTCAACACATCAAATGTATATTTCACAGGTTTTTAAGGTTATGTCAAGGCACATGCCATTAGAAGACTAATAATGGACCTATGGTAACAATGATCACATTCTTAGGATGTAAGTGTATTATTTGTTATGTATAGCCACAAACAGGCTTTATGCAATGGCTGTACCGTGGAAGATACATCATCACCTACACAAATGACTGTTGCTCTTATCGGCTACTTTAGTTACCAATCATCATCGAGATCCTTGACATGATCATCATGGAAGAAGAAGAGCAGCCATTTTCTTTAAGCTCAGACTCTTGTCCATTTGGAGCTTTTACCCAAGACTTGGAAGCTCCAATTGGCTGAGGTGAACTAAGTGTGTGGGCTCCATTTTTACCATTGTAGAGTCTGAATGCAACAGAAATTTTAAGAGATAATGAGTGTAAATGGTGCAACAGAACCACTGATGTCATGATGTTTATTAGACCTCCATTTAGACCTGTCTATCTGTGTGTGAACGTCATGTTCATTATTCTGCTTTATTCTGTTCATTATTCTGATAACAAAAGTGGAGCCACGTGTGAATCTATTATTATGATGGTACAAGTAGCTCTAAAGGAATATTTTCATGATAACACCTTCATCATCCTATTGCACAGGTCTGAATGAAGTTTAGAAAATGAGAACCAGGAAGAAGATGAAGGCTCGTATGAGCCATTCATACACCCAACAAGCCTGCTTAAAATACTGTAACACAGACTTTCACTGCTATTCTACCATAAAAGAGTCAGTCACTGTAAATTTATTGATGTGCTCATAACATTTATAACCGGTGCTCCATAGTGGATATGGTGATATTTGCTCTAAGCAATTCCAGTTATGATCCCAGAAGATGCGTCTCACTGTAGACGAGCCATAACCTCTGCAATTATCTTAATTACTGTTAAAACTGCTCTCATTGACCAATTGCCAGCTGTAAAGTACCACGCGGTGTGCAGCATGATAAAAATGCAAGCATAAGTTGCCATATAAACAAACATTACAATGAGCTTGCAGGTTTACGGTCTGTCGGTGTATTTTTAGGAGAGAAAACAACCTGCAACGTTTTCATCTTTGAGAGAAATGATCGTGAAATGTCAGACGTTTACTTTTCATATGATGTAAGGTGGCTCCTCATTTGCTTTCTGATTTCATAAGGAGCATTTGGTCGTTCACTTGGCTTATTTACAGATCAACAAATAAATTAGAGAAAGGAAAAACAACAAAAGATAAATAAAGGAAAGTCCGTTATTTTCATTTCTCTCCTTGAAGTTGTTTTTTATTTCCCTGCAGACTGCTCTGCCTTGTCTTTGGTAATGAGCAAAACCAGCAAACCTTCAGAAGAATCCAACCACAAAGGCAGCTTAATTAAGAAAATGATTTACTTCTATTGTAATTAATAGAGTTGTTAGAAGAGATATGATAATTTCACACCGACAAACATTTCGCTGCCTTTAGACAGCAGACGTTTTTAAACATGCGTGAGCCAAAAAAGTTTAAAAAGCTTGAAATGGGAAATATAACATGATTTTAGAATAACAAGAAGTACAAATAAATAATTTTGTGTTGTGCAAATAAACAAATTTAAAATTCGATGCCACCAACACACTTAAAAAAGAGTTATTATTAAAGATATTGTTATAAATAGATGAAAAATTAAATCAGCTGACAAACATGTAGAAATTTGAAGTACAGCAGAGAAGAAGGTGTGGTAGAGATCTTCAGAGTTCACCATCAATTGGTTGGGGTGTTTTTGTAGCTTGGCATCAACTTAGCAGAAGATGTCACACGCAGCATAAGCAAAGAACACTGACTTCTCTTGTAATTTTTCTTGGACAGGAAGACGTTGCAGAGATGCTCGTCCTCAGTCTTCCGGATTGCACCATCTGCTGTTATGAAGCACTACAATCCCTCCTCCTTCACAGTTGCATCTCTGTCAGCACATACAATTTTAAAGCTGAGTAGAGAGGGGTTAGAGTTGTTCCTGCAGCCATGTCTTGATGAAAACAAATATTGCCTTCCTGATATTCCTGCTGTGTCCTCATTAGGGGTCAAAGCTTGTCCGTTTTATTTGACAGTGATCTCACACTTCCCATGATGATCGAGGGAAGAAATGGTTTAAACTTCCTCCTCCCTTTTCTCCATTGTGTCCCTGCTCTGTATCCTAAATATCACTTTTCACCTCATCTTAATTTGGGGTCTTTTTACGGATATTACTTGGGCTTTGGAAAGCTCGGTTAGCTGCTCCAACAGGTTCTCAACTTCACTATTACCATGGTTATGGTAACATAAACAAAAGGCTTGCCAGAGTTACCAGCAGAAGTTCCTCCAGCAGCACAGCATTGAAGACCAGCACAGAAAAAGGCTAAAGAAATCACATGAAAATGCATAATTTCACAGAAAAAATCTCATAAAGATGTAAAGACACAGTATGTCCAGAGCTGCTGCAGCAGACCATCTGCCGCTATGCTGGTACCACACGAGGGAGAACATGCAAACTCCACACAGAAAGGCCGCAGCCAGGATTCAAACCAGGAACCCTTTTGCTGTGAGGCGATGGTGCTAACCACCACATCACTGTGCAGCCCAGAAAATGCATGATATTGTGAAAAGATTCAGGGAGTCTGGGGAAAGGTTGAGGATGGAAGCCACAGCTGGATGCGTATGACCTTTGAACTTTCAGGCCGAGCCACAGGGGAAATCTTCATACTATCATGATCAATGTATCCACATGGACTTGGGAGTACCTTGGAAAACCATTTTCACTTTACATAGTTCACTGCTGAACACGAGCTCATCTCAAATGGGGAGAAAAGCAGTGGGCACATGTTCTGTGATCAGATTAATCAAGTTTCAGCAAGTTTTGAGGAAAACAATTACGTTTGATTGCATGTAATTTAATATGAGAAAGACCATTCAGGCTGTTATCAATAAAAGATGCAAAAGACACGGACCATGATGGTACGGGTGATTGTAATATCTGAAGGCACCATCAATGCAGAAGCGTATACTGGAATTTTGGAGACATATGCTACGATTGAGGTTACATCTTTTCCTGGGAAGTTCGTCACTATTTCAGCAGCCAGACATAATTCTACATGACTTGCAACAGCAGAGCTTCATAGACACAGAGGGTGTGTGCTTGACTGACCTGCCTGCAGTCCAGATCTGTCTCTTATTGAAAACGCATTGAGGAGGAAATCTGAAAAAAAACTACCACAGACTGTTGAGCAGCTGGAATCTCGTATTAACCGTTAACCTCTGAAAAACTGCAACAATTAGTCTCCTCTGTTCCCAAATGATAAAAAATGTCATGTAACATAATGGTAAACACACCTCTATTCTAACTTCTTTGATTCAATTTGTTTATATTTTCTAAATACAATGAAGCTGGTCAGTGAAGACAGTGAGCATCCTTCCTTTGAACATGTGTCTGTTAAATACGTTAAAGGTTCAAATGAGTGAACAAATGACAGATTTAGGGGTTTTGATTCATTTTGGAAAATTTCCCAGCTTTTCTGAAATTGGGGTTTGTAATTCTCTTTTGCCGTCTGTGTTTGTGCAGGAAAATTTTTAGGATAACATTCAGAATTACAGCAAAGAACCAAAATGACCAAAGTATGATTTATTATAGGAGTATTATGACTTCCAAGTCATGCATGAATTCAAGCTAAGCATTAGGATGCCTTCATAATCTACGTCAAATTACCGGAAATCTTCCTCCTACACAGGCAGTTAAAGAAAAATCTTTTGCGGCACCTTATATGGCTGGCTTTAAGCTGTTTTCACAGAGCATTCCTCAAGCTCTACTCCAATAGAAATTCCACTTAGACTTGGCCCAAGAGAAGAGGAATATTTGAAATTCTAGAGATGCACGCATGAAATGGAATAGAAATGATGCCTAATGTATATGAATGGGAGCCGTGGCGTCCAGGTCTTTCACGCTACATGCCCTGACAGAGGCTAAAGTGAATAAGTCGTCAACTCGCATTGAAATTCATATTGTATCCCAGGCTGGTGCTGAGCCCATTTTCTCCACTGTGCTCTTGCCATGAGCCATACAATAGTCACGGAGACATCTAATGAGGCAGGAGAAAAAAAATATTCAGAGGAAAATTCTTAAACTCAGGAGTTGGCATACTCAATGGTCGGTCTCAAATTCAATGAGAAAAGCTTTTGCTGGAGCTTGACGCTGCTGAAAGGAAGAGAACAAAACGCAGGAGGAAGAGGAAATTGAGTCTGTGACTGAGATGGGCTGTGACAGTGTCAGCTTTGGTCTGGTCGGCCACCGTGGATGATGGCTGAATATGAGGGCAGCTCGCATCCAGAAGAAGGACGGCATGGGGGGACGTGGGGGGTCACAGCTGTGTAGGAGAGCCACGCCGCCTGCTACCTTTTAGCACAAGACGCCCTGAAGGCCCTCCCCTGCTCCGACAGCAGCTCGTGTACCAAGCAGTAATCCAGATTTCGCCTTTGATCTATTGGCTCTGCTGCTTCGTGCATTTTGACCTTTGGTCCCTTCAATAAACTCGCCCCAGTTACCATCTGGTTGGGTTTTTCAGTGCAGACGATTTTCAAAGTTTGAAAGTACATGATGGTTTTTTGCTGTGGGAGTTATTTTTCTCTTTTTACATGTACTCCAGTTAATGGCCTTCAATTTGCTCCCTCTGTGAGTGCTATTGAAGCCCAGGAGTGCTCAGATTCAGTGTAACTTCATATTCTAGCAGCTGATTTTACCAAC
This sequence comes from Odontesthes bonariensis, assembly GCF_027942865.1. Taxonomy (NCBI): domain Eukaryota; kingdom Metazoa; phylum Chordata; class Actinopteri; order Atheriniformes; family Atherinopsidae; genus Odontesthes; species Odontesthes bonariensis. The sequence continues at coordinate 25,550,374 of NC_134522.1, read as the reverse complement.
AAGCTTGTGCCTTGAGCTATTTACCTGCTGTGTTCGGCAGGAAGAAAAACTTTTCTCAGGCTTTTCTCAGGAACCTTATTCCATTAAATCTTGTAACTTTAACCTAAGAGTTCCCCTGTTCTAAAAACAGCCGTGCTCATTTTGTTCCATCACCAAATTTTGCCACCCCGTGATATCTTTGTGCAATTATACTAAGCTACTCTTAGGACCCTTTGACACCCCATCTCAATATTCCACCTAATTATTTGTACACCATGATGTTTAACGGGTCCTTATTTAACAATCCTGCCCACCAACCGGGCTGTGCAGTAATGAAACGGGGGATAGGGCCTCACCATCACAGCTGATGATAGCACAACACACTCACATCTAAAGCAGACTCTGCAGTTTTAATCTCCACTTGACATTAGCTCGTGCATTTTATCAAACACCTGCTTGTAAGCATGCACTTCCTGTTTCTCTGCATCACTCATTAGATGTGATTACAAACTGGCCTCACACACATGAGAACAATTTGAGTGCTGCGTGTTTGATGTTTACCATCTCATTTTTAAATTGTTTCAAGGCAGCGGCGTTCAGGATTGTTGCAGCACACTGAGTTTCTGCTCTGGTGTCAATATTTGTCTCTTAATAGCAGGTCTCGTCATGTTCGGCTGCATGCTGCCCCCTGGTGGGGTCGCTTGGCACTGTACTCAGATGTGGGAAGTGTAATTCACAAAATTGGATGTGCAGATCCAAAGCAGCCAGTTTAATGCAACTAAATGTTACATGTAACGACTTAAAAATAATTTGCCCCTTTGTAATAACTTATTCATGCTTATAGAATAAACAAGTTTGAAACCGATAACTGTAGAGTGGACTGTTCTGTCATTCCTTTCAGAACAAAACTAATTAACATCAAGTGCTTATACTGATTTCAAATGATTGATTAATTCCCTGTAGTTTACAGTCAAAAATATGAGGACACCTGAGGTGCCAGCCTCAGATGCTGTTTGAACATCTCAGGTAAGTGACAAGAGCAAGTCAAGAAATTTATTTACTGATTTATTCAGAAGTTTTGTCACTGATGTGGAGTGATGAGGAAGCCAGGCTCAGGCTCAGTGCTCCGGTTCAGCCCAAAAGTCTTGGAAAGGTGTTGATTTGGTTCTGTTTCATTTGGTTCTGTTGATTTGATACTGAGCATGACACCGCGCCAGCCAGACTTTCTTGTGATCTTTTAAAGTTGCATTGTGCAGCAGTTCTCCCGGCGTTTTAAGGTTTTAATCTGGATACTGACTGCTTTCTCACTCATTTTGCGTCCGGTCCTTGTATCTGACCATTTTCAGAGAAATGTGTTTTTTGTTTGTCAAAGATGATAAAGAGACCTCACTGAAGAGATGAACCAGTGTTGTGTCTGCACATAATAGACAACTTAGCACAGAGTCCATTTTAAAATGCTACATTTGCTACTGTCAGTCTGTAGCAAAAACACAAATACAAAAATGTCCAATTATTTTGGACCAACAAGGTGATTTCCAGAGATATTAGCTGAAAAAATGGCACGTGAAGGACAAAATAAGTGTCAAGCCTAAAAACTATCTCCAGCACATGAACAGTATCTGAAAGGGATGTACTTAAGAAAAAGCTGACACATGACCTGAGATGCACCTTCAGTTGATCTGTCTTCCGTTCACTGAAGCCTCGTCAGAAATGGTCTCCATGGAAGGCTGACTGTCAAGAAGCCTTTCTTAACAGACTGTTTTTGCCTTTTATTTCCATGAATGTTTGCACAGCACTTCACGTTTACCTGACAATATATTTAGAAATGAGGGATGGCTCAAGACTTTGTAACAGTACTTTTATCGTAAACGTAGTATGTGAAAAAACTGCTGAAACATTGAAATAAGGTCACTAAGAAAGGAAAAAAAACAAATCAGTTGTCTTTAGGAGCAGTTAGTGTGCCGCACGCTGCAGACAAAGCTTCCACGTTTTCCCATTTTGTGTTTTGTTTTTTTAATATTCAACGTTATTCAACTTTCAAAGAACGCTTCTTTGCTACTACGAGAGAGTTGATGAATCTTTTTAATGCAGGCAAAAAAGAGAACATCATTCAGACAGACTGCCCTCTGCTTCTAGAGTCACGGCGTCGCTGTCGAGTTTTGTTGGCAGAAAAAAAGAAAAGAACATGTAAAACTAAAGGACAGGAGGGAGACGCAGTCAGCACGACAGATGTTCACATGATAAACAAGAATACAGGATGTCTGTGCTGTGGTTGTTTTTGTCATTATTTCGTTTTGTTCTGCATTCTGAATGCCAACATCTGTGCGTTCCCTTCATTATGACTTCATATGTGCCATTTCCATTCTACTCATAACAGTGACATTTCTGCTTCAGCCAACAATAAACAGGTCCGACTTTGATCTTTCTTTGCTATCACAACATGACTCATGCTGCAGTCTGCTTTCTTCCTTCTCTTCGGCTCTGTTAGAAAGCAATAATACACTATGAGAATTTCATTAATTTACACACACACACACACACACACACACACACACACACACACACACACACACACACACAAAAAGGTCAAATCTGACTCCTCAAGGCCCCACTGTGACAATTCAAGTATGGCAAATCAGATAAAGGACAGGCTTTGATCCTGGCATGCGAGTCCTAACTGACCCCTTCAGTTGCACTCTTTAATCTGCCACATTTTCATTTCCACTCTTCAATTTGACGAACACGATTTGAAGTGAAGCCTCCCACACGGTGAACAGCCAGCAGTGAGCCGCACGTGGCTGACAGGAGAGGTTTCCAGTCTTTGTTTACACGTCCAGCAGCATCCACATCCAAAGCAGCCAGCACCTCTGCTTCTGACGCACAAATGTCCCCAAAGGTAAACAACAGTGGGCTTGTTTGCTTGAAGGTTACAGCAGTCACAGCGAGCAGTTGTTGACCTCAGACTGTAGGTGAGAGACTTGGCCGCTGGGGTCACTTTGGTTCATTTGGCCATGTAGGCTGCGACTTCCTTCTCCAGACTCTGGGCAAAGCGGTGGTTGAGGAAGAGGAGCTGGCCGTGAGGCAGCAGGCGGCTGAGCAGAACATCGATTCGGCTGCTCTTCAGGAGGACCTGGACGGAAAATGCCATTGGTGACAAATCGCATTTAATTCTGATACAACAAAAGTGAGATGTAAAAATAAATTTAAAAAAAAAACTTGACAGTGCAAAAGAGCACGCCCTCAAAAGACAATATATTGTGGAGCCTCTTGTCTGTCGAGGTATGCTTCTATTAGGCCGTAAGGTGAACCTCGAAAACTCCTTCAGAACACCAGGCTTGTTCCACGCTCTCCGAACCAAACACGCTTCAGCTCATAAAAATATTGTTGTTATGTTGAGGTTTAAAAAAAAGTTTCGCCGCTCAGAACACAGTACTTTTTTAGTTCGCAACGTTTAAAGGAATAACTAGTGCCTGGCAAGGCGTATGTACATATTCGGCAGGCGTAATAACAGTTTGGCTCGCGAGAGGTGCCACGGTTGAGACGTCATCAGAATGGACGAATCGGATAGCTGGTATGTCAGCTGAGCTGGTAAACAGAAGCAGCACCGCAGTGGCAGCGCGATCATCCAGCAGTACCGAAGAAGACGAAATTTCGACCGAAAATGTTATAAAAAAGAAATCTTCCAAACGTAATATTTGTTACATGCACATATCTTCTGTTAAGCATGAGGAAATTTCATGAGGAAATTTCACCTGCACAAGGTGGAATGGAAGGAATCAGAAGGAACAAATAAAGAAGCACTTGCTGAGTTCTTATACGATGCGTGGCCACATGCTGATCTTACAGCAGTGGGAAGAAACCTCAGCTTGTACATAGCACAGCAACATGTCACTGTGTGACTGTACTGGAAGGTGTGCAGTCTGTTCATGCTGTGGAAGACCTGCAGTGTGACCACGAAGAATGTGACACTGGTGTTTTTGCATGCACAACATGCTGCACAGGAACATAAGACTGTCATTATTAAGAGCCCTGACACTGATGTAGCAGTCATTGCTGTGAGTCTGCAGAAAGATTTGCCATGCAGCTTGTACTTCCTCACAGGGACGGGCAACAGAACACGCATAATGGACATTACCAAGGTGTCATCAGCTCTCGGAGCCAGTGTGTTCAGCCTTGATTGGGATCCATACATTCACTGGGTGTGACACCACAAGGCAAAAAGAAGACATTTGCTGTGGCATGCGAGAAAGATGTCTACCTGAACTTTCAGAAATCTGGGGACTGAATTTAACTTGGACCACTCTACATTTGCATTACTTTGCAAATATGTATGCCATTTATACGATCAGCCAACCGCAGAAAACATCAATGAGGCTAGGTACAAAGCTTTCTGTGTGGCATCATCAGCATTGCCAGAATTATCTATCCCCCCAACAAGTGATGCCCTCCACCAGCACTGCAAAAGGGCAAATTATCAGGCTAAAATAATGAGGTCAGATTGGCGCTCCATCTCCCACTGGACATGGTTGGCATCTGGAAGATGGAAATCTTCAAGTGACATGGATGACAAGAAATCCAGCACTGACAGTGAGGAATAGTGTTTGTGTGTGCGTGCTTTTTTTTTTTTAACTCTATTCTATTCCATTTGTATAATTCCTTTTATTATGGTTATGTATATAAGTTTATAAGTTTATGCCGGTTGATGTAAATGCCAGTTGATGTGTATGCCCTACTTGTTTTGACTTTGTTATGTGTTGCATAGTTATTACTGAATAAATCAGTAAATGAATACCTGAATGGTCCTTATCATTGATAATTAGAATTATTTCCATTCATTAATAAAAAATGACAACATGAAAAGGTAACCTTATCATCCACTTGCACAATAGTTGTTTGTACTACAAATAAAGCACTGTTTGGAATTAATTTAGCCCACGTTACAAACACGTGGATGGTTATCAATAATTATTGGAATTCCATTAATTGATCAAAATGACAACATGAAAGGTCAGTTGCATAATTGTGCTTCGTGCTGTAAATAAAGCACTATTTAGAATTTATTTGGCTCAATTCAGAAATACATGAATGAGCATTATCGTTGATAATTATTATTTTATGTTCACTTTAAAATGATATTTTGCGAGATTCCTTTCTGTAGGTTAGATAATGACAGCACCAGGCAGGTTGTCATTTTTCCAGTTTGTTGTCGTAAATCGGCAACGTGATTGGTCCAGCGCGGTCACGTGGTGTCTTGTGACGTCAAAATCGTCATTCAGCCGAGGAAAATATTTCTTCGGAAAACGTCTTGGTTTAAAAAAAGTACAGGATTCTGTAACGCGAAACTTTTTTTGTATGTGCAAAATAACTTTGTCATTTTTATCAGCTAACGGGCATGTAGTTCGGAGAGCACGGAGCGAGCCTAAACGAAAACGGGGTTCACCTTACGGCCTATATGATTCTGGGACATGTAGCCACAGCTCCATCACGGTTAAGACTGATGGTTTCTGCTTCTCAGCGGCTCTCAGCATTCCCTCAATTCTGCCCCATTTCCATAAGTCCATGCTCATGAAAAACATCCCCACTGCACGATGCTGCCACCACCATGCTTCCCTGGGGGTATGCTGCCCTGCGGGGAACTGAAGGTGTTCTACTGTGGCCTCATTTTACCTGATTTTTACACAACTTCTCCTTTTGTTTTCAGTTATCTGCAGCTGACTCAGCATAGCCTTCGGTAAGGATGACCAGTTGTCTCTCTTCGTGTGTACAGCACAGTCCCTCGTCCCACAAATTGACATGATGTTCCGCAATTTGATTTTTATATATGTCAGAAGCCAACACTGCAGGGCGGCTTTTTAGAAAAAAGAAATCCATGAGTGGAATAAGACTATTGATGGGAGATGGGAAAGGTGCGTTCAAAATCAATTCTATAATTCCTACAATGTTACAAGGCCTAATCTGTAATGTATAGTGTTTTTAGTCAGACATTATAACAAAACCTTCGAAGTTAGACATTAGGGGTGGGCGAAAAAAAATCGATTCATGTACACATCGCGATTTTTAATGGGATGATTTTAAAAATCGATTTTTCTCCCCAGAATCGATTATATTACGTCATATCCGTGTCCAGAAAAACTTCATCAATTCATTACATTAAGTTATGTTAAAACTAGCCCTCATTTGTGCTGTGTGGACATTTGAATTCATTTTGTAACTGTAAACTTAAAAAAATGCTGTGCATGTTAAGTACCTCTTTTTGTCTGAGTTGAAATAAATGTCAGCTGCTGGACTGACTGACACAGACTGATGTGTATCGCTTATGGGAACAACATTCATTCTAGGAGTGTATGATTCAACTTGTTTGTTTTTTAAGGATAAAGAAAATTGCAATTACTAATTATATCGAATTGCAATTATCAAGAATCATGATATAAATCGAATCGGCACCTTAGAATCGGGATACAATCGAATCGTGACCAAAGCATATCGTCCCACCCCTATTAGACATTGGATCTAAACTTTAGACTTGGTTCTGAAAAATCTGATTGCTTTATGGGTTTGAAGAGTTAACAACAACATGAAGGCTCTCTTTAACGGTGGATGAACGCAGCACACACGCCTGCTGGGCGTTTGGCTCACCTCGCTGCCCTGCCCCAGCATGTGCAGCTCCTCCAGGCAGTGTCGGGTCAGGTTCCTCAAGGTTCCCTCAGCCAGCAGCAGGTTCTCGTGGGGCTCACAGACCAGTGAGAAGCCCAGACTCTGGACCCCCAGCCACAGGGCGCTCATCTCTTCAGAGAAGGGGTGTCCTGATCTCAGTCGCACCACTCCGCTGTCAGCATCCTGAGAGACCAGAGCCTCCTCGCCGGGAGCGTGCTCTATCAGCAGGCGACCAGAAGCCTCGCGGGACAGGGAGATGGCACTGAGGACCTTCCTGAGTCACAGAGGCACACTGGGTATTATCTGACCTGCTATTTTTCCTACTTAAATTAAAGCTTTTAAAGCACAATCAAGTTCTATCAGAAGAAAAAACACCTGTGGAAAAAGATAACAACCTCATTTGTAGGTTGTTGAAATTACCCACCATTATTTTGGCATGTTGGATCAAAACCGTAATTAAAGTCTTTTCCACCGCAGGGAGTGAGCAATCTCTTCTGACAAACACAAACAGCAACGGGAAATAAATGAGACGAAAGCAGAGAAGACTGACAGCCTCCACCGCCGTCTCCATGATTCTCAGCTCACCTACCGTGCGCCCCAGAAAATTAGCAGGACGAGGTCGCCGCTTCGCTTTTGGGTTGCAAAACCCAAAACCCTTATCTTCTAATTAACTTCATGCTCAGTTTGCTTTGCTTTTGTTCCTTTGGAGTGTAAGTGTTTGTTAATACAGCCAAGTTCCCAATAAAACCGCCCAAAGCCCAATAAAGCCAGAAAATTATGACTGCAAATCAGCCCATTAAGACTGCGTGTCATTTCCAGGCTGTCGCTCAGGTTTTAGAACCATAGCGTCACCTGACAAATTGACCATTTTAATTTAATTTAATTTAAGAGAAAGTTAGAAGCAGCAGGATATGTTGAATATGTTCTCACAGTTGGTTGTGTTGCAACGTTCCGACATGCTTCAGTTAAAAACTTGATTCCCCTTTTGTGCACGTAAATACCAGGACAAGGACGGTGATCTAATTAAATGGCCTCAGCTGTGCATGTAACCATGCTGAGTGTCAGCCGTCACTGTGGATGACGAGTGTAATAATACAGGGTTTTTTTCAGGATATAGGTGAAACATTTTACGTCAACACTTTTATTATTAGGGATCCACAAATAAATGATATGCCGACATTGTTGGAAAACCCATCAGAAAACCCAAGCAGAGGATTAGTGAATATAAACGCACACATGCCCATGTGTTGGTCTCTTATTGCAAACCTAAACTGCTACACAGCATCCATCAAGCCATCCCATCCATTTTCTACTGCTTATCTGTGGTCAGGTCGCCAAGGCAGCAGGTCCAGGAGGGAAACCCAATACTTCCAGCTCCTCCTGGGGTATCCCAAGGCGTTCCCAGGTAAGAGGGAACACCTCACCCTGAAGTCTCCACCCAGTTGGAGGTACCAAAAAACCTCCAAATGGAGGTGACCAAGAGGCATCCAAATCAGATGCTCGTCCCACCTCAGCTGTGCTCAGTTTCATGGAAAAACACTGAAGTAAGATTTGACACCAAAAGCCTGAAGTTACGTTACACCTTTTAGGACTAGTGGGACCAAACCAAATAGACACAAAATAACCCCAAAAACACAATTTTTTGCGTATTGTGAGTCTCCAGCTTTATACTTTACGAAAGTTTAATATAATTTGGTGTCACTTCGTTGTTTTTGCATATGAAGGAGTCCTCCGACTCTCTCCTCTGTTGGACCACTCAGTAATGGGTCCATGCTTGGATTACATGGGTATACAGTGGTCTGAAAACAGCCAAAAACAGTACCAACTCGGGTGACCAGATTTCCCGTATTTTCATTACTTTTCACACGTCCTGCAAATTGAGACGTTGTCCCGCATTGTTATTGACGGTCAGATTCCAGTTTTGAAATGCGTGTTTTATAATCTGGCATTTATCAAATCGCTGTGTGGAGAAAGCAGTGAGGGACGTCATCAGGGGGCGGGGCGGGCTGTTTGATCATGTCAATCAAACGGGAACGCGGACGCAGGTTAAGCGCGCCCCCGGTATGCAGCCCGAGATATGGTCGGAAAGGGAAGAAAACATGACTCGTTCAACTAAGAAAAGAAAATGCAGCTACAACAAAGACTGGGAAACTATCTTACGGAGCCCCTAAAGGGATATGGAGGGATTTTTTTTTTTGCGAGATCTCGTATTGCGAGATCTCGCAAAAGTTTTTTTCCCACGTCAGTGAACCGGAAGTAAAACAGACACAGCGATTTCAGATGTCTCTAACTTATGTCAAAGCCAATACTAAAATAGAAATCATTAAACTTCTCCCACGGATGATGGGTAGGCTCCTCCATCGCTGTCTGTTTTACTTCCGGGTCACTGACGTGGGAAAAAAAACTTTTGCGAGATCTCGCAATACTTTTTAAGAGATCTCGCAAAAAAAGAAAATCCCTCCATGTCCCTTTAGGGGCTCCGTACTATCTACCCCTGGGTGAAACCAGTGCAAGGCGAGTCTGAAAATACAGGGAAGCCATATTTAAAGCCCTTATTAAAGCACTAGAACTGAAAGGACAATTGTAGTCCTGACTGTCTGTTGTTGAAACGGGAACTCCGGTATATTTGAAGCGCAATCCCATTGCTAGAGGTTGTCAAATACTGATAGTAGGACACAGACAGGTGCAAATCGGCGCTCCCTGTGCGGCGATTGCGCTGTTTGCGCAGCCTGTCATGCTAGCCAAATACGTGGTGGCCAATGGGCAATAATAAACCTTCCACGTAAAACAACAACTTGCACACTGCAGAAACGTCACACCACTTTATAAACCATCCGACAATAAAGTCACAAGCCTTACCATCAAAACCATATGCATGGTTCTCACATTACTGGCATGGGGACGTTACAAAACAACTTCATAAACAGCATGTCACTTACCGGTTGTTGGTATGCGCGCATGTCAAAGCCCAAAAGAGTCAATGGACGATACTCCCAAATACAAAACAATCATCTTCTCTAGAAAAACTGCGTTCAAGTATTTAAAACATTACAACAATATTACTGGGCATGAAAAAAAAATACATAAAAGACAAATAAATATTTGTATGAATAGGCTTAAAAAAGACATATATAGGCCTATTATATTTTATAAAGGCACTCGTGTCTTGAGGGTGGATTCCCTCCGGGGATTCCCTCAGCCACTGCCCTCCCGTTAGAGGTGGTGGTGCTGGGCACCACCCGTTTTACGGGCATCTGCCTTCTTTCTGTTGGCTCAGTAGAAGTCTGTGTTAGTTTAAATAGGCTTAATTATTTAACAGAACATGATATAGATGATGACTCTAAATTTTCCTTAGGAGTGAGTGTGAGTGTGTATGGTTGTTTGTCTCGTTTGTCTCTGTGTGGCCCTGTGATGGAATGGCGGCCTGTCCAGGGTGTACCCCGCCTCTTGCCTATTGACCGCTGGGATAGGCTCCAGCCCCCCCGCGACCCGACTGACGGATTCAGCGGTGTATAGATAATGGATGGATGGATGATATAGATGAGAAAACATAGTTTATGTGTGTGAAAACAGCATTATGTTGGGAACAAAATAACTGCACAGTCAAATAGCCACTTAATATTTACATTACAGTGTAAAACATGATCAAAATGAGGTACCTCCATGCCGAGGTCTCACCTGTTCACAATGTTTTTATATTTCATCTTAAACTGCTGCCAAGTGCGCTTCTCCCTCGCGAGATTGCACCTAAATGAAATAAATGAATGGGCTACCATTCAAGCAGTTTCCCTGTAATATTATTGTGATTGCAAAGGACTACATTTAAACTTACACTTTTGCTGCTGCAACGGTGTTGCACTTATTTCTAAAAACGTATTGAAACTCGCCGTATGAGTGCATTGAGATTTCCAATTCGAGGTTGGTGAATAACGTAGCCCCTCTTCTTCCCTGTTGCCAAGGTGACTCGTCGAATCGGGGCTCCAATGATGCTGGCTTTTTAAAGTTGTGGTGCACGCGCTAAACTCAAGGTGAACCTACTCAGAGTTGATTAAACTCACTCAAATCAGTGTTTCTGGAACCGAAAACTCAGGGTTTTCTATCTCAGAGTAGATCAACTCAGAGATCAGGAATAGACTCAGAGTTCGTTGAACCTGCTACGTGAAACGGACCCCAGGCCTGGAAAGTTTCAAATGTTGCTAAAGTTTACAGATTTTAGAGCTGAGTTTAGAGCTTCAGGCCGGCTGATTTCGGCTCGGGTAGGAGCGAAAATATATAGTGGTTACGTCACTTATGACGTCATGACGCAATCTAGCGACTTCTAGTGACTTTTCAGAGAGCCAATAGCAACTTATTGTGATTTTTTTTTTTTGGCAACACTGGTCCTACTGTCAGTATTTGACAACCTCTAGCAATGGGATTGCTTCAAATATACCGGAGTTCCCCTTTAATTGTACACAGTCAGGTGTGTTAACTTGAGAGGCACTGTGAAATAGTATGAAAGCTCCATGCTTACTATGTTTTCTTACGTGAGAGAACTTAGGAAAGTTGAATCTAAGATATCTTTGTTAAGTTTTTATTTGCAGTGTTATGTGCTATTGTATCAACCAGATGGCAAAGCATAGTAATGTTACAAGCTAAGGGGCAGAATAGAGATGTTTACTTCTTTTAAGTTATTTTAGACTACCTCGATGCATTGGTATCGCACATTGTCCCACACAAACATGGTCTTTGTCCCACATCTGGTGAATTGGAATCTGGTCACCCTAGTACCAACAAACACACACCAGAGCTATAGAGTAAATACAAACACGTTCGAACCGAGTGATGTCACTCTTCTGGTTTGTTGTAGCTGCTGGCATTTGAATGAAGACCATCCCACTGTTGGAGCACTATCCGCAGTGTCCACTGTTAAACTATTAGAGGATGTTTCAGTGGTTTTACCACAAACCGCGCTCACCTTGCTACCACTAAGATCTTCTCCTTCTGCAGGAGTCGTCTTTCCTCCGGGCTGCGCTCCCGGTGCCGCTCAGACAGCAGCGCCTCGTCTGGACCGAAAACCCGGGAGTAAAGCACCCGGGTCTCCCCGGCAGACAGGGCGCCCACGGGACACACGGTGTGGATCAGGAAGCACCGCACCATGTTCTTACAAGCGAGGAAAAACCACGACAACACGGCTTATTTCTTCTAACAAAGTCTTCACTCTCTCTGCTGGTTATTCACTTCCGCGTTGATCAGCTGACCGCTCTCGTCCACCGTTGCATTAAATCGTTTGAAACACCAGAGGGCGCCCACGGTCCTGTTTCCCCACTTTTTTTTAATGAGGAAGAAAGCGTGCTGGCGGAAACAACAAGTCGTGCTTATGTTAAAGGGACACTATGTAATAAATTAAGTCATTTATTAGCTCAAATCAACATATTCATTCATAAGTTAGTTCTCATTGGTGTAAAATGATCTCTGTCAAAAATCTCACTTATCCTCCTGAGTGAAGAATAACTTGTCTGTATCTACATAGAGCAGGTAAGCTCTATGGAGGCTGCCATGTCCTTCCGCTCTATGAAAAATGACGAAGTGCCGAGAGGGACATAAAGCACTTCGAATCGCGATTTCCCCACCAGGCCTACAAGCAGAAATGACGTCATTGTGACGTCATTTCCGCCAAATGGCTTATTACAGCCGCTAATGCTAAATAGATTTTATTCCTTGGCACATATGTCTTTGTGTTCATTAGCTTTCTTTTTGTAAGTGCATCATCTTCTTCTTTTTATTATTATTCCTATGCTCCCCCTGGCTATCTTCTTTTTGGCGTTATGCTCACATTTGTAAACTGTTATTTTGTTGATTTACTAATAAAGTTTAAAAAAAAAAAATGCCAAATAGATTTTATCTCGTAAATGATCCCACTAATAATGCATTGATTGTTACCAAACTTCTGCCGTAGTACACATAGGCTCTTAGCTCACAAAACGAGGCATTAGAAAGTTTGTAAGTTTACCGGGAGTTTATTTACCGCTGCTAATGCTCCTATTGCTAACACAGGCTAATGCTAACGCTGCGTCAACGTCACTTCCGGTAACTCCCGGAATATGACTAATTGCATTGCTTGCACACCAAAGGAGATGTTATGTTATCTGACATGTTATCTGTCATCTGTATTCATAGTGTTGTTGTATGTGTGTTATATAATCCTTTGTACTGTGTGTCTTGATTTCTTTTTGTTTGTATGGACCTTGAGTCTGAAGCTATAGCTTCTTGAATCTTGACACATTCCGCTTGCCGTAGTTCAAGAAGTTGCAGCGCACATTTGAAAACGTGAGGCGCTAGAGAGCAAATTCATTCAACTTTGCAAAATAAAATTGCACCACTAGATGGGGGAAGAAATTACATAGTGTCCCTTTAAATAAAACTTTTTTTTAAATATATTTTCTTGTCTTTCTTTTTCTTTTTGACTGAAAAAAAATTAATAAAGCCGCTAATACACACAAGAGACTGGTTATTGATTCATTGTTTATTTGGAGTTCTGTTTATAATGTCTAAAAATCAAGAATCTTTATTGTCACTACGCAGGCATAGTGAAATTTTGTTCAGGAGCTCCTGGCTTGGGATACACAAAAAGATACAAGGCACACAGTATAAAGATATCTAAATAATACAAAAAAAAAGTTAAAGTAAAAAGTTACAGTGCAATCCAATTGTTTTATGACTGTATTGCACATATTGCAGCACAAGTCAAAGTTAAATAAAATTGTAGTGCAGTGCGAGTGTCTGTCTGCAGCGGTTTTTAATAATCAGTCTATGGGTGGGGGTGGATGCGTGGGGGTATGGGGTGATGGATTTTACAGCTCTGGAGAAGAAGCTGTGTCTCAGTCTGTTGGTGTGTGTTTTGATACTCCTGTACCTCTTTCCGGATGGAAGAGGCACAAATACTTCATGTCCTGGGTGGGTGGGGTCTGTGGCTATACGACTGGCCCTCCTTTGGACCCGGCCGTCGTATATTGAGTCCAGGTGTGGGAGAGGACTCCCCACAATCCCCTGTGCTGTCTTGACCACACGGGCCAAGTCCTTCCTGTCTTGTGCAGCGCAGCTCCCATACCACACTGCTGCACTGAGACAGAGGATGCTTTCTGTTGTGGTTCTGTAGAAGTTTTTCAGAAGCTGAGGGGAGAGTCCAGTCCTCTTCAGCTTCCTCAGGAAGAAGAGCCTTTGTTGGGCCTTCTTCACCAGGTGGGATATGTGCATGGACCAGGTGAGGTCAGATGTGATGTGGATGCCCAGGAACTTGATGTTGTCCACCCGCTCCACCTCCGCCCCATGAATGAGGAGAGGGGTGTGTTCTGACTTCCTGGATCTCCTGAAGTCCACAATGACCTCCTTGGTCTTGCTGGTGTTCAGGACAAGGTTGTTGTCTGAACACCATCCTGTCAGGTGCTGGATCTCCTCTCTGTAGTGAGTCTCATTGTTGTCCGATATGAGACCCACTACGGTGGTGTCATCTGCAAACTTCACAACCATGTTTGTTGAGTGAATAGCAGAACAGTCGTGTGTGAACAGAGTAAAAATTGCCGGGCTGAGCACACATCCCTGCGGTGTGCCTGTGCTCAGGATCAGTGTGGACGATGTGCAGTCATCACCACTTGACCTCACCACTTGAGGTCTGTTGGTGAGAAAGTCTCTGATCCAGAAGCACAGGGGGCCCCAGGGGTTGTGAAGTTTCAGTGTCAGCTTGTCCGGAATCACAGTATTGAAAGCTGAACTGAAGTCCACAAATAACATCCTGACATAGGTGTTGGGATGCTCCAGGTGAGTCAGGGCCGTGTGCAGTGCTAGTGAGACTGCGTCCTCTGTGGATCATTTCTCCCTGTAGGCGAACTGATGTCTGTCCAGAGTAGCAGGAATGATGTCCTTGATGTGACTTAGGACAATCCTCTCAAAGTACTTCATGGTGTCAGAGCGACAGGGCGGTAATCGTTGAGGCTGGTGACAGCAGATTTTTTCGGCACAGGCACAATGATGGAGAACTTGAGGCAAGCAGAAACAGAAAATGTTTGTCTGTGTCTAAGGTCTTCAACTTTTGCTTGTTTTCTACAGCTACATGCCACCAAACAGAAGATATTTAATTTCTTACAAAAAAGAAAATTGTAAATACATGCTGGGATGAGTTAACGATTCATCTTTGCAAGATTCTGCACAAGATTGATAGGTTTTTAGGGGAATTGTATCTGAAAATAATTACCTGTGAGGTTTTTTCATTGTATTCATATCAATTCATTGTATTTGTAACATTGTAAAGCTGTAAGCTTTCATTGCAAAAAAATAAAAAATACATTTCCAGAATCTAACACATTCACATTTCAAACAGCGTGCTTTTACTTCCTTGTGGGCATTTTAATGTTTTTGTAGTAAAATCTACATTTAATTGATTGCCTTGTTCGTTTACATTGCAAACTAATCAGAACGATCAGAATCAAAACATCAAATGTCAGTGGAAACCTGCAGGCTTAGTGGAGCAGTATAGTTTAAGTGGATGGAATGGCCCCTGAAAGACAGGAGGCTGCAGAGGATGAGGGAGAGCAGAGTGCCCCGGGGTCTCGACAAACAGAGGCAGCTGTTAATCCAGCAGCTGCTGGTGGTCACGCTTCTTTACTCAGAGAGGCCCTGTTCAGTGTGTCAGCGTGTGTGTGTGTGTGTGTGTGTGTGAATAAACTGCCACAGCACCTTCCTGTTAACCTCTTCATCCTCAGCCCCTCACACAGAGCAGCTGAGACTCAAACTAATAACCAATCGTGAGAATGCGCTGCTCCTCGTGTGCTTGTTTCACTTTGAGGGAATGTCCTAGAGATTATTGTAAGCAATCCAAATAAACTGTTTGAGGTTCTTTTAAATGACTTTGACCCTTTTGGTGGATTATTTTTTTTAAGGCACGTTAATTGTTATAAAAAAAAATGTTTTTAAAAGCGTTGTGGGGGCATCACTTTGGGCTCCAGATGTGCATTGAAATTAATGTATGATATTATGTTGGAAGGGCTTCATCCCTCCACTGAGTAAAATTAAATTCATCTGTTGTTTGTTTAATCCCTACGGACAGGCAGACAAGGCAGAAACAGATAAATCAGACGCTTTTTACTTTGAATACCCCGAGTTGCCTGATTGAACCTGAGAGCAGACAGTGGTGACCTCTCCGAGTGCAGCTATTAGTTTCATGCATGGCTCCAATATTTGCAACATGAGCAGTTACACAGAAGTAGAAATGCATAAAGGATCAAAATTATTCTATCATGTACTTTTATGTGTGCTGAGCGTTTTCAATTCAGGAATGGAAATGGAGCATTTTAACAGCGTGGTGTAAGAACCTTCACTTTAGTAAAGCATCTGAGTGTTTGGTCCAAACGGCCGTGTTAATCAGACTGCTTTTCATCTGCCACAGACACAAAAATTCAGTGTGCAAAGGGCGCACTACAATAAGAACTGGCATAAACATATCCGGTTTAATTCAGGGACTTTTCATCCAGGACCGGTTCCAAATCACATTTATTCAAATGCTATTTTTCAAATGCATATTTCAAAACTTGTGCTCTATATACAAGCAAATCATATCTGCTTTGGTAATTCCCTTAACTCTCTCTAAACACAACTTTGGATCACAGCCGTACTTTTTGTATTTGCATATCTCTCCCTCTATCTATCTATCTGCTTAATATCAGTAAAAAAAAAAAAAAAAAAAAAAAAAAAAAAATCAAGGAAGTTTTTTAAGGGAGAAGATTGTTCTCTTTGCTTAATTTGAGTCCATGACTGGCTGTTTCCGCTGATCTGAATGTAAGAAAGAAAAAAAAAAAAACGAGACACTGACGTGACAAATTTCACCCACTTCCTACTCTATAATGCATCCAACATAACAGTCTAATTGTGCTATCACTTAATCATTGACTACTTTAAAGCCACACCAAGTTTAATTTGGATTTATTCTCAGGTCAGGAGGGCAACATCGCCTGTTCCAGCTGCTTACGTGAAGCTTTTCATGAGAACATGTGTGGGTGAGAAGTGTTTCTGCAATGTAATGATTAACCAAGACCAGTTTGTACACATTATTCCTCAGTAGTAAGGAAGCAAATCGGCAGGTAATTATTGGCTAAAAAATCATTGAGCACACTCAATGTGAGAGTTGCAGACCCTGCAGTAGCTGTTTGATTTGATCAGGTTTACAACACAGAGCTCATAAACAATGAGAGATGTGCAGCAGCTCGTGTCATGATCACCACAAAAAAGGCTTAGCAAGTTTCAGTGTTTCTGAGCTATGAGTCACATTTCCCTGTGATGAAACAGCTGAATAAGAACAACAGGATGTGGGTGAAAAGGAAGGGCGATCAGCCAGCGACACAGACCAATAACAGCGAGGCTCGCTGGTTTGAAATAAAGGAAGCTAAAAACAACACGCAGCGGGCCACTAAAATATTTTTTTATCTGCTGCGCGTTCCCAGCACGGTGGTGTGAAAACATCCTGAGTGTGAAATCACCTCAAACCGGAGCGACAATGTGCACAGAGCAGAAACAGGCGGGAAAAGAACGCCTGTAATCCTCGAAAACACCCTGAACCAAAGGTTGTTCTTGCACAACCAACAAACCCCACCCATGCTTTGAAACCTCCGTGTTTGTGCCGCATGCTTCACTTGTCAAGTTGTGTGCCCTCTGATTTACAGGCTGGTTTGACAGTTTCCTGTCAAAGTCTACAGACAACGGGTCACAGCAGAGTGGTGACACCCAGGCTGGAGGGGTTTGTGCGAGGGCAGTTTTGAACGGCTCGTAGCTGCCTGCAGCACCCAAAGGTGGGGTGTAA
This sequence comes from Odontesthes bonariensis, assembly GCF_027942865.1. Lineage (NCBI taxonomy): Eukaryota > Metazoa > Chordata > Actinopteri > Atheriniformes > Atherinopsidae > Odontesthes > Odontesthes bonariensis. Next base: position 25,532,913 of record NC_134522.1, on the reverse strand, counting down.
AGGTGAAACCACAGGATGGGTGGGGTAGTATTCGAGACACCCTGCAGGGTGCTGCATGGGTTCCCAGCGGGATGCTCAAAGTGCACAACAACAGCTTTGAAAGACAAATACATTTATAAACACATCTAGAAAACAAGATAATTAAGACATTTAAATCTTTGCAGTTTGGAGCTTCTAAAAATCTATTTCTGGGCAAAAGTTCCCAGATTTTACATAACGAAGTATGTTTGACTCCTGTTTCAAGTTTTCCCGAAGGGAAAAGTCCATTATGCATTATGTACTTTGTGAGTGAAGTTTAACTGTTTGTTTACTCAAACCTGGCCAATAAAGCCGATTCTGATGTATACCTCACACACAGTCACGGTTCAAGGCCTTTTATATGATCAGTTAGTAATTTTACTTAAATTAAAAAAAATAAAAAAGGTAGAAACCTCATCATGATTATATACCCACTGACCCATGTAAAGACAGCTTAAAAAGAGATATTCAGGCACCCCCTTCCTCCCCTCTTTTAGCTGCACATGACAGCCAGTGAGACACATTTTTCACTATGAAACTGTTCTTTAGGGCTCAGCCAGCGAAATGCAAACAGAGGTCCTCTTTCCCACAGCTGAACAGCCTCTGAGAAACTGTCCGATTTCAAACTTTGGCAAAGTGCCAGATTTCTGCCTCTACGACCTCCAGTTTATCAGACGGGTCACGTTTCTACAGCACGTGGTGGCTCTGAATTGGTTTCCGCCCCTCTGCCCTTCCTGCAGCAGAACTGTTAACCTCCTGTCAGGACACGTCAAGGTGCCAGGCGCTGCCTCCAGAGAGAGGAATGTGTGTGTGGAGGGGAGGGGGAGCAAGCACGTGCTGCAGCAAAGAGGCCACTCCCGAGGCTGGCTGAGGGAGGGAGGGAGAATTTGAAAAAAAAAAAAAAAAAAGGGAACTGCTCTGTGCAGGAAAACTCAAGTCCCCGCCAAGCAGAGCTGCAGACCAAACACAGCAGATGTGTTATTATTGGAGTTCAAATGTGGACGAACGAGTCTGCCTAGAGTCCACGTCTCTAAACATTATTTGGGTCAGAAACCTTCACCCCAGAGATGACACAAGTTGTTGTTTAAAGAAGAACTGCGGTATTTTCAACATTAAGCCTCATTTATGAGTCTGCAATATTTTAGAACCCTCACCGCTTTTTTGATGTTTACTGCTGTCTCCGGTATTTGCCTAATTTTGATTCTTCTCAACCTGCTTCAGAATGGCAAGTCATGTGCATGTCCAAAAAGGTCCGTAAAAGCACCATAAACGTCCGTTTTCAAAATCATCAACTCACCGGAGGGGTTACTGGTGTGCACTGGTAATCCATATCAAATTTTGTTGCGAAAAGTTGCTTCTGTCGTGTTTTATTTGACATTTTGTACTGGATGTTCATTGATATTACTCCGCCACCGCTAAGAAAATAGTGCGAGCATGAACGAACTGCCAAATAAAACACGACAGAAGCAACTTTTCGCAAAGAAATTTGATATGGATTACCAGTGCACACCAGTAACCACTCCGGTGAGTTGATGATTTTGAAAACGGACGTTTATGGTGCTTTTACGGACCTTTTTGGACATGCACATGACTTGCCATTCTGAAGCAGGTTGACAAGAATCAAAATTAGGCAAATACCGGAGACAGCAGTAAACATCAAAAAAGCGGTGAGGGGGGTTCTAAAACATTGCAGACGACTCAGAAAAGAGGCTTAATGTTGAAAATACCAGAGTTCCCCTTTAAGAGCAGGTTTACAAGACAGTTTAAAAAGAAAAACAAGCCACTAAGCAAGCTGTTTGAACGCACATTGGATCTTTATTTCAGCAGCTCCCCCACGAGCCTGTACCAAAATATTAAAGCCACCCGACTCATTTCAAACTGACATTAGTTCTGCAGAGGGCAAGAGGTTTTATCTGCGAAAATCAAGGAGTCAAAGCAAATCAGAAGATGTTTTTCTCCGATCAAAAATCTCCTCGCCGACCTGCAGCATCAGAAAAAGAAAAAGAAATCTCACTGCACAGTTAACAGGTAGTTTTGGTTTGCTTTGGTTTCCGACTGAGAAAACAAATCAAGTATTGCAACCGATCAGGAAGGAGAGGAACATAAAGAAAGAAAGAAAACCATCTCTGCTTTCACCTTTTACGGTTCATTCAATTTACCAGTCAGCATTTCAGGAGAAAGATTCACAAAAATAAACACATCAATTTCTAAATAAGGGTTAACTCATTTAAAAAAAAAAAAAGTACAAAAAGTAGTATTAAAAAAAAAAAAAAAAAAAGCACCTCACCATTCCAAGGCTTTAAAGTAAGTGCTTTGATAAAGTTCAGACAAAAACTGTAGTTTGGTTGGATTATTGCAGTCCGGCACGGATTTGTGCTTAAAAACCATTTTTAAAAGAAGACTGTAAAACAGGAAGTAGGTCCAAGTGGTTTAAAAAAAAAAAAAAAAAAAAAAAACCAGCAACATACAAAAATCGCCTTTTCAAATTCTGCTCGTTGGACCTTGTTTAGGCCAAAATGTTTTCTTTAAAATTTGTATAAATAACTAACTTTGCTATAGCTACATGAAACTTACGGGACTGTATGGGGAAGAAAAAATATATATATATAAAACTGTATGTATATATGCCCTTTTCTGCTGGTGGAACACCAAAAGGTATTTCCTGGTTGGTGGGGTGAGGCCTTGGGCTCAGTGAGGAGGTTGGACTGAGTGTTCGTGGGGATGAGGAGGCGCTCACAGGTTCTTCAGGCGGCTGTACATGTCTCTCTTGCTACGCTCCCCGGCCCAGGTGCGACTTTTGAGGCGAAACTTCCTCAAGTCCTCCTTGAACTCTTCGTGGTGCATGGGCCGGTAGGACTGAGGTTCACACTGGGCCTGCGCAGAAGGAGGAGGACATGAATTCAGAGCACCGAACAACCTTCAAGAGTACGACTGATCCCCTATTAAATTCAGATGTGACAAACTCAAAGAGCAAACGGCTTCCAAGTTTGAGAACAAAGAAGGCAAACGGACCCAAAGTAAGTAAATAAATAAATAAGGAGAGTGGATTTAGCTGGAGTTAACATGTTCTTCGGAACGATCTCTTATAACCTGGAGGAAGGTGAAGATCTAACTGAAAAGCTCCTGAATGGACTATAAACAACAGATCACCAACCTGAAAATGAGGGAAGAAGTCTTTGTATCCCCCCTTGAGGATGTAGAGCTCGGGGTAGTGGAGTTTGGGATACTCGTTCAAAGCGCGGTCTCGCTCCCTGACGAAGCGGCACATTCGAGGGCCGCGCTCCGACGAAAACTCGCAGTGGAAGATGACGACCACTCGTTTCTCTAGGCTGGAGGGGACGATGGGGGTCTTGAGGAGGAAATCCTCCACTTGGTCTTCCTGGTGCAGGTTCAGCGCTCCCTGAGACAACAAACACAAGCCCAGAAAAGCTTAGCTCAGAGAACTGAAAGCCACCCACCCACCACACAAACTGACTTAAGTCTGACACTTTCTGCACCCAGACACTTTTCTACATGTTGACTCACTTTGATGTGTCCGCCTTCGAACTCGTAGGGGTAGCGGCAGTCAATGACGATGACTTGCTCAACTACATGATCAAACTGGTTGGTCAGAGCTGACACCATCTTGAAAACAAAACACAAACAACACGTTTTAATCAAGCAATTAAAAGGCTGTCAATATTTTATCCTAAAATTAATCCGACAGTAAAAAGACACAACGCATGTTCTGTGCTGGCTGAGCATTGTGCAAGGCTGGCGTCCACTCACCATCTCTGAGGTAATGTACTTGAGGTCTTGATGTTTTCCCTCCACTGTTGGGAGTACGAAAGGCTAAAAAGACAAAAGAGGATTCGGAATGCCGTTTCACTTAGTTCAATAAAAGCCACACAGCTGAGGAGTTTTCAGTCTTCCTTACCTTAGTGAAATCACCTATTAGCTCATTAGAACCATCCACCCTGTCGAGCAGCGTTTCAATGTCTGTCTGACAGAAAGACTTGGACCTCTGTAGCAGTGCACTGCTCTGGAAGGAGAGACGGGAAAGGCTTAGGGAGGCAGTCAAAGAGACAATACAAGATAGTCTGTAAAGCCAGCCAAAAGCCACCGAGCCTCACCGACTGTTTCAGCGGCCATTAACAGGCCATTTCATTTGTACCGACAGCAGGTATTCGTTTTGCCTGAAATAACTTTCAGCATTCCAAAGGCAATGGTTCAGTATGACACCAAACATGATTTTAGTCCAACGTCTTTTTGTTCGCAGCTAGTAGCTGATGAGGTGGAGAAGAGAGTAATTCCAGAAAAAGAAGAGCACATCTAGTCTAAAAGGAATTCTCTTGCTCAGTGACATTTTCTGCTAGTTTAATGAGTTTGTGCTCATCCAGATGGAAGAAAGCATTTTTAATCGTAGATGGTGATTTCCACCCAACATTCCAGAAATGTTTCCCCAACTGTAATTTCACCAGCTGTGAGACAACACAGAGGGGGGTTTACATGTGGCATTCTGCTTTGCGTAATGGCATCATGACTCACCATTCTTGGGGATTCAGGGTTTTGCTCCAGGGAAGTGACCTGTGTTCCCGCCACACTACGCCGCCTCTTCACCCTCACAGGCGTGTTTTCATCCCCGGGGCAGTCGGGACGCTTCACAGAGGGACGGGACATCGGACTGGGCATGGAAGGCGAGCGGAACAGGTTTCGTGGCCGCCACCGCATAACAGGCTAAAGATAAAAGAGTAAGGAAAACTCACTTTTGCTTTTCTCAACCTCAACAGAAATCAAGAGGATGGTGAACTTACAGAGTCTTCTCCTATGCGGTCAGCCATCAGTGGGGCAGTGAGCAAACTTGCCATTCCCATCGGCATCCCAGAGTCGCTCTGTAAACAACACGGAAGCATTAGGGCTCGTGTCCACATATGAGAAGAGAGTGCGTGTGGCCTCATTAAGCTGAAAATCTCTACTTCTTTCCACCATTGTACAGTCAGAGCAAAAACTATGCAAGACAAATAAAAGGCTCGTGCCAGTCTCACCTCCATGTTGTCGTCGAGTACGTCCAAAAAGCCGTCGTCGTCGTCGTCGTTCAGAGAGGAGGTGAGGGAGGAGCGTCTCAGAAACATGGGGCTGGAGTCGTAGAGGTCCAGCTGCTGGACTGGAGGAGGCGAGGAGAGCTGGACAAACATGAAAAGGGCAGAAAGGTGTCAGCCTCCTTCTAAAGCCAGGTCACAACCTGCACAGCAAACACGGGCAGATTCTTCACATGCTCGCATACCATGAGAGCCGGCGCCGAGTTGGGACGGAGGGCAAAGGCGTCCTTTGAATGTTCGCTGTTGGAGCGCACGCGGTACCGCGACGCGGGCTTGGATGGTTTTTTAAATTCAAAGCCCTCCTGAAAAAAAATTAAACAAATTCTAAATGACAACAACCAGTAGGTCTGATGGATGAAAACTTAAGCAAAACAAATAATAGTATTACAAAATTTCTGCAGGCATTCATCATTTGTTCCAAATGTAAGCTTTGGTGGGGAAAATGATATCCTCTTGTACCAACCTACTTTTAAACACCTAACATGGACACCGAGACTATTCTAACAATAACTCTAGACTCCAGAATTGTAACCTGAAAGATGCAATGCCGTCGCCATGGTAACATGCACTTTTTAAGTAAATGCAGATAATAATAAGCTCCAATCATGACAATGCTGCCATCTTAAAGTCAAGGAAGGATGGAATAGAACAATACTTTATTCAACCATAACAGGATACTAGGATCCTTCTGTGTATCTTTACTGTTTGTCAGACACTTCAGATGGATCCCGACTGGCACAATATGCATTTGGATTTGTGTTCGTTTTCTCCATAAAGTTGTTAGTATCACAATGTGTTCCATCACAAGGGTAGTAAGAGGTAGCAAACAGCCATGTCAGTTTTCCTAATGCAAGACAGGAGTCTTACTAGCATAAGCGGGACACAACTTGGTTCCATCCAACAAAGTACATGTACTTTTGGAAGCAGAGTTGTTGAACACCTTGTCATTTTGTCCCAAAAACTGAACGCTACCACACTAACATTTACCATGTTCTCCTTGTTGTCGCGATGAGAGGTGGAGGATGTATTCATTTGGGAGGGTTGTTGGCCAAATATTCCATAGCGGTTAGAATCATCTTGCCCCTTCAGAGATGGACTGAAACCAAGGAGCTGGAGCTAGGGGTGGGGGGAGAGAACAGAAGCAGTGGAAAAGGCTCAGAGACAACAAACAACCCGTTCTTTGCAATTGTGTTCCATACTTTTGTGTCAAACTTTTTCAGGTTCTATTTTAACTAAACGTCAAGTAAAACCAGGCCACGTTTGTCATTGTCACCCTGAATGCACACAAAAACAACACGATAAAAACGGCTTACTGGCAATGAGTTGATTCTTCGAATTGGCATCTTCCTATAATTAATAAGAGAGGAAAGGAATGAGCTGCAATCAAAACAAATTAACAGGCAGATGTTTGGTTTTTTGTTCCAGTGAGGAATTAACACCTCCGTTTAACAATGCCGTTTGAGTGAGAGGCCGTAACAACCAAACACGACGTCACTGATTGGAAAGCAACTTACTCGTTAAAAACCCGGCTCGACTGTTGTATGGCCTTTTCAAATCTGTAACAAAACAGAAAAGATGTTAAAGAAGTGTGCAGGAAATGTAGCCAAGAAAGGTCAGACTGCCTTAAAAGCCAGTATCAAAACACTGTACGTTCAGAAACTACAAAGAATCTGGAGCTCTTTTGAAAAACTATGGGGAACGGTTGGACTTGAGGAAGCTGGATGAATGAAAATGGGCGAGAGGTGGTCCTTTGCATTGGAGTAATGCCCACCTGTATGCTAAACAAGGGGAGCTGAGAGCTCAGTGTGCTGCTCAGGGGGATGGGAGAGGAGGAGACGGGATGCAGAGATCAGCTAATCCACCATATGCCTGCCGGAGCCAACGCTGCCAAGCCACTCTTCTGCAAGAGCCCTTTGTTTGCCGAGGGGGGAGCGTGTCCCACTCAAGGCAGACCACAAGAGGGGAAAAGCAGTTGTTCTCTATGGGTGCCCTCATTTCTATAGCATTGATGCAGAAAAACTCCAGCCGCCCCCTCCCTTTTTTCCTATTGAAACAACACAGCATAGGAAGAGTGTGCCAAAATCCAAAGGGGGTGGGTATCATTAAACCCGAGCGCGGGGCACATCCTCCCCCAACCTGAAAAACTCCTAGCAACCCAACAGCTGTAAAAGGAGGAGAATGAGGTCCTCAGCACCCAACACTGCACTAAAGGAACTCACATCAGACAGCAGCAGATGTCGGCAGGGACTCACCCAACCGAGAACTAAGAGGCCACCCATGATCAGACAGCTGAGGATATGCTGACAAACTGGTCAAGATAAGAGTGGCGGGCACAACTGCTGCAAACAAGTTTCACTGGGACCTGCACTCAGTTTAAGGCAAATATTAAGCCCGTATTTGTGCCGACAGAAACTGAAAATAAAGTACACCATCTCCCATGTGATCTTTTCAGAGTCAACAACTGTAATATGATTTTGCAGCACAGCAGACCGTGTTTTTTCCCCTAGAAAACAAAGAAAGTTCATCTCTCAGGGCCTGTTGGCTAATCTGATTAGCAAAACAACATGAGTGAACCAGTCGTCTTAAAGCCAACGGAAGAAACAATAATCCTGCAGATGAGAAATGGCGCTTGGCTCAGCTGAACTCATGCATAGGGTGGGGAGGTGGGGGCTCAGAGGGGTGAGAAGAGGGGCAACGCTCACAAGTTGACTTATCAGATAAGACAGGGGTGGGGGGGGTGGGGGGGGGGGGTGAGGTGGACAGTAGAACTTACGTGTCCTCCACTTCATCATCTGAAGGGCTGGGGAGATCCAAACCAAGGCCTGAAGGAGGAAACGCACATTTCATAAATTGATAAATGACAAACTATCAGTTAAAAAAAAATACAATTGTCTTTGACATGATATTTTATCATTTTTAAATAGCAGGTAAACTAAAGGATTCAAATTGGAAAAACTCATAAAACGCCTTGATTAGTACAATTAACAATCAAAAATCCAGAGCCAATAAATCACATGAGACAAGTTAAGAGAAAATCCTCTCAACTGATACGATGTAGTGATCAACATTTTGGCCTGACAAGTAAACATTCTTAGTTTTCTGATAAATCATTTAAGTCAAGCATTCCTACAAAGATTAAATAAACCACTGACAGACCACAGCTAATGTTAAAGGCATGCGTGTGAAACCAGGAGCAATAAGTTGACATTAACCTCTTTTTGTATCAATGCTAATAGCATCAATAAACACACACAATGGAAATAACCGGGGGCTCACCAGCATCAGATGAGACGTCAGAGGCAAAGGAGGGAACCTTCACAAGGGGGGGAAGCTTTCTCCTTTTCGGGGTATCACATTCGCTGTGTGGCTGTTCGCTTAAAAGGAAGAATCATATATAAATGAGTGATGTGAGCACAAGTCAATTTTCCGCATGCCAAGTACGAGTCATAATAGACTAATAAGCTTTATTTATCTCTTGCAAAACTTTAAACGTAAAGCGTGTGAGCTAAAACACACAGTTTCAATAATAGTACCTTCCGAGGCCAGCTAAATTGTTCATGTCCAGAGCTAAATTGGTGACTGGAGACAGCACCGCCGCGGGTCCAGGGGAGAACAGATTCCTGCAGTGCGCGGTCTTTGTGCTGAGGTCCGGCAGAGTGAGCGAGGAGAGCCCGTGGATCGCATCGGGCCTTCTTTTAAAAGCGGCGTTAACGGGACTAGTGCTGCCAATGGTGGACTCCATCTTTTTCTAGGTATCCAATCTAGACGAGTCTTACAGGCGGTAGTATTTACTGGTAGATTTAATCAGAACTGCGAGTCAGAAAATGCCAATTAGCAACGCGGTCCAAACTACACGCTAACCCGGAAACTAACCAGTCAGCTAGCGAAAATATAACAAAACATTTTTTTAAAAAACGATCCGAAAGTGATTCGGTGGCTCCGAGTGAAATAAAACTTTCATCCGGCCTGGTTATATTACTAGAGCCACATAATTGTTGTTTATGTCTGAGAGCTACTGCGCAGTACGTTCTCTCTGACAGCCCCCTGGTTTCTGAGAAAGACCGTGAAGCTACTTGTATTTATGTTCAAAATAGAAGCCCAGGAGCGGCAAATTTTTGGCCAATCAGGGCCATTGTATCATCCTGCAAACCAATCAGCGCTCCCAACGACTCTCTGTTGTTATTTCCTTACCGGATGGGGACGAGCAGGATGTGACAAAACACTTTAAAATGTTCATGTCTTTTGTCCTCAAACTGTGAGATGCGAACTTTTTTTTATACTTTTATATTATGCATTTTGAAAAACGCGCGTTTAGAGTGTTTGTGTGAAGTAATTTTCCGACAGTAATTTAACATAAAAATCGTCCAAAGTGCTGCAGAAAAATGTTTGTGGATACAAGTCTTTGTTCATCAGCATAAATAAAGATACACTGATGTAATCATAATCACTTAAGTGCTGTGGAAATCAAACAAACTGACATAAAGATTTTAAAATCTTATTCATGTTAATAAAGCAATATTCAAAGGTTTTACTTATCTCTACAGTTAAAATGTACTTTAGGTATGACAGTCAGTAGTGGAGAAAGTAAAAATATTCTGCTACAAGTAAAGGTTTTTCATTTAAATAGGTTAATAAAGAGGTTGAAAAAAAATTAAAACATTATTTCTATTGAAATTCAGAGATATCAGAGAAGTGCAAAGTGGCATAAAGATTTTAGACAAAGTTCCTCAAAATTCTAACTTACTTCAGCTCTTAACTTAAGTTTTTACATTTCACCAGTGCAGATACCAAGAGCACAAAAACACAACATGAGTCCTGTAGCATAAGCACAGCCTTGTCCTCAAGAAGAACCTCCTCAATCTCTTGTGACTTCATCATTTGTGTGCTAAATGGCAGACAAGCTCATTTGCCTCCCACGCAAAGTAATTCAGACAAAAGAAATCAGTTCCTCGCCCGTGTAACAGGGTGCATATGTATGAAGGACACAGGGCACATTGAGCTGTGGTATCTGGTTGTGATTGCCCCATGCAGGGCAAAGTTCTGAGAGTTTCTAATTTACAGAACAACTGGCTTGTAAACAGTTCAACCAGACAGAGGCTGTCCAACTGACAAAACAAGACAGCTGTTACAAGTAAAAATGCATTAGTATTCTGCCTGAGGTTTGTAAGAGGCTTCTCGATGTTTTTCTGCATATTTGAAATAGTCTGTGTTTGATTACTTTTTTAAAAGTCTTCTAAAGGAAAGTCCAGCTTTCTATAAACACCTTTTTACAGTGCTGAAGGCAAAATTAGGCCAAATTTATCAAGAGGGGAGCACCCATTTTAACACAACAACAGTGCTTTAGTGTTCCAACAAGATGGTCTTTCAGCATCATTTTCAGCAAACCTGTTAATGTGAGCAGAGGGAGTGTACCGACCTCTCGCTTGTGGAGTAACCACTGTCCAGTGAAGCACTCTTTGTTCAGCTGAAGTATCCATGAGATTGGCATTGCAAATGTAAAAGAGGATTAATGAACTACCCCAGAGAGGTAAGAGCACGAGCCTGTGACTCCCTGCTCCACACCCCACATCTGAAAAGGACAGACAAAAGGGGGAAGGTGACTCACACCAAATAAAACCACCTCAAATCCTGACACCCTCGGTTTCCACCAAACCTGCACTCACACCAACAGCCAGATGATAAGATCAAAAATCTGCTTTTTATTTTTTTTTTTACTGCAAATCAGGTCATCAAGATCGCATTGAACCTGAAAAAAGAGAGAAATTCATGGGCAATGGCATTACACAAAATCTGTTACATCTGTACAGTACTTTCACTTTCAAACTTACTTGACTTGACTGTAATTCATTCAACTGATAAACGTGATGTCATAAACAGAGATAAGAAGGACCCTAACAATAATACACAGAGATTATGTTGATCTTGTTAGTTTATTGCTGATTGGTGCAGCATGTCCGTACTGTTAGGGAAAATTATGTACCGATACTTGACCTGTAACTGTACTATCTTTAATTAAAATTAGCTATACATGCGTTTATTGTCTTTTTTTTTGTGGCTGTCACTTTTTTAAATTTATGTCAGATCAGTAGTAAACTCTTTTCTGCAGGTTGCTGTTTGTGTTAGAATGTGATATGGTGTAATTAGGACACTTATAACTCTTCATTCTCCACAAACGATCTCATGGCTAAGTTGCACTGTTTTCAAACACACTATTTACAGTAGTGATTGGCTGTAAAACTACAGGGGATGGAGGCTTTTCTCACAATCACAAGCACATAACTGCCATTTTATTGTCGTGTGAAGTCTCGTGAGGCTAATTGGACCATCAAACTCTCCACTGAGACCGAAGCAAATGAAATTCTCCTCAGCTAAGCTGATGTCATCTTAAGACTGCACACTTGAATAAAAAGTCTAAGGGTTCTTAAAAGACGCGCAGCAAATAAGCACTTTGAACACAGAGATGTCTTCTAATTGGTGTCCAGGTGGTGTTTTTTGGAAATATCTTACAGATCTGGCCAATCTCGAGTCATTGTCAGTTTGTCTTCAGTTTCCCTTCTCCACATGGTTATGAAGTTGTGAAGGTGTTGCTTATTTTGGAGACATCAAAGTGAAGAAAATTAGAAAAGGGGATTGTGTCATATTAAGTCAGCGTTTGGCTTTCTGTCGTCCATTCTCACGCTCTCATTAGTAGCATTGAACAGCAAATCAGAGTGAGCTCACCAACAGAAAACAAACTGATGAAATGTGTAAGCTGAAAAAACATAAAGAAGTTGACAGAGTTTGATAATGTTGATGGTGCTCACACACCAAAAAAAACAGAGAAAGACGTGCACAGACGCTCCAGAAGTGCCGTGGGGCCGAGTGTCAGTTTGGTTTAACTGCCCAAAGAGAATCAAAATGTTAATTCCACGTTTTCTACATTGAGCTTTGGCTTCAATGAAGAGTGACATAGGATTTTTATTTAAGTAGCAATGCCAAAAAGTCAAGATAAAAGATGTGTAGTCTTGCATTCATCATACTAATTCATAATTCATTAAAAGTACCAAAAAAAAAAAGAGCCAAAGCAAACCCAGACAATCGTAATTTGGCCCATTAAAAAAAGCAGTAGGCTACAATAAACTTTAAAGAAACATTCAAGAATTTCTAATTCTTTGCTCTTTGGCTCCCTCTACAGCTGTGGGGTGTGACACTACTGTCAGAAAAACACATTTTTATGTGAGCCCTACAAATCAACAGTCATTTACATAAAAATGTTTTCACGGTGAAGAAGCCACATTAAAAGCTCAGTAAAATGTCAAGCATCCGTAAGGCAAAGTGATGTGGTGCTGGGCTGGAAACCAAAGTCGTGAACATGTTTGCTCAGCCCCTGTGCGCTCTGGGCCAGATTCAGGCCCAACGTGAGCTTCAAAACAAGTCAGGAGCATACAGCTTTAAAGATCACACACTTCTCTAGAGTTGCTTTAAGTATCAAAAGTTGTCATTATTGACATATAGTAGAAAGACTTCAGCCAGTTATATCATTACAGAATTGTATGGAAGAGGGAGTCAATTAAACTACTTTGTTCATGGCTTTGCAGTTTAATGCCTAACAATGAATTACTTCTTTGTAAACCATAATGTTGGATGTCAAACTTTAATTTTAGTTTAAAATGTAGTTCTGAAAAAAAAAATTGTACGAATTGCTTTCTTCAATATAACTTCCATTTTGATGTTAATTATTCAACCCATACTCAAGTGCAGTGTAAGATCGCAGCCTAAAGAAGAAATCAGTGGTCAGTGGTCAATGAGCGGCTGATTGGACACTCATGACCATTTGCATTTTGTGGAAATGCATTGTTGCAGCAGCATTAACATTAACACTAGTTCAAACATTTCATTAGCACAGTGACAGCTCCATCACAAAGCACGCAGACGGTAACATGCATGGACAGAGGAGACCTGACTGTTACCTCAACCACCAGCCTGACACCACAGACGAGCTCATTAACGACACTGTTCACTTGAGGAATCTATTTCAGCGTCATATGTGTTCTGTGGTGTCAACACGAGTCTTTATGGCCCTGTAACTTAAGCGGGCAGAACTAAACATTTCATTGCTGTGCTCAGTCCAAAGACAGGTTGCATGAGATATATTTCTATCCTTTTGTCTCACTATTTTATAGCCATGCCAAAATAAAAATACAAACTGTGTGACACACCAATCACAGATTCACCCACGAATGCAGCTAAAATTTGTTAGTTGGATCTCTTGCTAAAAAGGAGGACCAGCATTAGTAATTAATTATAAATATAAACAAAGATTATTGATGAAAGGATACAAGCAATTGAACTGACAAACAGTGTATTTTCAAATCCAGGTGTTCTAATGAATTTTATATATTTTACTAATATTTTAATTATATTTTTAACATGAAACATTATATTTTAATCATGATTTAATAATTAAAGATTTTCAAACAACTTTTTATCACTTCCTTTCTAATAAAAGAAACTGATACATCTCTAATGTATGTGAGTTTTGAGTTCAGCTTGGTTTAGTTTAGCCCTATAAAGACCAGAATGAGAAGAAAAATAGCTCATTTAGATTTTACTGACTAACATGCTATAACTTGTTGGTTTAATCCATACACAGACCAAGTTGTGGATTTAAAGGGAGTTGCATGCTGGAATATTTCTTGCCAGACAAGAAATTCCTCCCAAAATCACAGCTTAAAAGGCTTAAGTGCATTTACCATTGTTTGAGCAATTTCTGATGTCAACACAGCGCCAAAAGGGAAAATTCACATGTATGCAAAGTTTGACAGTGGGTGGGCCTAATGTTTGGAATTGCAGCAATAACCAGTCTCGAGTTCATACACGTGATTAGTAAGGTGATCTGATCAGCAGACGCCTCCACTGCAAATTGAAAAAGTTTCAACGTTTTCACTGCAAATGCCATCAAAGTGAAGAAATGGACCCAGAATTCAATTCAGCAATGCAAGACGTCGCCTCATTCAAAGTGAATGTGAAGCGAGTCAGTTGACACCTGAAATGTGTATGAGTGAATCTGGCCTAACTGTTTACACATGTATTTCCGGCAAGCTATTACTTCACTGCAGTTTCCAACAATAGACATTGCTACAGAGAAAATGGTACCACTACACCGAAGGAATAGCACTCAAAGAAGTTGTACAGGAAATATAATATGCAGCCACAACTACACATTAAAAACTTATGTCTCACTTTCAAGCGCTTTATGATATTTTTGTATAATTTACAATAGTTGTAGCTTCTTGGGTTTTGGCCTCTGTTCGCAAGGTCAAAAAATTAATTATAAACCAAATGTTACATTTCTGTCTGTGAAGATGAAATTGAACAACTAGCATATAATTTGAGGCTCAGACTTATTTTTTCTATGCTTCCAATGTTCATGCTAGGCTAAGCTAACCAGTTTAGCTAGCTTGGCAAACCAAAAGACATGGGGGATCACTGCATTTGCTGTTGAATTATGAGTCATCTTGCATTGCATGTCCTGCTTTTGTCTCATCTGAATTTTTTTTTGTTTTGGTGGTTAATAATTAAAATAATTGAGGTACATAAAACTGAAGTATTAGTTAATTTCTTTTCCACAGAGATGGTTGAAAAACTAGAGCCACGTCTACCTTGATTAAACAAATCTGCATTTTGGCTAGATCAAACCCTCTCAGTCATCAACTGAATCATTAATGATCTGAGAAAGTCCTGCTAAAATCATAACCCTGTACAAGTAAATCTCAATCTCATCTGATGACTTCATAATTATCCACTCTACAGAAGAATGATGGGTACATATGTGTGGAGACGATCAGTGAGCCACTGCTTCCCCCATCCACGTCTAGGATATCTATGCATACCGGTGTTCCCTTTCATTCTCTAGTAGCGTCAGCACAGGCTCTTTGTAGGTATAGCTCAACTCCTAACAGTAGGTACCCTCCTAACAAACACCTCCAGGTGCCGGTCGAGGAGGAATAAGTAAACATCTGCTGTGCTAATGGACTTCAGCTCAGAGTGAAAGAGCTCCAGCCTCTGGAAATGAATTCTGGAGGGAAAGAGACAAAAGATGAGGAGGGGACGAAGACGGGAGGCTGCAGTTTGTGGGGGTTAATGAAAGGAAGGAGGAGGAGAAGGTGGGGGTCTATAGATTGAAGTGACAAATCCTGACAAGGCTGCGAGTGCTTTTACATTTTTTTTAAGCTACATTGGAGAAAAGGGAGGAAACGTGGGGTTAAGGGTTTAAGGGAGGCAAAGGGAGGGAGAAATGATTTCCTTTTGTTTTTCAAAAAACTTTGCACAGCACTTAGAACTGCTTGTTTGTGCAAAAACATGCCATAAAAAAGGTCTCGTTATTAGTATTCATTAAATATGAAAGAAATAGATTTTTTTCTAATACAGTGCTAAATGATCTAATTAAACAGTATTCCTGTCTAAGCGTTTCATTTTAATAATACCACAGCACAAAACACAAGCAAACACTGAAAATGAAAGGGTTAAAAATGGTTAATAATGTAAGGAGGACCACAGTGTATACAGACCAAAGGTGTTCTTTAACTATGAGTAAAAGTTGTCACTGTTTCATAGATTTGGACACAGTTTAACGTCTCTTCAAAAGTATGATAAAAGAAAGTAATCTCCACTCTCTATCTCTCTATAAATTCATAAATGCGAAAATTTAACAAATCCATAAATGAATTTCGTGCCTATGTGTTAAGCAGCTTGTTAAGAGTTTGCTTTCAGGTTCAAACTGAGGGGGAGAAAACAAAACAAAAACCTGCCACTGAGTAAAAATTTGTGTGTAAATGCAATCAGTTGCTAAAAGCCTTTCAGTTAGCTGATCTTAATCTATGCAGATTACTGGTGACCCCAGCTCAGGTCACCATTATCAGTCACTGTACTCGTCACTATATGTTTACTGTAAATTTATTGTGTATAGGACAACTAAGGGGTTTAACAGCTGCAGTTTCTGTCCTTGACTTGTACATACTGAGATTTCTGCAAACTTTCTGAATCTTTTAACAATGTTATGCTTTGAAGATGTTGAAAGACCAATGATCTTCACAATCTTCCACAAAGAAATATACACATTTTTCTTAACAGACTGGTTATTTTTGAGGGACTTTGGCAAAAGCAGTGAACCACGACCCATCCATGCTTGGAAAGACTAAAACTTTAGTTGATGCTCCTTGTCTACCCAATCCTGACCCCCACAAGCAGGTTCTATAAACTTGTCCGCCTTTCTTTCTCCCTCTCCTAACTCTTTTGAGTGTGTTGCTGGCACTGAATTCTGGATCTGATCAAATTTTCAAAAACAAAATAGTTTTTCAATGAATACACGGAAAGAATAACTTGTTTGGACTCTGTTTCTGTTAAATCAAAGATTGCCATCCATGGTCTTATTTTGAAATGTAAAAAACTGTACTGATGAAACATTTTTATAGTCATGATGTGACAAAAAATAATATGAATAATAATAATTGTTGTTGTGATGATTAAATAAAGTGTTCATTATAAAAAAAACAATAATTCAAAAATCCATTGGTCAAAATCAATACACAAATTCTCCGTTCATATGGGTGCAAATTTAAACACGCATTGGTGCAGTTACTTTCTGACATTATGGTTCCGTTTGGTTTTCTTCTGCTGTGAAAAAGAAAGAAGAAAAATCCCTGCTGACAACACCTGCACTCACACATTTACCAGCATGACACTGCATTGAAATATTCAAGTTGAAAGCTTATTTTCACTGTGCTCCAGCCTGAGTGTTCACTCCATCACATCCTCCCGCTTTATATTTGCAGCCCACACTTGCTGCTGAAGAAAAGAATGACATCTATTTCAGATATAAAGCCTCTGCCCTTCCAGAAGTGAGAAGGTTCCTTTGTTTGCCTGCTAATGTGTGACTGATGGGTACGTACGTGTGCGTGCATGTGAGTGCATGTGTGCGCTCATACATCTTGAAAATTGCACCGAAAGCAGCTGGCAGCAGTTGGGCTGCCCATCTGTCAGAGGCAGAGCTGGGGCCTCATTTCTACAGGATCAGACAGAATGTTATTAATCATGTATGAGGTCATGGATTAAAAGTTAATAAGTTCCACAAGTATCAGAGGCAGTGTTATTAAATGTTCATAAACCCAACAATTAGCAGCTCTTGGTTCTAATGTCCCTGATGATTGATCCCTTATTAATACTGGGGTAATGAAGTCTAATGTCACGGGTCTCTGCAGGGGTTAAACATCCTGTTCAGAGGACATTCAGAGGCGGGAGAACACTATCTCGAATTGCTCAGACTACACTGACTTATTGACAAGCATCAATCATTTTAAGAGCATCTTAAGGGGACTCAAACATTAAACAAATGGCTGTGATTGCTGTCCCAATTCAATTTTTTACTCAGTCATTTTTATCACGGAGGGGTTTTGCAGGCTTAAGGACAGAATCATGGTAATAGGCCTGCAAAATGAACTAACTCATGATTTTTATTTAAAGAATTTGTGGCCTACAAATGAAAAAAAAAGAAACATTTTGTAGAGCCGCAATAGACATATATCCTTTAACCACATTGAATGAATCAAATTAATCTGAAGGCTACCTGAAAATGTTTTCCTACAGTTGCAGAAAAGATGGCACATTTTGATTCATTCATTCATTTATTGATTCATTTCAACACAGGACTGTATAAAACAATGTTTATAAAGTAAAGTTGATCAAAACAGCTGCAACAAAAATGACTTCATGGTTCATTTATAGTATGGTGCCATCTGCTGGGACTTTTGGTCACTACACAGACACAGATAATACAAAAACAGGGTATTTCTAAATGAGCAAGGTGGCACAGAATGTAAGATCTAAGTATATACACACAAAATTGTAAATGTTTAGATGGTATATTTTGCCTTTAAGTTAATGAGAAAATGGTATCAGGACAGTGTCTGATGTTTTCTTTTCACCTGACCACATGAAGGCAGTGTTGACTCCAAATCAGCTCCAACCTTCAGTTTTTAGCTCTAAAAAATTTGAAAAAAGGAAATATCATGTTCATTCTGTGTTACTGAAAATTAACCCCACTGTCATAAGAAATAACACAACACCATGATAATCTAAAGTCATATTTATTTGGGAAGGCAGAGCTCATTAACAAACAAACCAACTTTATTTAGCTTTAACCCCATATCCAACACTAAGCTTTGGTTTGTGGACTTTCGGCTGCATGTGAGTCATATACTTAGTAACAAACCACCACAAAAACCTAGCCCCAGGGAATTATGGGCAAGGTTTTGGACTAATTACACTCACTTGTGTTTTATACAAGGTATAAATGTGACTAAATCGTATCTAAGTGCTGAAACGATGGAAGCAGGTCAGTCACAAACGCTAAAATATCACCTCGTGATTTATGTTTCTGAGCACCACCATTAGTGAACTTTATAAACATCAGAGGGCTCAGAGAACAAACCTTGCCAAGTTGCTATGGAAAGACCAAACAGGGCAACGCTTAGATTGATGTGAGCATGGGCTTGAGTTACCAGTTCTAACCTCATTCATATGAACACAAATGAGACTTTATTAAAGGATAAGACCGGTTTTTTGACATTGGGCCCTTGATTTCACATTATAACATGATGTTCTACTCACCCCTGCTTGTTGTTGGTCATTTGGAGCTGTTCCGAAGATATTCGAGAGGCGTCTGGCTGCTCTCTTGAGATATTCGGCCATGAAACGGTTTCCTATGGGCAAGCTTATACAGGCACAAACTATGCTGTTTATAATTTATTAATTACTGTACACTAGCACTGATAACGTGGAGATGCGTCGCTTACTTAAAAAAATCCGGGTTACTAATTTTGAATTTTAGCCGAATGAATAAATAGGCAGCAGGTCTGTGGGCTGTCTGTGGTAGTAGCACGACGATGACGTCAGTAACACCCACTTTACGACAAAAATTCAAAATTACAGTAACCCGGATTTTTTTAAGTAAGCGACGCACCTCCACGTTATCAGTGCTAGTGTACAGTAATTAATAAATTATAAACAGCATAGTTTGTGCCTGTATAAGCTTGCCCATAGGAAACCGTTTCATGGCCGAATATCTCAAGAGAGCAGCCAGACGCCTCTCGAATATCTTCGGAACAGCTCCAAATGTTCAACAACAAGCGGGGGTGAGTAGAACATCATGTTATAATGTGAAATCAAGGGCCCAATGTCAAAAAAACGGTCTTATCCTTTAATGTTTCACTGCAGTCAGGTGTCACTCTGTCAATTATGATGCTTTCAATACAAAGTTGACGACTTTGACGCCTGAGATTCTCATATCATATCATAGGTTGTGGTGAAGGTGGCCATATTTGACTGGCATTTTGGCTGCCATGCAAAGGGAAAAAAACTGGGAAAAGTCCCAGAACTCCCGAGCAGTTCCAGAAGTGTGATGTCACAGTCATAGCCTTTAAACACATTCCATCTTAGAAGGTAACTACTGTATGACATTTTCAACTAATAACTACAATTGATAAGAAGTTATTCTGAATTCAGTCGATCCACAGCAAGCAATTGTTCCGATATCGTTTAATTTCTTAATGATTTAGTTTTCAACTGTCTGTTAATCAAGTTTTACAGACACGGTTCCTCCTATTCAGGTATGTTCATGCAAAGATAAACGGTATACCTCTCAAATAATCTCAAACATAAGAACAACTTTAGTATGGGAATACAACTGGTAATGTTGTGTGTTAATGGTATCTTTTTAGATCAAATGGAGACAGGAAATGGACCCCACATCGGTGCCGATCAGAGTAAGATATTCACTCTTCATCTCACATAGATTTTAATTGCATTTCACCTGAAAATAAGTCTCAAAGCAAGACATGTCTTTTTGATATATAATCATGGAACCAGGTAAATATTGATATATACAGATCACTGTTCATTAGAAGTCCTGAAGGGGGTGCTGGAGCAAAAAAAAAGTCAAATCCAGACCTCACCCTCTGCATGAAAGGTACTACCTCCAGTAGGGGTCCTTAAGCCTGATTCTTACTCGGCGCAACCTCGCTTTGACCCATTCTTACTAGCTGGTCGCAAATGGCGCAAACGGTCACGTGACCCAAAATTCCGCCACGCCCCCCGTCGCAAGCTAAAAAATCCTCGCGCGTCGCAAGGGCGCGCACACAACTTTTTTTCTGACTTCGTGCGAGCTCAACCAGAAACAGCTGACCAAGAGAAAGGAAACATGAACACTGCAGAGACCGCGGTGACCGAGAGGGTGCGCCTCTACAAACATCTGTACGACACGTCTATGAAGTTACACTGGGACAACGTTTGACAAAGTTCGTCTTGTTGCAAAGGACGAACATTCCACCTTCTCTTCTGTTTTTGCTGCAGCCGCTTAGCTCTGAGATACATATACAGTTCTACACCCAGAGTAAATTCATTCCGCATCAGATGTGCCAGCCTCTGCTGACGTGACACCACAGGTGGCATTGTGTATGCTTTCTTCGTATGCTTTTCTTCGTCCGGTTCTTCAGCTTGTTTCCTCAACAGTGACGCCCGCTGGTCTGGAGAGAACTGCAAATGTGACGCATACTCGGCGCAAACTGCGCTTATGAGCTGAAGGAACTGTGAAGGGGCTGGCGCTTTCGATGACGTCATTAATGGTTCTCGAGCCAGAACAGTTGCGCGGTTAACCGAGTAAGAATCAGGCTTTAGGCAAGACCCCCTTACGCTACCTGTCTACCTGGGACATGAGTGTAAATCGCTTTGGATAAAAGTGTCTGCCAAATGCACAAACATAAATAATCATGAAAAATCTGTGTTTTGATGACAACTTTCCATGTAACGTGGGTCCAAAAGACATCTGGTTCATGTCTCCAAATCATTTTGCGAATTCAGTAGAGGTATATTGTCATCCAATAATCCAGGACATAGACTGCTTTAACACAGACTGAAATTTTTTCTCAACCCTAATGGGTTTAGGTTTAATGCCTAACCTTAAAACACAGACCCTTTAAATGTGAGGTCTGGTCCTTTCTAGGTCTTAAAGTCAGGTTAATACAACTCCAGATCAACAACCACTTCTGATACATTGGACAGTCATTTTTGTCGTCAACAAAATCAAAGCCAAAATACAAAAGCAGTAGATGCTGGAGTCAATCGTATAACAGTGAAAAGGATTAGCGACAGAAATGAAGATGGTAAGAGGCAGTCAGATGCTGCTACAACTGCACTGTTTCCCAGTGCCAGTCCTCAGGCCTCACAGCTCTGTATATATTACGTGTCCTTGCTCCCACACACGATCCAAATGTTTAGATCAGTTCTTCACATCTTTATCAAACTCTGCACAAGTTGTATGATTACTCATTTATTTGAATCAGATGTGTTGGAGAAAGGAAACGAGCAAAACATGCAGAGAAGAGGGGCCCAAAATGCCAAGAACCTTTCACTCAAGTTGAGGTCTGGACTTTGACGGGCCCATTGCAACAGACCTTTCAGACGCTGCTTTACAGATGACATGAGGCGTTTGTGCTGATATGCTGTGTTTGCTTTTCTCCAAACGTGCTGCTGAGCATTATGACAAAACATCTCCACTTTTTCTCATCACCTTAGTTTATTTTTTTAATGCAAAACCTTACAAAACGACAACAGAAATTTTTCTTGTGTGAAGGGAGATTTTTTTTTTTTTTTACTTGTCTAAATAATCTTTTAGGAGCAATTCTTCAACAGTGGCTTCCTGCAATTGAGGCTTTCGCACGAAATGATCTGCCTGATGATCAAGTGTTCGAGTTGGTGGAATTTATAATGGATAACGACCTGGAGGATGAAGCCATTGATCTAATGCTGCAATCTGATGAGGGGCTGGAACATGGCAATGCCAATGATGACAATGACGGCATTGCTGAAGACCATCAGGTTGGTGAGGAAGCTCAGGGGGCTGACGATGAGCCTCAAGCTGTCGATGACTTCAATCAGGCAGACGATCCACTTCGAGGAGGATCTGGTGGGCCAAGAGAGGATGAATTGTCTGAAGTTTTCTCTGACAGTGGGATCGATAGTGAAAGTCAAAGTGACAGTGAGCACTCATACAGCCTACTGCTGGGACATTCCCAGAGGAGGCCTATGGAGATTGATGATGAGCGGGATGATGGCATGGAGCAGATGAGCAGTCAGAGTTTCAGATCGTGGGACCGATCTCATAACTCCGTCTCCAGCAGCGACACCGACAGTGACACAGATGAAGAAGACGCAGAGTCAGTGCGTCAGAAGAGAGCAAGAGGGGAGGACGAAGAGGAGGATGGGAGAAGCAGCAAGCAGTTCAGACACTGAGAGAAGTTTGCTGCTAGAATGTCACAATTACACCTCAGCTCCAGAGGTAGGTTAGCAATTTTCTTTACGCATATAAACTAAATTAGCCATTTGTTTTTGTTAATTTTGGAAGAGTGGTGCATTTTTTGGAAGTTGTTTGAGAAGATTGGCCAACTTTGAAGCTGAGAACTTTGCTCCAACCAACATCACTGACTGTCCACTTGCCTTTTAACATGCAGTTTCCTTTGTGCAACACTTCAACAACAGCATTAAGACTGCATCACCTCTCCTCCACCTACCAGGCTCCAGGCCACATAAAGCCCCCGACAGCATCACTGTTGCTCAGAACACCAACACCTCCCCACATCACTGATACACCATCCACCGGCAAACCAACATCCCATTGGCTTCACTTCTCCTCAAAATGCCGGCATCCAGCCAACATCAAATGCCCACCCAAGGTCACCGCTTCTCAACCGACAACGCAACATCCAGCACCGTCGACATCGCTGCGGCCTGATACCAACCCGCTGCTGCACAAGCATCTGGCCAAGATCCGGCACTGGTCAACCACCTGCCAAAACCCAGCCAACATGACTCATGTTCTGCATCATCACTGATCATAACAATGCAGCATTCCTGGTACTCCATGCCCCAGTGACACACAATGATTAATAAAAGGGTTTCCTTATAATATTTGTACATTCAGTATGATCACTGATATAATTAACAATAGACTTATTAGCATTGAATCTAAAGCAATTTCGCACTAAAATACACATTTAGAACCACAGTCCTTACTGGTGTTTCCTGGATTTTCTTGTCCAAAGCCAACCAGAAAGTGACACTGGTTAGTAAGGCTAACCTTTAATATCATGTCTCAGTCTTAAAAAACATATCAGACTTTTTTTTTTTTTCAAGTTCTAAGATCTTTAGAATCAATATAGTAACTGATAAAACTGTCTGCCTATTACTTAGTTAAACACATAATCCAATGTTTCTGAATTTTTTTTAAAATGATTGTCGTTCAATAATTGAAACAAAAATGGCGATTGGATCCTACATGGGATCAGATTCCAGCAAAACACCCGCTTGTTAAATAGCAGATCATGCACCCAGCAACTGAAAAACTTTTAATGAACATCTCCATTTTTTTCCCTCCATCATTTGACTGTTTTAACAACCAAAAAAACACTGAACTGATTAATAATTGAAAATGAAATAAAGAGAAATAAATAACAGTGACGCAAAGACTGTGTCCAGGTAGCAGTCACTAATAACAGAGGGAGGTCCTCACATAAAACACAACGTGGCGAACATTTAATGTTTATATCAACGGTTGGTTGAATATGCTTTTGGAACTTGTTGTTTAATGTGTTTTTTGTGTGTGTGTGTTTTAGATTTAAAGAACCAGCACAAAGGAGGTTCACATAAACAGCACGAACTTGGAAGCCATTTAATAAAAGCGTAATGTCTAAACTGCGGTCCTGTTCTGGGGAGGGAGTTTCTCACAAATGATTATATGGGGTTTGAAAGACAGGTCACAGATAACTATATATATATTGAAGTAAAAACAAACAAAAAAAATAAACCTGATTAAACACACTCCCTCCCCAGAGTCTATGGGCGATTTTTGTAAAGTAGCATGAACTCTGGGGTCCTAAGTGTGATCCACAAAATGAAAGCAGTTTAAATGAAAAACAGCATCAATAACAGAACAGCAGAGAGACCATTTACATCAGAAACAATCAGACATCCTTCCCCCTACAGTTCCTATGATGCTTGAAGAGAATTCATTCTTCATACAGCCCCTCTTAAGAATGCATAATATTCCATTTTAATACATTTTCACAAATATTTGCAATCAAGGATATCAAATGTTCGTAAACACTTGCATAAAAACCAACATAACTCTGTGATTTCACAGTTCTTCTTCATAAGACCTTCTTCCCTATGTCATTTACATGTAATCGTACAGCCTGTGTTACTTCTCATTGGACCCTATTTAGTCCTTAATAGTGCATCATACTTAGGAAAAATTCCTGATCCACTGCCCTCTTTTTAGTTCATGTCTGTTTCTACTAGAAAAGAAAGAAAAAAGAAATAATCTTTGCCACATGAATTCGAGTGACAGTGCTGAGACACCGCTGACACCTTTTCACAGCAGCCGTTGTAACATGTCACAGCGAAGAAAGCCCAAATGTAATTTAAAACCTCCTCCAAAAAGACAGTTTCAAGCTTTCAATTTGAGTTGAAGCAGCAGCTGATCTCTTTGTCTTAATTCATGAAAAAATAAATATAATGTGTACCATGCAAGTTTTGGGATTTCCTATTTGCCAGCCATTTCTTGGCCATATTAAAGTTAATAGTTTGTAATAATAAGTGAGAATGTGTGGTAAAGTTGAAGATAGCAACCATTTGAAATACTGTCCACCCATTATTTAGCAACAAATATAATCTATGCTGTAAAACGAAATTAACCGTCGGGGAGAAAATATTCAGCTTTGACTTCACTCCTGAGACAGCGAGTTTATTGATGTTTTCTGCCTTCATTCATCCCAAATTTGCTTCGCCTCTTCATGTTTTCCCTTCTATGATGAGGATGATTCTCATGCTCATGCTTGATCCTCCATTTGTCAAAGATTTACCTTCAAACTTTTCCCAAAACAGCATACACAACCACTGAATCTCCCACTTTCTTCTCCTCTGAACAGGAATCCTCTACTTGCCTTATTTGGTGGAAGGTATTCCTAACGGTGCAAGATGGCCGCACCGGTACAGCTGTTGTATTGTGTCGCTTCGCAAATAAATAGCATGGGTCACATTTAATTCAGCAAAGCCTAGCATTTGATAATGTGATCATTGTATTTCTTGTAGATCTTTGTTATTGTCACACACTGCTACTTTTGGGAAAACACTCTCTAGCACAGCATCAGTGACAGCATCACATACTTATGTTTCATTTAAAAAGTGCTTTCATACTGCATTACTCCCTCAAAAAAAGTAACAAAATATCAATACCCTATCTAATCTGTGTAACTTTAGACAATGTGTAATCGGATTTATTTTTATTGATATGAAAAAGATATCATATCTCATGAAAACTGTAGGTGTTTTTGTCTGGACAAGCAAATGGCTGAGTCCTTGGCCCTTCTGCTAAAACTCAAATTTTTAACTTTATTAACAGGTCTATTAGGTGGCTTTTATGTATCACAAGTCATGTCATGGGCAAAATCAGCCATCAGTCCTGTGGCTGAGGATATCTGCTTTGAATCCCCAGAGCACCACCTATATACCCAGAAAGGAGAAGGTCAGATATGTTCTGTGTTGGCTATTTTCAGGAACCAGTCCCAACGACCTGCAGGGTGGGGCTGTACGTTTAATTTACGTGTGCTTTGAGGAAGTGATGAAACAAGATGGTAGCAAGCGACAAAGAGAAGCTTGCACGAGCTAGCTGATGGTGAGGAGGAAGGTGTTCACAAGACACTCTGATAAGAAAAGCGAAAGAGGAACAATTGTGCTTATGGAACATGGGCTCATTGGGCTGTTTGGCTCTGAGAAATCAGCCTCAAACAATCTTGGAAGAGAGTAGTGATGTGAAAAATTAAGGATGTAATTATATTAACAACATGGAAAAGTGGGAGTGACAAAGAGACCGACCTGCAAGGAGAAGCCTGAGTGCAGCCTAAAGATATACCTATAGAATGAGAGGGAACATATCTTCTGTTCATGTGTGTTGTCACCTGAAGTGGTTCTACTGTGTTCATCCACCAGATGTCACCAGCTGTAAACAGATCTGGGCTGAGCCTGCCAGCCTGTGTGTGGTCTTGTTTGAAGTGTTCAGTGTCCTCTTGTAAACACACTAAATTAGCCATTGTGTCCCTCTCTCTTTGCATTGGTTAAATGACAGGAAAGTGAGGTGTAATGTGCCTTTAGGTGGTCTGTCCACACTAATTATTGCGCTCAGTCCATCATGGCCCACAAAGTCAGCATTTCTGTCTTTGTTTGGCGTTTCTCCAGGGAGACAGCTGCTTTGATCTGCAGTTTGAGGCTCTGATTGTCTTCTGCTCGGACAGAAGTTACATGGACAGATACAAAGGACGACAGGCAAGAGGGACAACTGTAACTCTGAAGCTACAGACTGAAGCTCCAACACTGCTCAGAGGAGTGAAGGCGAAAACACCTCAAAACAGCATGAAATTAAACACATAACCTACACAGAAGATTTAAAACCTGATCTCTCAATACAAGATCTAACAAGTTCTTCTTATACCAGAGGACAGATATTCTAGTGACATGTTCCAACATGAATGACATTCAAAATTATCAAAAAGCCCTAACATGGTAAATCAGTATCATATATGCAGACTGGGATATAAATAGCTGACCCTTGCCTGCAGGTCCTCGCATGTAATCCTGTCACCTTGAGGAATTGCATTACAGCCTGAGCTTGTATTCTCTGAAAGAGGCTTATTATGATCGTGTCCACCTCTTTTTATTATGCTGTAAGACAGAGGGGATGTTTGCAGCTGCAGTGAGAGCCTGCAGGAGTGTTGAGCAGTCATCCACCACCTGCAGCTGACTTCTCTGCAGGTGTCTTCGACATTAAATCGCAGCTGCATGGCACCACAGCCACATTACCGCAGGTACATGATCACTTCCGGATTTAATCACGCTTAGTGATATGTTATACACTATATATGACACATTGAATCTAGTTTGGAATTGTTTTAAGAAAGCCAGATTGTAATAAGAAATGTGAAATCACACATCTCCAATTTCTTTTTTGTCTCGAGGGATCCTTTTGATGTCAGCAGAAATCCCTACTTGAGACATGCATCAGGCTGAAACTTGGTTTCTAACATTCCATGAAAACGTAAAAGTTCGGAAGGGATCCTTATCAAAAAAGAATAAGGATCGATTGTCATTGCACAATCGGCAATGACTCTCCACACACAGTGAAAAGGCAGCAGATCTCACACACGTTTCTGAAAGCAGGTAGTCAAATTCCTCCATTGATTTTTCAACATCCATTCAGTCCCCATTACCGGCCAGACAGTGGCTGACAGACAGTCAGGTTGAATATGCAGGTTTGTCATCATTTTCCTGTAAAAGGCCCGAGGAGGTGAGCGTGGGGGGTCGAGGAAGTGTGGCAGTAATATAAGCAAACAGAGAATGTGAAGAGAGGAAATGGCCTGTCCCAATAATCACAGCCCAGGAGCAGCAGTGCATTCAGCTCGCAGCGCCGGGGTGCTCGGCCGCTCTCTGTCTCCTTTCAATGCAGCAGAGCCCCGCGAGCGGCGCTTTATGGACAAGCTCTGACACCCACAGGAAGTGTAAACAGAGGTCAAGTGTTAAAGTCCAACCCGCCAATTCTCACCTCCATTAAAGAGAGGGGGGGGGGGGGGTCTCCACATAGTCCTCAAAGCACCTGGGTAGAGCCCCCCTTTAAAACACTGCAATGATGGGTTTTATACAGAGGCTTTACAAATCAGTGGAGATGTGAAATGTCTGCGTGACTTTTAATGCACCGGTTCAGACAGTAGTGTTCATGGTACATGGACTGCAGTCATGAAAAGTGAGAGTAGAATTTTAATTTCAAATTAATTATCCAGCATGTGAGCAAAAGCTTTAACGGAACCCCTCGGGCATGACTCCGAAATTTCAGCTTCAGGTATGACATGTAACCACGTTTTGAATAAAAACGCAGGACTTTTATACCACTTGGTTATTTCGTGCGTCTCTAAAAATGAGTGATGGTCGAACAAATGAATTAAAAAAAGAAATAAAAGAAAGCCACCAATCTTTAAAAGGTTTAAAGGAATGTTTTGACTAAGTGAGATATAAAGATCACCTGTCTCTTCTATGTCATATGACGCAGTAAGGGTTAAAGGTTTTGGGACAAAAGCCATGGGGCAAATCTAAAGCTTTTGAATAAAAGGGAAACATAGTATCACTTTAAAATTCAATGCAGTCATAA
Organism: Odontesthes bonariensis; assembly: GCF_027942865.1. Classification (NCBI taxonomy): domain Eukaryota; kingdom Metazoa; phylum Chordata; class Actinopteri; order Atheriniformes; family Atherinopsidae; genus Odontesthes; species Odontesthes bonariensis. Next base: position 25,504,533 of record NC_134522.1, on the reverse strand, counting down.
GAAGTTGTGATTAAGCTCGGCCAACTTCATTTTTTAGTGTGCAGATGACAGAGTGGTGTCAGTTTTAATGAAAAGGTGCTTTTGGACTGCAGTTCTTATGACCACTGGAAGAACTTCTCCCCCTTTTTGTGACAATCATAGCTCATAGAACTCCATTTAGGTTAGAGCTCTGGTAAAGTTTTTTTAATCTATGTTCCTAGTTTGTACTTTTCCACTCATATACGCTCATATACGTATGTCCAAGACTTTAAGATGACGTAGCGGGATAAAATAACTGGGTCAGATAGGTCTGGTACAGTAGATACACGCCTAAAACAACACTCCCACACACACGTTGTTTATCACATCCAAAGAACATGACGAAGACGGTGGTTGGCTCATGTCACTAAGAACTGTCCAATTATGCTCTGTCGAGTGTAAGTACAACCTCTGTGAGATAAAGGTGAACATAAATATGAAATGTTTCCGGGGGCTCGGTCTGATGGATTTCCTGAGAGAGCTCCATCACTCCGAGTCCAGCGCTGCCATACTTTACATGTGACCACTAATAAATACTTTGTTTAACTTAAGATTCCTCCAGCTTGTTCTTGGCCTTCCAATGAAAGAATCGGGCTAACAATGCACAGGAGCATACTCAAGTTAGTCACTCTTTAAATTAAAGTAAATCTTTGGAAATACGACAAAAACATCACCAAAACTGTTCAAGACATCCTGCTGCTTCTAAAGCCCTGTTTCCACAATGCAGTCCGGTACGGGTCGGTTCAGAACGGTTCGCTTATTTCAGTGTTTCCACTACCACGAAAGCATACCGGTCCCATGGTACCCGTTACCATTTTTGTAACCCCTCTGCTTGGGGTACCTAGCACACAGGACCGGTTCTAGGCTCTGCTCTCCGTTGTTGGTGAGGAGCCTGTGCGAAACAAAAAAGTTTTCCAGCTTATTGCCACAAAAATAGCAGAGAGTGGTTTCAACCGGACTGCGAGCCAGTGTCGCATTAAGCTGAAGAAGCTTGGAGGTGGTTCGAAATTATGGATGTTATTTTTTATTTGCTGTTATTTGCTATTTATGCTTCGGCACGCACTCCGCCCACCCCTGAGGGTCCCCTTTGTACAGTGGGAACGCAAGCTGACCCCAAAGCAAACCCGACCCGACCCGTAACGGACTGCATAGGAGGCTTAACGTTCTCTTTGGGAGATCCCCGACATGTCAGTATAACCGAATTCACTGCACAGACGTCTGTAGGTAACTTTTAGAGCAGAGTGACAGTCTGGAAATGGTTTAAGCGACAATGAGTTGACACATAGCATTAATGGGATGTATTTCACTCACAATTTCTGATGTTTAGTTTTTGGTCGGACCAGCAAGCGAATTCATTTTTTTCAGGGTCAAGTAAATGTGCTCTATTTCAACTCCTACCTTGGGTCAGGTTCTCTCTCAGTACTCATTACCAACTCCTAGCATACTGACGCTTGGCCGAGAGCCTCTTGCATCAGTTTTACTGTCACTTTCCGAGGCACAGGGACCTGCTTTAAAGCTGCATGTAGTGAGGAAGTGAGGCACCTGTCCCATTGTACCAACAGTAAAAGCCAACAGGAAAACTCACAAGCATGAGACCTGCGCTTGAGTTCTGTCGGTCATGTTTCCTCAGTGCACACATTTAATTTTTTCTGGTTTCTGGTCACTACTGTGGCGCAATAAAAATGCTTGGCTGAGATAAAGAAAATATTATGGTTAGGCTTAAAAAACATAATAAAATACATTTTTTAAAAGCTTCAGTATCATTTTTCATGTTGCAGTGGCAATATATCCCCGTCATAACAAACCTTTGCCTGGCCGGGCAGCCCTGCACACCCAAAAGTGAGGCTTTGGGCTTACTTTCTGTATTCAAGACTGACACAGTGGGCTTCTGACTAAGCGTCGGCATGTGACAAATTGGGAGTGAGAACAGGTTGCTCCGAGCAAGACGGCAATGGGAAGTGGTGCCTGGGTGAAGAAACAAACAAAACCATTATTAAAAATGAATGAATTAATAGATAAAACCTGTGTAGCTACGGCTACACGAAAACGTTTTTGACTGTAAACGATACTTTTTCTTATCGTTTGGCTGTCGCGGCCACACGGAGCCGGCGTTCCCACTACCCCAAAACGATAGTTTTTGAGAACGGGTTCCAGAGTGGGAAGATTTTGAATCGGTGTCGTTTCGTTTCCATTGTTACAGTGAAAACGTTTCTGCGTCAGTCACATGGCTAACGCAGTGACGTATACACATACGTCAGTGACCAGAAAAAAAAGCGGCTTCCATTCAAAATCCGGAAGAAGAAGACAACACAACAAGGACAGACAGCGATCATCATGGACCCCACAACATTGATAGTAGCACTGCTGCAGACACTGCTAACTACAGCAGCGTTGTTGAAGGAATATTTACAGGTGATGCGCTGGTAGAAGTAGGGGCGTACACGCATGCGCATTGCTTCTTCTATTGTTCTGGTGTAACCGGTGGGGGTGGCTTACAGCGCACCTAGAGGTGTTTCGTGTGTACTGCATCGTTTTCAGCAAGCGTGCGGTCGAAATCATTTTCGTACCCGTTTTAAAAAAAAACCTTGTTTCGTTTTCGTGTAGCCGTAGCCTTAGAAAGATTGAGGCTACGGCTACACGAAAACGAAACGAGTTTTTTTTTTAAAACGGGTACGAAAATTCTTGCGACCACACGGCAACGCGCTGCTGTAAAGACTCAGGTCCAGACGAAAACGGATGAAAACGATGAAACGATGCAGTACACACGCCACTGTGTCACGCCACGCTGTGAGACAATAGAGAAGTGTTAAAATTGGCTCACAGCGTCAACGTTTGACTGACGCAAAAACGTTTTAGCTGTAACAATGGAAACGAAACAAGGCCGTTTTCAAACTTTCCCACTCTGGAACCCGTTCTCAAAAATTATCGTTTTGGGGTAGTGGGAACGCCGGCTCCGTGTGGCCGCGACAGCGAAACGATAAGAAAAAGTATCGTTTACAGTGAAAAACGTTTTCGTGTAGCCGCAGCCTGATATAGTGTCGCCCCTATAAAAAAACATTAGAATATGAAACACAACCAGAGGTGTCAAAAGTATTCACATTCATTACCCAAGTAGAAGTATAGATACTAGAGTTTAAATAGACTTCTGTAGAAGTTGAAGTATCAACTCAAGCTTTTTACTCAAGTGGAAGTATAAAAGTACTGGCTTCAAAACTACTTAAAGTACAAAAAGTAAAAGTAATGTCAAGAAAAAAAAAGCCATCAAATGTTATAGGCCCCGCACCACAGGGGCCTAAAGTGCACAACACGATCTCCCCCAAAAACATAATTTTTATAAAGGCCATAATGACTATAATGTTATATCAAAATGTTAATGTTGAAAAATTTGGGATGCACTCGGCTACCTATTTCAGCCTCATATATTCATCAGTATTTTCAATTATACTTTACAAATCCTACAGTGGTGAAATCTAATTTCACTGTAGAGAAGTTGCAAAAATGCCTATATTATGCAGAGAAATACTTGAAAAGATAAACTGGCGGAAAATATTGTATATTTCCTGAATTGTAATATAAACTTGTGGTATTGAGTTTGGGAGGAAGCTGTATCTTGAAAACATGTCTCCATCCAAGTTGGCATTTCCCACTGCTTCTTTTCTTTTTTTTATAAATTGATCACAAGCAGTGTTCAAGATGTCAAGTAGAGGAATGCCTATAGGGATCAGCAGCTTCAGTCTCCAAAGGCTGGTGTTGTCAGGGAATAGGACTTGAGTGGGTTTTTAGCCTCTTCTTTCCTCCAGAGGGCGTTTTAGGATGGGCTGCTTAGGCTGGTCGTCTGCAGCAGGTGCTCCGCTCCCGCACCTGTAGATCATCAGCCTCATCACCGGGATGTATATAAGGAGCCGGACGCCAGCAACACACTGTTGGATTGTTACTCTGATATGGTAACTCTCAAGCCCTCCTGTGACTTTTGATCACCGATATTCTCTAACCTGTTAATGCTTTTCCCAGGAAGTTCCACCAGTGAAGCTTCACGACCTTTTTCCGAGCCAGAAGACTTCCCTCCGATAGAGGACCTCTTTGGAAAACTCATCTAGCTGGAACCACTCTTTGCATAGACCTGCCCGCCCTGAAGCAGCCGCCCTCTTCACTTTCTACCTGGACCTGGAAGGAATCTACAAACCCATTCCCAAACAGCATCTCTGAATCTCAGCCACCTCTCCCTGGCGGAGGAGACACGCCCCTGAGTAAGTCGACTGCAAGCCACGTTAAATTCCTCCTCTTCCCGCTTATCTAACCCTGTGTCCTGTGTTGCAGTGGATCTAGCCCTGAGCCGCCTCACCGTTCCGGACATCCCCCTCCTAACGCTTACAATAAACTCGCTTTACCAAATCCTGTATCTTCTGAGTGTTCTCTGTATGTGGGTCAGAAGCTTGAACAAAATCATGACAGGTGTCCTGCATATTTTAGATGTTTCCCTGCTCCACCACACTTTTATTAATCCAAATTAATGGATCATTAACAGATGTGTGATAACAAGCTAATGGAGAACCATTTGATCTGAATCAGGTGTTCTGCAGCAACTCCTAAAGGTGCAGGACAGGAGTCGCTGGTCTCAGTTCCATCCGAGGCCTTTTGCTGTGTTTCCAGTCTGTTTCACTTCACAAATGTGGACATTTATAAATGCCTGTTTTCTGTGTTTTATAGGATCAAACGCGTCACAGTCGTCACCTCCAGAAACTCAAAGGCCATCATGATAGATGTGAGGCTCATTACAAGAAGGCCTGTGTAAAGACAGCAGATGGAGAGGACGTCTTTTCTACATCAGAAGGGTTTAATGGTTAGTTTTGCTTCACCTTTTTCCTGATTTACATCCCAGAGATGAGAACTGGTGTGTCATCAGTGTGTGTGTGAATCTGCCCTTGCTTTCCCATGCTTTCCCAATTGTTTTGTCTTCCCATTCCTGGATCACTTTAGGTCATCGTGGAAAAGTACAGAGACTATTTCATTCATAATGTCTAAGAACAAAGCCAATTTGAACAATTAAATGTACCAGTGTATATGGCTTGAGCTGTTTACCTGCTATAAATTTGAAATCAACTCAAATTTAGACAGCCATAAATAATGTTGGATTAAAAAGTCTGTTCAACTGTTAAAACGTTCATTAAACAAAAATGGCTGTCAGTTATCCATTACAAGACTTCAAGTGCCACCATCATGAAGCAGCGACTATGCTTATCAGAGAACAAATGCATGTGGTGGTGGCAGCTGAGTCAAATCATGCTGCAGATGAATCGCTGCAAGACTAAAAAAAAATACAAACCTAAACCAAGCCTTTACTTCATTTAGAAAGGTGTGTAACCACCTAGTCACTGGATACAAAGTCCCCACATTAACGAGTGTGTGTTCGTGTGTGAGGCTGTACATCAGTTAAGCACACCACATATCCGAAAGGGAGCAGGTGAGCCTGGCAGGGCGATGAAGCGCAACACTGAAGCTTTGATACGTGCTTCAGACCCTGAACTACAATTCCATAGAACCACTGCTTCGAAGCTTCTTTGCGTGTGACGTGATTTGTACCGTGCAGGGGCGATGGATCGTGTACAGACCAATAGTGTGTCGGAATGGTATATGGTTATACTTTTCATCCAATCGCATTCAAATTAACTCTGTGTTTTTGAACGATGAAAAAAAAAAAAAAACAGGCCGAAATGAAATACGAGTAACAAGGCTGTTTCGAAAATGTTAGGAGTAGAAAGTACAGATAATTGCGTGAAAAAGTAAGGAGTACAAGTGAAAAATTGGCAGAAAAATAATTACTCAAGTGAAGCATAGATACTCAAGTAGAATTTTTGGGTAAGGTAACAAAGTATTTGTACTTCGTTACTTCATCTCTGAACACAACACAAAGGAATACACCAACAATAAACCCTGTGGTTTGCTGAGTTGACATATTTCCTCAAATAAAAACCAGGTTTCAGTTGAAAGCAGGATCTCTTAATCTTACAAACACAATCAAATCAATCTTTATTTATATAGCACTTTTCATACTAAAAAGCAGCCCAAAGTGCTTTACATAATAAAATCAATCAAATCAATTCATGCATAAACTCACACACAACATCACACCGACAACCACACTGGACACATACCACCCCCCAACATGAGCAACATCAATATCAACATTAAAATATGGCTTGGCCAGATTTTAAGATTGGCATTAAAGGCCAGCCTCTAATGCCAGCAAGGGCATAAACAACAACAACAGCAAAAGACACCTGTTACTTGCCTTGCCTTACTGCAATGTGCACACTGCAGTGCACACTGTGACTAATTCACGAAAAAAGGAAGCTGTGCACTGGTATGGATGCACACATCTGCTACGATAAAAACACGGCTTAGAACAAGTGTACGGAGTCAAAGCAATTCGTAAGGGATTTTAATTTAATAAAGTGCAGTAAGTGCTAAATGTGTGGTCACATCTCGTCAAGCTAATAGATAGTTAGCCTGTTTGCTACTTCGTTTATTCAACTTTCTGGCACACAGGACGGTCTCCCTCCACAATGCACCACATGTACAATGAACACTTGTCCTGATTAGAAAACTCCACTTGTGAATCATTTTCATTTCCAGCTAACTCGCATGCAGGTACGTGGAAGTGAGACGCAGGTGTTTTTAGACACCGTTTCACATTTCGCTTTGAGGCTCTCTCATGAACTTTCACGAGTGTTCACCATTTTTGTGAATAATCAGAGCTGCGTGTTAATTGTTAAAATGGTGTTTATAACGGTGAAATTTGCATTGTTAAAGAAATGTATTTCAATCCTAACCCTAAACCAAGTGATGTTGTTTTCTAAACTAAACCAAGAAAAGACAGTTTCATCCTAACCTAACATGTCGCGTTTAAATGTAACCGCAAGAAACGTAAAGGCAACGAGCAAAACGTTGCAAAACTTATGGCTGCATAACGGTGAGTTGAATTGTAAAAAGGTAGCATGTGAGCCCAACCATGTTCATTTTCTGCCTGTTATCAACAAATTTAGTTCCCTAAATCCAACCAGAAAGTGACAGAAGTGTTTCAGAAAGGTGTTGTCATGTCGTGTCATTGACTGAAAGTTACTCAGAAGAGAAAAAAGCTGTTGACATATGTTTATCTTGATGTATAAATGATTAAAAGCACTGCACGTTACAGTACCATCCAACAACCCCTTCTACATCCTTGCCAGGATTTTGTGGTTTCTTAAAGGTAACACTGGAGAATGACGTATCCTCTGATGTGGAATCCTTCATATGAATCACTTTTCCCTCCTGCTATATATCATGGTGATATTTTTTGAGGACGCCATTATGGATTTTGTTTAATCATATGAATAAACGACCTATATGATCATTTCAGTTGAAATCCTACCAGAGAAAGAGCTTTTGAATGCATGCAGGCCTTCAGTGTGCCTCCCAGCCCCCATTTCTCTCAGCAAACCCTGAGAACTATTTTAGTGGATAAACACAGTTGAACATTTCACAATTGTGGCTTTTTCTTTCTCTCTGTTTTTACCATTTTATCTTACTATAACGCACCATGGAAAACGGTTCAAGAAGGCAAAGTATCTATTTTGTTTCATGTCGTCCATCTTTGCAACAGCTATACTCACCGGGGCCTCCTGTCAGTGTGGTTAGTTACTCTTAGCAGTCTGGTTTTCTTTTAAAAAGTCCTTACAAATTTCCCCTCCCATGTGTATTTGACCTTTTGTCAATTTCTGTCATAGTTAAAGAAGTTTAGCAGACTGCTAATTAATTTTCCGTCTATAGAAGTGTTGAGGCTTTCATCCAACAGGAAGATTCTAAGTTTACTGTCGAGCAACTGCCCTTAATATAGAACTGCACCGGAATCTAACTATTCCTCTGTAAACCTACAATAATTCCCTCTGTTGTCTGATAAAAAAAATACACAGTATTGAGTTTCAGTATGAAATTTTGTTTTAACAAAATTACTTGATGTGGGCCACACAGACTGATACCCCTATCAAGAAGGTCATGCTTCTACGTGGGTGAAAGGGTTACCGGAATGATCCAAAGATGCGGTTTGTGTTCAGCCCGTTTGGTTTCCCGATCTGCATTTTACTAAACATTTCTTTACCTGATGACCGGTGAAAGCTCCCACTTTTTTCTGGATTCATTTAACTGTAATTAGGTATCTGAAACTCTCTTTGGTGCAGAAATGTAGTGGCCTGCTTTTTAGCGTCAGACAGCTCGAATACACTCACGCTCCCATTCCCAGGACGGGGCTGCCATGTCAGTCAACAGATACTGTTCAGCTTGAAAGTTAATACCTCATTAAGTGGTTAATGATATGGATGATTATTTATGTGGATGGATGGAGGACTTTGTGTGGCTAAGTGGCCACTATTAGCCCAGAGGAGAGCAGCTCATACAGTAGCCCTTCACAGCAGTGGTGTCGATGCTAATGAAGAGGCCCACCCTTCTGCCACACATGGAAATGAAAAACAAACAGAATCTGCGTGGGAATGTGCAAAAGATGCATTTTAAGTGCTAGAATTAGGCAGTTCATTTCACATTTTAACCATTTAGTTGAGGTGTCAATCATGCACTCTGATAACACACATGCACAAAACCTTGAGGGGTTCTTTCCGCTTTCAGAAGACTCTTCTAAAATACTCAAGTCTTGACCCAGTTAAATGTTAGTCTTTGGTTTGGTTACCTTTTGAATATCGTGCTTTTTCAAGCACACCACTAACACAGCTTCTGCAGAAGAAAGTTATAGTGTCATTAAACAGCCAGACAGACTTTGACTGACTGGCCGTATTGTAAATGCTTAACTTGGACCTCCCTTCACTATCTTGAGACTTGTTTTGACAAGACCTGACCTGTCCCAAAGTCAAGTCTGATTTTTCTTACACAACTTTAACATAATCCATGCAACACTGAAACATTTTGAACTGGGATCCCTCTACATATGTGATCCTGAATTAATGTCATGGAAGGAAGATTATTATGAGAGCTCATGGATAAAAGTAGGAGCTCATCTTTGTTCGAAGCTGGGAAACAACTACTGCTTCACTGTGCTACGCTGTACATTGCCAAAGCACCTGATATTTGGAAACTGGAATTGACCATCACTGAAAAAATAGTTGCGACCAGAGTCTTTGTATTAGAATGGAGTAAAGAATAAATTAACAAAGTGAATAGTGGATTCATTCAGCAGGTGTGGAAAGCCGTAGTGGCTTCGAGCGTGGGCCTGACCTTTCTAATGTACATCAAGACTGATTGTTTCAAGCTAGACGGTGCATGTCCACACATGTTTTTAAATTGTTTTCTCTACCCAACATTGGTGGAATTTCCCCTTAAATGGAAAAAGTAAAGTTAGTTTATTCTCATTTATGTAGTCATAAAGGATCTGTGTGAGAGAAATAAACGTTTTAATGCCCTTGAATAAATAATTTGCTCTTATACACCACGTATACATTTAACTTACAATATGTATCAAATGGAATGCTTCTGAAACATAAAGGTTATTTCTTTTTAGAAAATATTTTTTCATAGACCTTAAATCAAAAGAGAATCAAGTATTCATATTTTCTCAATCAGAACTGGTACACAACAACAAATTATTTAAAAAAGGCAATAAAATGTAAAAAGAAAATTAAATGTTTTTACATTTTTCTATCTTTTAATCTTAAAGATAAATTGAGTCTTTTGCATTTTGTTGTTATTAATCCCAGAGGGTTGGAGACATGAAAACATATCATTTGATTTGATAAGAAATTAGGTCATTGTCATACTTAAAAATGTCCGAAAATTTCAAAAAAGGTATAGAATCTAGAAGTATTTTGTCAAATATTAATGACAAGCTTCATGCTTGACTGAAATGTACAAAAGTGACTATTATATATTATTGGTCTATTATACGCCTTTTGTTATTACTGGTTATTACTAATAATTACTGGTGCTTCTTGACTTCTTTTATGAACAGCAAGAGGCACAAATACTTCAACTGATTTTGACTGTTCAACTTCGACTGTTTTTACACATGGTAGGTTGAAGTAAAGCCCTTAAACACTGGGCAACCAGTTGAAAACTTCAATGAAAACGTGTTACTTTCAATTGTAGGCCATATCAGGTGTCTTCATGCTGCTCCATAACGTCACAAGGACGTGAATCAGCTCTCAGCAGGGCTAGGATGTGTATTTGAGCCAGACAGAGCATACCTGCTCCTTAAACTGGACTCCCATTCATAGTCAAGGTGAGGGCCACGGCTCAGCAGGTACCTGTAATGACCCCCTCAGGGCCAGCTGCAAGGCAACAGAGGCAGGTAGTTCTGGATCGTTGAGTAAACAGCTTCATAAACGCATTAGTGATGGATGTGGACAGGAAAGGCTAGGAGCACCGTGGCTGCTAAATGTGTCGAGCAGGTGAGAAAAAGAGTCCCTTTCACCTCAGTAATAATAATGATGACAGTGTTTCTTCATGCTTTTGTTTCATTAAATCATGTGTGAACTGAGATTAAAGGTAAGATAGAGGAGTATCTCCTTGCTGCAGCTGTCACGAATACTTCGTACTGTCAGGGAGGAATATTTACAAGTCGAGATTAGATCTCATCCTCTGTTGCAAAATCTTCCATCTCATATGTTAAACGTGCTACGAACACACACGAGTTTTCAGCTCATCCAAATGTGGAATCAGTACAGCTGCTAAATCATGCTGAAGTATCAATGTAGTGTTTTAATGCTGTCATGTTTTAACTATTTTTTAAGCGGTAAAACAGAAAACTACGTCTTCAGACATCGACTGAAGAATCCAAAATATTGACATGTTATTATAGTATTACATTTAACATTAATCATTATTTCCATGTTTTTATGATCAAGCTTTAATGCTTTTATTTATGTAAACCACTTCTTCCACTGTTGACTAATGAGAAGTTCAGTTTATTGAAGTGCACATTATCCTGTTGTGTTCAAGGAACCAACCCAGTGTCACAAGAAGACGTGTAACAGGCAACTTTGTCCACACGACCAAAACAGTAGTGTTACAAATTGTGATATTACTCGTTGTTCTGTATCAGGAAGCATTCAGATGGCATAGTAGGAGCCTGTATATATTCAGCTGTGTCTAAGCCTAACGCTAAGCATAATTTTGTAAATATCTAAACTTTATCCTGTAAATTTTCATAAAAACGGGAAAAGTTGTTGGATGATATCAGTTTGGATGGATTTGAACTTGGTTCAGTGATACAATCAGTGATGTAATGCTATCGTCCACCCCTCATACGTCCTTATAAGTGTTTCAAACATGTAATAGCGGTGCGATGTCCCGTTTGTGACAGTTTTATAAAATGCAATATATAAGCAAGTTACAAATATTAGGCGCATTTTTGGAGCCTTGAAAATGTAGTCGTTTTACAACGTTCCACCATTCCAACATCCAACATTCAAACGTCCCACCATTCCGACAAGCAAACGTCCCACCATTCCGAAAAGCAAACGTCCCGCCATTCCGACAAGAAAATGTCCCACCATTCCGACAATCAAACGTCCCACCATTCCGAAAAGCAAACGTCCCGCCATTCCGACATGCAAATGTCCCACCATTCCGACAATCAAACGTCCCACCATTCCGAAAAGCAAACGTCCCGCCATTCCGACATGCAAACGTCCCGCCATTCCGACAAGCAAACGTCCCACCATTCCAAAAAGCAAACGTCCCACCATTCCGACATGCAAACGTCCCATCATTCCGACATGCAAACGTCCCATCATTCCGACAAGCAAACGTCCCGCCTTCCAAAAAGCAAACGTCCCGCCATTCCGACAAGCAAATGTCCCGCCATTCCGACAAGCAAATGTCCCATCATTCCGACAAGCAAACGTCCCGCCTTCCAAAAAGCAAACGTCCCGCCATTCCAAAAAGCAAACGTCCCGCCATTCCGACAAGCAAATGTCCCGCCATTCCGACATGCAAACGTCCCATCATTCCGACAAGCAAACGTCCCGCCATTCCGACATGCAAACTTCCCGCCTTCCGACATACAAACATCCCGCCATTCCGACATACAAACGTCCCGCCATTCCGACATGCAAACTTCCCGCCTTCCGACATGCAAATGTCCCGCCATTCCGACATGCAAACGTCCCGCCATTCCGACATACAAACGTCCCGCCATTCCGACATGCAAACGTCCCGCCATTCCGACATGCAAACGTCCCACTATTCCGACAAGCAAATGGTCCCGCCTTCCGACATGCAAACGTCCCGCCATTCCAACATCCCAGCATTCCGACAGAAAAACATCCGGCCATTCCGACAAGGAATGTGCGTTATTCAACAGATAACAGTCCCTTCTTTCTGTTCATGCATTTTACATGTTTTAAGACATGTTTACAGATGTGATACAGTCCTTAAAAGCGTAATTAAAGCCTCTCCCCCTCCCTCTGTGCCTGTTATTCTTCAAAGCTGTGTCTGTGTTGTTCATGTTCCTCAAGTCGTTTTTTTTTTTTTTTACTTTTTATTTTAGGCCTTCCTGTTAGCACTTTGGTGAGCTGCTATTGTTGTTTTAAAAGTGCATTATAAATAAACTTTGACTTGACTTGACTTGAAAGCTTGTGACGTTTGAATAATATTAAATTGATACTGAATTATGATTTAAAGGTCAAATCTACAGTCAGAGGGGAGGATCAGGTGGATGTGGGCTTATTTCGTATTTTAAAAATAAAAATAAAAGATGATGGCACTCAGAATCCATCCATAAGGGCGGTGTTGTTACTATTTCACTATAAATCTGGTGTGTGCGTGTAACAACTGTCATGAAGGTGTGTCGGATACCGTCAGATCCTGACAATGTTATGAGTCCGTGGTCATTTTCAAAACGCACTCCAAAAGCAAATTAATGATATTCAAATAGTTTATGACACAAAAAGGAGCGACAAAATTAGACAAACACTGTTCACTTATTGATTTAAAACTAATAAAAAAATATATAATAATAATACGTTTTGGGTAGCCTAATATATGAAATTGGTTTTATTTGCAGCACCGGGACGTCCGACACAGGTGAGCTGTCATTGATCATCTGTAATTGCAATTATTAATGCTGCATATGATGCCAGCGTGCAAAAGACGCTCTGTGGAGAGCTCCGCTCCAGCTGGCTGCTGAGACAGCTCACTGACACTGTGTTTCTGCTTAATCTAATATGTTTCAGACTGGCCCGATTTACATTATTACCTGTATTTTAATATTTGAAATTTCAGGGGATTTTGATAATAATTTATTATAGCTGGTTTGCGAGGTTGTGGAGTTCCTCTAAAAAAAGGCTTTAATAGGCTATTAAAGGAATTGTCGGAATGGCGGGGTGTTTATAAAAAATTAAACATCCCGCCATTCTGACAATTGGAGGCCCATGTCGGAATGGCGGCATGTAACCAATGCAGAGGGCATCTCTTATAGCCCAGAGAGTGTAACAATTTTTAAATGTTCAATGTGGAACTGCAACATTTTGCGCTGCACACCAACGTAGCTGTCATATATCTGTGTGTGACAGCGTTGCAGTGGATGGAGCTGTCTTTTTTAAAGATGGATAAGTTGCTTCTCTTTTGCTGATTTGCATCATCAATCCAAAGAAAAATCTTGTCAGGCAAGAGGATAACTGATCTAAAGGGCAACCATTTGATATCATAATGTTAGTTCAACATACTTTGCCAAATTTTATAGCTATGGATTTGACATATCTTTGAAAAGTGGAAAGAAGTTAGACAAAACCTATGACTGTTTGGGTCTATGCAGCACTCCCAGATTTAAAAGAAAATCCCAAGAAGAGGCCAAAACAAGAGCTGCCACTTTGGATGTAAAGGAACCTGCAGATAGTGAATAACTGATCGCTGCTGATGAGTTTCAAGCTTTTTGTGAAAGGCTCATTTGGAAAGGATAGCCCATTGAGCCATTAGAGAGCAGCCCTTAGCTCTCTTTCTCCTCTCGGGCCATGACTATGAAAGGAGGCCTCTCTGGGACAAAGGTCCGTGTATTCCTTGTCTGGCTCCAATACACAAAAAGAGCACACTGCAGCAGCAACTGCAAACTCTGTCAGTACTGGAGCCAAAGGTGAACGTTTTCTTTTTTAGTTTGTCTGACTGAAAAAAATTGCGGGAACTAGGACTGAAAATAGCAGCAACATTTGAATGCATTCTTAATCCTAAAATAAAGGTGTGAAACTAAGTTAACTCTCATTATGATCAGCGGCCACTCAGAAGTTCCTAATGTTTTTATTTCCCATCACCCAAATTTGAAAACTCACTAAATATTCAAAATTGGTTGTTTAATTTGGGTCATTTTGTATTTAAAAACACTGATGATTCATGCAGTTGTCCATTCAACGGAGGAAAAGTGGATAAATCTATCTTTTCCCTTGTTTTGACAACTTCCAACCTTTCTTTTTCCAGAATGAAACCGTGTCAAATAAACTACTGTCACAGTTGATTTGACCCCTAATTGTGCCATCCAATTTAAAGCTGGTCTGTTTCAAGACTGAATGTGAATTAAGAGACTTGCCAGGACAGAGAAACAGAGTCCTGGGGTGGGTGGTCCGGCCGAAGAGGCAGCAGAGGACGCATCCTCATTGTTCAGGGCCCCGGTGGAGAACGTCTGTGTTTGCCCTCTTCATTAGACATTCTAGTGTCATCTGACGAGAATAAATAAAACGCGCGGAGGTCAAAGGGAATGAGCGGTTGGCTCCGGTGTTTAAATGTGTTTTAACAGTTACTTAAAGTTCGGGGAGACGCTCTCTGCCACTTCCAAATGATGGAAATGAGCCTGCAGAGTTTGCAGAGCTGGCAATAATCCGGGGTTGAAAGAGAGAAAGTCACCGGGCAGTGTAAGAAATCACTTCCTTTAAAGACGCCGCCCTGGGTCTTTTCCCTAAAGGTCGAAAATTGCACGTTCAACACATTTGCGCAATGGCAGCTTAATGACATGCGTTTTATTTAATTCACATTTTGTATTTATGAACGATAAGTCAGCGCGCACCGAGCTTTAAGGCTTTAGGCCAACTTGGATTGTCAAAGGATTCAAGCAAAGCCCCTCTCTGTTTAAGCAGCTACATTCAAAGGATGGGAAGGATCAACCAGTGGATTAATGCCGTGAAGAGTGAGATTAGCAGAGTTTCAGTTCAGGCAACCACACCTGACCTGCTGAATCTGACGCTTCTATCGTGCAAGGTGGCTCCTCAGTTTTAAGTGCCCCAACGCTGCTGCCAAAAGGCACACTTCTTAAATAGTTTGGTTTTAAACAAACAACAACATAAATGTACAGACTGTTTAAATGAAGAGTGATTTAAAGGCATGTCAGCTTTGAGATTTCTTTAATTGCAAAGAAATGGGTGAAGGGCGTCAAATGTGTCTTAAATTTAACTGGATAGAAACAAAAAAAACATCTCAGTAGATTCTCACTAAATTGTTCAGCTTAAACTCAGTCTCCAATTGTGAAGTGGTTTGTTACGCTGCTTAAAGCGTCTGTCGACCAGCCAGGATTTAAAATGCTCCAAATAAGATGATTTAGTAACATCAAGGCTTTCCCAGCGGTAATGATTACATTTGGACTTAAGATCCATGCAAGAATTTGTTGCCCAGTAAATCTCTCGGGTTCCCAGCCCCCAGCGCTCTTCAAAAGCCTTTTCATTCAAAGGGTTAGGATGTTTGACAATCCCAGCTTGTACAACTCCACCAATTAATTGGATACGTTGTCGGGATGTTGGTCTCTCTCATCTGCTACTTAGAAAGACAATGGATCGATGGGGGGGCTCTTCACACCTCCTTGTGGGGCTGAGTATAAATCGGACCCCTCCGCACAGGGGCAGCATTCATCTTCCTGTTGAGCTTGGAGCGACATCTACTTTTCCACAAAAGACTTCAAGATCGAGCTTTAAACATGCAGGTTCCGAACAGAGCTGTGGGAACTTATGGGTACTCTGTGCGTAATTACGCACCAGCAGCGCCGTACCCACTGAACAACGGAGGACAGTGTGCTTCACCGAAGCCCCCCAGCGGGAAATCTTTCACTATCGAGGCGTTACTCGCCAAACCGGAGGAGACAACCGGCGGCCGGGCGAGTCCAACTCAGCACCCACCAGCGCCGTTTCTGCCTCTGCCGATTGCACCAGCACCATACCTCTACTCACCAAACGTGATGCACTCCACCGTCCACACCCAGCCTGGATACTCTGTCTACTGCTGCCCACCCTTCACCTACCAGGCATCATGTCGTGGAGCAATTTACGCACAAGGTAAATGTGGATGATGAGCAGAGCGTGACAGGTAGCCAAATGAGATCTGTTGATGTGGCAATGAGATTAAAGGTGCCCTCTCCTCTCCTCTCCTCTCTATAGCTACTATGTCCAAAGTCAGCGCAGGGCTGCATTCGTTCAAAACTAAAGGCGGAAAGTCGAAACGGATGCGCACCAGCTTCACCAGTGAGCAGCTGTCCCGACTGGAGAAGGAGTTCGCACGGCAGCAGTACATGGTCGGCTCAGAGAGATTCCTCCTGGCCTCCGCTCTGCAGCTCACAGAAGCTCAGGTGAGAAGTGGTTAGCGCAGCATTAAGTGAAGAAAAAATCCGTCCAGTAGTATTTCTATTTCTAACGTGTTGATTCCTGTCTCCAGGTCAAAGTTTGGTTCCAGAACCGACGCATCAAGTGGCGAAAACAGAGTCTGGAACAGCAGCAGGCAAAACTGGCCAAGCTGGGCCTGGCTGCTCCTCCCAAAAGTCCCGGATCGCAAGGCCACGGAGATGAAGGCAATGAGGATGAGGAGTTCTCCGAATCAGATGTGGATATCGACGTGTCCGACGACTCCGCAGACCACAGTTAACCAAACTCAACTGGACTTTTGAGAAGAAAAAAAAGACTCTACTGTACATACTGCTGAGAAAGGAGACCGCTGTCTCCAACTATGAATATTTAATAGATTTATAGTTATATATTTAATTTTTTACATTTATAACTTGTTGTCGGGTTAACTTCATGTATTGGTTTATATCTGACATTCATAAACATATTTTATGACATTAATGGCACCCTGGTCGTGATCTTTCCTCTCTGTTCAGAAGTTAAAGGTGCACAATCTGTCTGGTAACAGTTGGCCGTTTAACACACACGATCAGCTCGTGGCTGATGTCCAACATGGACACACACATTTCTGTCAGAACAGTTCTGATGTTTAATCACTTCTTGTCCGTGTAGGTTAAAGAAGGCGTAGCTCAAGCAGGAACATGTGGCATCATGTGTGTTGCTCCTCCAATCAGGGTTTAGCTGCCAGGTACATTCTCACAACTAAAAGTTTTTTCCCCCTCTTTCACTTCTTGTATTTTTCCACATTGTTCCAGGAGCTTCAATTAAAAAACATATAAAGCACATGTGTAAATGTAAGAGGCACGAATGCTTACCGTTTGATGAATTTAGCCGTAAGTTTGAGGGATACATCACTGTAAAATTGAGGCAAACTGAGATCAGTTTGTCAGCGCAAACCTAAATTGAGACGTGATGAGATTCCACAACCCTCAGAATGACTGAACATTTGCAGAAATACAGCCCATCTGTGACCAATCACTCCCTTCACTTTGTCACTTCACCACTGTGCCCCTCTGATCTTTGCTTATTGTTCATCTCGTCTCACTCTGTGCACAGTGTGAAGATGATGGAGACATTTCCTCCCAAGGTTTGATCTCACGTAAAAGTCTGGGACAGACTCGGGTTCCCCTCTGCTTTAAGCTAAGCAAATAAATAAGCAGCTCGGGGATTAGCTGGGATATCTGTAACCCGGGGTGGTAGGGGTCACTGTGTCTCGGAGCTAGGGAGCTGGGTCTCGCTGTTTTAATCTGTTTAAATGGTCTCTACGCCTGTTCTCGCTGCTTCTCAGTGGACGGGGGCTCCCACACGCCCACCCACCGCCGGCAGGTGTCCCCTCTCTGCTCTATTGAAACTGGACGTCTCTCCTTCCAGGCGGAAAGCGGCTCACGCTGTCCACCGAAGCCTGCCTGGCAGACATGAGGGATGAAGCAGGAGAGAGGACAGTGTGTGGATGTGGGAGTGCATCAGAGCGGCTAATTAGGGTGGCCAACCTGAAACTGGTGTCTTGTGGAGAACGCAGACATATTGAACTAAGATGGCTGACGACATCCATCTGTGAAATCTTAAAGCTATGCGATTAAACATTCACGATGTTTTGTCCACAAACGTGTGCTCACAAAGATTTAGCCTCCATAGAAAATACTTTTAACAGGAGGTAAATGCTGAAGGATGCTTTTCTGTCCCTGCAGGTTGGAAATATTTGTGCTTGAACACATTCACCCACTAAAGCGAGAGAAAAAGTCACGTCTCCAACTAACTGGTGGAAAAACGGAATCCGATGCTGAAACAAGCTTGAAAGATTTGACTTAGCAAATTACCAGAAAGTGTGAAACCTTGGGAAGACTTGGGACAAAATGCTATCATTAAATGATTTTGCATTCTTAAAGCTGTTTACTCTCTATTGCTTTACTGCACATAATGTGCTAGCGCCTTAGAATTGACTTCCTGATCCATTTTTGAATTAGGAAAAAATAGTGTCTTTTCAAAGTGCAACAGTGCCACAAACAATCAGACTTAGAAAAGCATCAACCCACTGAAAAATGTTCTGTTGAACTACATGAGAAACTGAGACAAAATATGATACTTTCCAGTTCTTCTTACATTGTCAGCTAATTATACTCCACTGTTCAAACTGTAGCAAAGAAAGCAGAACACTGCAGAGCTGAGGGCAGCAGTGATGCTGCAGGAAGCAGAGGACAGTTGCCAAAGTTAATAAACGGCAACGGAGTCGATCTCCTCTGTCTCTGTTCCGCCGCCCCCCTGCTCAGCCTGATTATGGCTGGAGCACAGCTGAAGGAGCAGAATTTGTGTAAAAGCCCCAGAGAGCCCTTTCTGATGTGATCAGCCAGGAATGGCTCTCAGAGTTGCCCCCTTTCCTCTCTTCTCTCTACAGCCCGACGTAATCCCATTGAGGGACAGAAAGAAGCAGCCAGAGGCCTGGGAAAACCAAGAGCGTCCTGGGGAGGGGAGGTGGGGGTCACCGAGCTCATCATCTCAATTAGCACAGGGCACCTTAACGGCTGGAAACACGCCGGCGCTGGCTGTGTTACTTAAGATTCTCTGCAGGGTCTGAAGGGAAGCTTCTTATGAGAGACAACTGTTATTTCTTCATATGATAAGAGTTTAAATGTTTAGTTAACTTAGTCAAGAATAAACGAGCAATTTTGGAAGTTTCTTTATCAGAGAAGACAGTGTTTTGTTGGTTTCAGTTTCCAGATGTGAGGATTTTCCCCACAGTTTTTGTGTTGATTTATTTTGGATTGGGTTTGAAACCTTGATGCGCTGCCAGGACATGTGAGGAGCTCAGACCGTTATCATTTCTGAAGCTTTCTACAGTGCTGCAGTTATGAAGTTATAATTCATTTGTGTGTCTATCAACTAAACTTAGGATCCGCTTTGGTAGAATAATGTGTCATTTTATTAAGAACGTTCAGTTCAAGTTTTTACATTTTCATTGTTGACCTTCTCTGCTCTCTGAGGTTCCTTCCTGGTTGAGGATGGAACTTGTGCACCCTCAGGTGCTGGCAACGTGGGCCATAACAAGTGGAAGGTTGGGGAGGGGGGAAGAAAATAATGGGCATTAAAAAAAATTTAAAATGAATTTGTTTTCTACGATTTGTTATAAAAGCAACAGCACTTTTAATTTGTTGAACACTTATTGTCCGTATTTTGGTGTTATTGACTGAAAGATTGAAGCTAAACTAATTTTGTCTTTTTCATCTTACCCTTGTAGTCAAACCTGGACGTATTTAAAGCTTAATTAAAGCTTTTTAACTGTAAATGATCCTGCTCTGTAGGTCTGAACTCTAAAGGTTTAATATCTAACCTTTTGAGTTCTGTTGTCAGAGCTTCTTCGGTGTTGTAAGAAGGACTGGCAACATTCCAAAGTTGTAAAAGCTTTTATAAAAAAATGTTGCAGGCATTAAATACAAACACGGATGTGAATTATTACATCAAATGAAGATGACAAAAAACATTTAAACTGCTTGCAAAGAAACAGAAGTCAACGTGAATGGAAGATACACAGTTTTTTCTTCTTAATCTACCTTTTCAATATCATCCCAACCTTTTCTGATGTGGGGTTTGTCTGTTTGTTTTTTACACTTTGACTGTAGAACCAAAGACTTTGCTAAATAGAATGGATACTTTTCCGCACACTAAATGTTTTTCTCCTTTTGTCATCACTGTTGGCACGGAAAACACGAATCTCACCATCAGTCATGTTGTATTAATCATTCAATCATTTTGAAGTAGTTGCATCCTTGAACTGGTATGTTGTCTCGAATGGAGCTTTCAGCCACTGGCGGTCATATATGACTGAGTCCCCACCCGACGCACACACACACACACACACACACACACACACACACACACACACACACACAAATGAGATTGTAATGCAGCTCTGAGGTGTGAAAGTTCTCATGGAGAGCCATAGTGCACTTCATTTGACCAATGCGCCTTTTAAGGCATGGCGATTGTTTAAGGGAAGAGAGGGGGAAAAAATCCCACATTGCATTTTATTTGCAGAGGTGAGGGCCCCTCTACTCCATCTAATAGTCATTAGCTTTCATTACAAGCGTTTGAAGTAGGAGATGCTCTTTGTCTGGCCGTGAAAGGGCTCCGCTGGAGACGCACAATGACTTCTGACACGGGCACAGACAAGAGGAGCTCCCCTCGACTGGAGCAGCCTTGGAGAAGGGAGCTGCGCTGGTACGTGGAGAGAGAACATTAGGAGGCAGGTTAAAGGCCACATAGCCTAAACAACAGAACGAACTAAACCAGCGTTCGACTTTTACGCACACAATACCATCACCACCAGTGATCTTTAGATAAGGAAAGGTTCTCAGTTTTTAACAGCTGTCCAACAAACGACCCAAAACATTAATATTTCCGACTACTGAACGCATGTACTTCTTCCCCAGGGCGGGTCGAAAGGGGGTTGTTTGTTTACTAGGAGGGGGGCCGCCGGTGGAGGCTCCGCGCTCAGGTGGCTAAACGAGCCCACTTCTCGTGTGGGTGGCACAAACGCAGCGACGTGCTACTTTTCCCATCTCGTTATAATGGGGTGAAATTTTCCAAGTATCTAAGTGGGACAGATTAGCTGAACACACAACGCTAATGCGAAACAAAACGGCCAATTAGGTTATTAATGAACGCAGGTGGTGAGGAGGAAACGGTGCTGGGAGTCGCCTCTGATTTCATCTGACGGCTTTGATCAGAAAACCAGGGGCAAGCAGGGTGTGGCTGATGACTTATTACATAGAGCCATGTGCTCAAGATTAATGCTGCCCAAGCTGCATCACGTCAGCAGGGAATCAAAGGTATGTCATATATCTTCTTCTCGTGTTTGATAATGAAGCCTTTATTCAAACAAATGTGGTCAACGTGCATCAGTGATCTGATCAGTAATAATGCACCAAGATGTAGTCTAAAAAAAGGTTTGCCCAAAATGCAATGAAACTGAGATCTGTAACTTGAAAAGTCCCCCCCGAAAAAAAAAAAGTCATTTTAAGCGTCCTCACTGACCAGCTTTATCTGTTTTGAGAGAATCTGATGCCAGCAACACACTCATAAAAGAAAGTTGAGACAGTGGCAAAGAAAGAACCCAAGTTATACTTTTGCGGAAGATTCTACAATGGCGAGGGTGTCAGGATTGGCTAGAAAAGGAGCATCCAAAGAATTTCTCGTCATTCCAAGCAAGAATAGGTCATGACTCGTCACTGTGTCACTATGGCAGTTATGATTCTGAAAACCGGAGGAAGGGCCAAGGAGCCACTGTTGGATGCGAGTGACCTTTGAGCCATCAGAATGAGCCATCAGAATGCACTGCATTGGGTTAGAAGTACCGTGATGAACCATGGTTACTGCACACAGCCCACCGCTGCATCCAGAAATGGAAGCTGTTACTGTATTACACAAGGAGCGAGTAGTCTGTCAGTCCTGTGCAAAAAAAAACACAGCAGAGGTCTCTGAACACGAGCTCATCCCAGATGGAGAGAAAAACAGCGGACATGTGTGCTGTGGACCAGGCGAGTCCACGTTTCAGCTGCTTTAAGAAACACCACCCAAGCTGTTATCAGAGAAAAGTGCAGAAGCCAGAATGTGCGATGCACTCATTTAACATGACTTACTGCAGCGTGGCTTCACACACACAGTGTGTGTGTTTGACTGACCCTGCATGCAGTCCAGATCTGACTCCTATGTGTGGAGCATCACAGAGAGGACCGTCAGACAGCAATGAAATTCTGTATTCAGCAAGAATGGACGCAGATTCCTCTCATAACCTTTCCAACAAATAAGTTTCCTAAAACAAGCAAAAAGGTGTTGTTAACGTAACAAAATTAATTTTTGTTGTGTTTTGCCGAAACCAAAGTTTGGATTTGTCCAACATTTCTTTTCACACGAGACTTTTAATAAAGTTTCAAACAACTGAACAATTTTCTTGCATTTTGAGGAAAAGCCACCCTACTTTTCTGAAAACGGCGTCAGCACTTAGTTCGTAATGTGAAAACATTTAAGCGTAAGAAAGCCAGACACAAGCTTCTAGAATGGCATCACCACAAAAAAAAAAGCGACTCATACTCACAAGTGTCCTACTTTTCCTCTTTTTTTCCTCCCACACACAGTTGAGGCCCTTCCTGGACCTCCAGCCAATGAGGTCACGGTTTTTCTTTTGTCACCCCTGCGGAAAATTTAAAAAGTGCTGTCCCATACGTCACCACTGGATGGCAGCATCTGCACAGGAGACGATACTTAGGCTACCAGAGCAGAGAGTGGGTTCAGCTAGCTCAGTTGCACTACTGCTTTCTCTGGTTGCATTCTTTTTTTTTTACCTGGATGCATTTTACTATCCCTCTTCTCCTGGCTAACTGGTTTTGTTCATCAAAAAGTAGTGGCTCCGAGCAAAAAAAAAAAAACAAGAAAAAAAAAACAATACTCTACAACATAGCCTCAATCAGAATCAGCCTGACACTTTATATGCAAACGTGCCGCAAATGCATCCACAAAACAAATGAAAAGAGATGGATAGTAAATAGTAAATACAAGTAAAACATCAGGTGATGGTGTAATTTAGGAGCAGCGGTGGTCATAATAAGTCGTGCAAGTAAGACCATAGTGCCCCAGTAAAATGACAAATTGGTCTTGTTCAGGACAGGAACGATATTAAACCAAATCCCGTTTGGCTGACACTGGAGGGCAGCACTGACACTCACGGTGATCTCCGTTTTGGATCCATTTCCTGAGACCATCAAGCAAACCCTGCGGGGTAATAGCAGATGGGCATTTAGGAGCGCTCCTCTGTACAGAGGCTTACTGTTGGTGTGAAATCTGCAGTGTCCTGGGACAACTGTGTGGCTGAACAGTTGGGTCTGATCAGAGCAAACTCCAGACATGTTCATCTGACATTCAAACTCATTTTGGGCGTTGTGACTCTTTGTATTTGTCCACAACAACAACAACAACAACAACAATAATAATAATAATAATAATAATAATAATAATAATAATAATAATAATAATAATAATAATAATAATAATAGTAATAAAATACGGACAAAACCTGAGCAGGAAAAAACTAAGAGACAATATAATCACGTTTTAAGCAGTTATTATTAATAATAAATGTACCAAAAAAACGTGTGATTTTTATTCTTTAAAAAACAAACAACTCATTTGTAATTGTGTTCTAATTCTGTTACTTTACAATAATTAGACCGTTTGGTACAGGTCAGCCCTGTTAGTGTTTCCAGTCTTCTTGAGGTGAAACAGACGCTCAGACACTTAATTTGCTTTTATGACCGGGGGGGGGGGGGGGGGGGGGGGGTTTAAAAATATCAAACTCTTTCAGCTTATCTCAGCAATATCAAACTAAGCTTCGCAGAGACGTAAAGTTGCGGAGTTTCTGAGAGCAGCCTCAGCGGAGTGGCCCTCCTCCGGAGCCTCAGGGGAAAGTCGACAGCGGGTACGGAACAAGGGTAGACTGCCTCGCTTGTTCTGTTTTTGTTGTTTTAGGTGAAGCAGAGTCATCTGATCATCTATTAACCAGCAGCGTTCGGGGTCAGCGCGTAAAGGCCCGCAGGGTTTCATCATTAAACTCACCGGCATTCTCAGCCGGCTCGGTCAACCCACAAGTTCCTGCTGCTGCTGCTGCTGCGAGATGAAGCGAAAAGGACAGCGAGAAGCCGTGGGAATGACTCACGTCTCCCTCTGACCTATCCCCGAGCTGATATGTGTATAATGTATGCACCATTGAAATACAAAAGACTGAAGAATCTGGGGCCATAACGGCTGCAGTGCAGCATTTAGGCCTTTAAATTCAACGTGTTTGACGAGTGGATGGAATCCTTCACCTTCAGTTCGTTTGAGTCGCGCAATGAGGGGAAAAAAACACTTCAAGGACAACTGGAAATGAACCTTGAGGCCACGCAGAAAATAAACGGAGGCGTTTATCTGTCAGAAAACAAGCGGCTCCCAGGACTGCAGCACAGCCGCGGCCGTCTTTAGGAGCCTTTAGCTCTAAACGCCTAATCAACGACTTGTTTTACCTTATAATATCCATCGGTAATGATTTTCTAATGCAGCCTCCACGCAAAACGAGCGCATTAAGAGGGCAATTATTAACCCGGTTAGCGCCGGGGGAGCAGCTCCAATGACTTTCCTCACAGGGGACAAACTCAGTTCACTGACAGGCGAACACGTCCAGAGCGCACCGGCGTCACAGCAGAGGCCCAGAAACTCTGTCACTGAATACTCTCAGGTGGCCGATTTCTGAGGCCCGACTACGATTCGGCTTTTTATTTATCCGCAAACCTTATTATCACGCTACTCAGTCGTGTAGGACTTTCATTCTTTTCATCCCCCAAATTGGAACCGTGACTGAAAGTGAAGTTGAAAAGTGAAAAGTTGTTGGAGTTGGACAACATTGGGTTGGCTGAGAACTTCTCTTGCGTGGAATCCGTGGTGTGAAGCCGTGCTCTTGTATAAGTGACAATATCACACTTTGGACATTTGTACACATAACGTCACGCGGAAAGGGAAACGTAAGCAATTTACCATAAAGTCTCGAAAATGTCGAAGCTTTACCATCATTTTGATCACGTTTGGCAGGTTTGTGTAACGCAAGTTTGTTATGAAGCTGCAACGTTTTGCGCTGCAAACACTGAATCCAACAGCAACATTGTTCTTTTATAGTGAGGCCAGTTTGTTGCAAAGGAAAGCTAAAGCTGAAAAATAATCTCATTCTACAAAAAAAAGGTCTATCTGTGTGTTTATTAAATGCACCAAAATAGCTACAAATGGAAAGAGATACGCTCCAACTTCGTTTATGCGTCAAAATGAGCAACTGGTTTCCAGAATGAATAAACACCAAACTGGCTGGAAAAAAATGGAGAAAGGTTTCCTCTCTGTGTGTCAGAAGGGTGAAAGCTTGTAAAGTTGCGGCGTTCTTTGCTGCATTTCATTCAAATCTTTGCGCAGAGCTCAGAAAACAGAAAGCAGCTAAATTTACCCAACTGTCTCACTGACTCGGGCTTCCAAAAACTGACACCCCAGGAATATTCTAAACATAATCTGCTCTGGCGCAGCCTCCTCTGACCCCCCCGCCCCAAGGCTGTTTTTCTTAATAAGAACGAGATATTAAATCTAAATGCGAATCATCGCGGCCCATTAATTGGTGCGCGCATGTTTTCTCAGCAAGTCCCTGTAACTAAGCCGCCCGGTCTCGTGTGATCTGTGAAGCAGGTACTCAAGGAGACCAATTGGCAGCAGCTCTGGTCCAATCAGATGCCTTGCTGGGTTAGCGTTGCGCCTCCTGGAAGGTTGGAGGCGCTCCTCGTGGTGCGCACTTGTGCACAGAAACCCTCTGGGAGCGCACAGACTCTGCGGATCGGCTCGGCTTTCAACATTGACTTTTTTTGGGGCAGCAGCATCTTCATCGGGCAAGCTGGTGATAGGTGAACCCCCCCTCCCCCGTCAGCCGCCAACACCCGACCATTTTTTGGTCATGATGCACCTCTGAGCGGGGTTTACATTTTCCAGCAAGAGAACGGGGGGGAAAAAAGACTCTTCACTCTCTGTTGGTTTTTAAATTTCCATCCAAAGATGATGTTTTCGTCCGCAGGCAAACGCTGCTTCACGATAGAGTCTCTGGTCGCCAAAGAGAGCCCCCTGACAAACGAGGACCCCATCCGCCCGACGGCTCTGAGCTACTCCAACCCGACGACGGATGCCTTAATGAACAGTTACCAGAGCCCGGCGGGCAGGTCTCTCTACCAGAGCCCGGACCTGGTGTTCCCGGAGACGGTTAACCATCCATCTCTCACCGTGGCCCCGCACCAGCTCGGAGGCTCCCACCTACAGCATCCGCACTTCTTCGGGACGCAGCACCGAGACCCGCTCAACTTCTACCCCTGGGTCTTACGGAACAGGTTCTTTGGGCACAGGTTTCAAGGTAGGCTCAACGATGCACAATAAAGTTTGGCCTGCTATCGCGCTGTGTGGTATCGTAAATTAAACTCAAACGGACACATGTAACACAGGGACACATGTGGATATAGGCGCAGAAAGTTCACGCTAAAGATTTGTTGCAGTGTATTGAGAACTCCCACGTGTGCGTGCAGTGAAAAAACAAAAAAGATATTAATGTGGATTGAAAGAAATATTAAAACGAGAATAGTTAGAAGTAAAAATTGCCGGCGAGATCCCTTCAGTTTCCAGCAGCACTCTCAGTCTACTCCCGGAAAACCACAGCAGGAACAGATAAACAATCATTTATTTTCTTTTTCTCTCCCCCTCCTGTGAAACTCGCCCTACAGGAAACATTCAATTCACTTCATTTAATTAAAAAAATACTGCACACTTACCGGATTTTTAACAGAACACAAAGGAATCCAAAACTATGCAGATGTTGCAGCGACGCAGACCATAATAACTCCGAGATTTACGGTGGCTTATTCTTCTGCATCTCGGCTTCTAACGAAGGTTCTAACAAAAAATGTTTTTTTTTTGTTATAATTAAGACAGAATGTTGCGGATTTAAGGAAGACTTGAACAAAACTTAGCCTAAAACTCATCACCGTGATGAGTAAAAAGGGAGCGCGAGGTGGGTTTTAATGAATGCAATGAAAAGTGAATAAAAAATGCAAAGGCAGGACGAAATAATCAAACTGGTTTAAATCAAATATATAAAAAAATTAATTAAAAAAAAAAACACCTCAAATGGAGAAATCCATTCCAAATGTAGGCTATGTTTCCGAATCCCAGCTGAAGCGGAAACGTGACGCGCGCATTTCAGCAAGAAATGTTGTAAAAAACAAAACAAAACAAAAATAATTAGAAAAAATGTGTCCCTATTTTATTTACGCGAACAACAAAACTCTCTATTAAATGCTTTGAGTTTATTCATCTGCTCTGCCTGCCCGTAGGTTACATTCATTTATGTCATCGTTTATATCATATTATTTTAATTTCGTTTTTGTTTTTTCTTTTCACTTTATCTATTTACCAATGACGGTGCCCATAAATCAACATCTCCAAACCCAACAAGAATTCAACTCAAAGCAAAAAAAGAAAAGCAGGAGAATAAAACATA
The DNA here is from genome assembly GCF_027942865.1 of Odontesthes bonariensis. Lineage (NCBI taxonomy): Eukaryota > Metazoa > Chordata > Actinopteri > Atheriniformes > Atherinopsidae > Odontesthes > Odontesthes bonariensis. The sequence goes on along the minus strand of NC_134522.1, from coordinate 25,476,795 downwards.
TACTGTCAAAATAACTGATATCAAACCCAAATAAATAATGATCACACACACACTTAGCATAACAACGTAAAATCTCGGCTCTCACAGAAGAGAAGACAGACACAAACCTAAAATCAAACGCCGACGTCCTCAGTCTCTCTAAGCCGCGTTCACGTGTTCCTAACACCGCTCTTTATTGCCGCTTTCGGCCTTTTTGGATCGACAAATTTATTTTCTGGTTAACTGCATGTGACAAAAAAAATATATATAATTGTACAATCTTACGATACAATTCCGAGACTGACAATTGTGTGTTTAGAGTAACGCTGAGGTTTTGGTGTCAGGTAACGAGGTGTCCCAGGACAGCCTGCTCCTGCACGGCCCTTTCGCCAGAAAACCCAAACGCATCCGGACGGCCTTCTCCCCCTCGCAGCTCCTCCGCCTGGAGAGAGCCTTCGAGAAGAACCACTACGTCGTCGGAGCCGAGAGGAAGCAGCTGGCGAACAGCCTGAGTTTATCTGAAACACAGGCAAGTTGCGGGGTGTTCCACTTGTTTCCATCATTCTATGACGGCTCAGTTTGGGACCCCAGAAAAAAAACTCATCCCAAATTAGTCGAAGCCTAAATTAAGCAGACTTTTGTTTGGGCTGCGGAGTTTAAGAAGCGCCACCAAAGTCTCTCAGATGTGCATATTCATGCTTACTCTACAATAAAGGAGGGTAAATATTATTGACGCTAAAGACTAATGAGTCCACACCATCTGGGTGTCAATTAGGTCTAATAGCTATTATAAAGAGATATATATTCCGAGTCAGTGGTTTGATAAATAAGACTCTCTCGGGTTTAAGCTTTGCTTCACTCCGAGAGGGCTCGCGAGGACTGATAGGCTACTGCTGGTAAAAAAAAAAAAAAAAAAAAAAAAAAACTTTTCAAAGGTTAATGGTCAATGTCCCAGCAGTGAAAGTGAAGAGAAGGCCTAAATGTTGCTCAGTGAAGGACGGTGATATGAATGCGAATAGATGTGTTGCTATTTCAAAAATGCATCCTGGAAACACGTCAGTCAGCTGAGCTCATATTCCAGGGTCACACCAGCCACATAGTAGCTCGGTCAAGAGCAGAAATAAAGAGCCGGCTCCCACAAACAGAGAGTAAATTGAAGCTGCGGTTTTTTCTTCAGCTGATAGATAAAAAAAAGCTGATTATTTCTTCAGCCAAGTGTTCGTTTCTGCCCGAGCACTCCAAACAAAACCCAAAGCTGGTCGGTTACAGTGACGTGGGGGGGAAGCGTCATTTGATTATAAGGATGGATGGAAATTTGAGCCTGAAGTCACAGACTGATCTTCTCTCTCTCTCTCCAGGTGAAGGTGTGGTTCCAGAACAGGAGGACCAAGTACAAGCGGCAGAAGCTGGAGGAGGAGGGCCCGGAGAGCCAGCAGAAGAAGAAGGGGAACCACCACATCAACAGATGGCGCATTGCCACCAAGCAGTCCAACTCCGAGGACATAGACGTGACCTCAGAGGACTAAAACCCCGCGTCCCCTTTTCTGACGCATCAGAGGACCAACGCTATTTATTATGTGATATTATTCAGTGTATTTAGACACGTTAGGGGAAGACTGGAGGACGAAATACGCGATCACTACACATGTCGTCATCGCAGCGCCGCGCTCAGTGACTCTGGACAGAAACGTGTAATTCATGACATCCATCCTGAGTGTCTGGATGGGGGGGGGGGTCCTGAATGATGGTTGGTTTGTGTGACGGCCAGAGATGAAGGGAAACGTCAGCCTCCAGCACACTGCTCTGTTCCTTTTGTTTGTATTTAAACTGTACATAAGGCCAGCAATGAAGGTTGTTTCTGAAAGAGGGCTTTTGTTTCATCAGAGCTTTTTTTTTTTTTTTTTTGTCTAATCATTTGCTTAAGTCATTAACACCTCATTGTTTACCCCCACCCGCTCAGCCACCTGTTCGCCACCTTAATTCAAATCTCTTCTTAATAATTAGACGTGTTGACTCGCACTTTCAATCCACCCGGTGGGCGCGAGTGTGACCGGACAGAAAAAACTAAACAGGAAACGTCTCGAGGATCCCAATTTGTCACTCTGCATGATTTCGATGTCGTGACTTGAAAAGCCGTTCGAGCGCTTTGTCAGAGCTTCTGATGAAGATTCCTCCCCCGCGAGGCGACTCCAGGCTGCGGGGAGAGCTTCTGCCACGCCACATCCGTCAGTGTGGTTGTTTGAATGGCGTCTCCATTTGTCCACATGTTTCAGTAGGCACTGTGTGTAGAATAAAACATTTATGAGAACACCCTTTTCAAGCGGGATGTGTAATTACGGAGAGATGGTTTAGAAATAAAAGAAAAAGTTATTTCTCAGACGGGGGGATGCGGTGTTTTTGTGTAATTCAGGTGCGCAGTGGCAGAGCTCACCTGTTAGGACGTACTCTCCAGCTGAAGCTCTGTGTGTGTGTGTGTGAGACATGATGCTCCAGAGTTTGTTTGGGGAAAACCTGCGGCGGAACACAAAGCGGTGAGCGGGATGCGACGCAGAGGAAACAGGTGAGGATGGAGGATTTTCTGTCTTCCGTTTGTTTTTGCTTTGGGAGCTGAAAGCATGACCGTCTAATTGTGAACTGAAGGACAATTTGGGATCAATTATGAAGACTACAAAAAAATGCTGCATGAAGGTCAAACGTACGAACCCCCCCCCCCCCATCATCTCCAGAAAAGCTGGTAAAATGCGACTGATTTGTTTGGAAATTTTCAGTCTTTGCTGACCAACTTAATTCTGTTTAGAAATTTTAAAGGAATCTGGAATTTGATGCCAGCGACATACTAAAGTTGGGATAGTGGCAAAGAAAGACAGAAACAATTATAGAATCTAAAAGTAACACAGTCAGTGTTTGAACTGGTGACAGGACTGGGTATTAAAGGACTTTGTATCAAAGTATGCCTGATAATCATCAATAGGGGAAAATATTTCTAACTTTCAGCATCTACAGTGTGTGATATTGTGAAGAGATTCTGGGAGTCTTGGGAAATATGAGAGTGCAAAGGCCGAGGACGGCTGGATGAACGGGACCTGGGAGGCCTCAGGTGACGCTGCATTGGAACCATCATCAGGATCAGTACAGGCACATGGGCTGGGGAGGGCCCTGGGAAACAGTTTTCACTAAAGACGCAGCCAGAAAGCCTTACACAAGCAGGAAGCCATGTATGGACACAGTGAAGAAGAGGACACAAGCTCATCACAGAGGGACAGAAAGACGACAGTTCTGCAGTCAGATGAGTCCACGTTTCAGCTGCTTTTAGGGAGAAACCAGACGCCCGTTTCTGAGCGCCAAAGATGAAAAAGAGCATCCAGGCTGTTATCAGGTTTGTGATGGTATGGGGGCGCATCATACGTATAATTCCCATGTGTGTGAAGGTACCACTGATGAGGAGGAGCATGTCGGAATTGTGGACAGAAAAATGCAACCATGAAGGCATGGTTAGGGTCGAGGTTGTTTCAGCAAGACAATGTCAGACTTCATTCTGTGCGACTAAAACAGTGTGTGTGCCGGAGCTTCCTGCAGTCCAGATCGGTCTCTTATTGAAAATGTATGGAGCACCATGTAGAGTAGAATCAGCAATAATTTGCATCCCCAGTTCCCAAAATATCAAAAAGGAGTCATTAAAAGGAAGAGGGATGTAACACAACGGTGGAAATGCTTTTATCCCAACTTTATTCAGTGTGTTTTTGGCATTAAAGATGCTGGTTGGAAAGAAAAAAAAAATACAATAAGGTCGGCAGTGAACACACAGAGTCATATCCTTTGCGCTTTCTGTTTAATAAAGGTTCAAACAAATGAACAAAAGCTTTGATTTTATTAAGAAAGCTTCCCATCTTTTTCTGGAAATGGGGTTCGTGTCTATAAACAAAATCATGCGTGTCGACAACGTTGCAGGACAGCTGCACAGGTGTCAGGTGTGTTTTCCGCCGGCTGGTATTTCCTCTGAATTCCAGCAGTCAACAGAAGTAATTCTTATTCAGAAGGCCCGTTTAAAAAAAAAAAAAAAAAAAAAAAAAAGAGAAAGTAGTTACAATAGCGCAGTAGCTCTTTCACCAACTACTTCAGTAATCACCTGTCAGGAGAGACGGAAGGAACCTCCGCCTAATGACCCCGAGGCTTCACAGAAAAGCCCTGGCGTCTGACCCTGACGTCTTGTTTTGTAAGCTAAGAGGCAGCGAGACGGAGGAGAAAAGAGGGAAGACGCCGGAGTAAAATGCACAGCGGCAGCCTCACCTTTTTTTACAATACGTCTGACATCTGGAGGTGCACAGGGGTCACGCGGCTTGCTTTGAGTTCCCAGGATATCCTATACTCACTGCAGGTGCAAATGCACCCTAAAAGGACATCCCGATTCACTCTCTAAACAAACACCACCAGAAGTGTTTTGTGGCTCACTCGCAGTCACAGCTTTTATAAGTTCTTGACAAGAGGGGTCGGTTCAGGCCGGTCACATCGTGGTTCGGCAGAAGGTTGGCACGGTTGTTACGAGATGCATGTTTTGCTTGTCTGTTAGGGCAACAATTAAGTGGAAAATCACGCTCATCTCCCTAAACGCCGCGTCTCTCCTGTTGCTGGAGTCAGCAGACAGGAGACTGGGAGCAAGAGTGAACAACAAGGATCTCTCTGGAGGATCCGAGCGCTACGAGGTGGGGGAAGGAGGCGGCAGGTCCCTGCTGCTGTCGCTGCAGCAAAGGTGTCAGAAAACCCAACTGAACGCCGCTATCTGATCACTTGCTTTATGTGGGATGAGTGAAGCCTTCCACAAATGAGATGTTTTAATGCAGGGTGGAAAAAAAAAAATCCCCGTTGAGTGATAAATCATGCAGTGCAGTCCACTCTGCTATGCACTACAAATCAAAAAATATAGAGGGGAAAGAAAATAAGAGCTCATCTTACAAGGCACTGTTCCAAAGAGATGCTGAGAACTGCAGTGCAGAGCACCAAAGATCCAGCGATGTTAGTATCTGACCAAGTGCGATTGGTAACAACACAAACTAAACAGAGATCAGATGCATCCGTTTGTTTTTGTTTGTCCCACTGTGGTTGCGTGCCATAACTGTCACCCAGCATCTCCCAGCCATCCTGCAAGTGGCCTCTTGTCGAATTACGCTTTAGTGCAACCTACCCTGTGCCGTTCCCCCCGGCAACCGTGCAAACAAACTTATCGCACAGATCGTGACGAAAGACAAAGCGCTTATATAAACCAAGTGACATTAGACAAACATGACACCTGCACCCTCAAACTGGAGGGGGATAAAAATCGTTTTATTATTGACAGTAATCACAAAACGTCATTGAAAGCGTTTCAAACATTTTTCTCTGAAGCCTGATTGTTATATCTTACAAAGTGTTGACAGCGAGGCCAGGTGGTTAAGAAACAGTGCCTCGATTTAAACCGAGAGTGATTTGTAATAAATCAGTCAGTTGGAGGACTGATGATAATGATAACGTTCATCTTTTAAACATAAGCAGAAACGCTGTTTTCAGGACCATCTTCTATAATTCTGAGAGTTCTGTAAGTCCACAGATTTGTTGCTATGGCGTAAGACAGTTGCTTTGTCCAAATTTAACAAAATGTCTCCGTTTGTTCCTGTACCATTTATGGCATAAAACTCAAAATACTTCCAAAGACTGCTCGCTAGTTTCCTCTATTTCTGTAGCGATGTAGAAAAGACAACATGGGGAACGTCAGCTTCATTTACAGAGAGGTTACCGGGGTGTGCATTAGGCCGAGCTGATGCTGCCTCTGCTCCATTACGAGGCAAACTACATCTAGCGGATTATTCCATCTATACAGCCTATGGTCTGAAGCGTTTACAGATTGTAATTTAATACATTTAATTTGTACAAATGTTCACAGTCTCCCCACATTCAAACTTTAAAGAAAAATGGAAAAAAAACGTATATTTTCTTTATTCCACAATGCTGAAGTTTCACCTAACAGGACAATAGATCGTATAGAAGAAGTGAATGTAGCCAGCATGGCTTCACAGGTTGGTTTGTACACCGTTGCACCTCAGCAGTTGCCATCTTGGTTCGTACTAAACCTGAAGTGGCCAAGAAGGTGAAGCTGAGGAGCAGTGTTTTAAAGAGTGGACAGTAATGTGCATATTTCTGGTCCAAGGACAGAATGTGGAACGGCTCCATTAATCCACAGTGCAAAATGCTGCTGTTGCAACAATAAAGGCTCAAAAGCTTCACATGACTTATTTCCTGACAGAGATGTTAAGTTATGACGAGGGTGTTTAACATCCTGGCGACTATCATGATGATGACATTGAGCGTGTCGCTACATCATGATCTACATGCGTGATACTATCTATTTAGCTTCAGAGGCTCAACATGAGAAAGGAGGGGATTGTGGGAGGTGTTTTTCACAGACCTCCTTGCTGGGGAGCCGAGTTTGAGATTTTCACTTTTCCACATTCTGCTAAAATACGTGGTCGGGTTTAGATGTTACAAAATACACTGCCTGGCCCCAAGACAAAAAAAAAAACATAGCATTAGCTTACGGCAATAATACTGACTTAATTACGGCACACATGTATGTTAGCCACGAAAAACTGAAGAAAAATTCCCATAGGAATGGAATGACAGTGAAGGCAGCAAAGGGTTTTGTTGGGTCTGGAAACTCAGAATTACTTCCAGGAACAATTGACTAACTAAAGACATAAGGAAGGCTGATGTTTTTTTGAATGGGTGTCTGTTGGAGGTGGAGCCACGTGGCCGTCTGTAGTATTACACTTTAAGTCACCTTCACCCTGGATTTAATTCTGACAGTAAGACTATGTCCATCTGTTATATATATAACAGATGTTTAAGATGTACAAAGAAGTTGGGAACATCTGCGAGAAACAGATGGGATTAATTCATCATTTTGAATAGATCTGCAGTTTACTGTCCGTTCATTGTGAAAAAGACAACAGACAATCCTGTGAGTTAGCCAACAGAACCTGCCAGCATAACAAAGTTGTTATGTCTTCTCTATTGGTAAGAGCAGAGTGACCAGAACCAGCCTGTTCTGCCATAAAGCTTTGAATGTGTCACTTATTTGGCATTTCGTCCTTGTCGTTATGTTGCTAATACTTTCGAGCTGTTGTGTTGTACATTTTCCCATCACCCTTACAGTTTATTTAATGACCATTATCTCTGCACCAGCCGTCTGTAAACGTATGTTACCTCCTCCACACCCGCTCTCTGGCAGCTTCAGACGGTTCAACCCATGATGAGCAGCGGGTTCTTCCTCACTTGAATGTCGATAGAGATCTCTCACAGTCCTTTATTGTATGTCACAATCTTGCAATCTGTTGCCATAGCGATCTCTGGCTCGAGCTGATTCACACTGATCTGTGGGAATCAAAGCAGAACAAAAAGGTCGACAGTTCAGATGCAAATATTTGGCACAAGCTATCAGATGTATATATTGTATGTGTGTTACATGCGTTAAAATATCACGCACGACTTGCAAGATTTTAAACAATTTTCAATGTAACCGAACCATTCTTAAAGGCTTTCAAATGTTCTCAATTTAGTGCTAATGTGCAAAAAGAGACAATTTGGCAGATGAAAGTCTAATTTGAGGTTTGCGTCTCCTAATATTTGAACCAGAGACAGATGGCTGTTGGAGTTGAAAGCAGAATCCTAATCAGACATCTTGCTAGGTGTGAAATAGGGAAGTGGGACAAATTGAGTAGGCGGGGGATCGAGGGGGAGGAGGGCATTCATGTTGCTTATTGGGGAGTTTTTCTCTTTTTTATTTCTCCCTTTCATCTGCTATCCTTGCAAAAGTGCAAAAAAGGACTTGTGAGAGAAAAACAGGCCAGTCCATGGAACGGGAGGCAGCTTTTCACAGGACTGTTGGCGGCACATATGTCTGAAGTTTTTTGCCATATGGCTGTCTGAGCTATTTCCAGTGGTAATTAAATCATAAACATTTTAAAGCCAGAACTGCTTGGCTTGTGTCAGCAAGTCACCTGGCACAGAGACAACACAGACAGGGAGATGGAGAGAAAAACAAATTCTTGCCATAGCCATTTAATGAGCAGGATGACACATACTGAGGCAATAAGGCTAAAGTTAGATCTCAGCCCGCTAGCCTGGATGGCATCAGTGGCAGTGAATAAAGGCTGTGGGCAGATCCTAACAGCGCAGGTTACGTCTCAGAGGGCTACGACTCATTAGGAGGAGGCTCATTGGGAAACACTGAAGAGGTCAGGAGACCTCAATCAGAAACATCAGTCACAGAAACTGTCATGGCAGAACTGAGCAAAGCAGATATCCAATACAGCCAGAATTAATTTCAGATTTAAATTAATATCAAAATAAACTAAATGAAACAACACTTCGTTTCACTAGCAGTTATATCATTGATGGTCCTTGCTTTGGATGCAGTACTGTGCAAACGTCTTGAGCCACCACTCATTTCTTTCCATTTTGCTTGAAATGTGCCAGATCTTCTTGTAATCTTTCTGTGTGCTCTTCAGAAATAGTTCTCCAGGCTTTCTGAAGGTCTTTCAAAGTTTTTCTTTGGAGATTTTTTACTTTTCCATTCATTTTCAGTCCAGTCCTTGTACCTGACCGTTTTTGAGATACACCAATCAAAATAAGTTCCCATTTCTTTGGCTGCATCTATCAAAATGTGCCCTTAAAGAAAACTGAAGAAACTAGAAGGTAGAAGTGGAGGACCATAGAAGAAGTGTCAGGTCTAAAAAAACTATCTACAGCAGATGAACGGTATCTTAAAATGATGTCTTTAAGAAAGAGGTAGTTGATTCATCTACTGTTCACTGAAGCCCCATCAGAAATATTCTCCCTGGAAGGGTGGCTGTTAAGAAGTCATTCTTGAGGAAGGGAAACAGGGAGAAAAGGTTGAGCTCTGCCAAATGACACAAGAAGTGGACTGAAAATCAGTAGCAGCAGGTCTGATGGAGGGATGAATCCTCCCCAGAGCCCGGACCTCAACGTTAGTGAAGCAGTGTGGGATCATCTTGGCAGAGAACGGAAAAAAAGGCAGCTGACATCCAAAGAAGAGCTTTGGGATGTCCTTCAAGAAGCCTGAGAACTATTCCTGAAGACTAAATTAAATTACACAACAGATTGTGTGAGAGGATTCAGATTGTGTTCAAGATTAAATATGTCAATGGCAAATTTTGGCTTTCAAACTCATTAGAATTGTACAAATAACATTTTTACCTTAAGCATTTCTGCACCTATTTCCTTTTTTCCTGGTAGTGTAGGTTACCACATAGGCTTTAAAACTAAGGAAACCTTCAACCTTTACCCAGCTCATGAACATGTTTCCAGTTGCTCTTCGGTATCTGACAGCTCATCGAAAGATAGAATGATGTCAAAAGCTGTATGTTTGAAAAACTCCAATGCGCTATCAAAGCACGTTTCATAGGAATATGGTTGAAGAAAAAAAAAAAAAACTTTGGCCAAGAGGAACAGTTTTGTGAGAAGATACCTGAGACATCTGCGGGAAGAGGCTGATGGCGAGCGGCAGAGCCAAGCCAAAAGCAGCAAGACACACCAGACTGTGAACAGGCAGTATGAGCCTCCGATGTCTCTGCAGCAGAGGGAGCCTGGTGGGAGACGGGCAGTCAGCTCTTTTACACGGCAGTAAGAAAGCTTCAAAACATATGAGCAGCTGCTATTGTGATGGCACTGGTTGAAAGATTTATCTTCCACATGCCGACACGGTAAACGGCAGACTTTTCACTACAGGTGACAAGGCAGCACAGTTCAATACAGGGTGGGCTACATTTACATTCAGACTTATTGTATATTTATTGTATACGGTCAGAGGCTACAGCTACAGCACATCAAACTGAATTCAGCTAAGTTAAGATGACTCTGTGAAGGTACGACTTTTAGAATAGCAGTGAGAAAAGCAACATTTAGAGGCAGTTACAGGTAACCAGGGTAACATTGCTTTACACAGATTAAAAGATTTCATATCACAACAACCTGCCTGCCAGAAACATAGAAATAGATGACCCTTTATATCTGCAGATTCAGATCGAGCCTTTGATTGGAATTAGAAGCAAACGCTTCATTACGTGCACACTTACAGGCGCAGGATCAGCGCTCATATTTGACAAGAAATAACACCGGACTTCACAATTCTAATGAAATATACGTAAAGGGTGCTGGGCGGGTTTAACCAGCCAGTCTTTAAGTATGTTGTGCACCTGAGGAAGGCTTGCCCAGGCATTTCCGTTGGTGTGTGTGTGTAGAATGTAATTCCTTTTGATATATGGAACATGCTACTAAGTTCAACACGAGGAAAAATTTCACAGTAGCAATGGGAAAAGTTCAATTTAACAGGTTTTCCAGACAGTTTTATGGAATATGTGCTTGGCATTAAGTGACAGAATGACATTAACACCAGCGGTAACCAGTAATACTAGGAGGAAATTCTATTTTGGAGAGGTTGGTCTGCCTGGTTGGTCATTTTTGTGAAACATATATGAACTACTACGTCTGCACAACACATATCTACAGTTTTCACCTGAATGTATTCAAAAGGTTGTGATCGATCTGACTGTCAAGCTAGTAATTAGTGCTTTTGCTTCTCAGGAAGGGTTAAAGTTACAGTGCACCTCATGGATATCACAGGGATTCCTGTCAGAATGAATGGGCTTTGGTTGACTCACTGAGGAACACACAGGTATCTGGAAACAAGGCCTTAAAACACGAACAGCTTTACAGCACCGGTTCCAGTCACTGTTACCTCAGACACTTACACGGACCATGGTACAAAGACCGCAGACACTGACGTTCTGCAGTAAAGAAACTGGAGAGACAAAATATGGAAAAAAAAAAAAATCACCGTATATGGCGGTCTCTGAAAGGGCTACGACATTTATGAGGTCCGAGTTGCTTCAGATGACAAAAAAAAAACCAACACAGTTTTTCTGGTAGCCCTTTTCAAAGTAGCTGTAGCTTAGTTCCCCCATCAGAATACCTCTGATTCTCCACTCAGAGCGCTCTGGCTGCTCGGAAATACCTCACACGACCCCACTTCAGAAAAATTAAATGTCAATTTAAGAGTAAAATGTTTTACAAACCAGCAGTATCAGTCTAAATAAAGATTAAGGACATTTCACAAATCTGTCTCCAGAAACACATTCTCTCCTCCCTCTGCAGTGCCCTCCAAAGGATAATCTCCTATTCAGTGTGTGGGACAGCGGACTCAGCAGGAGCTTGAGAAAGAGCCGCTCCATCTCTCCTCCACCAGTGACGCCCCCCCCCTCCTCAATAACAAGGAGAGCTACTGCCTAATGAGGGAGCTCATTAACACATATGGCTGCCATGGTTTAATTAGGCTACACACACACACACACACACACACACACACACACACACACCTTGGAGGAGTGCATTTAAAATAAGAAAATAAAAGTTGTGAAGTATTATGAGATGCAAGTGGCAAGGTAACATAGGTCTAGGCGCAAGTCTGTTTAAGAACCTTTAAATAGGGTTTAAAAATAAAAACAAGATGTTATCAACACAACTTCATATCAAACTGTTTGCATTAACATGCTCTCAGTAACCTGACTGAAGACCAGCTTCAGATTTGTTTTATCCTTATCTTAAAGGGATAGTTCGCCTCTTTTGACATGAAGCTGTATGACATCCCATACTAGCAATATCATTTATGAACATTTTCTTACCCCCCTTGCTGCGTCCTGTGAGCCGAGTTCCAGCTGAGTTTTGGCGTTGACGAAGGTAGTCCGGCTAGTTCTCTGGGGTTTAAAAAAAAATAAAGCGTTTTGCTTTTCAAAATAATATGCGTTCAAAAGAGTAATACATTTGCATCACAAAATTGTTGTCCAGGAACAAGTCAGACCTCACAATCGCTTGGCGCTATTTTCGTGCTGTGTAGACTGTGCAGACCGAAGTGCAGACCGTGCAGTCCCCTGCTTCCGAGCAGTAAACACCGTAACAGGCGCGGCAGGCGGCAGCAGGCAGCGATACGAAGGGAGAGAAAATAGCGCCAAGCGATTGTGAGGTCTGACTTTTTCCTGGACAACAATTTTGTGATGCAAATGTATTACTCTTTTGAACGCATATTGTTTTTAACGCTTAATTTTTTTAAACCCCAGAGAACTAGCCGGACTACTTTCGTCAACGCCAAAACGAGGCGGGAACTCGGCTCACAGGACGCAGCGGGGGGGTAAGTCAATGTTCATAAACGATATTGCTAGTATGGGATGTCATTCAGCTTCATGTCAAAAGAGGCGAACTATCCCTTTAACACCTCAATTAAAGCCTCGATTCACCGTTACCCAAAGCAAAAAACTCAGATATTCATGGAAATGAAGATGTAATCAAATACCGTGCCCCCCCCCCTTTTTTTTGTTTGGTTTTGTAGTCTAGTGCAACCTGTGATTGCTTTTGAGAATGGAAACAGATTCAAAACTAAAGATTTGGAATTTCTACACTGACCAAAGAAAAAAACACTTGTAGAAACACCACAGGAGGTTTTGAAAGAAAATCATTAGGTATGGCTTTGTTAGGACTTTAAAATACATAGTAGAGATACTTTACTCGTTCAGTTATTCTTCTTCTTGCTTACAGGGGCGTAAGAACTTTGCAAGTGTGCAAAAAATGATGGAAATGTTGTCATCAGAGGGTGTTGGTGCAGCAGACACTGTCACGGGATGATCATACCGCTGCCCACAAATGCACATGCTCCTGTTACAGTGGCAGCATGGAGGACCACGCATCAGTACACTTGCATCTACAGACATTGGTGTGACACAATATTCAAGTCTGCACGCTACAACATGCAGGACACAGGGGTGCACCACCAGAGCCTTGCATATAGACATGCATAAATTAACAGCCCTTTAAGACCAATTCATGGCAGCCACATCCGTACGAGTGAGCCAGTCCAAAGTTCATGCATTTCAATGCATGCAGCTGCACCAAAGCTTCAAAATCATAAGTATGTAACAGTCTTTTGTACAAAAAAAAAAAAAAGACTGAGGGTGTGCAGTTAATCATGTAGTGATACTACAAAATTGTCATGGCCAAAAGCCTTCACAATAACTCTATAATTACACTATCAATAAAAGACATATTTAAAGCTATCAGCCCAATTCACCTTTGGAGCTTATCGTCTCCTTTTCTTTGGCAATTGAATTACACTATGTAATTCATTTCTTAATGTTTGAATTTTAGATGAAATCATGGTATTATCATATATTAATTATCAAACCATATTGAGATTCCATTCTTTTTCTGATCAAAAACAGACAGAAATGTCTAAGCAGCATCATGTTCACAGTACACTGTTAAACAACAGAGTCGGGTTTTCGTTTTATACATACTGTCGAAAAACATTTCTGGTCCCAAGTTAAGTTACCTGGGTATGTGGACTGAAATGGACAAATGCAGCTTCCATGGGTGTGCATGAGAACAGAACTGCCTGTCAGTGCACTAAATGTGTTCTCAGCAGTGTAATCCATCATCGAGGGGCCACCTGGGGACCCATCTCTGTCCCCTTGTTCTTGCTCTATTGAGTGCCAGTGAAGGCAGGCTGACATAAAGAATAGCTGAGCACCACTCATATGCAAGCACAGTCAACCACGCAGCTCCCTGCTTACTCTAGCTCTCTCACACACACACACACACACACACACACACACACACACACACACTCCCTTATTCTGTATCACCCTGTTCAGTCATTCAGCTGCCAGGAATCCCAAACACACCTGGGCAGCTGGCTGTGCTGCCTGAGCCCGCCTCCTCAGAGCGGTCGGGACAAGTGCTGTCAGGGAGCTACAGAGACGGCTGCATTCCTCAGCACACCACAGGCGCAGTGAGGCCATCACTCACAGGACGTCCGTATAAACACGTCGCATCATTAAGACATCATTACAGTCACATCATGTGACACTGAATTTCAGTGGTGGGGAGGGTTCACCTGACAATGGGGGCTCATCAAACTGTAGCAGTTTTTTTTTTTACCAGTGAATCTGATATTAAGAATAATTCATTTATTTGATAGAATTAAATTGGGAGAAATGTCCAGTACTAGCATACGAACAACATTTGTTTTACTGCCATTACATCATTATTACTTTGTTTAGAAAAAAAAAAAAAGAAGTTCAGAAATAGATACAAACAATGATTCGTTCTGTATGAGAAAAAATTGGCCGTTTGCCAATTTTTGTTAGAAAAGCAACTCTTGGCCAATTAAATACACATCAAAAGATGCATTGACAGGAATGTGTCAGCAGAAGCTACAACTGTGCTGAAAAGAGAAAATGACTCAACATCCCCAGCAGAGCCAGAAGCTTAGGACAAAAGTAAAAAAAAAGTGAAAAACTATACGTTATTTATAAGCAAGGAAGACACACTTGTTCTTGCAGTTTCTTTTCTAAAACTTTTTTGTTGTTTACTTATTCATTCATTTTTGAAGGGTTACTCAGGGGCTCAAATGACTTATTTCATTTGATTTGATGTCCACTGTTTCTATTTCCATCCAGTTTTAGGCTTTCAAACTCCACAGTAACGAGTACATTGACACATTGCAGGTAGAAAATCCAGCGGAAACACTGAACTTTTCAGCTACAATCATCCAATTCTTTTTGGTTGAATTCTAATTTTGCTTCTCATTCAGTTTCCTAAAACTAACCAATTATTAACAGAATAAAATCAAACGAGTCGTATTTTGCCCATTTTAAACAAGTAGACACAATTTGAGACTCAGGTCAAAATGCCACATAAAGACTGTACAGCACTCCCCCTTTTTAACCGTCCATCGACTGTTCTTTTCATAGCAAAGTGTTTTGGGGTGTAAAGTGAACAACTCGACTCTGCATCGCCCCCTCTCTTCCACTGGGTGTGTCTCATCTGAAATAAGTGTACTCTGAGCTTCGCTCAGGCATACAAATGAGATTTTTGGACCCAAATCACACTCGCTGCAGAACGTTAGGTTAGGCCTGAGAGCTTTCACTAGCACACACAGCAAAGCCAGCTCAGACAGCCACCAAACAAATGAGGAGAAAAAGAAAAGAAAGCGTCTTACTTTTCCACTACAGCCATGATCAAAGGAGGAAGCAACAGGATAGGCATGGGCATGACCACTCTGGTTAGGGCTGTCTCCGTAAGTGCCTGTCATGGGAATCATAAGAATTTAGGAACATTGCACTCTGTGTTGATGAGTACTGACAAAACAGCATGATAAACACACGTTTTTAAGAGTAATTCGACATACATGCCTGGCAGCCACTCTTGATGTCCCCACCACTTTCCCATTACTGTCAAGCACACTGATGCCCTCTGACAGCTCGGAGTGTCTCATGAGCACCACGTTGCAGACATTTGCACTGGCTGTGAAAAGCAAAGAATATTTTCAAAGATTAAAGAGTATTTACTTGCAGTAGAGCATATCTTCTTTACAAAATGAGTAAAAACTGTTTTGCCCTGTGACTTGTGTGTGGGCAGTGCTGCTGGAGCATGGAGAAGTTGGCTACCTCTGTTAAGGGATCTACAGGGAAGAGCATTAGTAGGAGTGGACACCTTTGGAAGTATGGGGTAAGAAATCGGTCAAAAAGAAACGTGCATCCGTGCAAGTAATCCGCGCATATTTGGGAAATATGTGCGTCTTTGGTTGTAGTTGAGCATAAAATAAATATGTACAATCTCTAAAAATGAGTCCATCTGTGTTTATAATGGGTTGTGTTTTGATATTTGTCAAAATACGAATTGAAAAGTTACAAATCAAAAAGTTGTACCTGTATTTTGACAAATATCAAAACACAACCCATTATAAACACAGATGGACTCATTTTTAGAGATTGCACATATTCATTTTATGCTCAACTACAACCAAAGACGCACACATTTCCCAAATATGCGCGGATTACTTGCACAGATGGACGTTTCTTTTTGACCGATTTCTTACCCCATAGTGCGCGCACACAAGCTGGGGCAGACTCACGCTTAGCAGCGTGTGCACAAGCTGTGATTGACAGGTAGGATTCCTCCACCCTAACGTGATTGGTTAAAAACAGCCGGGAGCGCTCGATTTTTGCAATCACGATTACAGGCTTTAGAGGGAGCTACAGAATTCGGGATTTTTCCTAAACAGCCTATTTAATATCGGAGTGTCTACTTGCACCCCTGGTACAAATAGCATTGGCCACACAGCTGAGCTATTCACACCCCGTGACGTAACACCAAAATAAAAGCTGCTGGCTTGCACAAAAAACATGGCGGACATCCGTTTTTTCGTCATCAGAAAGTGAAGAATACTGCTAGGTTTCGGCACTAATATCTGTTCCAATTAAAAACTAGATGAAAACATTGTGTTTTATTTTCATAATCAATGTTCAGTGAACACATTACAACCGTCAGTTTGTGAGTTTTTAGAAATTTCGCGATCATGACGTTCAGCCATATTAACTATAAAATTACCTGTACACCACATATGTGTTATAGACTCAACTATTGGTAAGTAATTTGGGTTAAGATCCAGGAATCCCTGGTTCGATTCTTGCCCGATGCGTTTTGGCAGTGAGAAGTGATACTGCGCATACCAACGTCTCTGCAGAGAAGGCGCGCGATTTGAAAAACAATTCAGTTCTCAAACGGAAGTTTTGATTGCAACAATTAGCTAGTGCACAAGGGTGTAAATAGCATACATTGCTATAAATAGCATACATTATTCTGAATGTCTATTAGCACCCCTGGTACAATAGCCTTACACTATTCACACCACTGATCTATAAAGAAGGTTCTTTATAGATCTGTGATTCTTCACACCCCGTGAATTACCACCAAAAACACCTTACACGTGAGCACAAAGGCCATTGCGGACATTAGTTTTTTCCTTATCAGAAAGCAAAGAATTCTGACTGCATTAATATCTTTTTAAATTGAAATATAGATGTCTTTCTTAACTCTTAGCTGAGGACATCTCTGGCCTAATGGATAGCGACTTAATCCTCTATACGGGAGACATAGTCATGTAAAAAATGTCTTATAATAAGTAGATCATTGCTCTGTAAATGAGAATGCATTAAAATTGAATTATGCGATCAATATGCCAGTGTAAATCCACAGGGGTGTAAATAGCATACACTTCTATTTGCACCAGACGGGGTATCAATAGAACACATTGCTGAGTGTACCGGGGTACGAATAGCATTCACTGCTATTTGCACCAGGGTACAATCAGCATACAGTGCTAATTGTACCAGGGGTGCAAATAGCCTTACCCATTTAATATTCTACTTCCAGAATCCCATGACAGTTCAAGCTAAAATGACTAAAAAGAAGTTGCCGACGGCAGCTTTAAGTAGAACTTTGTGACTACAAAACGACAACTCCGTCTTTACCAAAAAATGGAACGCTGAGTGCAATGTCAATAAAAACAGAATGCAATGATTTGCAAATTTCATAAATCAACATGTCAAATACCAAAAGTGAGACATTTTACGATTTCATGCAAAATGGTCACTCATCTTTAATTTAATGTTAGCAACACGTATACAAATGATTGCAGATATTGCAGGAATAAAGAGCACTAGAGTACTCTCAGTATGAGGACATAAAAGCATAGATTACTGTTTCTTACTCGTAATATTTAAAGTCACAGTGTTGGACCTATGTTTTAGAAGGAAAAAAAAGACAAGCTTTTTAAAAATGCGCTCTCGTGACATCTTTTGATGATTATCATCAGAACAGGATTGACAGTCTGATAAAACTATCAGCAGATATGCCGCTAATCCTTACCAATCCACCCCTCCAAAAAGGCACTGACCCCTTACTTGCTCACAGACCCAATAAAGTGCGTCACTGCAGTCATTTGCGTCATAATTCATGAAACAGTTTGCCACGTCCGAGTGCGACTTTAAACGAGAGCCAATAGCGGACAACAAAACCAAGGTGGCTGGCAGGCTGACAAACAGCGGTGTGGTTCGCCCCTGATTTATTCACGAAAACCAAAATGAACACAAATGTATGTTAATGTAGATAGACCTTTCTTCTTGACTCTAATAGGAATAAGAAAAACTCATTTTAGAGAGTTTAGTGGTTGTGCCTCAAGCCTTTTTAATTTAAGACAACAGCATTCAGAGTTATCTTTCCCGAGGCCCGCGGGGACGGCCGGTCACTTTGTGAGGGGAATTTAATTGACTGAGCAAACAGCTCCTATTACCTACAAGGGATTTTCTTTTTTTTTAATCCACGCCAATTAACTAAAGGATAGATACAATGATTTTGGCAAGGCATGACAAAAACTATAGCAGAAAGATCAAATTCTCAAAAACATGTTTGTAATTACACGAAGAAAGACATCAGAGTAATTAGACATTTTTGATAATTGCAAAATCTGCACAGTTTAACGCTGACACGTGGTTGTAATTTGTATTTATTTGAAATAATTACATTTATATACACTAATTACATGTGATAACCAGCGGTACATTCGTGGAAATACAACCAAGAAATTTCTCAAGTAATTAAGTCTTAAATATCACAAATAATGACAAATATTTTCTAAAGAAAACTAATTAATTATACTCCATATTTCTGCTCACATGAATTTCCCTCCAGTTAAGGTCTTTATAATTTAATTGAATGACAGGCCGCCGCTTGATTAGGTTATTACAAATAAATCTAGCCTTAAGTAAGCAAACAAAATCAAACGGGTGAAAATTCAAACAGCACTTTGCTTTCCCCTCGCTTCAATTAGCTATTTTAATTACCTTTTATATGGGCCCACAAAAACAACAACAGCAACAACAATGCACAAACTGAAGGCAGGTAAATGAGGCCTTGACGCCACTTTAGGGGTAATTATCCAATTTGTTTGTGGCAGCAGAGTTCCAACGAGCAGCCAATTACCAGGCAAAGGCTACGCTGCAGAAACCTGTTGATTTAATTAGAAGAGCCGGTATGGTAAGGGAAAGGGAGTCAAGCGGGGGTGGGGAGGAGGCAGGCAAACAATTTAATTATGAGCCAGCAGCCCCGGGGCATTCTGGGACACGGGTTTATACCCCTGGGTGTGATTGTGTTTGTGGGAGAGTGGCATGAAAATCAGCTTTGTGGCTCCACACACGTCTGACAAAGCAAGCTCTCAGCAAGGCTCTAACCCTGCAGAGGCGACGACGGACTGTGAGGAGCAGGATGAAACTCAATTTCTCAATCTTGGCTTTCACACAGAGAAATATTGTGATCACTACAGCAATAACAGGTATTTTACGAGACTGAGGATAAGAATGAGCTTATGCCCGAGCAGCAGAACGCCCTGACATCGTGCTGACAGACATAGAGAAATATTATGTGTGCCGCCTCAGAAATACTGTAAAGATAATTAGTCCATTATGAATTATTCCAAAAAAATGCATGTGCAAACAAATAAATATTAAAAAACAGTTTGATCGAAAGGAAAAATATATTAAAATACTTGGTCTGCTGAGCCCATAAAGACTGTGACAGCTTTTGGAACTCACCCACAGCGGGAAAGGGGATGAACCTCTGGACCAAAAGCCTGGTGGTTGAACTGAAGCGATTTGCTTTCTGGATTAAAACGTTCAGCCCAACCTGAAGACAAAGCACATTATTTAAAAAAAAAAAAAAAAAAACAGCAATGATATACACTGAATATTCAGAAAATTCTAAGTGGGACAAACAGCGGAAAACCAAACTCTGTACAAAACACTTGTGGAACTCTGCTTTATTTTAAACCACTAAGTGGTTGTATTCAGAAGGGTACATGCGCTCAGATAACACACCGACGCGCCACTTCAGCCTCTTGCTCTCCTCGGCCCAGCAGGGGGTCGTCACCAGAATGGCTGTTTAATTGGAGAGCTCCTGCCCACCTCCCGGCCCGCCGTTCCTCCCACCAGACTCCCCACGATTTTTTTCTGTGCTTGCTGTCGTCGTCAGGCCTGAGGCCATCAGCCGGGTGACGCCCAGCAGGACCAGTAATTGGCTCGCTTTGAGCTCCTTGTCCATGTCAGACAGGTGTGCGAACGAGCTTAACAATCTTTTAAAATTTGAGTCTTTGATGACATGAAAGTAAGAAAAACCGGTGAGGGTATTTTTAGGGGTTCATGTTGAATGCTGACATTCAACTTCTTTAGATTACATAAAAAAAAATTAAAAATGAAGGTCAGCTGAGGTGCGTTTGAGTTTTTAAAGAGTTGACATAGCAGATCAGTAAAATGTCAAAGCGGCCGCCATCTTTATAAGGGGGAAGTCAGGCCTCCTGCTTGATCGATGTTTTTAATCGATGCTGATCTATTTACACACTTATGAACATCACAACTCTCTGAATTCTAAAGTGATTTTCAAACTGTTGGATTCGTTACAAATGGCCATTATTCTGATAAAAGTAGGAGTTCTGAAATGTTCCAGTGTATTCTTTTTTTCATATTAAATGTGACACAATATTGTTTAGAATTTTGAAAGAAACACTTATTTACACTTAAAGCCACATTTTAAACATAAACTATACTACTTCTGTGCAGGGGCATGTAAACAGCAAAAAAAAATAAACAACTTAGGGCAGTTGTATAAGAGAGATTAAGAATTCACATGTATCTTCAGTAGATTCACCACAAAAGGGTGAGCAGCATATATATGAATATATATATATATATATAAAAACAAACTATGCCTGGTAATATATAGAACCATAGTCCAAAGCTAGATAAGGAGCAGACAACTGATAGATAAATATTTTGATGGATTTATCAATAACGATATAGTTAAATTATAAAAAGGTACAAATGTGAACTTAGCACATTATTAAAGGACGGGAATAACAATGACATAACGTCAGAGGAGCAGCTGTAGTGCAAATGGAAGGTGGGAAAAAGGAAAACGTACTACAGCCTCTAACTGCATTTTTTCAAAATCACACTGAAATCAATTTAAAAACTTAAAGACCCAAAGGCACTATTATAGATGAATGATGAATCAACAACTCAGACTCTGTCTGACCAAATATCTATTTGAATAATTGCTTCCTGATATTAATCTTAAAATAAACATGTTTTAATTAAAACCCACGAGCAAGACGGTGGCTGCAGAGACGTATTTTCTGACATGTCACATGGCGTCGCACATTTCTTGTATTCTAAGTGATGACATCATTAGAATGGGTACTCACAGCAATGGACACAGCACTGGTCACCCCACCAGCATATCCCTGGAGGAATTCGGAAGCTGGAGCAGGCTAAAAGAACAGCAGAAAGGAAGACAGATTAATAAGAACAACAAAAAACAAAAGAGGATTTTTGTTCCAGGTGCTGTACCTTGGAGGCGTTGCGGTTGCAGAAGTTAACGCAGGCATTGTGACTCTGGTTCAACCACTGAAAAGAGAAAAGAGGCTGAAAAGACGAGGAGCTTCACAGTAAATGGAACATTTACTTGTCAGACATGCATTAGTCTTTGCTTACAGCAGGCATATCGAGTCATTTTCAACAGTTTTATATGTTTTTCCTGATTACAGGAACTTTGCGAAGTGATAACCTTTAAACAACGGAGACCACAGAAGTTCATTACTGAATGTTGGAGAACGGGGCTGACTGAATATCTTACACTCAAGCTTCACTAAAGCTCCATTTACACTGGCCAAAGAACACTAAAACCTGCTTACATGTCTTTGGGAGCATTGTGAAAGTCTTTAATCGGCACCTAGTCATGACTATTTAACGGCTCCAGTCTTGAACACAACACCTGTACATATGCTCATTTTTACCGAGCATGCTGCGCTCTGGGCTACAATGGTGTGTGTGCACAGCTCATTTTTTACCTTTACCTACTGTAACGTCTCACATGGGAGTTTTGAAACTAACAGCGACAAACTCCTGGATGAAAGGAGACATTTTTTCATTTTTACCCTTCTGCTCGAAGCTTCTTCTCAGTCTGATAAACTGACTGCTTATTTCAGAGAGTCGTGGTTATCAGAAATTGTTGTCCAACACAGCCCACAGGACAAAGCGTAATGCTTTGTCCTGTGTTGTGTTGTAATAGTTGTCCGAATTTTAAAAACCTGCTTCAAATTACAACTTTTTAACATAAAAACTGCATTACTAATATTTGTCTCACATCCTTTCTGTGCAAATAAAACTCTCTTTAGCTTCAGTTGTCCTTTTAGTACCTTAAAAGTCATATATTTGCATTTCTTAACCTGGTATTTCATTGGCTAACAGGACTGTAGATTGAAACTGGCGGGTGAAAAACCAACATTCACAAAAATACTGATTAGTGAGCATCATCTTTTTAAATGAATTAATAGATTGGCAACGTTAATATTATTAGAACGGTCTGAGTTGTACTGTTCAGTGAATACCTGCCAGAAGATAGTTGAGACCAGGGTTTGATGAGGGAGGAGGAGGCCAACAATCTGCACGGGCAGGAAATAAAAACCCCATGAAAACAAATGCAAAACACACAATGAAAACTTTGCTGTGATCTTTGTCTATACTTATTAGATAAGCACAGACTAAACAAGTAAGTCTTTCCATACTTATTAGATATGTAAACAATTTATTTCGATATCTAAAATAAGTAAGTCTTACCACTGGTGTGCCAAACGGGATAAAACCTATTGAAAGACAAGTCGGTATCATCATTCTTATCGCCTCATGCTTGTGGATACAGTCATTATGGGTGCCAATGCCGAAGGCTTTAGACAGGCATACTAATCTGTTGCCAGACTAGTTCAAATTACTCTGCTGTCAGTCAAGTATTTCTAATGCCTCATTTTCTAATATTTCATGGTGATTATTTGGAGTTATCTCTGAGTGTGTGCAGCTTAGGCAGAGCCTTGGTTTCTGCCTTGTGTCCATCTTTCTGACACAAAGAGGATGTTGGTCCTGACAGGTTAATCGCGGCTATCTATTTCTCCTTTAGTCTGCCCCGGTTCGCTCTTGCTCCCGCCCACCCATTGCCACTTCAAGGTCATTTACACAGAAAAGTCGCCGTAAAACTAAAGCAAAATACTGATGTTTGCGTCTTCTGAAACTCAGAGAACTTCTCTGTCACCATAGGGGAGAGGTTTTAATCAGCACCCAGCTGAGTGTGACCTTTTCGAGGCCTGAGACAGCCTGAAGAGCCCTGTTGAGCCATGACAGTTCCCAGGGAGAACAACGCCTCCATGTTGGACCACATAACAAGCCCCCAGATCCCACGTCCCCCGAGCCTTCCACACCGAGCTACTCTACCTGACATCCGAAAGGGCATTGGGATCTTCTCCCCTGTGTCAGGATGGATAATGGACTGTAAAAAGAGCACAATGATTAGAATCAGATGATAATGAGTACAGAAAGATAACTCGATAACAAGAATTAATATAATCTTTATTACAGTGAAACTACTGTAAACAAGGTACCAGATACATTAGAAACAAATTGTGACGTAGTGTGACTATAACCAGTGTAACCGATTCAGTTTATGAAACGCATCACACCACATGACTGATACTGTGTGGGTCCCACAACACATATGAAAGAGTTATTTATCTATCCATTTTACTTTATCAAGCTCCACGATGTCAGCAGCAGATACCACAAGTCCTGCAGGACGGTGGGTAGGTTATACACGCAGGGCTACAATTACCAAGTGATCAGAGGCAGTGTTCAGGTAGGTGTTGGCTGGGAAGTGAAACTCAATTCCAAAAAATAATTTCTATGGTTCCAAAAATCAGCCGTTTGAGTTTGAATGACCAGACTAAAGATATTTTTGCTCTCTAAACATTAGATCTCTCTTTCTTTTTTTTACTTTTTAGAAACAAAACTAGGAACACATTCGAATAAGAAATGAGAAGAAGAACTGAAATCAGAACAGATACATTTAGGCAGTATTTCTTGTATTTGTAAAGATTGCTACAGAGACAGACCTACTCGTGCAACCTCCAGTTCTTCTGTTTTTCAAACACGCCATTAGCACAGGTAACAAAAATCAGGAGTCGCACAAATGTCCAAAAAGAACGCAGTGCCACATCGAATTTTACCAGTACCATAAATTTAGCTTCATAACGCCTCCAATGACTTGCCTTCTTCCCAGTTTGCTCCATGCTTTCCCAAAGTCAGCAACACACACACGCACGCACACACATACATACATACATACATACATACATACACGCAAGTCACAGTGATGTAAAAGCAATCATGATTAATTCTCCATTGTCTTATTGTTCTTATCAGAATATAACATGTCCACCAAAAAGAACCCATCCTCTTTTACATATCCGCCTTATCCAATATGGGTCATTGGCGAGCTGAGGGGCTATCTCAGGTCAAGGTAAGAGGTGGGGTACACCGTGGACACGCCGTCAGACAGGGCAACAGACATACAAATAACTGTGCACACTCATTCATGTGGTTAGTTTAGAATCACCGATTAACCGGTGGCGGTGGGAGGAAACTAAAGTACCCAGAGAGAGGCCATGCATGCAGAGAGAACATGCAAACTCCACACAGAGAGGCCCCGGCTACAGTGCTAACCAACACCACCGTGTAGTCCAAATACAAGTGTAGGTTTTTAACTACTGATATTTCTGTCATTTTTCTCACAATCATGGACTCCCACCTACACTGTACCAACTACAATATTCAATCAGATTGAAAACTATGTGTGCTGTAACCCAGAGGAACAGTAAACAAACATACCTGCTTTATCTTCTGAGCTTTCCACAGCTGTAAAATCAGAAATAAAGAAAAGAGACTTTAATTTTCTGAATACTGAACAGTGTGAAAATGTAGTTTCTAAAATTCAACTGCTGATTCAGAGGTAATGTGATTTGAAGAGGCCATATATGCACAGCATGTTTTATGAGTTTAACATGTGTCCCCCACCGTGTTTTATCATGAAGATTCACTTAAAGGAATGGTTGGTAATCCTGGAGAGCTAGCAAGAGAGCTAAGTGGCACCTCCGCTAAGCTCTGGTCTTGCTTCTGGCTTTATCCAGAGCCGTTTCTGCCTCCGACTTTCTTTTTCTTCCCCTTTTAGCGGGGCGAGCCGTTACAAGTAATGGTAGTTTTGGCTGCATTTTCTCTGCCATTGCACTCACATTAATTATGTTCGGCACCGGTGAAATCGCGTGCGTGCGCGGAGGAGAGAGCCGACAGAGGGCGGCGCAGGCAGAACGGGCAGAACAGACATGCAGGCATCTGATTGGTTCCTCGGTTTTTTGTCCTCGGCCCGAGGAGTTTGGATTGGTCAGTTTTTTTGTCAGTGCTGCAGCTCCCACAGAGGTCGGATTATTTTCGGACCTTTTTCTAAATACATCACGTATAGATTACTCTCAGGATAAACGGACAATTTCACCCGTTATTACAAAATGTGTTTCTGAACAGGATTACCAACCATGCCTTTAACTAATGCTAAATGAGGCTTGTGAGAGTTTACCTGAGCGTCTGTCACTCCTGGAGGCAGAGCTCCTTGTTTGAAACGGTCAAGCAGCCCAACACACTCCTTCAGCCGTCTCTGGTGTGACAGGAGATAAAGGACATGGAAAATGAGGCCAGGGAGATCAAGATTGGAGTAGATTAGGAATCTTGGTTTCTCTTCCACTAAGTAAGTGACACAGATGAGAGTGTGATGCATTTGTGGATTTTGCAGATTTTCATTTGACAAATGAGTTTCCTAAAAAGGTAAGCGTTTTTCCTGTGGTGTGATCACGGTCTAATGCTGAGTAAAAACACAAAGTCATGTGGGCCAATTTGCTCTAATGAGCTCGACAACTATGTGTGTGTAGCAGTACAAAGTGTGTACATGAGGTCAAAATGTGTGTGTGTGTGTGAAAATTATGGCCTTCTTTGCTCCACTCTCATCAGGGGCAAGTTGAGGCATACCTAGCCCAGCAAGGTGCAAAGCTAGTGCTGGGTAGGTGTGTGTGTGTGTGTGTGTGTGTGTGTGTGTGTGTGCGCGCACACACACACACACACACACACACACACACACAAGAGAGTATGCAGCTTCCACCTCTCACAGTTGCCCCATATGTCCACAGCCCCATCACATCCCAGGAGCTATCTCGGCTATTACCCTCACCAAAGAGCTCACTAACAGCTTCATTACCCAGAGAGCCCGAGCTCTGATGACTCCATGGAACAAAATTACCCCAACACATCTGAGACCTGCAGAAATGTTGCGAACAAGCAGTGCAGCCTGACGTTTAAAGATGGCAGCTTGTTATGCAAAGGTCACACACAGTTTTGGCCAATAAATTACTCTTGTTAAACAGAGGAAATCAAAGTAAAACATTTAAATATGCAAGACTGAATATGCGTTGTGGTCATTCTGCCTATATGTTATACAGATTCTGCCATACACTTTTACTCCATCATCGGATTTGACCGCATCAACGTACAAGGTCATGTGGTCCTGACCCGCCTATTTAAATGAGGTAAATCCAACCTCAGCTGAACAACAACACCGGGTCATTATCAGTTCAACAAAAACTAAAGTCCACCCTTACTGCTTCCACAGAGATTAAAAGGGTAAGTACCTGATCAATTCACACTTTACATTAATTGATCATCAGCCAGTGTGAGCACATCTATAAAAGTAAAAAGATTATTCATAAGTGGAAAAAAATTCAAGACCGTGGTCAATATTCCCAGGAGTGGACGTCCCAGCACAGCAGCAAATCTATCACAGAATGTCTGAAAAGGAAAAGAATCAAGGTGTTGCAATGGTCCGGTCAAAGTCCAGACCTCAGCCTGAGGAGATGCTGTGACGGGAACATACGTGGGCCAAAATTCCTCCACGATGTTGCGAGAGACCAATAACATTATGTTTTTTTACTCTTTATTTATTTATTTATTTCACACACACCACTTCTTTCTTACATGAATTCCGACATGGCGTAAATATGTCATGTGTTGCATTCACCTCATTTTAAGACCTAGTCTGGACCAGATTTTCTTTTTATTATGCACTGGCACATAGTCCCTTGGAACTGAAAGAGGGTGCACTCCCTTGTTCACATTCCTCTCGTTAAGTTCTCATTAATTAAGTTTGCGTACCTCTGTCACAAAGAGTGTGCGGGGGTCAATCACATCCAGGAAGTGCCTGAACCGTCCAAAAAATGTGTCCTAAGAGAGGAAGTACATGCGTAAAATTCATCTTAACTGACAAAAAAACTAAACGTTTATTAATCAAACATTAAATCTGACACCAAACATGTTAATCTAATCTAAACACCGATACCAGTAACAACTAAATGTAAGCTATTAGCTGCACCTTGTAGTTTTTGTAAAGTTCCACAGAAACATATGACGAGAGACGAATAACTTGAGAAAATGTAACTTTCCATCTACTTAACAGGTGACAGTCTAATTTTTGCTTAAGTACAAGCAACCGAACCAGATTCTGGATTGTTTTTTGAAGCACAGAGACGCAGAGATTCCAGCTGTCTCCCAGCAAACGGCAATATTAGAGCCTGCCAGCTGTTTTAACACAGCAGGTGGGGCCTCCTCATTAATGCCTCTGGCAAACTGTTTCCTATCTGCATCTTTTAGAGCCCCAAATCCACTCACGCCCAATGCAATTAATTCCTGTAATGACTGCGCCAGAAATATCTTTCGATCATTTATTCATGGCCGAGCATAAGGAATAATTTTGAGATACAGCAGCACGCCGGGCAGCCTTGACAGACACACATCCCTCCCCAGCTTGAATCTAATTACACTTATTGCTAATTTGGATGGAAATCTGGTATCTGACTTATCACTGCACCTTGGCACTTACTAAACATATGGATGCTTGATGAAAACATTGCACGGGGAAAAGCATTTTAAATCTGTTCAATTGAGTTATTCACCAGTGCCGTTTAAAAGGACCATTTTGAGTTAACCCTGGTGAGTGGTGGAAGACGGGGTATCGACCATGATGATATCACAACTATCATAGAAACATTTCCTAATTCAAACAATGCCAAAGCTGCTGATTTCAATAAGCGACGTATAGGCCTACCATCTGTGGCATTTCATTTATAAAACTTACTATTGCTGTATTTACCATTACTTCATTCAATAAAAGTGTATTCTCGCAGTTTAGTGTTTCATTTTCATGAAGTTCAAGTCAAAACTCAGGAGTAGAAGCAGATTCCACTCAAATGTTGGTTAGGGTGATCTCAATCTACTAAACCCCCCAGCTGATGCCTTGCTTGTTCAGTTGGTAGAGAAATGCAGGGATGCAGTTTTGTCACTATTGGCAGGCTGATGGCTTCACACTTAAGTAGAACTTTGTGACTACAAAACGACAACTCCGTCTTTACCAAAAAAATGGAACGCTGAGTGCCGACTGCCGCTTTAAATGTACCGATGTGTAGTGTCGCCTTGAAAATGATTTAAGGAGCTGGAAAATCGTTCTCAAGAATAGGGTCTTTTACGATGAGGTTCAAAGGAAAATGTATTTTAGTTTATTTTTACAAATATGTTTTCTTTTACTTGCTCGAGAGAATTCTGTAAAAGGGCTGCTGTTTTAGACTAATTAGTTTTAGGCGGGTGCAACAACTAACCTTAAACTAACAAAGTAGGCCTAGTTCAGCCAGACAGCATTTCCTTTTCCCCGAAAGCTCGTGTCATTTTAGGCTCTTACTACATCATCATTTGGAACGCCAGTTAGAATCGACTTCAAAGACGACCGCTGGTTTCTCCTCGCGCGTCCAAAGTCTAACTTTGTTGTTCACCTTTTCCTTGACACTGGACTCACATCGTAGCGGCGCTGTAGCTCTCAAAGAGAGAAACGTGACATTTGACAACCGTACATTGTTTGTGGTGTAGAAATAAATGTACCTGGTTGAAACGAGACTTGCCATACTGGAAGGTCGGATATTCAGACATGCTGCTGCAAACAAAACAAGTCGATTTTTCTCCGAGATTATAAAACTTTTCTTTCACCAACAGCTGTATGGCTGCTCGGGAATCAGTCAGTTGTCACTGGTCAGGTTGCATCATGGGAAATGTATTTTTTCCCAAGCTATTTTGCTATATGCTAGGGTTTCCGTTGTTACGGCCAACTACATTTCCCTGGAGAACACGGTTAATTTTCATGGTTGTAGAAGAGAGGTTAAAATTGGAAGGTTGAGAGTTGCAGATCATTTTTGGGTTTTGCTACATTGTGCAGTTCCACCGCAACAATATGTGTCTTTTAGAGGAAAACATAGACCCCTAGTGGTGGTTCAGCACTAAACTCAGCAGTGTTTTAAGATACATATGCTACGTTATATTGAACATCTCCAACTTTTCTGCACATATCCCCACACAAGAAATAAATAAATTAACTAAAGCATGGTCGTCAGGTTCCCTGCACTTAGTGGGTTTATTTTACATATAGATTAATTGCATGCACCTGTGTTACTTCCAAGAGAGCAAAGAATTTTTGGCCTAAATAGTGTTCTCATCTGCAGTTTTCTCACGTGCCATGTTTTGTTCCTAAATTACTGTGTTGACTCAGGTTGAGTGTGGCTGGCTAGACCTCGGCTTTAAAACCAGAAATGACCTAAATCTGCATTTTCTTTATCACCTGGTCCTCAACTATTTTCCCCAACTCAAACTGTCAAAGTTGGCTTATGGCATTTCTGTCGCATCTGGCCAATGCAACACATCCCATAACCCAAGTGAGGTCCAGCACGTGAACACTGGTCCATGTCCGGCCCACATAACACTTGCCAGAGCTGTAACTGGGCAAGAAAGCCAAAAGTAGATGAAATTAGCCCAAAATGTGTCTCTTATCTGCGATCAAGGCTGTAGCTACTAAACTTATATTCATTATATTTTTGCTGAAGATAAATTGTCTCCAATTGAGAAGTTTTATAATGTAAGACAATTTAACCTGTGTGTGGTTTTCAGACAGCAGGGAGAAAAAGAGTGGAACAGCATTTGTACCCTCGTGTGGACGAAAACCAGTGACAGGAAATATCACTGAAAAGTCAGATAGAATAATAAAACTCACAGTGGTTAGTAATAAAAGGGCTGGACCACAGTGGCTGAAAATATGGAAACTTTCCCAAAGGAAGAACTGCAACCACACGTACGGTGAGCAGGAAACACAAAATACTCTTTATTAAATATACAAAATTTGTGAAACAGAATTGCATCACGGATTGTAAACGTTCCAATCCTACATACCACCTCGAGCACATTCCAACCTGCTACACGATCGAGGAGAAAATACAATCGGTTCAAACTTAAATTAAAAACCTTGTCAAATGGAAGACACGAAAGAAGATGTTTGTTCGCGCACTTTGCAAGTGCCGAGTTATATTCAATATGCTTCTACGGTCACCTATGCTCTTGATGCTTTGCGATCACAGAGTGGAACTGAGGTGACAACGTGGGCTTTGGATGTTGTACGCTTTGATCAAATCGTCATCGTTGTTGTGTCAAAAGAAGGCCAAGTGCTTACTCACAGAGCGATTAAAAAGTGCAGTACAGTGTACAGTCGATCTAACTATACCAATATCACACAGACGGGTACAGTTGAGTTTTTCTTGTGACGATTAAAGTAGTGCAAGAACATCCACAAATGCTGTTAAAAGTGGCATCATAGAGTACTTTATGGTGTATCAATCAGCTCTACAGATTAAGTTTCAAGGCTTTTTTTTTTCCATTGTTCTTTTTTTTTTCTTTACTTTTTTTTTTGGCATTTCACGGTAAAACACTGTTATTACTCATTTTCTATTGGTATGCATACAATTTGTTTCTGTGCAGTGATCTAAACAACGTCATAAACAAAGCATCAGAAGAGTCAAAAGAAAAAAGAAAAGAAAAAAACCTTCCAGTGAACAGATGGCTTTTCTTTCTCAAAACCTGCCTCGAGCCCCGACAAGTAAAATGAAGTGCTAGATTCTCGACGAACCTCAAAGTAGAACAGAAAATAAGGCAGCGTTTGGCATTTCGATACGGCATATATGCTGTAAAATGCGGTATATGTCCCTTTGTGACACCTGAAAGCGCCGTGCGTGCTGGAGCAGAAGCAGATGTGACACACAGACGCTGAGGGAGGGGGACTCAAGTACCAGCATGTCGCAGGCATCGTCTCAACGCGCTGGAGTCGTGTTGATAAGCGCGCATGTGGGGAAGGAGGAAGCATGAAGATCAGAAAGGCTGCGGCGCCTGATCTCAATTCCGAGTGATACTGTCTTCACCTGATAACACTGTGACCCATATGAGAATCAGTTAGCTTATGTGGCTGAGCATTATGGGTGTTTCCAAGACAGGCCCGCTTAGAACAGACGGAAGAAAGAAAAAAAAAGAGAAAAAAGACGGAGGAGAAAAAGAAGGAGCAAGCAAAAAAAAAACAAAAAAAAAAAAAAACTAACAGCACTTGTCATGCGGCATAAAAAAAATAAAAACCATTCACTTGTTGGCTAAGAACACTTTTGAACATTCGTGAGCTACAGTCAGTTCCCAGCTATGTGCACGTGACGAGCCCCCGCACCCCTCATTTGGTTTTCAAAAACAAGTCAGAGCACTCGGCTTTGCCAAGGGAACATTTGTAGAGTGTCAATCCAAAACAACTTCTAAAGAGCGTCTAGAAAAAGTGGCACCAATCAAACACTGGGAGGCATAAGAAGCAAGTTGCACAACTTCCCTATAAACTAAAACTCACTTCATATATGAATTCTGGCAAGTTTCCTGAACGTATCTGATAAGATTTTAGACTGATTTCCTTCCTTCCTCTCAGGTAGCCAACCTTTTTGGATCATCTCAGTCAAGCCTAAACCTGCAGGAAACACTTTGCCTTTGTCATTTGTTAGTGATGCGTTGTCATTGTGTAATGCATGCGTTTTAGGCGGAGCCTCCCTTTAAGGGTTTCCCCTGTGCTCCAAACAGACAACATTGAATAACTCAAATAATCAATCAGGAAAGTAATTAAAAGGGAAACTATTTTCGGCTTTGCTGCTTTTCTTCATTTTAATGTAAAGCAAATTTAATGTCTTTGGGTTTTGAACATCATAGGGATTTTAAAGGCATCACAAAGCAGAAAGAAAACATATTTTGCTTTTAAAAGAGAGGAATCAATCTAAAACCTAATGGTGTGCTGTGGAAAAAAAAAAACATTCCTCAACTTGCCGACTCTCCCCTCGCTCCAAAACTGCAACACTTTCAAACGAGTGCTTGTTTCGACTCAGTGAGGAGTTAGTTGGATAAATGCTGCGATGGATTGAAACTCCACAATCTTCTTTCTCTCGTGACAAGGTGACAGAAGTGAAACGTGAGGTGAAAAGGGGACTCAATGTTTCTACAACCAGGATCCCAAAATGGAAGCATCTGGGTCTGGAACCCCACCACCTGGCTTTGTGACCCTGAAAACAACCTGAGAATGCGCTACATTCAAAACCACTCGAACCAAACCCACCATCGAAGACGCGTCTCAGTGAAATAAAGCATGCCGGCCTGAAAACGTCGCCTCGACACCTCTCAGTGCCTAAATATTTGTATCAAAAAGGACAGCAAAGCAGTGAAAAGACTAAAGAGCTGTTGTGGAGGTTAGAGTGAACGGATGCAGATTGAAGTGCGCCTCCTTTCCCTCCTTCGTCACTTGAGCTTGGAGCGCACTTGCAGGAGGGTGGGCTTCTGCTCCATGATGCGCACCAGCAGCGTGTCAATGTAGTCCTCCAGGTCTTTGACTTGCGGCTTCAGCTTCTTAAGCTCCACCTCCCGCTTGCCCAGCAAAAGTTTCTGACGCTCGAACTCTGCCTTCTGCCTCTCCAGGTCTGCCTCGCGTTGCACCAGCAGGGCGACCAGTTCGCTGTGAGTCAGGTGGTAGTACGAGCCCGCTCCTTCCGTCAGAGACTGAGGGCAGACACAGAAGCAGAGGAACGGGGAGGAAGGTGAATGAAAGACATGACTAACTTTTCAGCTCTTCTAATGCTATGGAAAAGACAATAAATCACTGATGTGTGCTTTCCAGAATGCCCGAGCAGCTATTGCTTGAGAGGACCAACTGTACCTTCCTTCTGTCCGTCCCCTGGTCCGTGATCTGGCTGCTCTTCCCTGGGTGGATGGTGAACTTGAGTTTCTCCAAGCCGGTGGCAAGCACTGACCGCTTCTCTTCAGCCAGCGTGGCAGTTGTCAGGGGCTTCACGGGGTGGGGGCTGGAGAGGACAGCGACAAGAGATGCATGCAGCACACACAGTCAGGCAGTTACTTACACCTCTCTTAATGTTCAGTGTCATACAGACGACTTCTGGCTGACATGAGGAACGAAATCTGGCTGCCATACTGGAGGTCTCCTGTTCTTAGGCGTCTGTCACTAAAAGCCAGTTAATTTAACCGTTATTCTTCAATATTTATGACTGCGTATGAAAAGATATAATTGTATAATAAACTGACGAAGATGAATTGAACCCCCAAATATATTTTCAACATTTTCCCTTCCTTTTGCTGACATTTGAAAAGAGTAAATAAATCATATATAAATAAATCCAACACGGTTAGAAGCTGTCAGCAATACTCAGTCATTGACTTAAAGTATTTATTTTATTTTTTTTATTAACTGGGATGTATTTTGATCAGGCATTAAAGAAGGTTGCGAGATGTGATCGAAAGCTCTTAAAATCATGTATCACATGACTAGTTTTAATGCATTTGATCACAGTTAGGCACAGATCAGACACACAATTGAAAGCACCGGTTAATAAAGTAAATGATTCTGATCCCAATCAGTTCAAGCATCCACAAGATGAACCTGAAGCAAAACCAGGCTCCCCCAATAAGTCCACAGGACCAAAATGATCCGCTACGGACACCTCTAGGAGTCCTGTGCCCATTCTGCAAAGTGTCAGAGCTGCTTAGGGGGAACTACAGTACAGTAAAAGTCCTCAGTCAACTTTATGTTTTTGCTCTCTGGAGCCAGACTTTCTTGAAATCTTTTAAAGTGCTCTGGAGGAATAGTTCTCCAGGCTTTCTGGAGGTCTTTTCATGTTTTTCTTTAAACCTTGGCTACTCTTTCACTTATCTTCAGTCCAGTTCTTGTACCTGAACCCATCCAAAATAATGTGTTTTGTTGTTTGCTATGCCACTAAAAACTGACCTACAATCGTTCAAACTTAAAAATGGGACCTAACTCAAGGGATGAACCTGGGTTGTGTTGACACAACAGACAACAACTGTCTTTAGGAACTTTGTTACTAGCAGTCTGTCACAAAGACACATCATTTGTTTCCATTTCTTGAGTTGCAACTATAAAAATGTCCAAAGATAACACACTTTGAAAGACATATAATAGTATTTCTGCAGCAACAAGGTGCTTCCCAAAGAGCTATAAGCTGAAAACTTGGCATGTCTCAGCATGGTGCGTGGCGTGCCCTTAAAAATAATTGAGGAAACTGTGGAAAATTAGCCGTGTCAGGTTTAAAAAATGATCTACAGCAGACGAACAGTATCTGAAAGTGACGTCCTTAAGAAATCAGGCACGGGACCTGAGAGATGCATCTGACCCTTCAGCTGATCCATCTGCTGTTGGCCCAAGCCCAACCATCAGAAATGGTCTCCATGGAAGGGTGGCTGTCAAGAAGCCATTGTTAGGCAAGGCTTGTAACTTTTAAGCTTGTTAGAATTGTAAAACTTTTTATTGTTTTTAGTACAACCTAGAGATAATTGCAATACTTTCTGCTGATATCCGTGCTATTTAGAGTTAAGATTCCCCCTCAGAGGCTACTGTCTGACCCTAACACGGACTGGTTTGTACAGCAAACCTTTCTGTCGGTTTGTGGTTGTGTGTGAGTGAAGCTTTTTAACCTACACTTTCCCTCTGAACAACCGTTTCCCTTAAAAACAATGCTTGTGTTTGGAAAGTATAGTTTCCTTTTTGGAATTTAGCTCACAAAAAACAAACAAAAAAAAAAACATACCAACACTCTAATACTTGAATTTAAAAAAATATTATGAGACAACAGCTCAACAATAGCACAGGAAAGAGAATTTCCTGTGTCAATGACCTACATTCACAAGACTAGCTGCAGTGACTTGCATTCACACTCAATAACAGAGTCTCTTTCGACCCGCTATCGTCGGTTCAGCGATTATTTGAGCACAAGAGATTGTTCTCCAGACCCCCAATATGACACCAGACACAAAGGAACATGTTCAAATTCAAAATAACACTTCATAGATCAAGATTAAAGGAGGTCTGACAGGTGTAACATTCCTCAGAGAAACTGGAGGGAATTAAAATTGTCTTAAAACTGAGACTTAATTGCATGCATAGGTGCAATCAAACATGTAGAACTGTGTTAGGTGCGTTATTACCCCAAGGTGAAAAGGAAAACAACAAAAACAACACCTCTTTTCGCCTCGTAAAAAAAAAAAAGAAAAAAAGAAGAAGCCTGATTTCTGGTTGAAGTATTGGCAAATGAGTGTGGCTGTGTGAGAACGCCGGCTGGCCCTGTGGGGAGGGTGGAAGGTCTGTGTGTATGTTTGTGTGTGCTGGGAGGGAGGGGTTGTGTGGCAGGGATCAGGGCAAAATAATAACTGCTAATTGGCCTGAGGCTTTGTTTCCCCTCCTGTTACCACAGCCAGGACACACACAAGAAACCTGCGGAGGAGTCCTGTTAACACCAGTATATGCACGTGTGTGTGTGCTTTAACAAAGTGATGAAAAATAGAAGGTCACACCACAAAGGAGAATGCCCCCGAGAGTCGGCAAGGAAGAGAAGCAGGCGGAAGCAGAGCGGCAGGAGATTGAAGAGACGACAGGATAGAAATTCCTCTCCAACTTTTCACCAGCACTGAGCATGTGCAACCTCACCTGTTCTGCTGGTCGGCTTCCCGCTGCTGCTGCTCTTTGTCCTCCGGCACTGGCTTAGGTCCGGTGCCTTGTGCTGTGCTGGGCGGCAAAGTCGCTGAAACATTTAAAAGGGGACGGAGGGCACAGAGCGCTACAGGAGAACTACTGCTTACGGGAGTTAGAAAAGGAGCAAAGGAGATCAGAGAAGGGAAGTCGGGGCCCAACTGAGGTGAGGAGGTCTCCTGTATTACGGCAGGATCACTCCCAAAAGAGGGCAGGAGCACTTCGTCGAAGGCAGGTGCAAGGGTGCCCTCAGACTGGGAGCGGTGTAGTGTGGCATTGTGTGCCTGTGGGCACATTGAGAGCATGTCTCTTACGATGCCGTGCTGATCCTCCACCCCTCCTTCACTGAAGCTCTTTGGATTCCAGCTCATGTCAGAGTCTGGTGGTGGTTCAGGGGGTACTTGCAATCCATCTCCAATTGTGAGGCTTGGCTCAAGAACTGCCGTCTTGCCCTGAGCCCCACAGAATGGCTCTTCGAATTTGTTGGTTTGGCCGATTTCTCCATTCGATGACGTGGATGTGTTTGCAGGATCTACTAGCCCCAAATCGGTGTTGGTCTGAATGTCGCTCACCTCGCCGCAGACCGTTGAGTTAGCAGAGTACAACGTCTCGGTCAGCTCGGAGACGCTGGAGCGTTTGGAAGAAGGGTGAGAATCGCAGCTTTGGTAATCCTGTGAGTCAGTGCTGACATAAAAGCTTTGGCGCAAGCTGCTGCCACTCTGATCGGATACCTGTGTGTGCAACAAATTGCTGTCAAATTCTTGGCCGGGACTATTCATAATGTGGCTAATGTTGAGGGAATCGGCAAAGAGGCTAAAGGGCACGCAAGAGTCTGGGTTGGCATCCTGCTCTCCGGAACTAGGGTCCCTGAGGGACGCATCCAATAAATCCTGCTTGACATCAGGGGAGGAGGTTGTGATGTGCAGTGTTGGTAGTGTGGAAGTGAGTTCATCACCTGGAGAGCCAGGAGTCACTGCTGAAGCATTGTTCACAGAGTAATCATTGAGATCCACAGCCAAAACATTTAATGCCTCCATCCCTTCGTCTTTACTTCCATTGTCCGA
The DNA here is from genome assembly GCF_027942865.1 of Odontesthes bonariensis. Taxonomy (NCBI): domain Eukaryota; kingdom Metazoa; phylum Chordata; class Actinopteri; order Atheriniformes; family Atherinopsidae; genus Odontesthes; species Odontesthes bonariensis. The sequence goes on along the minus strand of NC_134522.1, from coordinate 25,439,914 downwards.
CTGTGGTTCAGAGAGTTTTGGCAACAGGTCGGGGTACACATTAGAAATGTTGGCGGTCTGAGCATCTCCACTTTTACTTCCCGTCTCCCACAACTGTGGTGCTAAAGAACCCGCTGAACCTCTCTCATCTACCTCTTCACCATCACTGTCCTCGTGCTGGATAACAGTTTGCTGGGCATCAACTAAACCGTCCACAATGCCATGTTCACACTCTGAGGGCTTAACATTTTTTTCCACAGTTAGCTCAGAGGAATCCTCACGGCGGATGAGGCTGGTTTCAGCTTCCTCAGAGGAGGATGCCGAGAATTTGTCAGACTGAGAGGAGAAACAGCAGAGGCCGTCTTCCTCTGCTGAACTGCCGATGCCAGAAGACACAGGATCTGGGGAGTTGTTGTTAAGTTGTGTAGATGAGGTATGAAAAGAAGGTGCATTCACGTTAGTGTCAGAGAAATAATTAGTAGTGTTGCTGTCTTGTTTAGTTTCAGTGCAAGCGTTCAGATTTGGAGAGTTAGTTGTCGGGGTTATCGTAGTTATGTCGTCGCTCTCAAAGCTTCTGTGCTCTGGGATCGTTTCAAGGAATTGTGGAAAAGTGTCAAAGTGATACGTGTTAGTGTTGGGCATCTGGCTGGTGACTTGACGTGCCTCGAGGAAAGACTTTGTCCCTGGCTGATGATGTAGAGAGTCATAAACATTTGTGCTGTCATCAGCATCTCTGACTGGTAGTAATGACTCTTCATTATTGCAGTGTTCCAGTGGACGGTCACCGAGCGCGTTTTGCTGCGTTCTGTTTTCTGTGGCGAGGTCCTCTGGAGACTGCAGCCTGCCAGCTGCAAACGCTTCAAAGCATTCATCCCACTCTGAATCTGGTCCAAGCCCCCCGACGGACATAAAAGGGTTGGACGACTTTCTGACAAGAGTGTTCTTCCCTTCCGTGGGTGGTGGAGGAAGAGGTCTTCTCCCAACGTTGGCCATCACTTCACTATTCGCGACAGCGCCAATGGCGGAGCCCTCTGTGGTTGGGTCGTGGGTCGGGACAGAGTTAGGGTCACTCGGCTGAGGAAATAGTTGAGTTATGGGGGGCCGGGAACTGGAAAGATAGGGCAAAGGAGGCGGTGAAGCTTTTAAAGTCTTAGGAGTGAGCATGTCTTCATAGAAAGGATTGTGCTGCAGGAGAGAGAAGAAAGGGTTGCAGGGGGACATGGGAGGTGGTGTGGTCTGTGAGTGGCAAAAGGGGTTAGAGTGGTGCAGTGCAGAAACTACAGAGGCAGAACCTACAGGGGGACCCAAGGGGTGGTGGCTAGGTGGAAGAGGAGGTGGGTGGGGGTCAGTGCAGGGCTCTAGTTTAGGTGACACCACCAAGCTGTGAAAGGAAGGGCACACAGTCCTCTTGATTAGTTAGGATTGATCACACAGCTTAACTAAAACCTGCAGAAGGTGTTCTGTGTCAAATCACATCTTAAAAGCAGATTATGCAGAATGTTCCTTTAAGAATATATCTTTATAACAAATCAACTCCTCTCAGTCATGTCTTAAGACCCAGTGAGAGTGCGTATTCATCTGTTTCTCGGCATATTAAAACAGGTCTATGCTGACATTTTCTTTGTTTCTTCTCATTTTGCTGGGTTCATTTTTGGCCTAGAAGCTGTGCAGACACCAGCCAATGACAGTGTGCAGGCGTTATTTCTGTTAAGAGTAAATGCCTTTCTAAAATAAAAGACGCTTTGTTCTTTTCAAATGTGTTTCTTTGTTCTGTAGCTGACTGCAGTTTGTTACTGATTAAATAAAAACTCTGCCATTGTAGTGCTGCATTTAAAGCCCAATAGGGATTTTGAGTAATTTCTGTTTTCGAACAAGAAAAGTTCTTGTTTGAAAGTCTGAATAACCCTAACCCAAATCCAAAAGCCAGCTTACAAAGCTTGTGTTTGGACCGCAGGAACCTTTTTTATAATTTTTATAACTACTGGATGAAGTCTAGGGCTGAGCAATTTTATCGATACTGCGATATATATATATCGATATTTCGTTTCCCGATAAAGTATCGATTTTTCAGCACCGAGGATCAATTTTTTAAATTTATTTTTTATTTAATTTTTTTTAATTTATAGCAAACTTTATTGAAAAGTCAGACGCTACAATTAGTGAAAACACAGAACATTAAGACAATACAATACAATGCCAGGGGGTCACATTATACAAAGCAGTGATGAATTAGTTCATAAAAATGTTGTATAAACTGCACAGCTCTCACGTTTGTGACATGTTCGTTTGTTTCCGTTTGTCTGGATGTGTTGTCCTTCCGGTTCAAAGGTTGGACAACCAGTCCAATCAGCAATGATTCATGTCAAATCACACTGTCCCCTTTTTTTCCCCCAGAAAATGATGTGAGTGAATCGAATCGTATCGAATTGTATCGAATCGTATCGAATCATATCGTATCGTTGGCTGAATATCATCTATCGTATCGTATCGTGAGATTAGTGTATTGCTACAGCCCTAATGAAGTCTCCCTCCCTCGTCACCGTGTACACAAGTGATGGTCACTGCATCACTTGAGCAATCCTATCTGTAGTGCAAATTATTTCTTGTCCTTCCTGGAGCTCCACAGTCCCCACTGCATTTGGAGAGCCTCTGCAGGCCTGTTTGGCCTGACCTCCAAGGTACATTAAATGCAGCGTCACTTGGCAGCAAAAGGGAGAAAAGCCCAAGGTTGGAAAGCTGTGTTTACAATCAGTGGGCACTCATTCTACATATTGTGCTTTTTACACATTTTTACAGGAAGGTTATGCAAAAAAAATCTGCTGAAAATGGCTGCCACAAGACACGACGTTAAGAACCATTAAAGTCAAATAAATAGTCAAAGTGCAGCTATAAAACCAGCAACCCTGCTTTCATTTCAGGAAGTTATTCAACAGATTGCTATAAAAATCTTAATTAGTGCAGATTTAAAAGAACTACATTACGTTTGAGAGTTAACTGCTGTGCAAACAGTAGATGAAAAGTAGCATTTTATTTGTTAAAATCACTCACATTTTCAAACTCTTTCTAAACAATATTACCACAGCTTTATCTATGATATCACTGGCTAATGGTGTAATCTTTTGCTGGATAAGATGGTGTAGGTAGTCGTAGTGATTACACAGTGCTGCCTGTGCCAACTTGGCACTCCCTCCCAGTGTATCTAAAAGCATGTGTAGGCTGTGAAAATATGTAGTTACAGAGCTGAGGCGGAGGTATTGTGTGTACGGTGGCCAGAAATAGATGACCTCACTTCAATCAACAGGTGCTTATCAGTCCGGCATTTTGTTTACACTCTTAAAAGCAGCCGTACCAGGGCTTTCTGAGCACTGAAATAAAGATTGATGATATATACTAAATCTAATAAACAGCAACGGAGCATTTCGCCACAGGGCAGCAGTACAGGAGAAAGTACAGTAGAGCAGATGACACCCCCAAAATGAACTACTCATCTGAGTATGTGCTTATGTTACAAGTAGAAATAAAATGTGATGGGGTTTTCTTCCCTCCCCTTCGCCCTTCCAACGCGCAAATGACAAATGCTTACACAGGGCCCTCACACTCATCCACAACCTATAAGGGAGCAATGATTTTTCCAGCTCACGCTATCATCTTTCAAACGAAATTGGCATTATAACTCAACCATATAACAGCAAGCAAGAGGCTAATTTAACAAGAGCAGCTCGCCTCCTCCATCTGCATTGCAGATACCTGCTGTAACCAGAGACTAGGAGGCCAGGAGGGATGCACAGGGCTGGAGGCTGTCATGCTGGTGCACAGGAAGTAAACAACTACGCTGAAATGTAGCCCCCCGTTGTATACATCCACAAGTAGGTACTCCACTTCAAGCTTAGACACACAACACGTATCATGTAATGTTACACAAAGAATAAAAAATAAATAAAAAAAACAGAAGAATGCTGGCCTTAAAAAATGAAACTTCAGCTGACTGGGACACGGGATCGCACTTCCTTCATTGTTCAGAAAGACCAGAGTGTTAAGTCGCTGAGGCTAGAGCCAGGAGGCAATTAGCGCAGTGTACAGACCGGTATTTCTAGTCCGGTTTTTCTAAAAGGTCAAAATCATACCTGTGAACTTGTTTAATATGTACACAAACAGATGTAAGAGGGCTAATGCGGGTCACATTGAGGTTACCAGCTTTGGGAGTACCTTTGAACCTGTGCATTGACCTAAAGTATAAGACTTTGCTGTGCGACTGTATCTAGCAAATCACATTAAAGCTGGAAATCCTACAAAGAAATGCAGGGTTGATGGATATAGTATAGTTTTAAACTAAAATCACACTAATTAGGAATCTCAGAGCTGCCTACACTTTGAAACCATTCTGTTCTGCCCTGTTTTCACCTGAGAACAGAAGTGTAAGAACCCGGAGCAGTTCGACACCTCTTTTTGTGATCTCTGCAACATGAAATCTGTTCTCAAAAGTGCAGCTACTCATGCTCATGATGGCTGCTTTTGACCTTGTTGCTTCACAGTACTAACACACTGAAATGATAATTCATCACCTGTTCGGTGCATTAACAAATGAAGCTGTCGCTGAGCCATTAGTCAGCTATGTGATCACAGAGTGCATCTCACCTGGGCTTGCTGTGCGAGTCCTTTGATCCGAACCACCCCTTGTGTTTCTCCTCAATGACAGCAGAGACCTGTTCAGACTTGTCCTTGGGCTGACTCTGACCCTTCCCCGCAGACTCACTCCGCCCATGCGAGAACAAGTTCCTCCTCTGCTTTTTCCCCTGGATCTCTGACTCCGCCTTGGAAGCCGAAGACAACGAGGCAGCTTTTGGCTGAGCGGCCTGTTCCAGCCGCTCATCTTCTTCACTCAGCATGGGGCCACTTTTCTCTAGGGCCGCTGCAATGGCGGCTTTCTCCTCCTCGCCAGGTCTGTCAAAAGACCAGCGGCGCCCGTCTCCCACTGGGCCTTTGGGGAGTTCTATGAGCGAGTGTGTGCTGAGATTCTGGAGAGACACGGAGAGAGGGATGGACTTCTGCATCGGTCCCAAGCCTGAAGAACCTGCAGGTTTTCCTGAGCCCGGGTCCAGGGGCTGGACGTCATAAGCATGGCTTCCGTTAACACAAACAGTGGGCTGAGGCACTACGATGGTGATCTCACCGGCCTCATCCCCGAACTGACATTTGAGAGAGGACGATTTGGGCGACGTGTTTGCCGTGTGCTCTGCAGATATAAAGCAAGAGGAGAATGAAAATAAAAAAAAGATGCAGACAGTCAGTAGCCTTTCTTTCAATGCAACTGTGATTAAGTCTTTATGGGTAAAATGAGACTGTTTCTCTGAACTTTGCAGAGCAATGTCGCTCCAATCTAATACTGCAGATAATTCTTGGGAAGGTGAACTTCTTTAAAGTCAATACAATTGTGAAGGTATGGCACGTTGCCATGTACGCTTTTCATTTTAAGGTCAATGATTCCATAAAGGCTGTTCATGATGCACTCCTTACATCACCTACCTTTATACCTTTAACATATATTTAACTTAAAGAGTAGAAATGTAAAATATTCCTCACAAAGGGACAACAAGCCCTGGTCTCATGGCGATACTCACCTGGGCTGTTGTCTGCCGTCAGGTTGCTGCTGTTACTGGGAGAGTTGGAGAGGTCCGACACCACCACGCTGATACCGGCGGTGGGGCTGAGGCTCCCGCCTCTTGACGATGACTCGCTACTCTCTGAGCCCAGAGAAGTGCTGGAGCGAGTGTCGGACGACTTTCGCAACTTTCCCCTGAAGAAGAAGGTCCTCATCTTGCTTCGACGGGCCTCGCCCCCCTCATCGTCCTCATAATCCTCCTCTCCGCCTCCGTCACTCGGCAGTCTTTGGCGTAACCGAACGAGAGACCCGAATCCACTCGGCTGGACGCCTAACGAGGAGTCATCGTCGCTGGATCTCCTCTTCCCCTTGATGCGCTCTTTCAGTTTGCTGAAGGTGGAGGCTCCTTTGTCCTTCATGACGAGGTCATACATGCTGGCTGTCAGGTTGTTTCGGGTGAACTGGATGGTGACTTGGATGTCTCCCCGCTCCTTCTCCTTCTTCCCCGTTTTAGAGTGGAGTCTGTACCACCTGAAACAGAGAGGCGTCCATTCAAATGAGATGCACAGACGCACCACGTTAATCACTTTGCAGGGAAACATTCTGGGGATTTCAGCATGTAGAAAAGATTATCAGTGAGGGTCCCATTTTGCTTTAGCAGCACTTTGGACATAATAAACACACACACACACACTGCTAAATTGTATCAGTTTTGTGACAACTGTGTCATCATTTAGTAAAGCCATGAACGTGGTCGTAAGGTCATGTGAATGACTGCACTTGTACCAATGCTACACTGCTGTATGTGGCTACACATCCCACAATACCACGATGAGGCCCCTTTTTTTGTCATGATCCTGTAAGCAAGAACAACGTAGCAAAACAACTAGTACTAGTTCATGCATTTGTTACTTCAGGATTGGACTACTGTAATTCTTTATTAATGGGCTGTCCCACATATTCTCTGAAAAGCCTTCAGCTGATCCAAAATGCTGCAGCCAGAGTTCTGATGAGAACTAGCAGGAGAGATCATATTTCTCCAGTTTTAGCTTCTCTTCATTGGCTCCCTGTTAAATTCAGAATATAATTTAAGATTCTTCTCCTCACATATAAAGCTCTTAATAACCGAGCTCCATCATATCTTAAAGATCTCATTATAATATATTTTCCTAACAGAGCACTTTGCTCCAAAACTGCAGGTTTACTTGAGGTTCCCTGAGTTTCTAAAAGTAGAATGGGAGGCAGAGCCTTCAGTTATCAGGCCCCTCTCTTGTGGAATAAGCTGCCAGTAAATGTCCGGGAAGCAGACACCCTTTCCACTTTTAAGACCAGGCTTAAAACTTTCCTTTTTGTTAAAGCTTATAGTTAGGGATGGCTCAGGTGATGTTAAAAGGGAGTCGTTCCTCTCCACAGTCGCCTCAGGAACGCTCAGGACGGGAGATTGGACTGATGACAAGTTTCGGTGCAATCTGTTGGTTTCCTTAGCTAGGAAATTGTTTTTGAATTGGCTCTATATGAATGATATGAATGAATTGGATTATTTTGAAAATAATTATGATTACAATGAATTGAACTCCAATTGGCTTGAATTGGACTATATTATTTAAGTGCCTTGAGATAACATTTGTTGTATTTGGCGCTATACTGGAGAGGCATCGAGGGGAAGTTCTTGGAAACACCACATTGTGACTCATGGCAACGTCTCATCTGTTCTGTTGTGACCGTTATATATACATATAAGAAAAAAGATATGAGTGAGAAAAATCCCCCCAGCTAACATGCTTTTCTGCACCCAAAAGGGAAGTTCACAGCACTTCAAGGAAGACAATAAAATAGACTTGAAACCAGTATCTGCTTTTAGATTGTTTACTTCCTGTGTCACTGTTCTATCTTCATGCCACACCTCAACCACAATCCCGTTTACCTATAACATGATCATTATGAGACACATTCCTGCCCAGATCTGCGAATACGATTCGACTGCGCCACATGACCTTTAAGAGAAGATTAAGAGTCCAGATTCAAGAATTAGTTGGCTCTATTTGGTGTTAAAACCCATCTGTTAATGCTAAGGTTTTACATAAATGTTTAAAGACACATGTTTAATAACCCATCTGGTTTGTAGCCGGTTATAAATTTAGGTACATATATAAAATTACAAACTAAAACCAAAAATCATAGGACATACTTCAATAACAAAAAACAAACAAAACTGTAGAGGAGGGCAAGTAACAGCTGTTAATCAAATGGACTTAATAATTTATGATCACTTTCATAAAAAGCAGAGGTTTGGGCAGTTTACTGCTTTGCAGGATTCAGATTTGTATTATAAAGCTAAGGATGCCTTCAGTTTACAAACTAGCATCTGGACAAAACACAAGACTTCTGGAACAGTGGGCCTCATGCAAGAACATTTTCGTATTTTTATTCTAAATTTCTCTCACTTTTTTCGAACGAAGGTCTCGTACGAACACGCCACTCAGATTCAACAAACGCTCTTATCTCCGGAAAAAGTGTGTAAACGACCTGCGTAAATAATGAATTCCACCTGTGCGTGTATAATTGCACGTGCACGAGGATAGTAAATTTGCATACTCCACGCCCAAAATGATACCATATAAGGCTGTGCTTCCTCGCTCCTGTGCCAGGAAGTGTTGAGTGTTGAGTCATGAGAATGGCATCAAGAAGCAAAAAGAACAACTTTACGGGCTCTGAGATTGAAGTTCTGCTTTCAGAGATCCAAAAAGGAAAATCTGTCATTTTAGCAGTGTCAGCAGTGGAATTACGGGACTTGCTAAAGCCAAGAAATGGGAAGCAATTACGAGTGCTGTTTATTGTCACCTGCAGTTCGTAATGTCACCGAAATAAAAAAAAAGAAATGGTTTGATATGAAAATGGCTTTAAAAACAAACGTCTCGCCATGGGCAGGCGCTTGATGACTGCAACTAAAGCCGTGCAATCAGTTGTTGCCTCATCATGATAGCTCTTTGATGGGGCGGTCCATGAGGGGGGTCTTCTGGCACCACACCTTCTGGTCTGCTCGGGCAGGTTCAGGTAGCAGCAGACCCTCGTTCATGGCAGTATTGTGCAAATCTGGCATGCCTTCTCTGGGCTATAGAGCAGTTTGCCCCCCGCTGTATGGAGACACACCCACCTGGCCTTCAGCTCAGTGCGCTCCACAACAGGGGCACGGGTGCTTTTATGTGTATATGTGTGCATTGCTACGATGATGTTTGGCAGTCCAGCCACGGCATTAAAGTCCCTCTTAATTTGTACTTGTTGGACAGCGGTGTATGGGAATTTGATGTACCATGGGTGATAAACTGATGAGAGTTTTGATGACCAAGGGGAGCGCACGGCTCACAGAGGACTGGGACATCCCCGATCTGTCTCCAATCTCGCTCTGAAAGGTTCCAGTGGCCAAAAATCCAAGGGTTGTGAGGACATGGACGTGTGGTGGAATTGGGTTTGATTGGCGTGTTTCTCTCTGGAGTTGTGGCTCTAGCAAGCTGCATATTTGCAGCAGCACAGTCCTTGGTGATCTAAATCGCGATGTCAGCCATTCGTTTGTCTCTACACGGTCTCTTCCAGGAGCCTGACGCGCTAAGGCATCCAAAAGTAGAAAATCAGCCGCTGGTTACACTTCCCATTAACCTTGTTATATACAGAGTCAAATTAACCTTCGATTAATGCATAATTATAGTCAAACAGAATAAAATAAGCATCATTATGGGGTATAATGTTTATATTTATTTCTGTTTGCTTCAAAGTAATTAAATATACAATCCATTAGTCAAGCAAACTTGATTGGAATAACAGCGGACTATTTTACGAAACTCCTACGACAGGTCTGGATCACTCCTAAATTCTGTTCGTACCTGAAAGAAAACGTAAAATACGAAAAGATTGGTGAATGCGCAAATTCTCTTAAATCACTCGTACGGACGATTTAAGAACAAATCTGTGCGTACGAACGGTTCTTGCATGAGGCCCAATGTCCTTTGAACAGACAAGACCAAAGTGGGGATGTTTGGTCATAATGCACAGCAGCGTGTTTGGTTGACACCACTCTATACCAACTGTCCAGCCCAGTGGTGGAGGGCTGATGATTTGGGCTTGTTTTGCGGCCTCAGGACCCGGACACCTTGCAGTCACTGAGTTGGACCACGAACTCCACTGTTTATCAATGTGTTTTAGAGTCAAATGCCAAGCCATCTGTTGGACATCTAAAAGCTTGGCCCAAATTTGGTCATGCAACGGTACACCGATCCGAAGCACAGCAGCGAATCTACAACAGAATGACTGAAAAAAAGAAAAGAATCGAGGTGTTACAGTGTTTCCAGACCTCAACCTGTTTGACATGCTGTAGCGGGACCTTAAAGGAGATGTGCATAAACAGATGCCCGTAAACCTCAATGAAGTGAAGCAACAATGTGGAACAGTCGTCCACAATTCCTCCACAACAATTTGAGTAGTCCCTCAAATAACATCACACAGAAAATGATCACTTCCAGTGACTACTGCTAAAGGTGATAGTGAATCATGCAATTGGTGTTTCATACACTGAATCTGTATTTTAGTGTAGCGTAATGTCATCTGTTGTTGTTGATTTTTTTTTAATTCACCTTATTTTAAGACCTGGTTTGACATGTGCAACTTAAGAAAGTTAAAAGGATAAAACTACAGAGGTAAAACAGATAAGCTCCACCGTGAGAGAAAACAGACTGAAGGAAATCCACTCATGTAAAGGTGGTGTGAACCCCACACATTAGCTATCTCAGAAACCAGCTTTTCATTTCCCTCCACAAGTTTCCTTCCTTTTTCTATAAATCAATAGCATGACTGTGCAAAGCCTTGCAAGACAGATCAACACACTTAGCATATAAAGCATTAGCTTGTACAGTTGTTGTTGTTGGGTGTGCGTGTGTGGTTGGTTTCAACCAAAATGTTATTTAAAAAATGTTATATTGTGCTCTAATAGTGTATAACAATATTTGTTCATGAATTTGTCAGGGTTTTTAGAAACCTTAAAGAATGCCCTATATGATTTTGGTTGTGCTTACATGCAAGACACCTCGGGGAATGTCACTGCACATGCTCAGCTCCCAGGTTGCTGCTGCTCTGCTGGGCAAAATGAGGTAAAGGGAAAATGAATGCTGGCAGGGAACACTCTTTATTGGAATGGGGAGAAATATACACACAGGCTTGGCTTTACAAGGGAAACAGATAATGTCAGATAATATCAGTATAAACGCGATTATCAGATCTTATATCTTGTTTGAAAAAAAAAAATAACAACATAAATCAAAATGTGGTATACTGCCCTGCGCTTGGCCACTACTGTGGAGTAGTGTGTAGGTTCATGGAAACGTTTAAGCAATCTTAAAAATTTAAAAAGAATTACAACCCTTTAAGTCTAAGAGTTGCAATGCTGTGCAAAATGTAAATAAAACTTGAATGCATTCATTTGTAAATAACTGAAACTGTGTATTTAATCAAAAATTAGCCCATAAATATGCAGGCACACAGGCAACAAGGCAAAGCTGTGCAATGCCGCCACAACTGGAAAAAAAATAAAAATGTAATTATTTATATGAAAAGGCAACAGGTAGACCGAGAATTTCTGCGTTAAATGCAAGGAGGGGCTCGCCACTCTGAAAGACTGCACATGGAAATACTTTAACAATTTAAGGATGTGTCTCAAGATGAAATTGTAAAACACTCAGAGGTTTAAGCATCAACGGGATGTGATATCACAAGAAGATGTAGGGGGAAAAAAAAAACGCACGCGTAAAGGGACAAGGCCAAAAACCAACATCAAAGGGCTGACGAGCAGAACAAGACTGCAGTGAAAATCATAAGAAGGTGCGTTTGTCCCTGCATCCACTCGTGTAAGCTGCCAGGGGAAAAAAAGAATAACTTTACACTCATGATCCAGCAGCAACCCCGAAGCTTGTTTAAGAATGAAAGTTGTAAACTTATTCTGGAAATCATGGAGCCTGCATCCTCCAGGATACAGATGAGAGCGACTGCGTGGGCTTGTTATTAGCACACAGTTGAAAAGTAAGCATCTGTGATGGGATGATGGTACACAACACAAGCATAATCTTATTTAACAATGTGAGCAAAAAATATTGCGAAGAACATCATCAACCTTTCATTCCAGATCAAATTCAATATCCTGCTCGCTACAGAAGTGTCTGTGCTGCCTGATAAAGTAAATAAGTCAAACAACCGTTTAAACCTCATTTGGAAGCCCTGTTCAGTTCCAATGTGATTACAGAGGAAAAGAGGCACGAAGGTTTCCTGCTACAGCAGAAAAACTGCTGTAAGTGTAGGCCGCAGAGGAGGAAAACGCAGGTCGTAAAATTCATGGCACAGGCTATGCAATTATCATCATCCTGCTGCTGACCTAAAGTTCAGCCCTGAAAACAAGGCAACGCCCACGAGGAGCACCAGTGGAAACAATCAGCAAACATACACTCTCCTTGCAGTCCAACTCGAAGAATCCCAACATAACAAGCAGGTGGAGCCCAGCAGACAGAGGGGAGGGGAACGCCGCTTTTTCTAGCTCCGCAACAACAACAAACTCGACGTCTCGCATAAACACAATAGAAATTTGCCACGTGAGAATTTTGTTTTCTTTAAGCGATCAGGGGCTCATTCAGAGAATTTAAAAAGACAGAGGTAGCCATAGGTAGGAGTGGCACAGTCTAAAAGCTGGAGGATTATGTTTTTGGTTAACAAATTAACTTGATGTAGGCTGAAATTTCTATAGAGCAAGTATTTACCAAGTAGCATTTCATGAAATAAAATCCTTTTAGTGGATTACTAAACAACAATGTTAAGAAAAGACAGATTCCGAGCTGTCAACACAGAGAGGCATTCGAGCAGCACACAGACTTTCTCGCAGGCTCTCATGCTTCCTCAAACGCCGGTTAGGTGTGGGCTCGCGTTTCAACATCGACAATAGTATCCGTCCTCCTCCTGACACATCAGCCAACTCCCTGTAGCACAAGGTGGGGTTCGCATTCCAAATACAGGAGCAGGGAGCTATGTCATGGTATTCCCTTGGAGACAAAAGCTCTTACTACTGCAACCGGAATCGCACCACTGGCCAAGCAAAGATGGTCATTTAGAGAAACTATTTCATCCAAGTCTCTGTCTTCAGCTTCATTTTCTTAGACAGCAAAGCATCAGAAACGGGAAAAATTCTGATTTTGTTTTGCATTTACGTTTTTGACATCCATTTGACTTGAACAGCGTTAGATTACAGTAGTGGGCATAAAAATGACGACAGAGTAGTAGAGGCTCCTGCGTGAAGGAGATATTAAAAAAATAAATAAAGACCTCTCTGGTGACACACACACACACCATCCCCTGCTTTAGAAGACGATGCAAATAGGTCCTATTTATGTCTGTGCACCTGTGGGTCATGTGACGCCCGAATAAGCTTGACAATAACAAATGTGAAAGTAAGATAAGAGACGAGAAGGCTAATTACAGAAACTGCAACACCGACAAAAGCAACAGCCTACATTTTAAAGGCCACATTCTCCAGCCGAGCACAGTCCGTAACCAAAAAGGAACCAGTTTCCCAAAGGCATCATCCCACGCAGGAACCGCAGCTCAAAAAAGCTGTCGATTGGAAAGCATTTGGGGTTTTAAGCATCCAGAGTGAAGCTTATGGGAACCTCAGTGCTACAACAATCTATGAAAACAAAATGTTCTTCCTACTTTTTTTTTTTTTTTTTTTTTGTCTTGGAAGTCTCGCAGAGATTTGGATACTCATAAACAATCCCATTCCAGAGCTGCAGAGCATGACTGCGTATCTGCTTCCCCATCTTAGGAAAAAAAACAACAAAAAAAAAAAACAGGAAATCATAACACTCCACCCCGTCCTAGCATGACACCATCTCCCCATCTCTCCCTTTCCAAGAGCCACAGAGGACCAGACAGGAAAAAATAATAAGAACACATTCCCCACCTGAAACTGCTGCCTTACCGCAGACAGAGTGCACTTCAGTTTAAAGTCCAAGCACACTTCAGGGCTATACAAGGAGTAAAAAAATGACAGCACAAGTGGGCCATCGGCCTATTTTATCAGGTATTAGTTGAGCCTCCGTGGGAGCTTCAGTTGTATCAGAGCCAGAGAAAAGACTAAAATAAAACTGGTTCCAAGGGTGTGGGAGCAGTGTCGGTTTTAGAAGTGCACTTTGTTCACACAGTGTCTTGGTGCTCAGCATTGCATCAGTCTGAGTTACACCTTGTTCATATCCACCAGATGAACTTAAGGTGAGCACCAGCTGCCAACAGATCTTCTCACAGTGCAACTTTAGAAAACATGGGCACGTGATAAAAATGCTTCCACCGCTAAAAAAAAAGCTTGATTTATGCTTCTTTGTTAGATCAACACACAGACTGGTAGAGTTTCAGCTTATAGCTACACAGGCACATCCTTTTTTTTTCTAACTACAGAATCACTAGTCTTGGGCATTGCGATATACTAAGTAATTACAGGAAACCAAGAGGAATGATCGTGTTTTATAAGGCTGTGGCTTGTAGTACGTTACATTTTTAGTGAGAAAGACGTCAGGCTGTAGCGTAGCGACAGCAGCAGGCTACGACATGGCCGTACTGCTCTACGTCATTGCTTCTGCCTCAACCCAACACGGACAGAAATCAAGCTCAACACATGTGTCACATCTGGAAATAATGCTAACAGCCATGCTAGCTGCGCTGGAAGGTTCCACCCATGCTAACACTTCACAACAACAGTGTTGTATGGGTTAGCATGCTAACATTTGCTTAGTAAACTAAACTTTAAGGTACAGCAGAGGTTGATGGGAATGTCAAGTGTTTTGCAAGCAGTCACAGCGATAATCCACTTTGAGGGATATTGGAGAAGACAAGATTTTCTATCAAACATGCTCTGATCAATCTCAACGCTGTGGATCAGAAATAATATAAACTCCTATTGTAACCATTACGCAAAACACAAGCAAAACCTTCAAACTGAGTTTTGCCATATCTTTTTCACCATATTCTCATTCCAAAGCACTGACTTCATGAGACCAGTGGAGAGACTTGGCACAATTTTCTGCTGGTGGCCAACTTGCTTATCAATGTGGCAACATGATGTCCCAAATTGGAAAGCTGCAAATTGTGAACTATTTAACAAACTGAGGGACAATCAGTACATATCTACATAATGTTAGAAATAAAAGCTAATAACTGTTTCAGTCAGACTAAAACATGTCAACTTGTTAATCCAAATTAAATCCCACTTAATTTACTTTTCTTGAAGATGGACTAACATAGCAAGATAAGGCAGTTTGGAGTTAATATCTCCTGCATCTAAACCTTTGAGTGGACTCAAACTGTTCAAGGTTTGACCTTGTTTTGGTCTGTGACGTAAAAAGATCCATTGGGAAAAATCCCAACGCGGCAAGAGGAAGGAAGAATATTGACAGCTCTATAAGCAGTCAATATGGATGTGCTTCTGTCAATGAATTGATTCCCTTTCCATGCTTGTATACTGGGACAAGGACACTAATCCAATTAAATGGCCTTATCCATGCTATAACCACAGCGTGGCTTAATTGTGCATGTAAATATACTGAATGACTCAGCAGAAATGTCACCAAAGAGGATACATGTAGTAAGGATATGTAAAAGCTATAACAGTAAGACCGCGATGCCTGGTAAACAAGTGGAGCTGCTTCGTTTGTGTAACCAAGAGGATACTTCCAGTTACATCAGTTTCAAGGAATCACGCCAACAAACCCTCAAAGAGGACTGTGGGTAGCACTGGTCACGTGGCCTGGATTCCTGCATCACCAGCAGAAGCAGCAGACAGGCCGCAGGACCCGCACCGCATTCCACATCTGGATGTGATGATCTCCAACCTCACCACCTACTTCCCTCCTGATGCTTTCACACGACCAAGCACTGTACTCTAAAAGCACGAATCTTCAGGCACACATCAGGGATGAACAATCCCAGAAATGGGTGACTCTTGTTCAAAATGAAGTCAATTCAAAACCCAGTTGCACGTGTAACATTTTAAAAGCAGATAAAGGAAAGCTTCATTAAAAAAGAAAAAAAACTGAAGTGGCCAGTTGGGATACTCGGTAAAGAGAAAGTCTACAAGACAGTATTTATGAACAATTGCTTGTAATCACAAAAATAATAATGTAGGAGATGGAAAATAAGAAAGGTGGTGATCATCATGCTATTATTACTTTGTTAGCTTATAATAATCACCCTTTTTTTCTCCCATAACAAATGGTTCACGATATAAGAAAAAAAATCTACAGACTGGCTGTTATCATGAAAACTTGCTGACTACTGATCTGCTGTTGAAAATCCAGTGAAGCAAAGCTGAGAGTTTCAAAAGTGTTCAGCCTTAAAGGATGGGTAAGAACTGCCTGTGAGCAAAAGTAGATTTCAGCACATAAATGCAGGTGCAGCAGATTAGAGGAGCACCCGAGAAAGCAAAGTAACAATATTTCATGTGGTTACAGAGGTCGCAAGAAAAAACACAGCTTTCAAACGATTGGCCTGAGCCATTACTGTGCACGGGCCATCCTCTGAAACCTTCACGGTCCAGTTCTGCATTACAGAGACAAATTCTTGGTAGTCAAATGAGACAAAAGTGCTTAAAGCCATAATGTGTAATATTTCACGTTGTCTATTAACAAATTTGAGTCTTATCATTCACAAGTATTACCTCAATCGTTATTAATTACCTCCATCACAAAAGTGCAGTGTTCTTATATTCTTTATATTCAGCATGCGAATGTACATAAGAGTGTTACACCCCAATGGATGTCGCCATGTTTCTCCGCCATTTTTAAACTACGGGATTTGTAGAAGGACATGTCATCAGCTTCGCATTTTCCGTTTACACATTGGAAACGGAAAATGCGAAGCTGATGACATGTCCTTCTACAAATCCCGTAGTTTTAAAATGGCGGAGCGACATGGAGACATTCATTGTCCGTGAAATATTACACATTATAGCTTTAAACTTTCAGGGTTGAAGGGCTTCAGCAACTTGACATCTGTGACATCTGTGGCTAAACGCACATATTTTATGAGCTGACATAGCTGGAGTTATGCATCGCCAACACTCAACAAGTTAGTTACTGATATGTCTGATTCAATACAATACAAGTAACATTATTGAATATCTCGTGTCATTATAAAAACTTGGGGAATAAAGGTCTATCATTGATGGATAATTTAGAGTCAATTAAAATGCAAAGGCCCTAATATTGTACAACTCTCCAGCACTTCTGGCCCCTGTTGTCTGAAAACCTTAGTTTTAGCTCCTTTCTCGTTTAGTCTGACCCGACCCCCGACCCCTTGATGCGGGTTTTTTTGGGTAGATCTTTGAACAAAAACTTTTAGAGCCATTTAAAATATGTGTCTAGCTCATTGCTTTTCAGGTGTGAAGTACATTAAAGTGCGATACCTCTGACAGCTGTTGTCACCTATGGCTTTGGTAGACCCCCATTCAAAGACTGCCAACTTGTCTCATGAAGTGTCAGTAAATTTAGGCCATAAAATGACAGAAAGTATAACCCATGGGTGTTACACTTTATGTATATAACATATGGAAGGTAATAATAATAATAATAAAGTATTGCAGGTTCTATACCGTCTGTATTTCTATAATGAAGCCAGATGGGCTGACAAGGGATTTGTGATGCAGAGTGCAGACATAATTCCTCTACATGACTCAGGAATACAACCCTGTAAGAATGAGTGGAATGTTACAGTAGCCACTGCATATCCTCCTCTCTATATAATGAAATTTTATCTGATAAATCTCCACTGAAAATCTTTTGAAAAACCAGAGCTGCATTTATACTATCTAGGTTGACTTTTCAGGTCACGCTGTAATATAACATCTAATGTCCATTACACGAGATTCTGTCCAGGCTGCAGCTAGAGGAAGTCTGTTGGTTCTTAGCAGAGGATTTTTCTGGATGTACATCCCACACTGACACACACACACACACACACACACACACACACTCTTTCTGCCTCACTCAGCAGTGGGAGGTTCAATTCTAAAGCCTTAAGCAACATCACAGGTTTGTTTACAGCAGATACACGATGGGTGACTGAGACAGAGTTGTAACAGAAAGGAGAAAGTAGTAAAATACCAAAGATAAATCCTAATACTACCACCAGCTGATTAAATACAGATTCCCTGACTTGCAGTGCAAAAAAATAAATAAAATTGCTGAAAAGTGGAATTGTCCTCTTGAGAAAAAAATTGATTATGAAGGAAAACTGTGCATGGTGCACCTGATATTCAGCAGAATTCATTTTGTGTTAGCAACACAGTTTGTTTCCTACATAGGCTGATCTGGCAGTGTTTTTGTGGCTTCCTCCTTACCGACCTTGCCGGGGAATTCACCTGACGCCCACCTTTCCTGTAATCTGCTCCACACAAGTAATTCGCAGCCACCACTTTGAGGGCAGTTGTTGTTCTGACTCCGATTCATGAACTCTACCAAGTAGGCTCAGGTGGTTGGTATGGTTTGCTTTGTTGGCAAGATTACTTAAATGGTTGCGGACATGTATGAATAATAGTCAATATGGGCCACGTTAGCTGCGCCTTCGTTCTGTATCGGTGTCATGTCTGAAAGTACAGAGGCGGGTTCGAAGTTGATGGCCCAAGTTTTTCCAAAGAAATCCTAAACATTTTGCTCCCATACCCCAATTTAACATCAACATAAATATTCCAACAGTCAGTATAGCATTTTTACTGGCAGCTATTGTTATAATTTAACTGCTAAGAATTCACAATGTGACTTGTGACTAGTTATAGCTAGCTTGCTACCTAAGCTAATGTTTTAAGCTAATCAATTTTAGCATTCTTAGCCTACAGGTTTTAGAAGAATAAGTTATATACTTGTGACTGTACTAGAAAAAAAAAAAAAAAACTAAAGCTAACAAATATGAAAAAGGTGTGTATTCAGTTTCCACTTATGGTTACCAGAAAAGAGTCTGTTTAGCAAAAGTAAACAGTAAACTCTATAAGTTTTAAACATTCATAAAACCGAACAAAGCTAATAATGCATAATCTATCACAAACAGTATTTAATTTTGTGGTCCTTGGTTTGAATGTAACAATGTTACTGTAGGGAACAAGACAGAAATTCAGATATGCTAATTCCTTCCAAACACTCTTGATTATAAAAAGAGCTAATACGAGTCCTAATGAAATCTTTAAGTATGATAAGTATTCTTAATCCAGTCAAAATCATTAGAATAATGACTTCAGTTGAACATGGTCTGTTCATGGCTGTGGTTGTAATTTAAACCTCCAAACTTGACTTGATGTCTGATAAGGCAATATGGCAGAAATCCATATAATCACAATGGTAATCCATCTGAAATATCAAACATTCATCGTTGCATGTAAAAATAGATCCACAGTTACCTATAAAATCATCAAACTGATGATGAAAAACAACTTTTGCTAAAGCTCCACTTATTTACCTGTTAAGAGGAGAAATTTTTATTTTTTTTTAAAAGTCAAATGTTAGGAATGAACTGTCAAGCTCAAAATGCACATTCATTGAACTGTATTTGAATACAGTAGTTCAATTCCAAACATAATTCAAATTCACTGGCATATACATATTAATTAATATAAAAAGTAGGGCTGGGCAAGTTAACTCGTTATTATCGCGTTAACGCATTGATTATTTAACGCCGATAAATATTTTATCGTGCATTAACGCATGTTTGGGTTTTTTTTTTAATTTAAAAAACGAACATTTTGGGGGGCTTTTGTGCCTTTAATGGATAGGATAGTTCAGAGAGACAGGAAGCAGGGGGCAGAGAGATGGGGAACGACACGCAACACAGGGCCGTCCGATGCGGGACTCGTACCGGGGCCAGCTGCAGCGAGGACTATAGCCTCTTGAACATGAGGCACCTGCTCAACCCACTACGCCACAAACCACCCGTTTTATCATTTGTTTTATTTTGTAAAAGTCTGCAGCTGTCTGCTGCGGAACCGAAAAAGAAAGTAATCGGCGGATCCACCAAACATGGAGAAGGGTACGGAACTTTTACTCGGCCATTTTCATGTTAAAGTTCTTCCAGACGGCGGAGTCGACAGAACCAAAGTCATCTGTAAACACTGCCAAGTTGAATTGTCTTATCACTGTAGTAGTTCCAGTCTAAAATATCACTTAAAGGCAAAACACACAACTGATAGCAGCAAGTCATTCAAGGAAACAGACAGTGGAGCGAGGCTTCTACATAAAAACTACATAAAGATGCTGATGTTAAAAGTGTGTTTGCACAACAAATGTTATGGCACTTTCATTCATATGGCAGCACATTTAAAATAAAACTAAATGCTAAAAGCTATACACTACTTTTGAATTCATTTTTGGATTTTGCGTACAAATGCGATTAATCATGATTAATCAGGGAAATCATGTGATTTATTAGAATAAAAATTTGAATCGTTGCCCAGCCCTAATAAAAAACAAATAGTTTATTTGTATTATATTTTATACCACATTAGGCAAAAATTAGACAAAGTTTTACCGCAGCTCTGAGTTCAAACTCTACTCACATCATTTATGCATTTAATATGTCAAATAGATATGCAACAATCACAATAGACAACACTACCACTGCTTTCTGAGCTTGACAGCATACATCTGGGAGTGTGAAGAAACTATGAGCTCTGAAAAAACAGCTCTGTCTGATTGTTTGGGGCCGCATAGGTCTGAACACATGTCATTACTGAGCCATTGAGATTTGCAGGGTGCCGTTATGCCATAGAAAAGAATGGTCCAACTTCCCTGCTTTTTATCTCCACTGACAATTCCAACTCATGCTGTATTCATTGGAATACTAGCATCCTAGAACCAGATATTGCAACAACATACTTGAAACCTTGGAAAACCATTGGTTTATAAACAATGGTTCTTTATGTTATATTTTGAAATCTTAAGCAAAATGCAGAGGAATGGACTAACGGTGAAGCCCTGGATTTATCTATCTGATACGCAACGAAGGGATTGCGATGTTAACTGCGGATAGCCGGCTGGCCTTGAAGTTGCTTCAGTGTTCCTTTCTGCAGTGCGGTGTCTGACACAGTTCACCTCATGTTTCACAACAAGATTGTGACAAAAAAGAAATCAGTATCATCTGTCTAAAGCCAAACTATAAATAAGGGAAATGTAAACATCTTACAATAGTTCCTGTGTGTTCTCGTGTGAGCTTTGAGCTCCCAGGCTAGGTGCTGTACTCTCTCTCATATGCTATGACTTGCTTCAAGGGTTACCAAGGGTGTGTCCAAATCTAAGTTTGCATGGCCACACAACGATATACAGAGCTATAAAGACATGGCTGACAACCTGCATTTCTGTATTTTGACCAAAGTATGGCACGGAAATTTGATTAAGACCTCAGAGAATTGTGGCAACTTAAGAAACAGGGTCACATTATGTCTTCTTCAAAAGTAGAAAATCCATTATCTAAAAACATCTTAAGTGAGTACTTGTTTTCCATTGCAACAGCCATGGCTTCAATGTAATGCTCATGTTAGCATATGTCAACAGATGCTGCTGTAAGACACCACGAGTCAGCTCTCTATGTTATGACTCCCCTCTACTTTAACTAAAGGTTTTGACTTTGATTATTATCCAATGAGTTCACTGAAAGGCGTTAAGAGTAAACAGGTTTGGTTCTGGAACCAAAAACTCACTGATCGGGTTGTGGCCAAAAGTGCAATATTGTCATCCCAGACAGGAGTAGAACAAGACATCTATTAGCTGCAGAAGAAGAGTGATACAAGTGTTTTGGGGTTTTTTTTAGGATAAAACAGGTCAAAATAATTATTTTCTCACGTTTTTAGAAAATAAATTCATTTGAATTAAGTTCAGTCCACCACTCTTTGAAAACTAGAGCAAAATAGAGAAAATAATTAGAGAAAATAGCTAAGAAGATAATTTTGACCAATTTTAAAGATTTATGTTAGACCAAAGTCAGACAAATCCTCTAACATCTTACTTTAATGCACATAATCAAGTCTTCCTGTCCCACCAAATATCTTTTTTAAAAGGCTGAAGAACTGGGGAGCGTTGACTGTGAGAGACGCTGCTATTGACCAGCCCGGATTCACCGAATACCACACGGAGACACCGAATGTACCAAGTCACCAAACTGCTGACACATCATCATGATCATCATCCCGGGCAGGCTCTAACCTTCATGTGACCAGCTCCAGCGGGGCCGACGGAAAGAGACTGGTTCCCCTTTCGTCTCAAATGCACGGACACATCTGAGTCAAAGCGCAGCCAGGTCAAGCTGCAGTCTACTCAATCAAACTTCCCTCTAAAGTGAGACTTAAGAGGCCAAGAAAAATATTTCTGAGACAAAATAATCTCAAAAATCTTGTGCGTTATGCTGCAAGATGAATGGCTTAAAACTTAGATCACCTTGGTAACTTCAGCTGAAAACATAACCTCCCTCAGAGAAGTTTATGCTCAGGTGGGATTGGGATTAAATCGTCTGTAAACAGCGCCGTTCTTTCCTGGATTCGTTTTCTCGACGATCACACAGAACTCCCGAATCTGTCGTGCGTGATGTCATCACCAGACCGAAAGAGCCCGACTGATGCTGCGCAATAGCTGACAGAAAAGTCAGTCATTTAAACATCCAGTCAAAAGCCAGGGCGTGAATTCAGAAGTCGATCAATTGTCTGCATCTTAATGGTCGTATTCAACCGTAACACAATGACTTCTTTTTATCCATTTTAAAAAGTTGGTCATTTAAACATTAAAGATTAAAGATGATTTTCAGCTGTGGGAACCGGTGAAAACAGCTGGTAAGTGTTTGCAGTCACAGTAAAACAAAGTGCAGGCTATGCCAAGTGTTACCATGGAAACCATGCATCCAGATCTGCTGTACACCGCTGGTAATGAACCCAACGCAGTTTAGAACATTAGTCTGTATATCTGAGAATATCATTCAATAAACAAACCTATCGTAGTAGTAGCCTCAGGCGGCCATCATGCAACGCTGCAGTAAAAACTGACGAGCAAAAACTCCTGTTTGCTCTTGCTGACCTTTCTGCTAGTAAAGTCAAGTTCGACCTGCTTTTAGTGCAGCCCGTCCGGGGTCTCCCTCTGGGATGGATTGAAAGCCTGATGGGGAATTTGGGTCCTTCCAAAAACGTTCAGATGAAGCAAATGTTTCACAAAAAGCTGCACACAAAATCAATAACAACAAAAAAAATAAGGGGGTCTTGGTCTCTCGTGTGATTGGTCCATCATCACCAATCAAGCCTTCAGTTCTTCTTTCTTTTTGGTGGGCTTTTGCAAAACAACATGTTATGCTAAAAATACCTTGTAGCTTTGGGATCATGAAACTGTTAGCTAATCCCTGGATTTGGGACAAGCATTAATCCCCCTCCCCTCTCATCCCTCCCTCTCTCCCTCCCCTCCACATGGCTCAGCTATTGGGAAACAACACTTTGGAGAGCCCACAACGAGCATCTGCTCTAAGCAGTGAGGAGGTGAGCTTTCTGGGGGAGCCTTGGGGCTCAGGGAGGAGTGTGATGGTTGGATGTGCTCAGAGTTTAGTTTGGTGTATCTGTGGGAGGGGGGGAGGAGGGTGTGTCTGCAGGGCCCTGATGCAGCACCACAGATTTGACAGCTGTGTTAAAAGCTCCCACAACAAATTGTGTAGGAAGTTAAACAGCAGCCCGGAGAAAGAGAGAAACACCCCGGTGAGTTCAGTTAACAGGGAAACAGACAAAGACGAGGCAGATGAAGCATGCGCAGCTTCTGCAGCTGCGTGCTGAGAACACACAAAGGTATTACATGTTAGCAGCTGAACTTACTCGTTTTTCAGGCATCTGCCCTCATGAAACACTTTATCCAGCTGGATCACAGCCTGTCCGAGGAAGGCGTCCTGCCCTATGAGCGCCCGGTGCATCACGGTCAGGATGAGCTCCTTGCTCCCGGCAGGGTATCCGCTCCGCCCGCCGCTCTCTAGCACGCCGGGCTGCAGCTCGAACGAGCACTCCTCCCTCCACTCCGGCTCGGTGGTCTTCTCCACCACGCAGGTCGAGTATTTCTCCTTCCCCAGTTGGATGATGGTGTACACATCGCTCGTGCCATGCTTGCCCTTGCCCCGCAAGCCCCTGCTTCTCAGCACCGTCACCAGGACGTTTGTTGGTACCCATTTCTGGTCCTCCTCTACAGTTAGCGAGGACATGTCCCCCCCCCAGACAGACAGACCGACAGACCCTGCCGCGCGCACCGCGACGACGCAAACGGGGTGAGGTGGTGGTGGCGTCCGCCGCTTCCTCCCTGCTCAAAGCGTGCACGGTCACATCAGCTCCATGTCGGCGGGCGGTGCCGCATTATGGCCGTCTGTCGTCTCTGTAAAGTTGCCGTTGTGCTCGGTTGTTTTCAGCCTCGGCTGCTCCTGCGTTCCGGCAGTCTGCTCTGCGGCAGAGACAGCGTTTGTCCTCGCACGGCGCGTCCCTGCCTCGCTCCCCCTGCCGTACGGGCCTGTCTGCGGACAGCGACGTCACGCCTCTATCCTCCTTCTTGAGCAGGACGAGGAAGTTCAGCGGCGGCTTAACACATGTGTGCATGTACCGAGACCACAGAACACGCCTGTGCTGGGACTCGGGGTGTGAAGTTTCCTAGCGGCGTAGCTGTGGTGCGGTGAAATGAGCACCGCTCCCCTGAAAAGTAAACTTGCGGTGTCCACATTGCAGACATGCTGCTGAAGGAGGGCCCCTGTACTACAAGCATTGGTTAAAGCAAAGCTACACAGTTAGAGCACCCGAACCTGCCCCTTAAGGTTGATCTAATACAATTGTTATTTATTTTCAGTCATCTGTCTTTTTCTTCCATATCTAAGTCATCTTTTGATCTACAAAGCATCAGATTCACATCACTTTGATGTTGGAAGATGCTCTATGACATCAGCAGTAATATTTGAACATTAAAGAAGCTGGACCCAACAAGTTCTCCATATTTTTTGCTGGAAAAATTACCTGAACAAAATATGTAAGGGATCAATCTTATTGCCATCATCACATTTTACTCTACGACCCAGTCTGTAGGTTGATAGATTAACTTGGCTCAGTTGGCATTGAGATGGATGGTTGACAACTGGTCAGTAGCTGCTTTTGTTCCCTCAGCAGTACACTTTTAGGACTGCACTGGCTTAGAAAGAAGCATGAACACAAGTGCGTCGGTCAGTTGTACATCACCTTCATTGAGACAATGTCCAAATGTCTTTATTGAATTTCTTTCAATTCTATACATCATCCAGTAACTTTTCCAAGGATATACATCATAACAGCTCTGCCCTCTCCACACACAAACTCTGTTCCAGCTGTAGTTGCTAACTTTAGAGCTTTGATCAAACTAGCAAAGCTCTTCACTGACTCACTTTTATGTGTCACAAGTCATGTGATGGGCAAAATCAGCCATCAGTCCTGTGGCTGAGGATATCTGCTTTGAATCCCCAGAGCACCACCTACATACCCAGAAAGGAGAGGGTCAGATATGTTCTGCGTTGGCTATTTTCAGGAACCAGTCCCGACGACCTGCAGGGTGGGGCTGTACGTTTAATTTACGTGTGCTGTGAGGAAGTGATGAAACAAGATGGTAGCAAGCGACAAAGAGAAGCTTGCACGAGCTAGCTGATGGTGAGAAGGAAGGTGTTCACAAGATACTCTGATAAGAAAAGCGAAAGAGGAACAATTGTGCTTATGGAACATGGGCTCATTGGGCTGTTTGGCTCTGAGAAATCAGCCTCAAACATTCTTGGAAGAGAGTAGTGATGTGAAAAATTAAGGATGTAATTATATTAACAACATGGAAAAGTGGGAGTGACAAAGAGACCGACCTGCAGGAGAAGCCAGAGTTCAGCCTAAAGTTATACCTATAGAATGAAATGGAACATATTTTCTGTTCATGTGTGTCAGTGGGGTCACATGGCACTGAAAGGATCAGATTATTGGCTAAATTACAATAAGACCGAGTTATTAAATTCATGTAGACACCTTAATCGGACAGGAAATTGAACCGGATCGGATTACTCGCGATCGGATTAAGACCCCGAGATAACTGGGTTGAAAGTCAAATTAAACCTGCTTGTAGACGCTGCGTTCTGCGCATGCTCAAGATTTTTTCCCGGGGTCGTGAACCGGAAGTCAAAGGAGACGATATTACTGTTGTTGTCGCCGTCGGAAAGAAACAAACAACGTGATTGAGAATGCACCATTGTGCATCCCGTTTGTGCAACAAGCGGCTCATCACAGACCAAATGTAGAGGGACGAAGCTTCATCTTGCTCTTTGTTCACCATTTTCTCGAATACCTGAGTTTGTTGTTGGGGGTGAAGAGGTCAACCTGGAAGTGGCTCTATTAGCTATAGTTAAAATGGGTACAGCGCCACATGCTTTGTGCCTCTGATTCGATTCATTCACCGCCATATATCCAAGGATAATTACTCTTGCTCAAATAAGGAGCAACTCAGTCTTGTGGTAATTTAGCCAATAATCCGATCCTTTCAGTGCCATGTAACCCCACTGACTGTCACTGCTTTGCAAATCTGACATGAAGATAAATAAGGTAACTCCACATGAGTCCCCTAATTGTAAACATAACCAAATAACATAACAGTCTGACACAAACTTTGGGGTGAAGGCCACAAACTTCTTCACAACAAGCCGAGAACTCCCCAAACGCACCATTGGGAGGCCCCGCAGATCAGCACAAGTTCAATCTCACATCTCTTATTTGTGCCATCTCATATCCTGTCTTCTCCTTCATCGTGCCTGTAACTCAGATATCAATCTCAGCAAAACATTGTGAAGGAAGTCATTATCTAAAATTCCTTCAGAGGGGAGAAGAGCAAGAAGAGAGGGGCCACAGTATCAGCGAAGATGTACAGGTGCATCCTTGGCAGAAGTCTTTGATCTGGGATTAGACAAGTGGCCTGACATGTTAATCCCAGACTGTAATGATTCATTTTGAAATATACTGCTGATTTTCAGCTGACGGATGTGATAAAAACACAGCGTTAGGATGTAACAAAACAATGGCAAATGATGCCGCTGTCATGTGAAGTAATCAGTTCAAACTGACGACTGTGAAGCAAGGATGTCCCATTTTTTGCTAAATGTGTGTTAGCAATCTCTGCTGGGAGGGAAAACATGCAAGGAGAGGAATCCAGGAGTGCTGAAATGAGATAAGAGGGTAAAACCTGCATGGAAAAGATAGATTTAAGACTCCCTGTCTGAAAATGAAACCAATGCAGAGTCTCTATTAGGGAGTAACTTGAAGTTCAAAAAGAGTTGAAATGGTATAGAAGTCTATGGAAGAATGACTTTACTTCTCACTTGATGTGACACCTTTGTAAATATTTTTGTAGTGATTTTGAATGAATCGTAAATCATGGATGTACTGAGAGTAAAATATACAACAAAGGCAGGATTTGTTTTGGGGGAGGAGTGTCTTGATAAGCCAATACTCAGTGGTGTCGTGGTGCCAGGAGAAGTGGATACTTTCTTAATCCGATAACACTTGATGATTGGACAACGGATCTCTCACCTTGGAAGTATATGAGCCAAGAGTCTCTATTTGCAAACTGCTGTAGCATTGTAAGAAGTGTTTCATTTTTTAATCTGTCTCATTAACTGTTTCCAGTAGTAAAATATCCCAAAGGTCATAATTTGTTGGGTTGTTGTTTGCAGAATACCACTGGGCCAGGAGAGACCTGAGCACGGCACGACCTGCTCTATCCTGCCTCCGACTGGCTCCAACTCAACCTCTAACCGACATCATGCTCTATGCTGAAACCTAAGATTAGCCAGTTAGAGGCAGAGAAGGGTGAGTCACACTTTTGCCATCCTTGGAAGAAAATAATGTGACTTGCAGCACACTGCTAACTGAGGTGCACATCTGAGGAGACTTAAAAAGGATTTTAATCGACGCTACGTGGGTAAACATCTTTTTTGTGTGTTATCCCTGCACCACACCACTGCACAGTGTGCAAATTTTCTGCACTTCTCAGTCCGATCAACCGCTTGCTCATGATGTCCAGTTTCAAAAGACTCCAGCTGTTGAAATGCTGGAAAAGTTCACAAAGCAATGATTAGTTTTACAGTAACTATGTCCATTTTTAGTGTCTGAGGTCAGATTGCACAGACAGCATGAATAAATAGATGCCAACGCGGGCTGAGAGGTAATGCAGGCTAAAATCTGACCCACAGATCTAATTTGGTTTCATAATTGAAATAAACTGAACTAAATGTTCCCCAAACCTGAAAAGGTTGAGACAATATAGAAAATGTATAAAACCACAGATTCTGACATTTACTTTGAATGTCTATATGAAGCCAAGATGTTTTATGTTTTGTGTCATCAACTTCATTTAATTGGTCGACATGCTTTAATTCTTGCATTTTAGACATGCAACACATTACAAAAAAAAGTTGGGTGGTGAAGCTTTTACCTCTCTGTAAATGTTAAATTTCTTCTAACAGCACTTAATAGTGATTCTAGCACTGAACAACAAAGTGTTTTAGGCCTTATTTCCTCCCATTCTTCCTGCAAACGTGCCTTATAGTGTGCAGCAGTTCCAGGTCGTCATTGTTGCATTTACGTTTCAAAGCTCTCCACACGTTCTTGATTGGAGACGGGTCATGACTGCAGGCGCCAGTCCAGTAACGGTTCCCTACTCTTTTCGCTTTTGAAATATGAAAAGAATGTGGTTTTACATGGTCTCCTTGAAAAAAAAAATAATAATCATGATTATCCCTGAAAAAAGATGTTTCCTGGAAGGCAGTTTATGTTGCTCATAAATGTCCTTGTACTGTACAGTTCTGCATTAATGCTGCCATCACAGGAGTGTAAATGAGCTTTGCCAAGTGCATTGAAACAACCCTGTACTGTCACAGAACCTGGCTTTTGGACTTGTAGCTGACAACAGATGAAAGGGTCCTTTTTTGTCTTTAGTGTGGAACAATTTTTTTCCAAAAAATACTCATTGGTCTGACCACAATACATGTTTCTACTGTGTGATGGTCAATCCCAGATGCCTCTGATCCCAGAGTAATCAACGCCAACTCTGGAAAAGGCTGACTTTAAGGTGGAATTTGTGAATGAACTCTTCAATGATACCTGTAGACTGATTTTCAAACTCAAAATTCATCAATTTAGCACCTTCTAAATCTTTCCAACTTTTTCTTATATAGATTTGTATGTGTTTTAGCAAAGGCTAACTGTAATGTTAGGCTAGCTTGCAGGGTTCAAGTTCATCTGTCAAGCTAACCACGACGAAATGTCTGAGCAAGTCAAATTACACTTTGGACAGATAATGGAAGCTTAACATTTTTACTATAACATCTATAATGTCTGCACATTTTTTAATACTTTAGAGAGTAAATCAGGGATGTCCAAAGTCGGTCCTCGAGGGCCGCGGTTCTGCACAATGATGCATTGATCTGAATCAGGTGTGTTGAAACATCGAAAACCTGCAGGACAGCGGCCCTTGAGGACTGGATGTGGACATCCCTGGAGTAAATGAACTATTCTTGATATAAAATGAGTGGTTCATTCATCATGTATTCATTTATTCATATTAATACATTCTCCATTAGTGGCAGCTTTTCACCACCATAGCTTTGTTTGATAGTGATACACAGAAGAGTGCACAGACAGGTTTTATTGTCATCAACTGTGGTTTAGCACACTTACATTTGGAGCAGAGGTTTATCTATCAAATTATATCGACCACAGATCTAGTTTTTAATGCCTATGAATACTTTTTCCTTTCCAGTGTAGGCTTTTCAGTGTTGAATTGTCTTGTTTTTCACCACTAATGCACTTGCGGAACCATGGCAACATTGTGATCACAGCCCTGGTGATGACATTAAGTCAACCACTTTTGAGATTCACATTACTGATATTGTTGGCACATCCTATTAGTGCGTTCACATGACTGAAGAATACAAGTCAATTATATTTTTAAAAATATGTTGTCTCCTGCTCTGTACTCAATTCAGTGTTTTTTTTTCTTTTTCTAAAGGTCCCTTTGATAAACGTAGGTGCAACACAACAGTCACAGAATTAAGTTAGGGTTTAAAGATGGAAAAATGTTTATCTTGTTAGCAATAATTCAACACAACCAGGGGAAAGTTTTTGACAATAGTTTCAGAAAGGTCTACCTCAAAGGTTCATCACAAGACAAAAGAGAAGGAAAACTCCAAACCAGCTCATCTAAAAAGTGCCTGCCAAAACATGTACAGGGGTGACACCAAGAAATAAAATGATGTGCCCAACAAAAATCAACTACATGTGATTAAAAAATATCTAGAATATCCAAAACCTCCAACCACATAGCTTAAAACTTATTCAAAACTTAGCCAACTTGCAGCAGCAATTGTAGGTGGGGGAAACAAACACACAGGTACCATGCCAACCATGTCACATCCTGGTTTCTGAGGCTGTGTTTACTCGTGGTCTTCCAATCATTCTTCTGTGTTTTGCTGTTGTCCCCCGTACACAGTTGAGACCCTGCTTGCTTTTCACCATCTGTCACTGTTAAATTCCCAGTAGACTTGTCAGCTTCAGTCTGTCTGACCCTCATATAACCCAGAGCATGCAAGGTTATGTCTGCTTGAGACGGACTTATGGGTGGACTGGCCTGTTAATGTTGGACAGTTCTAAATCTAGTTTTAGTCATTTCAGGAATCTCCTTAGATTCTTTGTTGGCTTGATGCACACATGAAACATATTCATCACTGCAGTACTTTCCCAGTGGGAGTCTCCTATTTTCTTTGTTAAAAACCAGGGGATGATTTTTTTGTTAAGTTCTGGCCAGGCTGTTTATAACCACTGTTAAACTCTGATTGTATGATTTTATTTTATTTCACACACGACTGTTCTGCTATTCACTCAACAAACATGGTTGTGAAGTTTGCAGATGACACCACCGTAGTGGGTCTCATATCGGACAACAATGAGACTCACTACAGAGAGGAGATCCAGCACCTGACAGGATGGTGTTCAGACAACAACCTTGTCCTGAACACCAGCAAGACCAAGGAGGTCATTGTGGACTTCAGGAGATCCAGGAAGTCAGAACACACCCCTCTCCTCATTCATGGGGCGGAGGTGGAGCGGGTGGACAACATCAAGTTTCTGGACATCCACATCACATCTGACCTCACCTGGTCCATGCACATATCCCACCTGGTGAAGAAGGCCCAACAAAGGCTCTTCTTCCTGAGGAAGCTGAAGAGGACTGGACTCTCCCCTCAGTTTCTGAAAAACTTTTACAGAGCCACAACAGAAAGCATCCTCTGTCTCAGTGCAACAGTGTGGTATGGGAGCTGTGCTGCACAAGACAGGAAGGACTTGGCCCGTGTGGTCAGGACTGCACAGGGGATTGTGGGGAGTCCTCTCCCACACCTGGACTCAATATACGACGGCCGGGTCCAAAGGAGGGCCAGTCGTATAGCCACAGACCCCACCCACCCAGGACATGAACTATTTGTGCCTCTTCCATCCAGAAAGAGGTACAGGAGTATCAAAACCCACACCAACAGACTGAGACACAGCTTCTTCCCCAGAGCTGTAAAATCCATCACCCCATACCCCCACGCATCCACCCCTCCACCCCTGCCCATAGACTGATTATTATAAACCGCTGCAGACAGACACTCGCACTGCACTACAATTTTATTTGACTTATTGACTCACTTATGCTGCAATATGTACAATACAGTCATACAATAACCGGATTGCACTGCAACTTTTTACCTTTTTACTTTTTACTTTAACTTTTACTATTTTTTATTCTCTTGTATATTATTTAGATATCTTTTTATATTTTCTGTGTATACAAAGCCAAGAGTTCCTGAACTAAATTTCATTATGCCTGCATAGTGACAATAAAGATTCTTGATTCTTCTGATTCTTGATTCTTATGTATCAAATCATTACTAATATGTGTTTCCTGTAAGACGCTGAGCAGCAACAAACTAATGTTTCAGCAAATTTAAAGCACGAAAATAGCCTTTTAACCATTCCTACATATGAAATATAGCTTGATGTGCCAATTTTGTGTTGACAGGAAAAAAAATCTTTCTTTCAGTGTATTTCTTGGTGGTATTTTCACAGAAGCACTTGAGATTTTCCACTCAGGTGAAGACTGAGTAAACAGATTGGATCTCAAGAGGAAGGCAACTGGGCCACTTAGGAAATCTGGGAAATCTCAAGAGGAATAGCAGGGTGAAAATGTGGGCTTCTTCTTTGTAACACTCTCTTCCTGTGCACAAACCCTCCCCTTTCTTTTGAAATGTCACAACTAATTCTGACTGGATGTTTATGCTATGTCCACTGTTTGGTTCCAAAAAGAGGTGGCTGAATTAAACTAGACAAGGGTTTTACAATTTTGGGACTAATAATGTTTAGAGTTCCACACATTCGGTTTATCACTGCTTTGGAAAAATCAATTTGTCCACTGTGGTCACATTAATTAGATACCAGGCATGTGTACGTAATGTGTCGTATGGAGTTAATAGTGGAGGCGGTAATGAGGTTCAGGAATAAATGAGTTCTGAGTGAGCTCGAAAAGTAGGTTTGAATTGAAAACTTGGGTTTTCCTCCTCTGTGAAATGAACCATGGAGCGTAAGGGGTTCTGATAAATGGCATGATCTAATAAAAAAAAAAAAGTTTTTGAAAGTCGCTGCTGAAATATATTTCTTAAGTTGCCGAGATGGAAAAAGGTCATTCTTGCAGCGCAACAAAGCAGGTTTGGTTGGTGAGAGCCCAGAAGTAAAGTGGACAAATAAGAACGCGCTATGAAAATCTGATCTTTTTAGTAAACGTAGAAACATTTAATCCCTGTTTTATTCATCTTAAAAGGTTAATATGATATAACTAAACAGATGACACCAAATAAATATTTTTTAAAAAATACATGTAAGATATAATTGTGAGAAAAACTATTTCTTTAGCAAAAGTCAGGGCACACATATATTCATCTTACAAGAGCCTGTCTTATTTCGGTTTCAGACATTCAGTTTGGTTTGCTTTTGAATGTGCTGAGGCCTTCGGGAGGAACATAGTAGATGCTTATAAGTCCGGGGATGAATATAAAAAGGCCTCAAAAGAATTTAAAGTACAACTGGACAACGTTTACAACAACTAAGGCTCCAACAATCCTAGAATGTCATCACTGGACCTACTGGAAGCTCTTGACTTGGTCGATGTATAAGAAGCACGTCGACGCACGAGCATCGACCATCAGAACGAGGCTGCTCACGATAAAAAAGATAATCGGGGCAAGACTAAAGTTTGGCAGAGAAAACTTAGATTAAATCAATCTAAAAACAAAGGGGCGTGTATGTTGTTAAGGCCTTGAGAACTCCCCATCGTAGAATCCACTATGAGATCTTCGTTGTGTCAGAGGGAGCTTGAAGAGAATGTGAGACCTTGTGTCCAAAAACTGAGCTACTGTGGAGATGGACCGTGGGACACAAAAATGACTGCAAATCACTGCACTGAATTCACAGAGAAATGGAGAATTCTGGAACGGCCCAGTCCAAGCCTGGATCTTAATCCTGCTGGGATGCTGTGCACCAGGGAAAGACCTCAAGCCAAGAGAATTCTGCGTTCATGAGTGAGGAAAAGGTTCAGTGGGCATTATAAGAGATCCTTATAAGAAGTATCTCTTTGAGTTTATTTATTTTAGGTTTAGCTTTAAGATGTCTGGACCTTTTCCCCAAAACAATTAGTATCTTTTTAATTATTCTTTCATTTAATCAGTAAATTTGTTGTCGTTGATTTTTTTCCACAGATGATGCATTTCTATCTCGACTCGATCTCCTCATGTTTTCACATGACTGTATCTGTCGCCGTATCCTGCTCTGAGGGTATCAGCAAATAAATCTTTATGTTGGGCTTTAACCTGCTCGAACGGGCCAGGTTAAAGAAGAACCTCCATGCATCTGAACCGTCTCAGTACCATAACTGGAGGACATACACTAACATGCAAAAACATTTGACCGAACTGTAACCCCAATTATAAATGCAAAAGCCTTGTTGTATTCATGCAAATCAAAACGCACTGGATGGGCAGCAATGTCGGACACGCCATGCGTGAGTTGTGAGGGCTCGCTGAGGTTTTACTGATAGAGCCCAGACTTCTGATAGAAATTTAGAGATCTGATAAAAACTCATCACTCACCGTCTAACCAGTCCAGTGAACACAAGCCTGCATTTGTGCATTTATTCAACAACTTTACCACAAAATGGAGCTTGTTCTACTCCTCTACATCTTTTTATAGGTTAGGAACTGATATACAGACAAGCCTGAAAAGTGTTTTTTGATGTTAAAAAAAATATATATGTATATATATATATATATGTATATATATATATATATGTATACATATATATATGTATATATATATATATACATATATATATATACATATATATATATATATATATATATGTATATATATATATGTATATATATATATATATATATATATATATATAGATATATATAGATATGTAGAGAGAGAACAGAAATCAGAAAAAGCAATTTATATGTAAGAGAATACTTGTGCATGAATACATTTAGTTAAAAACATTTAAGACTTGTTTGCTAATATAGCTTCATTTCAGTGAAAATGCCAATCTCATATGTAGCAGCTTTCATGCCACAAATTTCATATATAGAAGCTTTTATGCTGCTTTTAAACACTGAAAGTCTTTTCTCTTCTCCTTGAAATGAAGAGCTTGGGTCTCAGAGAGGCTTATGCTCACAGCGCCCTCTGGTGGTCATAACATGGAAAGGAAAACCCCAGTTCAGCATTTCATCATCGAGCTGCAAGTCATCCTTCAAAAACAAACGGGTACATTTCATACAGTGTTGCCTCAATGAGGTATGAAGGGAAATCCCCATTGATTAGTTTGGTTTATGTTTGGTTGCATTTTTGCAGCAAAAAACACGAAACACACATCAATCTCATTCCACGGCTACTGTAACCCTCCACTTATAAAAGGGGGAGAGCGCACTGGAGGTGGGTTGATTATAAAAAAGAAAAGAAAGGAAAAAGAGCATATGAGACTGCCGAGTGCAACAAGAAAATCTATGTGAACCCGTGACATTTGTAAATTCACATCCTCCACACAAGTGAAAAACAGTGTCTCATACATGAGCATCAAAGAGGATCCATAAGGGCTCGGGCTATCACTGTTCTGTGGAAGCTTGCTCCTCTATACATGTTTAAAGATTCCAACCCCTGTTTTGTCAAGAGCACCTTGGTAGATTGGTCCATTAGGAACAACACTGCCATAAAGGCTAAGTATTACTTTCAGTTCAGTGTTTTTGATGTACAGTACTGTGCTAAACTCTTCAACCACCTTTTTATATTTTGTCAGAAAATGTGAAAAAGTTGCAATAGTTCATTAAAACATGTGTAAACATAAATGGAAGTAAAGTCTATGAGGAAAAAACTGAGTTTGTACAATTCTAAAGACCTTAAAGGGGAACTCCGGGGCATTTGAAGCATGTTTCCATTGCTAGAGGTTGTCAAATACTGATAGTAGGACACAGACCGGTGCAAATCGGCGCTCCCTGTGCGGAGATTGCACTGTTTGCGCAGCCTGTCATGCGAGGCTAATACGTGGTGGCTAAGGGGCAAGTGCTAACCCTTCCACGTAAAACAACAACTTGCACACTGTAGAAACGTCACACCACTTTATAAACCATCCGACAATACTGCGTTCAAGTATTTAAAACATTACAACAATATTACTGGGCATGTATTGTTGTAATGTTTTAAATACTTGAACGCAGTTTTTCTAGAGAAGATAATTGCTTTGTATATGGGATTATCGTCCATTGACTCTTTTGGGCTTTCACATGCGCGCGCATACCAACAAGAGGTAAGTTACATGCTGTTTATAAAGTTGTTTTGTAACGTCCCCATGCCAGTAATGTGAGAACCATGCATTTGGTTTTGATGGTAAGGCTTGTGACTTTATTGTCAGATGGTTTATAAAGTGGTGTGACGTTTCTGCAGTGTGCAAGTTGTTGTTTTACGTGGAAGGGTTAGCGCTTGCCCCTTAGCCACCACGTATTAGCCTCGCATGACAGGCTGCGCAAACAGCGCTATCTCCACACAGGGAGCGCCGATTTGCACCTGTCTGTGTCCTACTATCAGTATTTGACAACCTCTAGCAATGGAAACGCGCTTCAAATGCCCCGGAGTTCCCCTTTAAGCCTTTATTCTTTAACACCCTGATGAACCCTCTAAGAAGGACATTCCAAAGCTCTTCTTTGGATGTGGGCTGCCTTTTGTTCCCTTCTCTGTCAGGATGATCCCACACTGCTTGAATAATGTTGAGGTCCGGGCTCTGGGGAGGATTCATCCCTCCATCAGACCTGTTGCCACTGATTTTCAGTCCACTTCTTGTGTCACTTGGAAAACCTCAGCCTTTTCTCCCTGTTTACCTTCAGATGAAGGGTCAGACGCGTCTCTCAGCTCCTGTGTCAGGTCTTTGCTGGATTGTTTCCTATTTCTCAGGGACATCACTTTCAGATGCTGTTCATCTGCTGTAGATAGTTTTTTTTGTTTTAGGCCTTCCACGTCTTCTTTTGTCTTTTGCTCGCCCTGTTTCCTTCATTTTTTTCTAAGGACACACTGCACACCGTGATGAGAGGTTTTTAGCTAATAGCTCTTTGGTAATCACCTTGTTGGTGCGAAAATGATAAATTATGAGCATCAAACTGGTTTATATTTGGGATTTTCACAAGTACATCCGAGAAAGTGGGAAGAAATTAAGTGTCTCAGTGACACAAGATAACAAACGAGATAAGTATCATTTAAAATGAGTATGGATTTATTATGAAACACGGATAGAAGTTTGATAGTTTGATCACTTTGTCTCGTAAAAGAATGTATGGATTGTTTAGTCTGTAATTAACAAAACACTACCATCGCTTTGTTAATTTAAACATGTATTAATGATACATCTGCAGCGATTACTAAACTAAATGAAAGCTGCAAATACTCCTGACAAGCTGGAGACTCAATAATTACATTATGTAAGAGTCAAATAACAGTTTATGATCAAAATGTTGCTTGTAGGTAACCATTGCTTATGTTAACTACAAGCTGATAATCTGAGTCTAATCTAAATCTTTGTAATGGCCTTCCTCACTTGCCGATGAAGATCATGTGATATGATCCCAAAACGGTTGTTAAATTGAGACAGTTTTCTTCATCATCACAAAGTTGCCTCATAACAGTTCATGCATGGACCTACATGAGGCTTTCATGCTGCCTAACATCTCCGGATGCCCCCTAATCACCCAAGAGACCAAACCTGTTAGAGAGCCATGAAGACGTCTAACAAGCTCTAAATGAGGGGTTGAAATGTTTGGCAATATTTTTGAAAAAGTAATCTGCCTCATTAAGATATTATCTCCACCAATCATAAAGACGGCAAAGAGATTTATAGAGAAAGCCCTGTGAGGAGATCAACTCTGAGCTTTGACCCTCATCAAAGAGCGATTTCTTAATCTATTCTGGGAGCTGAGCTGTCAGTCATCCCCTCATCAGGCTCTGTGATTCATATCAGACCCTGACACCGACAGCTGTTACATAACTGCGGCTAATCCACAAGTAAGAGGCTGTGATTGAATGCAGACACACGCGTGGAAACACACACTCTGGTAAGGGCCAGCAGCTGCAGATAGATGAGGCCTGCGATGGCTCCAGTTCAAGCAAGAGAGTGCAAATGGCCTACTTAGAGTTTAAACGGAGTAATTAGAAACCTAATCAGGCCTCACTTTCTCACCCCTGATGAACGTAATGAAATGCCGCGCTCCTGTCCTCGTAAGTGACGCTCCCACCGACCCAGACTGACGGGCCCCGGAACAGCTGTGGATGCCCATGCGTGCACCTCACATCACAGTGTGTTCACAGTGACATTCTGCAGTCAGAGTTTATGAAAACACAGGCCGTCCGACAGATAATTGTAAAGGATTTTCAGTTTCTGCACTTCATGCAAGTAAACAGTTTTTATGGCTTCACATTTTCAGTTAGTTTGTAGGCCTACCAACACCGACACTAAAGGACAATGGTAAGTATAATTTAGAATACATTATAGTAGCATTACCAATCCTATTTTTAATACATTCTACAATGTTTACTGGTTTGTTCACTGGACTGATTCACACATGCAGCACTGAATCCCTGCTAATTGCTGGCCGAAATGTGTTGCAGATGCATTTATGCTCCCACAACTGAAATATGTCATTAACTGGATTAGGTTTGAGGTTGTGAGTAATTTCTTGTGCTAATGACCTTTCTGACAACTCTGTGATGGCATTAACGTTTGGCTTTTTGGTTTTGGATCAGAGAGGAGATTACTCATCAATCTCAGAAATACAGCGCAACAAGTCGATAACATGGCTTTTTTTAATTTTATTTCTGTTGTACCTCAAAAAGACTGCAAATGAGCAGCAGCTGTCGCTGGGAAGTGTTTGCGCAGTGATTCTGGGTTTTGTGTGAATCCAAATATTTAGACTGAAGATCGGGTATCTGCAGGCCTCATAATGAGTTTTCATCAGGACTGAACAAGAAGCCAGATGATGGAGTGAAGAGAGTGAAGAGGAATGTGGAAAGCTGAATAACTCCAAATATTTTTTTTCACCATAAATTTGATGATATGTATCCATGATGGAAAAGCTGAGCAGTGTACTTCGCATGAGATGTGGTCACAGCCTTTCTTTGTCTTCAGGTAGATGAGTGTTACACTGAATAAACAGCTTAGGAGGAGAAGGAGACCCTGAGCAATTCATTCTAAATGTTCCATTTCTAAACTAAGGATGTGTCTAATTCGTGAGAATTACATTAAGATAGAAATGTTGCAGGTATTAGTTCAAATGCAAAAACCTATTATAGACCCACTTGTAATTAACACAACAAAAAAAAAAAAGCATAATTTTGCTTGTCCACACGAGCAGCTGAAAGGGAGATGTCACATCTAAGAAATGCTGAAGCACAACAAGACTCCTTTTCACATGCTGGAAGAAAGGACATTTACAAAGTCTCAAAGTTTTTACTACTGCATTACAATTGAAGGCCTTGGTTAAAACCTTCCCCGCCCAGTGCGGGTGCAGGTGTGTTAAGGAGTGACAGGTGATGGACCGAGGAAAGAAGAGAAAAGGGAAAACACATATTGGCATTTCTTAATGAAAAATGTTCAATGCTCGAAAATAACAAGTGACTTGATTTGGTAAAAACGGAAGAATATTTTCTTTTTATGAAGGGAATATTTCTCTTGTCTCTTGCAGAAATCCCTCTTTCCAGAGAACAGCTGCCAGAGAGCGGCGTGTTTTTTTTCTTTGTGGGCTCTGTAATAAGGTGTTGGTTTACCAGCTCTGGCGATGAGGGTTCTCCCTTTGTAACGCTTAACCGGAGACTTAGTGGTCTTTGTCCGATTTATTTTTCAATTATCTGCTAAACTGCGGCTGAAGGCCATGTGGGAAAGAGCCGAGGACTGACCTCAGCGGCTGTCAATCACCCAGCAAGGAGGAGAACGAGGGCACAGGCCCTGACCGAACACTTAGAACATGGAGCTGCTTTCCAGCAGATGAATAAGCATTCATTGTCGTCTCTATGTTCTTAAGTGATGAGGCCTTTGCTGTCAAAACCAATAATAAAAAACTACCGTTTAAAACGTGTAGGTTTCTAATGCAGCAGGCTCTATCATATTCATATGGAGTGGTGAAACAAGAATAAAATACTGTAATCAGTTTAGTACAAGCAAGTTTGTATTTGGGCGCCATCTGTTGGTGGTGAAATGAACTACAATAGAAAAAACTTTTTTTTTCCTCACAAAACATTTTTTTTCTTATTGTATTTAAAGTAAAAGCACTGCTTTTGTAACGTAGGCTGTAAGTAATTTGCACCATTTCAATTTATTTGTTATTTATTTGTTGTTATTTGTTATTTTTCTTTCTCCGCATCTATATTAGTTACTGTTGTTGCTCCTTGGTCCCTTGAGATAAGGGACCAAGGCGTTCCTCTATGCACTATGTATGCTAAAAAATGACAGTAAAATTGAGTGGATCTTTGTAAGCATATATGTATTTTTAATATGCAAACAAAGCTGTTATGATAGATTGTTTCAAATAAACTAATTAAGAGCTGTAATCTATCATATAACGTGACTTGTGCATTAAAGATACTGTCTAATGGTGTAATGATGTAAGGTTTTCCCCCTCTTTTACTTTTATTCATAGGCAACCAACAACCAACAGTCATCTCAGTGACAGCAAACTGAAATCAGATTGGGGGAAAACAAAGGGGAGACGAAAAGGAAAGCTCAGCCTGCAGCTCAGAGGAAGCCCTCTCCTGCTGCCTGCTTGTCTGTGGTGAATATTAAGTGTCGGCCAGATGATTTGTCCTTCTGTTTGCCCTCCTCTGATACTTCCTCTCTGGGCGTCACGTCTCCCATGAAGAGGCTAATCTGCTCACTGTGGGGCTCCTCCCAATGAAGAGCTGAGAACAAAAAACAACACACTCGGATATATACAAGCCATTGTCCTCGAGTCAGTGCAAGCTAGTTGTCCTGTTACGCTGATCGCAGCTCTCCAAAAGCTATATATGCATGAGTTCCACGTATGTGGGCCTTTCACAGAGAGATGGAGACATGTCTGAAGTCATGTTTGTGTTCTGTGTTAAGTATCTCGTGGAGAATTTGTCATTTTGGTTTTACTTCATGCAGTTCTGCTGATCCAGTATCGGAGTTTGTGTATTCTAGAATAACAGCAAGCTATAATGAAACCCTTAATCTCATTCAAATTATATCAGTTTTGGACTATCTTGAGGTAAGGGTGCAGAGTGTGTTATGTTTCCAATTCTTGTTGAATTTCAAGTTAAAGGACAATCTATCGGCAATGCAAATCTGACAAATAAAAAGCTGCAAATAAAGAAATGTG
Organism: Odontesthes bonariensis; assembly: GCF_027942865.1. Classification (NCBI taxonomy): domain Eukaryota; kingdom Metazoa; phylum Chordata; class Actinopteri; order Atheriniformes; family Atherinopsidae; genus Odontesthes; species Odontesthes bonariensis. Next base: position 25,399,278 of record NC_134522.1, on the reverse strand, counting down.
AACCAGACACGTTTCCATCAACTGGTTTGAAGTGAATAAATTTGTCTGCATAATGTTGCCAGAGGGTAAACAGTATAGATTATGTTGGTATTGGTTGTTATTGTGCAGAAGAAGTAGTTGTGCTTACTGGAAACAATAGAGGAATTGGTTCTACTAACTGGAAATTAGAGCTCATACTTTGAGGAGAAAAATAAATTGACAATCAGATACGATACTGAGTGGACATCCAAAAGAGGAAAATAGAGAGTGCTCTCTGGGAATATCTGTGATATAACATCATATCTGGAAGGATGCTGATCAGTCACCTTGAGTTCGCTGTTTGCCGGCTCGGACTGGAAACAGCAGGTGATTCATAAAGTTGTGTCCATGGCGTCTTATGTGCATCAAATGAGCAATTCTTTTGTGCATTAGAAGATTTTTTAAAAGATTTTTACCATGTCTTTCCCCTTTTCTCACTCACATCTTCAAAATACAATTTAAAAAAGGAAAACCCAGGTCGTGTCATGCCTGCAGCAGACAATGACAACCTCAAAAAAGTTCACTTTCCCCATAAAAAAGCAAACAACAAACCACATATGAAAATAAATCACCCTGATGATTAAAATCTGTCATTTTAAGTTGCTATATCATGATGAGACAAGAAGATCTAAAGCACCTGCAGGATTCAAGTATCTCAAAACAGGTCATGCAAAACATTGTAAGATGATTTAGATGACATCTAGAAACACGTTCCTAAACAGAACCAGGGGGGAAAAAGAGCAGGAAAGCGAGAGACAGAGCAGCCTCCCGCTCTGCAGACTGGAACAAAAGAGACAGGCTAATCTTAAAGTGGAGCGAGCAGGTCTGTCTCACTGTTTGATGTCCCCGGGGAACGCAGAAATCATGTAAGCCCCCTATAATTTACTGTTTGGGGTTGCCCGGGCAGGGTTAATTCCCATGAGGACCTTCGCTCAGTGTTTTTATAAAGTTGGGATTTGTGAAGCGGCTCTCGTTGACCCCCTGCAGGTCATGAGGGCAGAGGAGCAACGTGACCCCTCTCAGGACTCAATATGAGTGTCTGTGTGAGATGAATGCCTGAAGAGACAGGAAGACTTCACACGGAGCAACTTTTCTGTTTGGGATGTTTAAAGGAACAATCACGATGGCTTTCTGTCCTTGGACTTGGAAGACTGAAGCTTTAATGTCTTCAAAAAATAGTCCCCACAGAAAGCAATGAATTGTACTTAGTTGTGACAGTAGCTTATTGTGTTTTGAATGAGTTGTCAGTGTGGCCAAACATTGAAATCAAACAGAAACTTGGGTTGACTTTAACAGTAGGTCTCTGTATTAGAAAAACTCAGCTGACATTTTTACCAATTCCTAATGAAAATGGTAAAGACGGCTTAATAAACAAACACAAATGTTGAAAAGCATTGAGAAGCAGTTGGCCTCTTCATGTAATCCGCAACACTCTGCAGTCTTTTGAAAAACATTTAACAACAGTGTTAAAATCCCACTCCAACATTTGTTTGTCCCCTGGAAAATTGTTCCAAATGTCCATTTGGAAATTTTCTGGCATTTTCTGACATGAAAACACCTCTTATGGCTTATGCTCGCCTCCTAAACCTCAGTGAGTGAATGGAGAACTGTGAACATGCTAACCGCTTGCTACTTTTTCTTTTCTCCTTCACACTTCATTGGTCAAACTAAAAGTACAGTCCAATTTACGTTTAGGACTTACCGTTATTTAAAATGCAAAAAAATTCAATAAAATACAGACAATCTCCCAAAAGGACAAAATACCATGTTTTTCAGTGCTACATAGATTAAATAAATGAATGTTTTTAATTTATTACAGGCCCTCTTTTGCCTTTTGCTCAATGGCAGTGTTAGCTCGATTCTTTCATTGGAAGCTCAAGAACAAGCAGGAGGAATCGCAAGTTAAATTAAGTATTTATTAGTGGTTACAAGTGAAGTATATCAGCGCTGGACCCAGTACGTCAGACCTCTCGCAGGAAATCCGTCAGACCGAGCCTCGATTTCCAGGTATATTTTGTATTTATATGACTTATTATTTCACATAGGTTCAACATGCTTCGTCATATTCTCTGGATAAGCCAAACAATGTGTGTGTTTGTGAATCTTGCACCTGCTTTCCCAGGATAATTGTTTTGTCTCACTATGCCTGGATCATTTAAGGTCATATATCGTGTGCATCGTGGAAAAGTACAGAGACTATTTAATATGCATTTATAATGTCTAAGAACAAAGCCAATTTTAACAGCAGCTTGGATAGGCCGTGACCCTGAATTCGATTCATCGGGTATAGAAAATAAATGGATGGATGGGTGGATGTTACATAACTGCATAACTGCTACATAAATTTAATTGATTAAAATTATTTGTGCTGTTTGAATTCTTGATTAAAGGCAAGAAATAATGGTTTTCTTCCAGTAACCTAAATCTGCATTTATCTGCATTATTCATTAAAACAGTACGGTTAATAAGGCCTCTGTCATGTAGCGCCTGCTCACTTCACCAAGCTAAACAACTGAAGGCCTTGGCTAACTTCACCAGGTAGCTTTTGCTAGCTTCCTTAAAAGTGCTTTGATGAACCTTAAAAGGTTCATCAAAGCACATGCAAAGTAGCTGTACAGCCCTACACTCATTATATGTCTTGTAATATATAAAATACTTACACCTACGGATATGTTAACAAGGGTTGAAACTTAAAGGGAAAGTTGTTGTTTTTTTTAAACCTGGACCTTAAAATACGTTCATCTACTCACCGATAGTTTGTCGGCGTCCTTCGGAAGATATTTAGATCACTCGAGATCCGCATATATCCATATAACGGGAGAGAACAGGGCATAGACAATACAGCCTCTAAATAAGGCATTATCTGTCTTTATTTCACCAATACTTTAAAGGAGAACTGCGGTATTTTCAACATTAAGCCTCTTTTATGAGTCGTCTGCAATGTTTTAGAACCCCCCTCACCCCCTCATCAAATTTTGATTCTTCTCAACCTGCTTCAGAATGGCAAGTCATGCGCATGTCCAAAAAGGTCCGTAAAAGCACCATAAACGTCTTCAAAATCATCAACTCACCGGAGTGGTTACTGGTGTGCACTGGTAATCCATATCAAATTTCATTGCGAAAAGTTGCTTCTGTCGTGTTTTATTTGGCAGCTCGTTCATGCTCGAACTATTTTCTTAGCGGTGGCGGAGTAATATCAACGAACATCCAGTACAAAATGTCAAATAAAACACGACGAAATTTGATATGGATTACCAGTGCACACCAGTAACCACTCCGGTGAGTTGATGATTTTGAAAAAATCATAAAAGAGGCTTAATGTTGAAAATACCGCAGTTCTCCTTTAAGACGAATGCATGAATGAACGTGTACTATTGCACTGTTAGTTCAGAGCTGCTGTGTTGTTGTTATCTGGGGCTTATAGGGGTCTTTCTACACGTTTACTGTGATGACTTCATCTTCGCGCCGCTGCAGCTCCGTGCTCTGTGACAGTCCACTAACTTCACACTGAGTTTGCTACTGCTAGTTTTGTGTAATATGACACGTTATTTATCAGATTTTGACGACGTGGAAGACAACTTTGAGTACGATGGACGTCCTTACTGGAGTGAATGAGCTTTGCTGCAGCGGCGCATGGCGATGACATCATCCCACTAGACGCGTGTGTAGAAAGCTTCCTGTAAGCCACCCGATAGCCCCCCTATAACAACAACACGGCAGCTATGAGCTAAAAGTGCAATAGTACGCGTTCATTCATTCGTTCATTTGTCTTAAAGTATTGGTGAAATAAAGACAGATAATGCCTTATTTAGAGGCTGTATTGTCTATGCCCTGTTCTCTCCCGTAGATATACGCGGATCTTGAGTGATCTAAATATCTTCCGAAGGACGCTGACTTTCACCAAACTGTCATAGGTGACTATTTGAACATATTTTATGCCAGAAATAAGTTCCAGGTTTAAAAAAACGAACTTCCCCTTTAAGTAAGTGGAATCAAGATCTGAATAGGACATTATATCGTCACATTTGCTGTTGATTAGTTGTGGGTCTACAATAATAAGAATAACATCATTCATTTGGAGTTCAGTCTCTTTAAGCTCTGTTTTTGGTCTCCACCAGCAGCTGTGCTTAAAAACAGAGCTTAAAGAGACATAATGGGTTTCTTAACTGCTAAATGCACCACTGAGCTAACTTGGCTAGCAAGTCTGTGTCTCTGCAGTTTGCTGCTGGGCAAATAGTGTACAGTGGGTTTTTAGAACAGATTATTTGTTGAGGTCTTAGAAGGGTTCAGGTGATAAATCTTTATGGCTTTCGTTGTTACACGGTCAGGTCGCGGGGGGGCTGGAGCCTATCCCAGCGGTCGAAGTATAACATATTAAGAAAAAATATGAATATGGACACTTTTGCATTGCTTGCTGTTGATAAACCCCATTGGTCTCCATCATGCCACAGAGACATCCCATGCGCCTCCATGACGGGCCCATGTATATAAAACCTTCCCTTCCTCTGTTCAACTGTTTAACTCCGAGGGCGTCCAGACGTGCCCACGGAGTCACTGCGGTTCTTAGTCGTCACGGTCAACTCCTGCCTGCCGGAGAAGAAAAGGAAGGTCAGGATTAAGTGGGACTGTTTGCTCTCTGGGGCCCTAAGTGACCTTCAACCTGCCCTCCAAATAGACATGCTGACCACTCCTATTGATGGCATCGCAAAGCACAACAGTGCTTCGAAAGAGTGTCAAATCTGTCTTCATAGCCGCTGAGAATATGATGATCTTGTGCTTGAAGTTTATTTGTGAAATTAGCATCAGCAAACAGTAGCATTTGGTCAAATGAATGCTAATCTCTTCCCCTACTCCCCAATAAAGACATGCAGTTTGGCATGAATGAAAGTGGGAGAATAACCCAGCAGCTGCTTCCAAGATTATTTTGTCTGGTATAAATCTAACTGAACACCATGCAAACACCATAAATATTAAACCTTTGTATCTAAATCATGCACGCTTCTATCCTGAAAAGAGATTTTTAAGCTGTATGATATGAGTGTGTCTGCTTTTCTAACCCTAACCAATGACATTTCAACTCATAAACCTAACCGATTGCAGAACTGTTCACGCCTAAACCTAACCACCTTACCTTTTTCATCTTGAAACTTAACAAGGCATCAATTGAAAACACAGACAAAGCTGAAAAGTGAAGAATTTAGAAAACACACAGGGCAGGACAGGACATAAACTCACATCTCCTACATCACAGTTGTGTACGTGTAGCGCTCTCCAACCCTCAAATGTGGACTCATCTTTTACCTGTTAATCACTGATCCTCATCCTGATTAAGTCTAGTCATAACTCCATATGTTAAGGAAATTCATGGAAAGGGTTATTCTGCTATTAATAATCTTTGCATACGCATGCACAAAAAAAAAGAAAGTAAAAGAAAATACGTTGCAGGATACAATTACGCAGTTCAATAGATTAAGGCGTGGGACTGTTTCACAAACTTCTTTGAGACTGTTCTGTTGGAAATCAACTTAATGTACCGTGGAAAAAATAAAGAACAGGCTATACAATTCTCAACTGAAAACAAGGCACAGCTGTGCAGTGAGAGCTTTCACCCCCATCCCTCAGACATGCAGATCCCAATCAGAACGTACCATATCTCCCAATCATAAAGCCACTGCTACCATGAGTGCCACCCCGTAGAGTCCAGTGACCAAGTCATGTCATAGATGGGAGCTTCATCTTTACAACATTATAATTTGACATTTGTAAATCCTTCAAGTAAGCTGATACGGTGTTTCTTCAGTAAGTATATAAAAGGGTGGTATCAAAACTCTTCAGCCTTTTAAATCTGCTCTCACCACAGTTTGTAGTCACCAGGTTCCTAATGTTTTTTAGACAAGCAACTGGATTTTTTTTTACAAATCAGCACATATATAATTAGACAAAGCCTCATTTGTATAATTAGAGGACATTTCAGAATAGCCATAATACTAAAAAAAAAATCAGTAATTAGCTGGAGAGATTTGATGGTGATATGGACTAGTTAAAAGTTTAACCTTGTGTATTTGTAGACTCCCAACTAAATGTTTTTTACTTCCATCCTTTCCAACAAAACTGCTTCCACACACTCAAAAGGGGCTCATTTCAAGTTAAAAGGTAACTAATGGAATACATTTCTGTGGTGGAATCTGTGCTTTAATATATCACTCCCACATAAGTTTGATGACAAGATCATGCTCCCTTCAGAATGACTTGTAAAAACGTTTAGTTATCTTGGAGCAAAAAGAAATAGGCGGTAGATGTTCAGGGTCGAAACTTTATCCAACTATCTGATAAAACAATAGAATATGGTTGATAAATTCTGAAGTACTGAAATAAAAGCTTAAAGTTCTGTTGTCCTTTAAATGGTAAAAAACAGCGAGAATGTGTCACTATATGTCCTGTATTAGCAAACTAAATGTTTATTTTTCCAGTATTTACAGCAATCAGCAACATTTTTATTATTTCTGTCGTTCGTGTAAAGCTTGGTCATTACCTGCTGGTTTGAAATGATTTCCAGAAGATTCTTTATCACTGTTTGCAGAACATTCGTTCTCATTTAGTCGCTGGATCAATAGCTGGATTTACTAGATGCATTCACTTTTCATATGCGTGTGCAGCTGAGTGTCATGAATAAAAAATGTTTAGATTTTTAAGAAAGGGTTTAAAGTGCAAATGTGGTTTGTTGACAAAGTGTGAGTAACCTGTGAGGACATAATTGCCTGAGCAGAATCCGGTCAGGGTATTAATGCTGCTGAGATGACGGCAGAAGTTGTGCGTGAGGACTGAGCAGACATAAACAGCGCCAATCTGCCGATGAGATGGACTCTAATCTGAATTTCAGCGCCGGCCAGTGTCAAAGCCAAAGGCGCTTGTCCGTTTGCATTCATTGACAGGATCTCAGGAGTTATTTGTCAACACGACTCGAATAGCTTTGGTAATCTCCCCTCCTCCGCCTATAGACTGATTGATAATTGATCCCTGTTCAAACAGTCTCTTTGGGCCACAGTTGCCTTTGAATGCCAAACAAGTCATTCTGCCTCGTCCTGTCACAGCAGCCTAATCCGATAAACGAATGGGAATGAGTGTCGTCCTCTGGTGATGTCAACCTTTCACTCTGCCATTTATCTCAGATTGTTTACTGATGAGGCCCTCACAATGATCGAGGTCGCTCAGGGAGGCCTGCTGCTCTGCTCAAAAGAAGAATTTGAACTCTTGCTCTGGGAAAAACACAATAACCCAAACAGTAACAGCTGCAAGTGAAAACAACAGCACAAAACTTTTGGCTCTTTCTTAGCAAATCTAGTAAATGTGAAAACACTAGAAAGGCTTTCGCCCCATCAGTGCCTGTTGTTTCATCATTTCAATAGTAAAGACTAAAATATACTTTCAACTTTTGTCATTAGAATCATTCACAGATTTCTACGTGGCCAAAAAAACAAAACACCGAGTTTTGTGCTTATCTAACTTTTTCTTTATGTCACTGTGAGGCTCAGGGGGTTTAGGTGGAATATCTTGACAGGTATTTGGTGGATAGTCATGAAATTTGGTTCAAACGGACATGTGTCTTGTAGATTTGCATTAATAAACATCCTCTCCACAGCAATGTTCCCTCTAATTTTTCATGTGTCTGGGCAAACACACAAGCTCTCTGAGCACACTGAGGACCACTGTGAGCAACATCAGATGTGCACGCTGTGGCCACACACCAGTATCACACCTGTTTAAAACCTTGGATCATAGCAAGTTACATGGCTTATTAAAAGAATCAAATCCCAGCAGTAATTTTCATTAGTTTACTTTTAATATAAGTGATTTGGCCCACTTAAAGGATAAGACCGGTTTTTTGACATTGGGCCCTTGATTTCACATTATAACATGATGTTCTACTCACCCCTGCTTGTTGTTGGTCATTTGGAGCTGTTCCGAAGATATTCGCGAGGCGTCTGGCTTCTCTCTTGAGATATTCGGCCATGAAACGGTTTCCTATGGGCAAGCTTATACAGACACAAACTATGCTGTTTATAATTTATTAATTACTGTACACTAGCACTGATAACGTGGAGGTGCATCGCTTACTTAAAAAAATCCGGGTTACTAATTTTGAATTTTAGCCGAATGAATAAATAGGCAGCAGGTCTGTGGGCTGTCTGTGGTAGTAGCACGACGAGGACGTCAGTAACACCCACTTTACGACAAAAAAATCTAAATTACAATAACCCGGATTTTTTTTAAGTAAGCGACGCACCTCCACGTTATCAGTGCTAATGTACAGTAATTAATAAATTATAAACAGCATAGTTTGTGCCTGTATAAGCTTGCCCATAGGAAACCGTTTCATGGCCGAATATCTCAAGAGAGCAGCCAGACGCCTCTCGAATATCTTCGGAACAGCTCCAAATGTTCAACAACAAGCAGGGGTGAGTAGAACATCATGTTATGATGTGAAATCAAGGGCCCAATGTCAAAAAACCGGTCTTATCCTTTAAAAAAGAAAAAGACAAAAATCTTGTTGTTCACTAGATGTGTAGTATGTTATATGTGAGAGTCATGCTTTGGCCATGGGAAGAGTCATGCTTGCAGCCTGCATGTTTTGCAGAGTAGACCTTTTTCACTCGAAAAAGAAAAAAATATCAGCCAGTTTCACCACTTGTTCTTCTGTTTGCACATACTCAGACAGCCATTCCATCCTAAAAGAACCGCATTTCTTTTTTTACTTTGGCTTGTGTTGCTGGCGCTGCCCGTTCGTTTCGTTTAACTCCTAACTCCGCCGCACTGTTGTTAGCTAGCTAACCTGCAAGGCGCGTATGGGCAGGGCACATATGCAAGCACTATCAATGCTCTGATTGGCTGCATAGCGTAAGTAAACTCGTATCATTGGCTGAACACCTGTCACTCATTGCGTTACATTGAAAAATGGTACAGAAAAACATTACGCCTGGTATTAGATTATTTTATTTTATGCGCTGCATAGATTTTCTTGTGCGCTGAGAATGTGCGAGCAGTGCGCGATTGCGCAGGCGCGCAGCTTAGAGGGAACATTGCTCCACAGCATCCTAGCAGGACAGAGGAGCAACTGCAGTGAGAGGCTCATCTCTCTGCGCTGCAGGACTGAGAGGTTCAGGAGGTCCTTTGTTCCCACAGTCATAAGGCTTTATAACAGTGACTGCTGAGTTCTTCTCAAATTGATTGATTGATTTTTTTTAATTTATTTAGTCATTTATTATTATCATTATTATTAGTTAGTATTTTTATTAGAATTGGTATTATTATTGTTGTTGTTAATATACAATCATTGTAAACATTAATAATTTTTTGAGCTACTTGACTAATTTGAATTTCCCCCATTGGGGGATGAATAAAGTATTTTTCTATTCTATTCTATTAGCTTTAAAGGAGGACTTTAGCTTTGGCCATTGAAAATGATTACCACCAAGGGGCAGAGTTTTACCAGGCAAGGTGTATTTTTCCGTTATGATTTAATTACAATAGGCATCACTGTGCCTAATTGTGACTAATTTCTATCCTATGTAGATGGTACTTTGGTTTCTGGTTTGTATGTCAACAGCGTTACCGTATTCGCTATGGCAACCTATAAGAACTCTCAGAAAGAATGAACAGGGAAAAGATATAGATAGAAATATATGTAAATACACACACACACACACACACACACACACACGCTAAAGAAACTTCTAAAGAAAGTTGGGACAGGGTTATCTTTATCGCTGTGTGGTATCCCCTCTGCTTTTAACAACAGTCTGTAAATGTCTAGGATCTGAGGAGACCAGTTGTTGGACCTTTTTAAGGGGAATGTCGTCCCATTCTTCTCAGATTTCTAGCTGCTCAAGCTGCCTGGTTCTGCTTTGTGATATTTTGTATTTCTTGATGTGCAAAATATTTTCATTAAGTGAAAGGTCTAGACTGCAGGTGGGTCAGTCCACCCACCTGGACTCTTCTATTTAAAAAATCATGCTTTTTAACTTTGTGTTTCTCCATACAGTACCTTAAAGTTGTTTGAAAATGGCCATTTTCATTGTCATTTTCATCACAGAACTCTTTAAACTCACTAGACGTTCAACGTAATCTCAATGTACCATGCTTCTTTTGTAGTTTTTGCTGGAGACTTAGCACCACCCACTGATCATCTTGACAGACCTGCCCTTAAAAACTAACAAAATAGTAGGGTATTGGAAACATGTGTGAATGTGTACGCAATTTATTGTGAAGATGAAGATTATGATGGAAACCAGCTCCTGACTCACTCCTCCATCTTGTGATCCAAAGTTGAAGCAATACACAACGGTTAAGGCTGGCTCGAGTTGGCTTAACTTCAATAGATAGGTCTGCAACACAATGCACAGATATTTCACCGTATTGAGCATTTTTGTATATATTTTAAATTTTTCCCTTTTTGAACAAACAGTATGTTGGGAATGAGGTGTGCAGTAGTGGATGCCCCGAACACAGGCTCAAAGTCAAGAGGTAGAAGGATGAAGAATAAATAAGCTTTACTTCATTAAATCAAAAGTCAAGCAGATGCAAAGGCACATTGTCCAAAAATCAGAAGTCCAACAATACAGAATGCGGCACAGTTGAAATGACTAGACTTAACACAGAGATGAACAAAACACAACGGAAACAGCAATGACCAACGACAGGTGGAAAGAATGAAATGTGGCAAGTTCCCAAAACACACACACAAAAAAAAGTAGCAAGAAGAACAGCAAGAATGAACACAAACCAACAAGGACAATCTGGAAAATGAAGAAAAATCAGAAAAAGTGTACATTCTGTGTAATGACTGATTTTAACCAGGGGGGCATGGCAGGTGAAAAGCAATCAACAGAACTAAAATCAATCAAACATAGGGAGCGAAACTAACACAAATGCATAAAGAATAACAACTTTCCAAATAAACTCAAAGTAAAGCTAATTAAAACTTGGCACATGGATCAACATTTGGCATCTATCAGTTGACTTTTCTTTTTTTTCTTTGCTTTAAAGCCACAGTGATCAGTGCAGCCTAATATAATGTCTTCCAATGTGTTATTCTGCTTATCGTGAAGGTAAAGGGTCTGCAACCGCTTGCACTCACTCCGAAATGTGTTGCAACTGTATTTGCCACAGTGTCACAGTAAATAGTGAAATGGCAATGTTCCTATCATGCCTATCTTTTGTGTGTTGGGCTCGATGTGATTATGAAACTACAAGCATGCATTCTTTTCCAGTGTCTAAACCTCAGTTTGGGATGTCCAACTCAAACCGTATCATTTATCAGGGGAGGAGAAAGTTTAAGAGGATTCTTTTAAAAAGTTGTATCGGATAGATTTAGGATTTTCTCATGAAACTGTTGCATTTTGTGCTTTGGACCAATGTGGGGAAATAGGATGTGCAACTGCCTCACACTTAACACTTTATGACTAAAACTTGGCTATTGGGGGCTCTTCAGAGGAGGGTGAATATTAGACATGAGACTGTCAGGTGATGAGAGACGCAAACACAGATGAAGTAAAGTTGCAAAGGTGATAAATAAACATTCTCCTGACATCTAGGTGGCCAAGAACATGAAATCAATTAAGTTTGCAGGTCAAAAAGACCACCTACTCACAAAGAGCTGCGCAAAATAAGGTTACAAAGGAAATTATTCATGTCTAATAATACCTGTATGTTGGCGAGCTGCAGTGGACTTATGCTAATGTTTTCTCTGCGTCTGTGCCGAACCCCGCCGCTACGTTTGCAGTGAAGAGGATAGGTCAGTCAGCGATCAGCTCAGGCCCAGAGCAACACAATTTTATTTGTAAGGCATGACACGGGGAATGACATTTAACTTGTTATTATTTCCCGGAAAAGATTAATGATAAATTGTCCATTATTTTTCCTTAAAAGTGAACGATAAGACCACAGTCATTTGCCCCAAAGGCTGAGTGCCACCACTATGCAAAATGACAGCCAATTATCAGAGCCTAGTTTGGGATAATGACTTTACAATGAATCTTTTGATTGAAATGTAACTGGGTTGGCCCTGGGCAAAGTGAAAAAAAAAAAAAAAAAGAATAGAAAAGTTACAGACGCAATGAGCACTAAAAAACTGTGTCTCCAGGTCTCTGCCTCTCTCTCCACTCCTCTTTAGAAACAGCTATAGGAGAAGGAAAGGCAGAGACGTGCATATATTGATGAAAAAATTATTAAGTTGCAGAGCGCTTGCAGCAAACATAAATTAGCATATTCAGGGTAAATATGCAGACAATTTACGATAATAAGACCGGATTATTCAATTCAATGAATGTTAAATAGATGAGGAAATGGTATGTGTCTTATCTAGTCAAAGCTTCTATTCATTTTAATCGCCTCCCCATTGAACTCTTCATTTTATTCTCTCTGAGTTATTGTTCCCATTCTAGCCAGTGATGGCACCTATGGGTCTTGGGAGATTTCCACCGGTCACGTGGTTTAAGTGGCATTCACCTCATTCCAGGTGGAAACAGGGAAAGTCGACGTCACCCCGGGGCCAGCATCACGATAAGCCCCTTTTCATTATGCACAGGGCCCGATGCAGAACAAGATTAGCGGGGGCCTTGTGTGCATAAAGGCGAGAACATACAAGTCATCTAGATTAAATAAAAATAGCCTTTTTCCCCCCGTAACACAGAGCATAGAAACAAAACCCATTCCGTCTTTCATGGTGTTCAATAAAACTTTAACTTCAAGCACTTTGACTGTGCGCCTGTGTGTGTGTGTGTGTGTGTGTGTTCTTTTGGACTGCATGCACACTGACTACTATTTCTGCAGGCTTTCCTACTCTTCCACTTGTTTGACAAAGCATCATAAAATGAAAAATTGGGACTAATAATTAATCATCTTACACATACAACAGATTGAATATAAGCATTTAAAGGTCAGGAAGTAGGTGTGTGTGGTCTTGTCAAAATGAAGCGTCGACTATACAAGACTCGGTCACGTTTTCTGATTCTGTTTAGTTTGTTATTTTCCCATGAAAAGACCAAAAATCGACAATGTGTTGTCTCTTAATACTTTATGACGTATAGGACCTGTGACCCTTCAAGTTCCCTCTAAAGACTTTTAACATAGTGGGAGCTTAGGGGGCATCGAGGTAACATACACAAATAATTGCCAGTAGAATTCGTTCATTGGTGGGTTTTGTCGCTGATATGTCAGAGAAGCAAAAATGTAGACAAAACATCGGACAGGAACGCCTTACAGTTACAGTAAGCCAGAAAAAAAGCCTTGATCCGCTGTGATATTAAAATTCAGATTTCCACACCAGTCCTACCCCAAGGCAACAACAGCAGGACAGCTGTGCGTCCCAACAGAACCTACTTAGGAATGGCTCAAAGAACACGACTGAGAGTCTGAGGTGTTCAGCAGGCCGTCAAACCCTCCAGACATCAATCTGGGGGGGTGTGATGGCATCTGTGGGAAGCAAACTCAATCCACCAAGAACCAACAGGACCAAAAGGATCTGTTGCTAATGTCCCGTTTCCTTACACTGGTATATATAGCTGATGCTGTTTCTAAAGAGACAGTACTGCAGAATCTGCTCATAAATTCTCTTTCAATGAGTTATTGTCTTTAATTGTGAGAATGCTTTAAGGCATTCTCACAACTAAGTTCCTGTTTCTCTTTATTATTATTATTCCGCCAGTTTTCGACACCTAACTACTGCTGCATACTTTCAGCTATTTCTACAATTTTGGTATCAAAACATTCAGCTCTTTCAGCAGATTCCTGCTATCATTTTTGGTGTTTTTAACTTTTACACTTTTTAAGATATTCAACTTTTATTCAAATTTTACCATCATTCGAATGAATAGAAACGGCTTTCAGCTCTTCCAAATCATCTTCCTCTTTCCAACTATTTCTGCATGCTTTCAGCTAGAGACACCATTCAAACTTTAAATGGGTCACAAGACTGAACACTTTGCTCTTTCTTGAGTTTTATGAATGAGCACACAGTTGAGTGTGTGCTGATAAGTTTCAAATTTTTCAGTTTTTTCAAACAAATTCCTCTAACTTTCATACGGTTTAACTTAGAGAAACAAATTATACCTTAAAATGTAGGAAAATTTGCCCTCTTTCAGCCAATGTAACTACTAAGGAGCTCACATTTACAGAATTTCAGCTATGAGCCTTGAACCGAGATCAACCTCTCAAATTCTCTGACTAACTCCAATGTTAAGTTTGGTAGTACACAAAAATCACAAAATTCCTTCAACCAATACCATAGCAACCGTTTTTACTGCTAAAATTTAACTATTTTCATCTATTTTAGCATGGTCAGCTATCCCCATTCAGCTTATAAGCATTCTCACTGCTGTTTTGCAGGAACAGCTCTTTCTAGTTATCTTTCCATTTCTCCTTAAAAACATTTGAACCACCAAATTTTCTGTCACTATTTCTGAGTAATTTTTTCCTGTTCCTAACATCAATGTGGAATTTTCATGTATATTATTTAATCTTCTTCCTGTCCCACGATCAAAAATGCAAATTGTCAATAGTGGCCTCATAGTCCTGAATCACTGACATTTGATATAAAGAAAAATACTGCTCCTCTTTCAATGATGATGCAGCAAAAACAGAATCTAACATTCCTACAGCCAGTTAAAGAGGCCCCCTGATCACATGCACGGTGGTCAAAAGACATTACCTCAAAAATTAAAAAAAGAAAAGAAAGAAATTGAGAAAGTAAAAAAACTATCTCTCTTATCGCTAAAGAGAGCAAATTTTTCAAGGGAAACAGTTCATTTAGATTCGCTCCATTTATAAACTGCTTTGAAAATGAATGCAGCGAAGTCTCCATCTAGTGGCTTGAAAGCTGAAAGGCTTTTCCTGTTCATTTATACAAACCATCATCTGCTTGCATCTATCTATGATTCCAGACCCTGATCATTTCGCAAGATCCATCCATCCATCCATTTTCTATACTGCTTAGTCCGTCGGTCGGGTCGCGGGGGGGCGAGAGGCGGGGTACACCCTGAACAGGTCGCCAGTCAATCACAGGGCCACACAGAGACAAACCAGACAAACAACCACACACAAGCTCACACTCACTCCTAAGGACAATTTTAGAGACACAAATTAACCTAACATGCATGTTTTTGGACAGTAGGAGGAAGCCAGAGTACCGGAGAGAACCCACACATACACGGGGGAGAACATGCAAACTCCTCACAGAAAGGCCCCAGCCGGGAGTTGAACCTGGATTTCACAAGATCGTTCTCCTTAAAAAAAATAAAAATAAAAAATAAAAAATAGAACGATAAAAATCTAAAACAAAAAACTCTGGAAGGTTGAGCATTTCAACTTAAAGCACTACGGTTCTAGTAAATTATGGTAATTAACGGGCGTTCGGTGGTATCAACCAACATAAAACATACCTATCTTTGTGTATAACTGTTCCAAGATCTCAAACAAAAAAAAATAATAATTGGGTCAAAAATGATGTGTTGCATTACCGTCCCTCTCTTGTAACACATGGTGGCGCTCTTCTATCAGGGACTCCTCTGGTCGCATACTTGTCACAGTCAAACACAGTCTGTGCGGTTCACTGAAACGAGGCCTTCTATACCCCACAGTATTCAGCCAACAGACAGGGTTGGCAAAAATGGTGTTCCAGCTCATTTGAACAAATGGAGCTGAGGTCAAGATTAGTCAAAGTTCAGGCTCGTACAAGCGTCCGTTTGAGAATCTGTGAATTCTTCTGATAATTCAAAGCGCTCCAGGTTTTCTGATGGTCTTTTGAAGTTTTGCTTTGGACATTGGCTGGTATTTCATTCATTTTCAGTCTAGACCTTGTAACTGACCATTTTCAGAGGGATTTTTTTTGTTCGTTTCTTGAGCCACTTCACTCTGACTTTTGAATCATCGAAGCATAAAAAAGGCACCAAAATCAAAGGATAGCTGTGTCTACACACAGGGACACACAATTAGTTCCCATTTCTTTAGTTGCATTTACAAAATATGCCAAAGATAACACAGTTTAACAAACATAAAATAGTATTTTTGCACCAACAAGGTGATTCCCAAAGACCTATTTGCTGAAATGTGTCGTATCTCTGCATGGGGTGCAGTGTATCCCTAAAAAAAAAATCAGAAACTGAACAAGTAGAAGACAGAAAAAGTGATTTACAGAGGGTGAACAGTTTCTGGAAGTGTTGTCCTTAAGAAATAGGAAAAATCCAGCAAAGACAGGACCTGAGGGATGCATCTGAGCCCCTCGGATGATCCATCTACTGTTCACTGAAGCCTCATCAGAAATGGTCTCCATGATAGGATAGCTGTCACAAAGAGATTCTTAAGGAAATGAAATAGAGAGAAATGAAACAAGAAGTGAACTGAAAGTCAGTTGCAACAGGTCTGATGGAGGGATGAATCCTCCCCAGAGCCCGGACCTCAACATTACTGAAGCAGTGTGGGATCATCTTGGCAGAGAACGGAACAAAAGGCAGCCGAAATCCAAAGAAGAGCTTTGGGATGTCCTTCAAGAAGCCTGGAGAACTATTACTTAAAGAAGTTACAAAAAGCTTGTCTAAGAGGGTTTAGGCTGTGTTGAATAAAGGTGCTCATACCAAATATTGACTTTTAACCTCTTTAGACTTCAACTAAATCTGTTTTTATATTCTGTATTTCCATTTATCTTTGCTCATGTTTCAATAAATTGCTGCACTTATTTGCTGTTTTTCTGCCAGTGTACAAATGAGAGATACATAAGACTGATGCACAGTACTGTAGAAGTATAAAGAAGTGGAAAAATTTAGCACACAGCTGTAATACAATTAACCCCAGATGTATTGAAGTTAAGTTTAGCTGTCACTGTTAAGCCTTGATTGGCCGTGACAGCCGACAGCAGGAGCACAGCAGGTAGCAGCATTGAGCTAACTTTAAAAATAAGCTAGATAAACAACAGCTTTTTCAAAAGCAGGTATCAAACTGGCAGTGTCTTAATGTACATTGAACCTGCCAATGCCTTGTTTGCAAGCCCTCATTCAATATGTCTTTTTATGCATTTATGATTAAAGCCCACGTCTCCATCCGGTCCCCTCCTCCCACACTCACACTATAAAAAAGCCTGACATTAATTATTTGCTATTTTGCAGGCGGGAGTCTGCCCTTTTCCTAAAGGGAGTCATTTATCTCTTTGCATGATGCCTGACTTCAAATTAACAAAACAGTGATGAAGATAATGATGTTTCCTGCAGCTCTTCGCAAGGCTTATGCAGAGAAATTGGATCAGTTAATGAGCTGAAATGAATCTGTTATCCAATGTATATAGGTTTTTTTGCAACCCATGTTGTCCATAGGTTGCCGTGGTAACTTTCCGTTTAGACGTCTAAAGAGCACCTTGGTGTCAGCAGCCGTCAGCTCTGTTTGACGGTGATGATGGTGGGGCTTGAAAGGAGTCAATTTTCATGTATAACTGAGGGGCAATATTAGCAGCAATTTGCTAATCACTTCTCTACTTCTGAGCAATAGCATCAATAACCGTTACCAAGGAGACCCTTCATGTCTCTGAATGAAATGCACTTGTTGTCTTTTACAATGTAAAAGCTTTTCTACATCAAGGGATCTGGGACAGACATCTGCCATGTAACGACCTGCTTTAGAACAGACATCCCTGTGGATGAAAAAGTACTTCGTCTTTGTTTCTCCTCAGGAATATCTCCGAAGGGAACATTACTGGAGTTCATTTAGACCTTTACTCAGCTCTAGGTTTTTGTTCATGTGCTTCCTCTCCTCTCATTCATTTCCTTTTACTGTTATTCTGTCCCTCTCCGGCTCTGTAAAAGCCCTGGGGGATTGTGAAGGATCCGACTCTCACACAATACCGAGCCAGTTGAGGCTTGAGTGGTGGGAGCAGCGATGTGAGGGAAAAAGTCATTGCCATTAGCTTCTTTCAGCTCATTTGGTTTGGGTTGGTTCCCCAGAAAAAGCTTCAATATTGCATTCAAAGATGCTACATGTAGGCACGCACACAATTTAAAAAGGAATCCCTCGTCTATGCAAGACGCCGCTGAAGTGTTGTGCTTCAAAGATAAGACTGCAACCATCGAAAACCCAATAATGTCCTTCACAAATGCTTTTTTTGAATAAAATGTTCACATTATAATAGTTTTCTCTCCATTTAATCCAGTTATGTAACTCATTTATAGCAAGGATACATTAAAGTCCCCCTCTAATAACAATCTGTTTTTTTA
Organism: Odontesthes bonariensis; assembly: GCF_027942865.1. Taxonomy (NCBI): domain Eukaryota; kingdom Metazoa; phylum Chordata; class Actinopteri; order Atheriniformes; family Atherinopsidae; genus Odontesthes; species Odontesthes bonariensis. The sequence continues at coordinate 25,381,009 of NC_134522.1, read as the reverse complement.
ACATTGTTTGAATAACCATAGGCCTAAGATGTTTTTTATTTTAGTCTTTTAATATTAATTTTAGAATTTCAAAAATCATTTTGGACAAATACAGCCTTCAATGCCATGGATGAGAAACCAATACTAACTACTTGTGGGGTGGGGCTTTGTAGCTAATTTCAAGCACTGTGAGATATAGATTAATGAGAAGTGAGCACAAACTAGGAGAAGTTGGCACAAATGAGGTGGTAAAGACAGTCCAAGCAATGAGGAGAAGTCACTTGGACTGTTTTGTAAACCTAGCATGTACTATTTTTGACTGTGATAGCATGAGATCAGATTCTGTGAGGCTTTGGGTCTTAGCCAAAGAACTATGACTGAAGCTGATTCACTTTTTTTACAGTGTCTTGTCAAAATTACTATAGAGGATAGAGGTTTGCAGTCGTCAATTTTCAGACAGCTGTTTGGAAAATTTGACCGAAAAGAGGCTGGGTTATGCCACTAAGCTAGCTATATGGTGGGACGCTCTTTTCCAACTGTTTATACGGACGGCAGTGTTAGTGCCATTAGGCACGTCCAATCTGTAAGTTTGTTCTTCTAATGTATTTTCTCTCTGTTCTGATTTTGTTCCTTAGCTCTTTTGCTCCTGAATTTTTTAATTCAAGAGTTTAGTGTCTCAGTATACTGTCAGTGGTGCCACAACTCAGTAGTTACTCACCAAAGTACACTCTAGCAAAAGTGGGTGCCACTTCTCATGTGAAAAGCCATTGAGTATCACACTCAGTTCGTACAAATTAACAGCCCTCATCATTATTAGTTTGATCAGTATTAGTCAGTTATTTGCCAGTTCAAAATGAAATATGTGCACTTTACAATATAAGCAACCAAAGTCTCAGAGCTGAGAACAAGGTTTAGCTACCATTAGCATGATGTTAACGGCTAACATTGCCAAGCCGAAGGCCCTAATGGTCCATTGCTGTTTTTATTACTGTTTTTAATTTTTGTTGAAAGCAGACAAAAGTTATACAATACATTAATGCATTCTCATTTTGATATTTCCACGTGAATATGACTTTGTATAATTTAGCGTCATCTTCCTCTCCTTCATCTGAAAATTGTTCACTTGTTCAAACATGTTGAGTTTAATTACGCCAATATTAGAACTGGTCATGGTGTAGCAGAGTGTCGCTCAGTTAGATTAGACATGACCTCCTGCCATATGATGTTAGGCTGATGAGTGGGCAGAGTCTAATAAGCATATTAATATTCATGGATCCCAATTTACAGGATGAGAAGAGTTGGTTTTTTTTGTCGTACCACAGATGAGTTCTTAGGGCGTTAATAGTTGTTGGAGCGGGACTTTAATACAAGTCTAAGAATCAAATAAAGTCAGTTAACAGCATGCTGACATGGCCACAGTAATAATCCTAACATGTGGACGGTTACCATGTCCAGTACGTTAGCTTAGCAAGTTAGCATTAATCAAATAAACACATAAAACTCAAACTAGTGGGATTCTCTTTAGCTTAGAAGTCAGGGGTCAATAGATCTGCTTGATACATTCTCTGGACCTGATGAAAGCCAGATTAACTTGATCCTGGAAGAGACATTAATAGATAAAGGAACCGTATGTTGTATGTTAGAAAACGTAGATTTAAGCCAATTCTATTTTCAAGGAAAACATGTGAGGATGTGTGTTTTTGTTGTCATGCTTTTATTTTTTGAGTTCTTTCTGTGTTCCCGGGGCTGTGTCAGGGACTTCCTGGCGGTGGCTTTGACGGCTGGTTGTTTGCTCACTCTACTCACCTGTGGTGACTTCTGTGTACTGAGTACTTAGTGCTCCAGTCTACTGCTGTTTTGTTGCCATGCATAATCTCTGATTGTTCAACAGACGTCGCACCTGTTACGGAGTATTCAGCTGTGCTGGAACACTGACCTGCAGCTACCGGTTAGAACTTTGTTTTCTCCTCTTACTGGATACTCACCTTGAAGGACTTTTTGTGTTCCCAGACTTACCTGCGTATCCTTCTGTAGATCCTGAGTTCTCAACCTGAGTCACCTTTTGGACTTCAGCGCCTTTTGTTAACCCTTTGGAATAAATCTGTTTCCTTTACCCTTTGTCTCTGCTCATCACTGGGTTCGACCTGTAAAATCCCTGATAAGTTACAACAAAAGATAACCTTTCACATATCTCATGTAGAATTTTTTTTTAGTGGTCCATCAGTCTCTTAAATTAGCCAATCAAAATTTTCAACTAGAATTCCCTCAACAGCAAGATGAATGATGATTTTATTTCCTGTTTTTCAAATCCCTTATTTCAGCTCTGGACATGGCACAGTTAATCCCAGCACTTTCAGTCATTCATATTTTCATGATGCATGTGCAAAATCAAAATATAAACAGTTTTTTTCGCTGACAACTCATTACTTTAACACTCTTGTCACTTCTTGGTTGGATTTAGGAAATAACATCACTTGCTTCAAATTAGAAATCAAAACCACTTGTTCAGATTAGAATAGAAAATAATCCCAGCTAGGGCTAAAACACTTCATAAACACTATCTTTAACTCTATGTGCAGTTTCTGTAATGACTATGACATATTCTCTGACTCACAGAACTACAGGTCATTTTGGACTGCAGTAGTAAACAACCCATGGTCTTGTATTTGGAAGGACCGTTTCAACTGCAGCTACAAAGGAACTAAAAACCATGACGATTTCTGCTATGCTTGACAATAGGTTTGCGGTTTACTGTATCTTATGGAAAAGTGTTTGGTCTCTACCAATTATGTCTTCCGTGACCTTGATTTTTAAAGGTGCATACACTTGATCAGAACAGCTGCAAGAGTTACCTGCAGGTCATGTGATGGAAATTCTTTTGTATTTTTGCATCAAATTGTCTGGTCAGGGGACAAATTTGTTGGGGTATTTGGATATTGCTATCTATCTATCTATCTATCTATCTATCTATCTATCATGCCAGATAATCTTACTTTACTTGGTGCTGTCACTTTTATCATACTAGGATTTCCATGTAATTGTATATTCCATCTTTTAATATGAAGTACTTTGGGCAGAAGCTCTACATTAAAGATGCTTTTTTTTTTTAATTTTCATAAAGTGAAAATATGTTGCTCCTGGGGGATATCTTAGAAAAAATTTTTTAAAGTTAAAGAAATAGATTTGAGTGTTAACATTCATGTTTCACTGACTTTTCCAGGAGTCTAATTAGTAATAGCTGAAACCTGTTTGTATTCTTGGCCTTACACAGTTCATATCATATCTAACATCCCTGATTACTGCACATGGTGAGGACTGCACCCCTGCTTGTGTTATTATATCATCCCTCTAAATAACACCAGAGCCTTTTTCCTCTGCAATCACACTGTTGGAAGTGATCATTCACCAGATCTGAAGCTCCAGAGTCCCTTGAAAGCCTCTCTATCCACCCATATCTCGCTCTACTTCATGACACCTCACATCTTCCTCACCACATGCTGTGATGGTAGTGCCAGTCTCCTAGCAACCAGCCCTCTTAGAGGAGGTGACAGCGTTTGAGTGGGCACCCTCACCTCTCCACGTTCAACCCCCCCCACCCCCCACCCCCCCCCCCCACCCCACCCCCCACCCCCTCCAAGCACCCCACTACCACCCTCCCCTTCACCATCCGGATGCTCTTCAAGTCAAGTAAACACACCTCACTCTGTGGTGCATTCAGCTTCGTGCTCTTATGTATTGTACAACGTATTAGCCTGATAATTAACCTGAATTTTGTCTGCATTTATTTCTTTTTCTCCCAAAGGAAATACATTTTGAAGATTTGAATCTCTTCTGTTTCTAATGAGGCATACTTCACAGAGAATGTATTAAATGTATGTAATAATATGTCGTATGTTATCTCATTTCCCAATGAATGGAGACTAAAGCATGGATCAATTCTTTATGAATCTGCTATAAGACAATAAAAACAAAGTTAGAGTGTGGGGTTTATTCCTTTGTGATAGGGATGGACTTACAGACTGGATCATGATTAGACTGATAGTGACCTTGTGAAGTGACTTTGGTATCGGCTACAATATGACCAGTTAATTTGGTACATTATCTTAAATATAAATAAGGACATTTATATACTAATTGTATGCAGTGAGTTAATCTGAAGAGCTGGTGTCTGGATCAACAAATCTTCTGAGATGGGGTATCATGATTGTTTTTCGGAGAAACACAAATATGGCAGGTATAATCATTGCTTATTTATTAATTATTAAGCACAAGCTCATTATTTTTCCACAAATCACTGATCCTGCAGCTAACATTTTTTTTTGCTTAAAGCCTGTCATATCTCTAGCTGTTAAAAGTTAAATAATGAAAGTTAGAAGTAAATAGTGAGTGGATTTTTGGACTGGATGAGGGCTTTCCAAAATGATAAATGAGTTTTAAAGACCAGCAAAGATTAGCATCTGAGACTATTGAACATAAAACATATGACAAAGTAAGTGTTAAACAAAAATTCTCAATAAGTATAATGTTCCTCACGGGGAACCCTTCTCCTAGTCCCTCACATATACCAACATACATGAAATGTTACACTGTGTCATTATTTATATGACAAAAAAAAGAAGCAATCTTGGGAAAATGAAGTCGACCCGTACTGCTTCCAAAAGAAATAAGAACGTAAGCAAACAACCAGATGTTGATAATGAAGTGCACTTGATTAACGGCAAGTGTCAGCACCTCTATAAAAGCAGACGTTTTGGCAGTTTGCTGGTCTGGAGCATTCAGGTGTGTGTTAACACAATGCCAAGGAGGAAAGATTTTCCACAGGTGGAAAACATTCAGTTTTCCCAGGAGCAGAAGTCCTAGCAAGTTCACCCAGAGGTCAGACTGTTCAACGCTCAGAGAAACTGCGAAAACAACTAGAGCTAGTGGCATGGCGCGTAGACGTGTAGACGCGTAGAAGCATAGACGCGTGTGTAGAAAGCCCCCGATAGCCCCCAATAACAACAACACGGCAGCTCTGAACTAACAGTGCAATAGTACACGTTCATTCATTCATTGGTCTTAAAGTATTGGTGAAATAAAGACAGATAATGCCTTATTTAGAGGCTGTTTTGTCTATGCCATGTTCTCTCCCGTTATGTGGATATATGCGGACCTCGAGTGATCTAAATATCTTCCGAAGGACACTGACTTTCACCAAATGGTTATCGGTGAGTAGATGAACGTATTTCATGCCAAAAATAAGGTCCAGTTTAAAAAAAAAACTAAATTCCCCTTTAAATGTTAAAGTTTGTGACAGTACAATTAGAAGAAGACTGAACAAGTATGGCTTGTTTGGAAGGGTTGCAGGAGAAAGACTCTTCTCTTTGAAAAGAACATGGCAGCACAGCTTTGTAAAATCACATCTGAACAAACCACAAGACTTCTGGAACAATGTCCTTTGGACAGAGCAGACCAAAGTGGAGACGTTTGGTCATAATGCACAGCAGCACGTTTGGAGAAAAACCAAACACAGCATATCAGCACAAACACCTCACACCAGCTGTCTAACAGGGTGGTGGAGGGCTGATGATCTGGGCTCGTTCTGCAGCCACAGGACCTGGGCACCTGGCATTCATTGAGTCCACCATGAACTCCTCTGGATACCAAAGTATTCTCGAGTCAAATGTGAGGCCACCTGTGTGACAGCTAAATCTTGGTTAAATTTTGGTCATACAGCAGGACTATGATCCCAAACACAGCAGCAAATCTACAACTGAATGTCTGAAAAAGAAAAGAATCAAGGTGTTGCAGTGGTCCAGTCAAAGTCCAGACCTCAGTCTGACTGAGATGCTGAGGTGGGACCTTAAGATTGCTGTGCAGAAACCAATGCTGCAAACCTCAATGAGATGAAGCAAAATAACAGACTGAACCAAAAATCCTCACATAGTGAAGAAGATTGCTTCAAGTTATTGTAGCTAAAGGTGGTTCTACAAGCTGTTGAATCGTGAGGTGCATTTGGTTTTTCACAGGCTGCCTCTGAATTTAGATTACATTTGAAAGTTTTTTTGTTAAATAAATAATGACACAGTATAATATGTTGTGTTGTTGTTCATCTGAAATTGTATTCATTCTGAAGACCTGGTAAGGACCAGCTGATTTATTTTCATGTCCTAATATGCAAAACCTTAGAAATGAAAGAAGATGTACATCATTTTGCACATGGCTGCGAACCCACATGTAAGTACTGCCCTAAATGCCCTAAAAATAGTTGCTATCTTATGCAACAATGGTCATAACACACATAATAAGAGCAACCCTGCCTGACTGGAATAATCTGAGCAAATTTAATATCTTATAAATCCAATGTTGTATTTGAAAAGTTACACATTCTTGCTTTCTCCACAGATTCAAACATAAAGGGCCCAAACTGTAGAATTGGCCCCAAAGCAACAAAAGTGTGGACGCTTTATTAAAAAAAAAAAAAAAAAAAAAAAAAACAGTTTTCAGGTAGGCCTACAGTCTGTCTTATTGGCACCAGGTGAAATAATTGTCGCCCGAGTTTCACGTTACATTTCTATTTTTTTTTGTTGTTGTAAAGAGAATCATCATCAGACTACTTGTTACTTTGACACAGAGCAAAACTTGCTGCACCACCCGTTATCCCCCCTGAGGCTGTGAGTGTAAATCGCACCATGTGGGGCTCACTTTTGGGCAAGGCTGCAGGTTGGAGCCACACTGACGAAGTGACGTGAGTGGTTGACGATGCTAAATGGCAGCACTTGAAATAGCCTCTAACTGGCAGCCTGCTCACACTTGCCGATGCAATCGTGACCCCGTCAGTAGCGTTTCAGCACCACGGCGCGCAGGACAGCTCCTCCGCTCGCTTTTTACTCAAGGATTTTTTTTTCATTTGAGGGAGAAAAGTGACTTTTATTCGCTGACTGAGTTTAATTTAGTATTAAGGGACCTTAATTTTAAAAGTCACAGTAAAAGAGATGGATATTGATCGACCAGCTAATGTGTCCTTTTTTGATTTCGTTGGAGGAGCCCAGCTTCTCCAGTGGGAAGACACCCGGACAGCCGTGACTGTCATCCTGATCGGGATCTGTGTGTCCGGAGCGGTTGGAAATTTGCTCGTTTTGCTGATTTTCATCCGCGACTTCAGAAACGGGAAGGGGTCGGAGGTGAAGGCGCTTCTCGCCTCCCTGGCTTCCACTGACTTGGTGATCCTGTTACTGTGCGCCCCTGTGCGCGCCGTCACCTACTACAAGCAGACCTGGACCTTGGGGAGTTTTGTGTGTCGCACCACGGACTGGTTCCAGCACTCTTGTGTGGTCGCAAAAACTTTAATCCTCGCAGTGACCACCAGAGCCAAGCACACTTTGGTTCCACGCGCGTCCGCGGGGCCCCTCTACAGTCCGACTTGGATCCACGGAGCCCTTGCGTTCGTTTGGATCGTTTCCATGATGTTTCCAATCCCTCAGATGCTTTTCGCCACTTTGGTTCCGCATGGCAGCAGCAGTATTTGCGTCTCCGAAATGCCACTGTGCGCATCTGACTTTATGACTTTGTTCTACAAGATTTATCCAACTGTTACCTTTGTTGTGCCAGTTATCTTTACGCTTGCCTACTACACCAAGACGCTGTACACCGCGGTGAACCATGCACCCAGCCCGCAGCACCAGACCAAGGTTATCCTAGTTTTACTGTGTTTAAGCGGCGCACTCGGGATCATGCTGCTCCCGGAGTGGGGGACATTCACCTGGATCAGACTCGGCTACAGCAAACCTCCCGTGGGGCTGGGGATGTTCGCGCAAGTCCTCCTTTACGCATGCAGCTCTTTGTCACCGGTCATCTTGATGACCATGTACGACGACGTGCGCCAAGGACTGATCGCCATCTGGTTCGTCTCGACCTGCAGAAGCAGGAAGCGCGCGCCCTGCGTAAAGTGTCCAAAAACGGAGGGGAACGGAGCGGAGATCGAGGCGAACGCCGTCGCCAACGCGGTATCTCAGGAGAAGGAGAAGACGTTCCCCGACGTGGAGCACTTTTGGACAGGGCGCAGGAATACGCACGTCGAAGATGAACAGGATCCGGTTCCGTGGGAGAGAGAAGAGAAAATGTTGTAGTGAAACAAGTTGTCAAAGTTTTTGGGTTTTTTGTAGCAGCAGCGTTGAACTTGTTGTCGGCTGGTTTTCTAGTTCGTGACCCACACTGCAAACCCTTGTTGAACGGCTCTTGAGGCCCCTTTGCTGTCGTTTGATTAGATGTAAAATAAACTTATACACTTTAATGTTTTGATATTTCTATTCTTCTGTTTTGAATGTTTAATTTATTTATTTATTCACTGTACTATCTATATCACATCTTTATCATCTGCAGAAGACATTTGTACAAATAACAAACCACTGTGAATATTCTGGACACTCAAGCATCAAGTTGTGATTCTGTATGTGTTATGTCTAACAGTATTAAAACACTCTCATATATCTGAACTGTTGCTGATTTGCTTCTTTTTTTTTTTTTAGAGTATGAACCACTACCTTAATCACGGATAAACTCAACATCCATCAAATCTCTCCATTTAATTGGGAAGGTTCCGAGATTACTGTACCATCAGAGATCATTTCTGCATATTAGATTCACAGCTAATCCAGCATCCTGTTTGAGGTCAGTGATGATATTTTAGGGGAAGCAACATTTTTAAGCCCTTTTAGCAAGTGTGTGAGCTGGTCAGTGTGTACAATATTCTGTCCAGTAATAATCAATAAAGCCTTAACTTTTAGGCATACGTTCCAATTCCTCATTTCAGCACACCACACATAGTATAGATGTAACTAAAGTTGTCATATAAAGGTGGAGTAAAAACTAGGCTGAAATATTTCCTCCCTAAAGAGCAGATGATGATGGAAATGCTCAGGCTAAGTATGTAGTTGTGTAAATGCAGCCTCTTTCCAGAACTATCTTATTTAGAGTCAATCTGAGTTCATAATAGAGGAAAACGCAACCAAAGATGTAATTATGGATTTAGAAATATGTATATTATGTTTTTATATAGGCCAAATTATATAGTTATTTGCATGCATATTTCAGTTTAGTATAATCATATATTTTTTTCTCTTTGTTGAAGTTGGAGCTGAAACGTTTCTCACAGCAGACTTGTTGCTGAGCAACAGTGGAACTGCATTCTGTTGAACTTCAGTTCAGTTCCATCAAACTCTGCTGAGTTTGTTTCCAAACTAATAACAGAAGTGATCTCGGGGGAACTTTCAAGTTAAAAACATTTCCCCAGGTCCACCTCTAATCATAGTTGATACAATCCAATTCTGTAATTGCCTTAAATGAAAGATTTGTTCTTCTTCAATTTTCCCATCACTGTCCAAATCTGAGTGAGGTTACGCTACAATTCAGACAAGATGGAAGATGTTTGCTTTTGAAAAAGAAAGGAAAAAAAGGTTACATTTATTTCTAAAACAAAATGCCAACTTCTTCCTGAGTTTTCTTTCGACATTGTGATGCTATTTTTGTTGCATCATCTGATGCTACCACAGATTTTCTATAGAGAAAACTTCTCGCACTATGATCTTGGTAAGACATGTTGCTCCATTAGTGTTCAATGTCCAGTTTAGTCAACCAGGTATGAAACATGTTTGGGTAATGTTTTGATGTCTGCTGGCATCAGAGTTTCTCTTTTATTTCTTCCAATAGAAATCACGGTAGAGCAGTGACAGGTGACTGGTCTTACTCTCAGCTTTAGAGGATAAGCTATCAATTCACTCTTTAGGTGCTTCAAAAGAATTTTCAGAAGATGATAGAGTACAAATGGAACCATTCGTATGACTGGGGGAAGAGACCTGTGTTTTGTCAGAGCTTGTTTCCAGTGACATGAGGCCCAACATTCAACTCATCAGTTCAGCAGCATCACGAGGACACGATACTCAAATGAGGAGATCTTCAGAGGACTCTGACCTGCTGTTTGCCGTTTGTGTTATCTTCTGCTGAGCTCAGTAATTTTGTGAAAAAGGCCTTTTTTTCCACTGTCAGAGTATCATAAACATCCTCGCTGTAAACTGTTTAATCTCATGGCTCTTTCACCATCCAAAAGAGCACGTGCTAAAGGTATTTTCCCACCGCTCTAGGCTGAATCATTTCAAGAGAAAAATCCATCTGAAGTTCATCCCTCTGATCTTAGAAATGACTGAATCAGACAGTTCATTTCCCCCTTTAAGTATGATACGTGTGGCAAATCATCATTGTCTGAACGTTTATTGTGTCAGTTAGTGCCTTTGAAAACTTCTGGGCTTCTAGTCAGCATTTGATGGTCTTCCTGGTTCATAATCATTTTGAGCAAGTTTTCCACATCTGACTTCACGGTGTCAGAATCCTGTTTTTCCTCAAAATGACAAATGTTCCCCATCGAACTGTACAGAAAGGTTTGGGGAGACTCCAGGACGCTCCCTGGTAACAGTGTTTCATACTATGAGCGGAGACCTTCAATTAAAGATGAAAATGAATGAAGTGCACAGAACTGAAATAACTGAACTATCTATTAATTAAATAAACGGTCAATTCTGATTCAATGCAACATGGGACAACGCACAATACGGTCAAAGAAGTCCTAAACACGGATTTAACTAAGCAAACAGTCTCCCACCAGAAAAAGTACTGCAGTGATAAATGTTTCAGTTGGCAACAAGTTATTGAGTGAGTAATCCTTCAACAAATGTAAGAAGAGACATCCTGATCCTGCGGATGTGGAAAACAATGTTATTGTGTTTCAGAAGCATCAAATTATTTGTCTGCGTCAAGCAAACTAAACAATTTGTAAAATTCCCGAAACTACAAAAATTGGATTTACAACCCTCCAAGGCGTTATTAAACTTTGGAGGGATGGTGATGAACCTTCATCTTCAAGGAAGAAATGGAGTCAGAAGAAAAAATCTTAAAGAACGATCAAGATCGGAGATTCCTTAAACGTTTGGTGAAGTCAAATTGAAAAAAAAAGAACCAACAGGAGAACCCAGCAATGTTTAACAGTAAAAGTAACAGCATTTCAACACACATAGTGCAAATAGATATCAAGACATTTGGTCTAAACAGCGGTGGAGCCCTAAGAAAACCACTTATCAGTGAAGTTAATAGAAAAACCCAAGTTTCAGTTTGCTTGGGAGCATACAGAGCGGTCTCTGAAGCGACGAAGCAACGTCATGTGGTCTGAAGAGTCCAGATTTATTCGGATTTCATATTGAGAAAGATTGGATCAGGGAATGTGAGACATATTTGGCCACCACAGAGTCCAGATCTTTACTCCATTGAGAGTCTTTGGGATGGACTGGAAAGGACTCCTATCATCAAAACAAAAATCTTGGTGAAAAATTCATTCAACTCTGGGTGGAATCTGGATTGTGTTGAGGTTGTGCAGTGTTGTCTATTGTATTTACCAACCTGTGCAACACTCTTTTTCCACAATCAGCTCCAGGAGATTCAAAGCAGTTCCCAGCACATTGCCAGTTTGTTCAGTTTCTTTGAGTCTTTGGCTCTGACGTTGCCCCAACATAAGGCTGCAAAGACAATTTAACAGGTTGTTTTCTTCCTTTATTGCTAAATGATTAACTGTCAGAGAAAAGGGTTGTTTCTCCAAATTTCCACACCACGCTGTGTGCAGCCAGTCTTCGGCACTCCAGTTCACAACCCTAGGCTCCGATTATGGATGAGCTTTCACACCTGCCCAAAGAAGCGGACTTCCCGAGGAAAGGAACAGAGCTAATGTGAAAGCACCCTAAAGGTAATTAACACACTCACCCTCGCTCTCTCTTACACACAGACGTGCAAACACACCAGGATTTGAATAGTTTTCAGGCTGCGGTTAGATCCAACAGTGAATTAGGGTTCACAAGTGTCGTTTGTTGAGTTACCTTTCCTCTTGTTGGTCTTCTTTATGTAGCTCATGTTGTGGCACCAGACATGGAAAAGCACTCTTTCCTGGGTGCTCAACAGGTAGTTACAGAATAATGGTGTTTTTTTTTTGACAAACCAAGATTTCTTCACGCTATTTCAGTATCAAATGGAAGAAACACGGTTAGTTTTTTCACGATACGCAGAGCTCATAGAGAACTCCCAGAGTGTCAGGAACCGTTTGGAGACAAAAGATCCAAAGGTGAACAAGTCAAAACTAAAATCTGTGTCATCCTATAATGAGTTGTCATCTGAACTGTAAACTGTACATGCAGTCTCTGAACATTTAAATTAACATTTTATATATATATATATATATATAAATAGCTGCTGCTGTTGTCTATTGTCATGCATTTTCTAAATAACATCATTATATTACTGTCATCTCATGTTATACAACTCATAAAGCTCATTTTTACTTTTCCTATTACACAACATGATTCACTTTCCACCTTAACTGCCTTCTCTGATTTTTTATTTTGCTTGTTTGTTTTTGTCATTTTTTTGTACTAGAGCTGATTTGAAAAAATACCTCTATGTTGCTGTATGTCTCAAAAATTCTTTGTCTGGTTGGTTAACTTTTTGTTTGACTCAGTTTCACTCAGTTTGGTTCCCTGAAGAGTTTGAGAGGTTTCTCCATCCTTCACAGGAGCAAGACAACATCCACAAAACTATGAGAGCAAATATTTTACATGGCTTCTAAATGAACGCTTGGATTGGCTGAAGAAAAGTCTGTGATGCCATGCAGTACCGTCCTGTGATGAAAACTCTAAAAATAGAGTAAATAACAGAATAAAAAGGGCAGACATTTGGAGACATGGTCTATTCTCAATGAATTAATTATGTGCAGGAGCACAATCATGCTGAAGCGCTTTAGAGGGTTTTTTTCCCCCTTCTCCTGAACCTGTAACCTTTCTTTTCACCCAGGCAGACCAAAATGTCAAATCTGCAGGGGCGGCTGAGCCACGGGCAGCCGCTTCATTACTAGTAAACACAGTGACAACTAAAAGCAGGCTTCATTTCACAAACAGCAAAAGGCTAAACTGCTGACGCAGGTCATGTAGGTCGTAGTTGGTGGTGCTGGTGGCGACCGTTGGGCTGTATTCATAGCAGACTCTTTTAGTAACAATTTGAAGGGGGAACAAAATGGCAAAAGAAAACAAAGAAATTTGGTTTATTTTGTTAACTCGATTCTTTCATTGGAAGCTCAAGAACAAGCTGGAGTGATCTCAAGTTAAATAAAGTATTTATTGGTGGTCACACGTGAAGTATATCAGCACTGGGCTCAGTGGAACAGAGCTCCGGCAGGAAATCCGTCAGACCGAGCCCGTTTTCCGGTTACATTTCGTATTTATATGACTCATTATTTCACATAGACTGGACTTACACTCGACCAAGTATCATTGGACATGAGTAGGTTCAACATGCTTCGTCATATTCTCTGGATCAGCCAAACAATGTGTGTGTGTGTGTGAATCTTGCACCTGCTTTCCCAGGCTAATTGTTTTGTCTCACTATGCTTGGATCATTTAAGGTCATATATCGTGTGCATAATGGAAAAGTACAGACTATTTAATATGCATTTAAAATGTCTAAGAACAAAGCCAATTTTAACAATTTTAATTATTGAAAAAGCTAAATTTGTCAAATGTGAGGGCATTTCCAAAGTGTTTTAATGTAGCTACAGTGTTTTCCAACAAGTCCTCCAACTGAAATGTTGAATGTCATGTCTGTTGTTAGCACAACTTAGAATTCAGGGCTGTAAAGTATCGCCACTACAAGCAGCACGAGGGAAACACGCCTCGCACGAGCTTTTCCACATCTGAGCTGACGTCACTGTCAAGCCGTAAGAGGCTGAAGAAGGTTTGTTTGGATGGAGCTGCTAAATGTTGCATTTCAACCATGGCCCTTTGATTTGATAGTGAGATCAATATGTGTTCAGTGGAACGACAACGCAAAATAATGTAATATTGCAAAGACTTTAATTGAATATCACATCATCTACTGTTCATAAAATTTCATAAAAAGATTCTGGGAATCTGGAGACATCCCTGTGCTTAAGGGACACGGCTGAAAATCAATATAGGATTCCTTTGATCTTCGGGCCCTCAGGCAGCGCTGCTTTGATCAAATAAAATTAATAGAATATTGGTTTATGAGATGTGCAAATCTATTGCATTCTACTTTTTGTTTACGCTTTATAATATCTCAACCTTTACGGAAAGGGGGCTTCATGCAAGGACCTGAACTGTCATGAGTTAAATAAAAAAAACACACACAAACCTGCTACAAATATTTACAAGTGTGTCAGTGCATGTCTGAGCATTCAGGATCGAGATCACAGGCACGCAGCGATAATCTCTAGGCACACAGCAGAGAATCAGGTCAATGCGGTGTCTCATACCCCAAAGTGATTTTTGTCTCCTTACCGATTCTTTGTTCCTCTTTCTTCAATATGTAGCCGTTTTGCAAAAGAAACTGTAGATATTAAACATCTCCCGCTAATCTCACAAAAAGGAGCTCTAATGTTTAAAGAGGTGCGAGCCCCACACTGACTGTCTAAAAAGAACAATAATGACCCCTTTGGTGTAATGTTGTGCAACCAAGTGATACTTTCTGCTTGATAAAGGAATTCTGGTACAATGGCACGTTACCATTTACTGTTAAAAGGAGACATTAGCAACTGCGTGCTGTGTAGACCGTGCAGACCGAAGTGCAGACCGAGCAGCCCCCTGCTTCCGAGCAGCAAACACCGTAACAGGCGCGGCTGTCGGCAGGCGGCAGCACGCAGTGATACGAAGGGAAAATAGCACCAAGCAAGTGTGAGGTCTGACTTTTTCCTGTAGAACGATTTTGTGATGCAAATGTATTACTCTTTTGAACGCATATTGTTTTGAGAAGCAAAACGCTTTATTTTTTAAACCCCAGCCAACTAGCCGGACTACTTTCGTCAACGCCAAAACGAGGCCGGAACTCGGCTCACAGGACGCAGCAGGGGGTAAGAAAATGTTCATAAATGATGTTGCTAATATGGGATGTCATACAGCTTCATGTCAAAAGAGCTGAACTTTCCCTTTAATCTAAACCTCTGTAAGCCTTAGCTATCTATTGGTCATTCTGGCCAATCACTTCATACATTACAAATAAAATAGCCTCTCCAACTTTCTTTCCAACAGAGGTTGCAAGAAACCTGAGTATGCTGCATGTGTCTCTAAGTCGTGCTATCTAATTCAAGCCACTAATGTTGCCCATAGAGTGACTGCAATGTCTACACGCAACAACATAAACTCAGTCATACAGGGTTTTGCTCCTTCTCAGCACCTGCAATCATCTCAGGAACGTCGCCAGAAACTGACACACAAGACAGTCTCAGCTCAGACATTTATCTCATCTGTGGTTCCGAGAATATATCCTCTTCTAACTCCTCTAACACTTTCATGTCTAACCTGCCCTTACTTTGCACAGCTGTACCTGCTTCAGATAAAAGTATATGCTACATAACTAAATGTAGATGTAAAAGTTAAGTGTTACTTTCCATCATAGATGCCTTGCTTAAAGTGGTGGCATCTGTGAGAACTATTTCAGCTCCGTCCTTTTATTTTCAGGAGTTTTTTTTATGACAAGTCAATTTTCTGCCAAAACCTCGATGGTCTTACCCTAAATTTCTCTCCTTTTCAGCCTTAAAACCACTCAGCCATTCTTTTCCATGCTCATTCTATGGGAAAGCAGTGTCCATTATTGCTAAGGCAGTCATACAGATTTCTGCATGAGGGAAGGACTCTTTTGCACACAATGCTGCACACCTCTAGGTCATCTGTGTTACAATCCTCTGTCAGTTTGACTTTGGTCTTTTATTTATGCATCCATGGGTGCTGCATTTCTAAATCAATAATTACCAGGTTCTAATCTCGGGGCTACAAAGTGTTCCCAACTGCAAAGAAATGGGTCACTATTAAAGCCCGATTTTGCTTCCCCACATGAGAATTAGTTCTGGAGTTTTAAAGCTAAAGCCTCTGAAAAGAATACAGTTCCGCTCTATTCATTGAGATGTACTTTGTGTTTTTTCTCGCCACTCGACCGTGATACATTGGTTTTACTGCCTCGGGCTCCTGCTGCTGCTGCTTTGTTGGGCTTTCCGTATCCTCCTTCCTTCAAAGGACCGATTGCCCAACAAGATGTAAAAGATTTGAGTCAAATGGGACTTCCAAGTAGTTTTAAGCATTTGTTCTATGCTTCATGGATATTTACAGCAGGGGGAGGATTGGCTGCCAAATGTTATGAACAGACAAGCTCAGAATTAAGAAAAACTTTAACTCTAATTTTTATCTTTCAAAGTTCAAGTTATCCACTTATCTTTCTCCTGGGAAAGAACATTTGTCGGCCGTGACCTGTTTTTCCATTTACACTTCACTCAAAGTCAAAACGAACGCTTTAAAAACGGTGATGGACCCCCGTGGCTGAGCAGACACAAACGCCTACTTTTAGAAAAAAAAGGAGAAGAAAATGCATGGGAGGAGTCATCAGAGAGCAGCCCCGCTGACATAGTCTGGCTGTCATGTGAAACAGCACAGAAGCTGTACAGCACAGAGCGCCGACACGCTGTGACACTTGAATGTGAATCCTGATGGATTTTTTTCTATTCCCTCATGTACACACATTCCTATGTAACAAGTTTGCAGGACACCATTATTTAGTCTGTAAGGAGCTGGATTTTTTCCTGTGTGGCCCTCCGTGGAGTCTTTTCATACCTGGAATAACAAAAGTCATTTTCTCTGCCTGGATGATGCCTCATACCTCAAACCAAGAAATAGCTTCTTTTTTTTTATCATGCTTGGGTACTCATGCATGGATTGTTAAAGAACAGTGCTATATTTATATCAACAATTGTTTTATTTCTTCTAAAGACTTGCACAGTGTTGCTCGTGTTTAAAAGTATTTCATTGAAACTTTCTGGAATACAGTATAGTCTGACTTTTAATTTGCAATCTGTAAGAAATTCGTCTGTTTGAAACCTTTATTTAACAAATACAAGTCCAAAGAAGTTATGTTCACTATCTTCATGGACCAACTTCCTTGTATTTAGAAAATAAAAACAAATGTGGAATATGATGTCAGCAACATACAGAGAAAAAAGTGGGGAAAGAAGCATGGTTTCTCAAACCTGCCTTGGTCTTTATGAGTCCCTGGGTCCGAATCTTTTCACAATATTCTGCACGGTTTGCAATACTGAATTGAGTAAATTTTCTTCTGGAGCTCGTTGATGATTATCTGACCAACTTACACACAAAATGTTGATCCACGACTCAGCCTTGCGTGGAAAGACAAAGCCTTTGTTGGCTGCTCCTTTTATACCCAATCCTGACGCCCTCACCTGAACTTTTAATCTACGCTGTTACTTGTACATTCTATAAACGTTTCTTTCCTTATTCACTGCCAAACGCTACTTTAAATGTTTCTTAAGTGTGCGTTTCTTCAAGCCTTTTTTAGATTGGGTACCAGTATGTATAGGTGGTCCTTTTCAGAGAGGATGACTTAGTCATGTTCACTGAAGGGGCTTGTGTGCAATAACAAAACACACCCATGTAGTGTACTAAAAAATGCCTTTTCAATAGTTGTCCACTGTCGTGACCACTGGGGGGGGGGGGGGGGGGGGGGGGGTTCTAAGACTATGCAGAGACTTGAGATGTTGTATAAAGAATCTGTTGGAGCCATTCTGCTGAATTAGGGCAGAATCACAGCCTCTAATGCTCCTATTACCCATTACCATTGCCTGGGATCTTCCCATTTTTTTCCAGTTGTTCCTTCAGCCTCTGATACTTCATACTCTTCTCATGCTACTTTTTCCTGTTGGAAGAGTTTTGAACACCTATCAACCTCTTCAGCTCCTTGTTAAACACTACTGTGTTGGATTGGTTGAGCTGCAGCGGCTGTTCTTCTGCAGCCATGATCTGAGACTTGTCACCCTTGTATAAACCCTTTAGTATCCCTGTGTGAAGCACGTGAAAAGGAGCAGATGTCGTTTGCTTCATCTTGCGCGTCTTAAGTGTTTGCTCCATCAGTTTTTATTGCGTGCTTTGACCTTCTGCTGTTGTTACAAATACGCTTTTTTTTTGTAATCTCATGTGACGACTCATATAACTGCTGTGGTGCCTGGGGAGCTTCCATGTTGTAGAAAGGAAGGACATCTGTTTGTCAAAGGTGTTGTGCTCTTACGGGTATCTGTTATGTTCAGAGTTGTCCTCTCTATTATTTGGCAGTGGAAAAATGCCTGTAGTTAGCAGATAATGATCATGGAGCGCTGATGATTTCTTCAGTTATTTAGTTGGCGCTAGCTTGAGAAAGTTTTTACTGTGATGTAACAAATCATAATGGGAGTGGAGTCCCCTCAGCTGTTGGGAGATTAGTTGTGAATTCCTTCAGTGTTCATGTGCATGATCAGTGTTCTAATAGCATCATTCTGGTCAAAGCAAATATATATTTACAGCAGAAAACCTCGAAAAGACACGTGTTTGCAAGGCTTGAAAGCATCAGTTCAAAAGCTTATTAAATGTTGTGTTTGCAGCTTATTCTCACTTATTACAGTTATCGCTTGTTTTTTCCCAAAAAAGTGTAGCATCCAAGGTCACGCCGAGAAAATTTCATTTGTAACGCCCGACATGCCATAGCTGCTGTGAAAGCCAGACGCGGCAATACAAAACTGTTTCACAGGCTTTCCCCAAAAGGACAAAACCGATCTTCATGTGTGAAATTGGTGAGGAGCCTCTTTAAAATCACACCTTCACTTGTAAATCGCAGCAAGTGAGGTGGAAGGTGATAAAGATGCTCGCTTTGCTTCACAAATCAATAGGTTGTGGTTTTACTTCTACAAATAAACATGTAACGAAAAACAATATCAATTGATTATAGACATTTTCAAAAGGTAGTGAGCATTTAATTAGGGGAGAAAAAAACATCGCTGCTGTGCACTTCAAACATCTTTGACCCACATTTAATGACAACTGTAAAACAATGAACCAATCTTCTGTCTGCTGTTGATATTCCTCCATTAATTCCTCAGTAATCCATTCAGTTTATCCTGTTCGTGTTGTTAACACACAGCAGGTAACTAAATGTGTCACAAAGAGACAGATCTCACCTTAATACAGAGCATTGCTCATTTTATTCAAAAGGAAAGTTTGGTCAAAGCATGTCATGGCCCAAAGCTCTATCTGTAAGTAAGTGGCGCCACCTTGTGGTTAAAATGAGCACATCCGAGATGTTCATTTATGCTCTTATGTTCCTCCAGTTCTATAAAATATCATATGACTTTTATTGTCTTAAAATTCAGCAGACTTTGGTGGGAATGTAGTTGATAACTGAAGCAGTTCTGTGTCCTGCCTTTAATTATGTTTGACCACTCCTAAACTTCAATGATATCATTTTGCTCCCTCTGGAAAGTCTTCTATGATTGATCTTCACATATATGACAGTAAGTATGACGCAATCAAAGGAAGACATTCGGCTCATAGATTTTATTCATTCCGTCAACAATTGCATTACAAGAATGGGAAAAAAGTTCAAATGTGTGTAATGCATTTAATGCAATGAGTGTTGTGGCCTTTTTCCATCTTGTCACGCCCATGGACTCATTTTCAGTTTTTCATGTTTCAGGTTATGCTTTTGTTCAGTCCATGTTTAGTTTTTGCCTTAGTTTCCAGTCACTCTGTTCATTTAGTTCACTCACGTCACCTGTGTTTTTTCCTCAGCTGCACTCACTCCCCAATCACTCTCACTCCCTATTTAGTTTCCGGTCTCCCCTGTCTGTTTGTTGGTTCCTTATCTAATGTCAGGTTGTAACCCATGCCACGATTCCCACGTTTTCGTCAAAGCTAAGTATTTATTCCATGCCATGTCCTTTTTCTTGTTTTGTTTATCGCAACGTTTTTAGAATCCGGCTTTGCCGCGGCCTTAGTTTAAACTTTGTTTGTTTTTTGTTTTTTTGTTAATAAATCTACCTTTACTTTTTGAAAGTCCGCATCCGTGTCCTCCCTACACCACACCTTGACAGAAGGAACCAACCAAAATGGACGCGGCGGACTCCGACCGGTTCTGGGACCTCTGTGGCGACGCATCGACCAGGACTCCGCGTTTGCCAGACTGCGAGCGGCTGCAGAGCTCCTGGTCTTTCTGTCAGCGAAGCGGGGGCTCCGGGAGTGGAACCACCTCTTGGAGGGCGTATGGGACCACGCCTGGACCGTGCAGCGCGATGCCTCGCTGGACGTTTTTGGCTTAGAGCCGCACGAGGTAACTGAGCTGTACGGCGTCTCTCCCTCCTCTTCCTCAGACTCCCAGGACCCGCAGCTCCTGGACCCAGCAGCAACAGCCACAGTGTCCAGCAACCCGGCCGTCCCCGAGCCGGCCCCGGCCGTCCCCGAGCCGGCCCCAGCCGTTCCAGAGCCGGTCCCGTCCCCGAGCCGGTCCCGTCCCCAGCCGTTCCAGAGCCGAGCCGGTCCCGTCCCCAGCCGTTCCAGAGCCGAGCCGGTCCCGTCCCCAGCCGTTCCAGAGCCGAGCCGGTCCCGTCCCCAGCCATAGAGGCCTCCGGGCCTGACTCCGAACCCGACACCGGGCCTGACACCGGGCCTGACACCGGGCCTGACCGAGAGGCCTCCGGCCCTGACTCCGAACCCGACACCGGGCCTGACACCGGGCCTGACACCGGGCCTGACACCGGGCCTGACACCGGGCCTGACCGAGAGGCCTCCGGCCCTGACCACGAGCCTGACGGACTTCAGACTGTGGGGATGTCTGGGATCCATCCCTTGAAGGGGGGGCTCCCACCCCGCCGGATGGCTGGTCAACCGTGGGACGGTCCCCGGCGTCTCCTGCCGCCACGCAGATGGAAGTCTGGGTGCCAACCAGACCACCGCCTGCTGCCACGTCATCGGGGGTCCGGGCGTCCGCTGAACCACCGCCGTCTCCTGCCTCCACGCCGACGGAAGTCTGGGCGTTCGCCGGACCACCGCCGTCTCCTGCCGCCACGCAGAGGGAAGTCTGGGTGCCAACCAGACCACCGCCTGCTGTCACGTCATCGGGGCTCCGGACGTCCGCCCGACCACTGCCTGTTCCTGCTGTGCCGTCTCCGGTCTGGGCGTCCGCCAGACCATCGCCTGCTCCTGCTACCCCGTCTGCGGTCTGGGCGTCCGCCAGACCATCACCGTCTCCTGCCGCCACGCCGACGGAAGTCTGGGCATCCGCCAGACCACCGCCTGCTCCTGCTACCCCGTCTGCGGTCTGGGCGTCCGCCAGACCACCGCCTGCTGCCCAACGCCGGTACCACATACCCGTTCCTAGTCCACAGCCTGACCGGCTTCGAGCCCCTCCCTCCCACCCTCGGATTCCTTAAGGGTCGTCTGGGATCCACCCCTTGAGGGGGGGGCTCTGTCACGCCCATGGACTCATTTTCAGTTTTTCATGTTTCAGGTTATGCTTTTGTTCAGTCCATGTTTAGTTTTTGCCTTAGTTTCCAGTCACTCTGTTCATTTAGTTCACTCACGTCACCTGTGTTTTTTCCTCAGCTGCACTCACTCCCCAATCACTCTCACTCCCTATTTAGTTTCCGGTCTCCCCTGTTTGTTGGTTCCTTATCTAATGTCAGGTTGTAACCCATGCCACGATTCCCACGTTTTCGTCAAAGCTAAGTATTTATTCCATGCCATGTCCTTTTTCTTGTTTTGTTTATCGCAACGTTTTTAGAATCCGGCTTTGCCGCGGCCTTAGTTTAAACTTTTTTTTTTTTTTTTTTTTTTTTTTTTTTTTGTTAATAAATCTACCTTTACTTTTTGAAAGTCCGCATCCGTGTCCTCCCTACACCACACCTTGACACATCTGAAGCCGATCCACACAACTGCTCATCACAGTCATGAGTCCTAACCGCCATAAAAAGTATAATAGTGCTGGATTAAAGTGTCATTCACTGAACACATTGCTCTTTGCACTGCTGCTCTGCCAATTTAAAGGAGCAGCAGTAGAGAGGTGGGGGGTATACTATGGAGATATAGTATGGATTAAGGATGCGTGCTTGCATGTATCAAAATAAGTCATGAATGTTGCACTCAGATTAACACGACTACATCTGTTGCATTCTAAAACAGATTTCTTGAAAAAATTTAAAAAAGATATGGATTCATATCAGTTGTGGAGTACAACCTGAGGCTTTTGTTCTAAAGTTTATACAAAGTATGATTACTCTTTTGTAATCTACCCTGAGTTGGCTTCACTAGGTAAAGAAAATTGATGGGTGGTAGAATTTCTGCCACATAATGAAATTGAACTAAATCTGTTAATCCAAGTTTCCTTTTCCAGATACATTGACATTCTGCTTCACTACTCAAACTAGTACCTCAAAAGTGTATTAAAGGGTACAGTTTACCCCAGCCTTGATTAAGTGCATGTTGGAGGGCTGCTACTACAGTAGTGTATGGGTATGTATGCGCTTGTATGGGTAATAAACCAACAACATGCTAATAGCATTGCCATGGGTCACCTAACAAAAGTAAAAAGTACATTTTGCTGAGTCATAGCTTCAGAGCAGGACTTTAGCCAGAAAATGGGGTATTTCTCTATTAGAGAATAACTACTTTTGCTCAGGTAAAGTATCTAAAACTGTATGCTTCATTGCTAGGCTGCTGTTAACTATCAGTTTATCATATTAAACAGAGTAAATCGAATTGCAGGGCTCATTTGTTTTCTGTTTTGTTCACAGACTCTCCTGCTCTTTGTTTTTGTCCATGTGACGGATTAGGGGAAGGGATTAGAGACAGATGTAAAACAGAAATCAGGATCCAATCCTATTCTGCCGCCATCCCATCACGACAGAAAGGGTCAAGATTAAGCAAACCCCGCCTTCACTTCAAC
This sequence comes from Odontesthes bonariensis, assembly GCF_027942865.1. Taxonomy (NCBI): domain Eukaryota; kingdom Metazoa; phylum Chordata; class Actinopteri; order Atheriniformes; family Atherinopsidae; genus Odontesthes; species Odontesthes bonariensis. The sequence continues at coordinate 25,358,203 of NC_134522.1, read as the reverse complement.
CTTAAATCGTTGCCATTGGGCCGCTTTTTGATTGACGTGCTTGTGTTCAATGGCAGTTGAGAACACAGACTTTGGGGACACCGCTGCGCAGATGTGTGCGTGTGTAAAGAGGACAGTGCAGGACGTCTCGGTGAGAGCAGGAACCACACTTGAGAAGGAGTCACGAATTGCAAGCTCAATAAAAACGGTGAGCACCAGATCAGATTGTCATTGTCGTTGCTATTCAACATCTTATACAAAAAGTTTAAAGGCAGCGAATTGATATTTAGTTGACCGTTTTAGTTCTACTTCCATTTCCTGCCATGAACTAGGTTGTGTCGTATGTATGCATTCGCTTGCACGCAACTTTTAAGTCATTGAAGCTAGCCCTCGTTGTTATTTGTCCCGAGTTATTGCTATAATTTATAACCAGGTATTTGTCTTCGTCCACGTTTTCAATTTTCAACCTTTTCAAACACTTATAAAACCATCTTAGTCCATTGTTGCATCCCTAAGAGTGAGCTCGTTCAGTTGTTTTAAACGACGCGTCAGTAATTAAATATGAAGACATTGTCGTCATTTCTGTATGTATATATATTTTTTACATTCTACATTTAATTTCACGGTCACTTTTCAGCCTTGCCTTCGAGTCGTTTTAATCTATCCAACTACCCGAGTCAGCTGCTTTGCTCGACAAAATGTCTTGAGAAGTTGTTTCCTCGTGTGTGGGCAAATGTCTCGAGTCTCGTCCTTCGAGCTTCGCGAGGCTGACACAACACGTGAAGTCGCAGTTGCGAGGTCGCATTCAAGCAGGCCTTTAATGCACGAAATCTGATCCAGACTACTGGGCATAGGGGCAAGAAAATGACAGTCGTGACCTGCCAGTGTAGAGGTCATTCATTTGGCTCAGCTGCACTTAATTTGCCCTTGTGTCAAGGTGTAACCCCCCCCCGCCAATGTGTGAGGTCTTTCCTGGTTTTGTTAATCTGCAATCTCTCATCACTTCCTACTAAAATTTGTACTTGGAAATGATGTACACTCGACAAAAAAAAAACTTTCCATGTTACAACCAGACATGTTATAACCAGAGCACCCAGCAGTCATGTCTACTTGTTGGTGTATGTGTGAGGTAAACTATGGCCTCTGTGGACTAATGATAAAATTAGAAAATTAGACTTTGCTCTTTGGTTGCTGACTTTCAGATTTATTGCGTTTTAAGATCCAGGCAGACTGCCACAGCTACGTCGTCGTTTAAAGTAGCTGTGAAAGATGAATCTGACAGCAGATAACTCAACCTGGCTGTTTTGGTGCAAACAAAGAGAGCAGCTTAAGGTGTATTCATTACAGAAAGTATGGAGGTGTGTGTGTGTGTGTGTGTGTGTGTGTGTGTGTGTGTGTGTGTGTGTGTGTGTGTGTGCGTGCAGAATGAGACTGTTGATACTTTCCTGCTGCATATTTGAAGCTCAGATATTAAACTGTACTTTGAAGGTGATCAATCAGTGACTAGTTTGAGCTTGTTGCAACCTTGAAAAGTGGGAGTGTTTTCCTCCCTCAGGGGAAAAAATCCAGCCGGCGCAGAGAGCATTTACCGTAATTTGTTGCAACATCTTCCTTTCACTTTCAGTTACATTCCAATAAAAAAAATCCCCCCTCACTAAAGATTAGATCATTCTTCATTTTCATTACTTTCGCATCTTTCGAAGCCACGCCGTGCGGAAGCTGCGTCGCACATTGCATGAGTGCGTGCCCACCTGTATGGTAGAGAAGAAGTGTAGCTTATCGGCTCTTTGTAACGTTTGTACCCACTCTCTGATTTTCCAGATGTCGTGTGACGAGCTTTACAACGGATACTTGCGGCGGAATATGCCAACCATCGTTAGCAGGGTGAAAGTGAGAGAAATCATTTTCCATCTGCCTTGCCTGACTCTCCACGACAGGGTAAGTTTCACGAGCTACTAGGATCAAGGAAAAAACGGTTGGAATTTGATAGTATTTTACTGTAGTATTGTCTAATCTTTGTTTATCGTGATGGAAATGTATTGGCTTAATGCTGATGAGGCTCTCAAATGTTAAGCATTGCTTAAACACAAGCACTTGCTCTTGAACCTTGCCTTGATAAAGTCTAATATTCTGTATTTGATCCATTTTTATTAAGATTTCACCCTTTTTGATACATTCTGTCAATGCTTTTCAAATGGTCTGGTGTGCAAAAGTACTGATGTATAGCCGAGCAGATTGCGTTCAACTAAATACCACCAAGCTGGAACATGCCAGAGTTTAGTTTTCACCTTCTGGGCTGCCGTGGTAACGCGGCGGTGGGGTGAGGAGAGGCGATCTGTGACGCTTTTTTGTTCTAAAGGTAATAACAACACGTGTACTCCTTTTTTGACCAGACGAGTTTTTATGCTCATTTATGATGACATTATTGTGTCAACAAACATCACCAATCTAGTTTCTAAACTCTGTTTTTTTTTAACAACAGTTTGTGAACACTCCTTGCGGTGAACACTCCTTGCGGTGCCCACCTGCGTTTTCAAATGCTGAATAGCCCTTATGAACGCTGTAAACAGGATTTATGAACCCCGTTTTGAGTGAGAACTGTTTTAAAGTCACTTGAAAACAAATCGTAAATGCTGCAACGAGTGGTGCATTCACAGACAAGCTCACGATGTCGCACGGCTGCTGCGACTCCGTAACAGGCTGGTGTGCGTGGATCCAAAAGCAGACTACGGAGCAGGTGAAAGGGTTGGTGAGGCTTTCTTCACAAAGTCGTAAAGACTGAAGACGTTACTAAGACAAGGACTTTTCCTGGAGCTCAGAAGACTAACAGGGAAAGGTGGCAGGTTTGGATTCCTCTGGAATTCAGAATGCTGAACTTGGAAGACAGGCAGGGTCAGAGGTGGCAGCAAGAGCAGCGGCATCGGATCTGTGGTACAGAGAAAACACTCAGGGAACAGAGGCGCTGCATAACTTGGAGTCTTGTCCTATATGTTTTAGTGACTGGTGACAAGTGCAGAAATCAGGGCAAGTAAACAGGGCGGTGAAAGAGTGATGAACTGCAGCTGCAGCTTAGAGATGCTAACAAACACTGTTCCCATACAGCAAAACAAGTTTGTGGCAGAAATCTGCATTTAAATTTGCTATTACACACATTTGGACCATTCGCAATTTGTAGTTTGTCTCGGCCACTGCAAAATATAACAACTTTATTCTCTATATAGTTTATCCATGACAGAAAAGCCTCTTCTTTTCCTCCGAGAAGCATTTTCTGTGCAGTGAACTTATCACAAAGACTGATTCCAGTCAGTCAGGTCTTGCCACTGAAAATGGCCACCGTTTGAAAAAGTCCCAGTTTGATTAACAAATGCCCACTTCTGTCCTGCAAAGAAACCCCAGGATTCTACAGCCACACCCACCAGGAGAGAGACAGACAACAGGGAAAACAACGGGAGAGAACACGAAGCCCTGCAGCTGGCATAGACCACGATCCAGTTTTTCACTGCTCTCTTTTGAATTAAGCAGTGTCTCCAAAACGCTGCCCCCATCACCTTACATAAGGAGTTCTTAACTCTGACCCAGCAACGAATTGTTATCAATGTAGCCGCAGTTACTAATGCTCAGCTCTTTGGGCATAAGGGTTGAGTTTCGACTCCAAAGCACCCTAACTAAGGCCGGAGAAAATGGATTATCTGCAGCCCCATTCTCCTATAAAACGTAAACAAATGTGACGTAGAGCCAACATAATCCCAGAGCCTGTTTGACAGGTTATCGACAGCTAAATTATAAGTTGTTCAGCAGTGCATTTTGTTAGTTAAATTTCCTAATGCTTCCAAAATAATCTGTTTTGCGTGAAGCTGTTTCTGTTTCCAATCTAATTTCAGGAAAATATAGAGGCAAAAAGAGAGACCTGTGGGAATTATGATGGCATGGTGCTTCTTCTGGATTGCCTAAAGAGAAGAGAAAACTGGCCGGAGCAGTTCATCGAGGCACTCGAGGCGTGTGAGCAGAGGACTCTTGCAGCTGAAATCAGAGCCGCATACAACGCTCTGAAAGGCGTTAACAGTAAGTCAGCGTTAAAAAGGATGAAAAGTTCCTCCAGGTGTGGTCCATACAAATTAGAATTTCACCACTGTTGTCTCTGTCCTAGATTCCAACCCCGGCTCAACTCCAACAACTGTCATCAAGGCACATGTGCATCCATCACCAGCTGACAGTCATTTCACCACTCCAGAGAGGGGTGGAAACGGTCAGGCTGCTGTGGCTCCACCAGCTGTGGCTCCACCAGCTGTGGCTCCACCAGCTGTGGCTCCACCAGCTGTGGCTCCACCAGCTGAAGCTCCACCAGCTGAAGCTCCCGCAGCTCCCTCAGAGCCAGCTGCACAGGCGCCACCCTCTCTGGAAACCCCCGCGCCGCAGCGGGCACCTCAGAGCGGAGCAGGCCAAGTTGCCGAAGGTGCTTCCCCGCCCGAGTCTGTCCCCGAGCCTCCACAGTCAACGATTGAAGTTCGACCTCTTCCATCAACACCTCCTCCTTCCCCTGAGACCCCCTGCGCTCAGGTGACTGACTTCCCACTGCCACAGACAGAGGTCACCCCTCATCAGGACCCTGAGGAAAACACTGAATCAGATATCCAAAATGTTTCTGGCGCCGCTGGTCTGATCCCCGATGAGGTGAGCTCGAGTAACGAAAAGTTTGCCGATAACTTTGTGACCACCCCTCCATCAGTTCCCCTCCAAACAGCTGTCACTACAAACGACGAGCCGCTGCAGAGTTCTACTCAGATCAACTCAGACATATCCGATGGATCTTCTTTCCCCACAATGACACCAGTAAAGCATCCGGTCCAGGACTCCTCTCCTCCAGTCAACCAAACTCCAACTGCTGTTCAGCAGCCGGAAACTTCTGAATCCACACAGGTGAATATCAACGTTGTAGCGTTTAACAGATTCATGACCATACCTAATACTTTTATTTGAAGTGATGTCCCTTTGTTTATATGGTAACAATTACGCCACTAAACAATAGGAATGTAGTGTCCAAAAATCCTTTTTTTTCTTGATGAAAAGGTTTTAATTTAAAACAAAGTCACATTTCCCTTTCATGTTTCTTGCCAATGAGCCCGACTAAATGTGTTGCATGGATCCCCCTCCTCAAAAACGGATAATCGAACATTTTAAACACAGCTTGTAAACACTAAACAGAGAATATACTGGCAAAATTACCCGCTAGGTGGCAGCAGTGCCACTATGCACAAAAAAAAGAGCTCGTTTTCTCAATTTTTTTGGGTCAAACAGCTGTTTTTGGTGAAACCAACCTATGTTCTACTGTCTATTACTAAAAGACTGAAAATGGTAGAAACAAACTTTTTTTCCTGATCAAAGAAGAGAGTCTACTCTTTCTTTTGGTAATTTCGGTGTGTACATAGTCATAAGACACACTTTTCTGTGGGTCTTGGAAAATCAGTCAAAATACTGAAAAACACTTGGCAGTATGGGTGGCTCTGAACTGAAAATGGCTGGCAGCCAATGAGTTAAGTGTAAATTCCACTCCTCAATGTGCTAACCTCATAAAAGCATAAAAAGACTCACTTTTAGTGTTGTTTGTCAACTCAATATAACTTTAACAAGCCTTTTGATGCAGTTGTGATAGTACTGTTCCGATATAAGTGAATTTTTAACTTCAGAACACATTCACACACTGAATGAGGAAAAAAATATATTGAAAAATGACTCTTTTACTGCATTTCACCTGCAGATTGTTGAAAGCAGCCCAAAGACCAAAGCTGCAGCTACAACCGCCCCTGAGCCTCATGCTGATGCCGACGATAACAGTGTGTGTCTGAGCAAGCCGGGCCAACTTGTCAGCATCCAACCACAAAACCATCCCAGTCCTACGGTCCAAGCGTCCAACCCAGTGGGGGCGCTCTACTCCGGTAACAGTGAGCGCCTGGAAATAAGCGCGGCTGCACCAGACCCAGCGGCCTCCACCTACGCTTCTGCATGCTCCGCTGTCAGCAGCACCATCGCGAAACCATCCACACCTCTGCCATGCCAGGAGAACGGTATCGCCCCCAGCGAAAACGAGCCTGAAGAGAACCATTACGAGTCACCAAATCAGAGCGTGGTGTTCGAGGAGGTGGTGCATGTATCCGAGGTGCCATCTATCCTTAACCTGGATGGCCAAAACGCACCGCCTCACCTTCAAATAACCAACGGAGAGGCAGCCAAAGAAATCATCCCCGAGCCGTCCATTAATGCTACTGACGATACGGTGTCAAGTTTAACCGGCGAGAGCAACAACGCTTTTAAACCTGCCTCAGCCGATGCTTCACGTGAGCCGAAACCGCTGCAGGAAGAAGCAGCCGCTCTGAGTCCCCTCACCCAGTCAACTAAGTACATTCTGACTGCTGCAGGGGTGGGCGCCTGCGCCCTGCTGTTGGCATGGAAGCTAAAGAAATAAGGGATTTAAAGTTTTTTAATGAAAGAGAAGATTAGGCTTTAAGGATTGTGACCGAGTGTAAAGTGTTTGTTGCATTATCGTAGCCACTGCTCTAAGATGGCACAGGGCAACAGTTTAAATATTACCTGTCTTCATAATAGCTGACTTGCCAGACCTTTGATCTTGTCATGCATTACACATCTGTTTTTAAGCTTGACTATGTTTTCTATTCCTACTGTTGAATGAATATGACTTCAGAACAAAAAAAAACAAATCGGCCCTTATGATTCTAGTCGGGGCGCTTCGTGGAAGTAGGTGGAGATCTCAGGTTTATTTCTGCATTTGCTCCAAATGTGGTGTTTTTAAAAGTCCTCAGAGGCTGTGTGCTAATGATTGTTTGTATGCTCTCTTGTCTAATAAGCAGGATAAAACTGTTGGCTGGCACCCAATGAGATAAGTGTAATAAGGACCTGAATTTAGTTGGATGTGAACTATGGAGGGGGCACCTGAGCACACTCTAAATTTCCTTTTCCTTTTACACTGGATAATGTGGGTGTAAATTATGGCTAGTGCACTCTATATTTATTTGTACATAGACATATATATACTCTATTCTATTTCTATTCTATCTAGGTATCGAATTACTTGTTTTAATAGACTGTTATGTGGTTAAAAATATCCCAAATTACTTGGGATATCTTACATATTGAGCTGTCAACAAATCAGTACATGTAGAAGTTAATTACATTCTGAACAGAAAAAGAAATCCATCTGATCGACTGAAATACGGCACCGGCCTCGGTTTATATCTGAGCAGGAAGGCATTGCATGACTTGGGGTATTTGAGACCTGTCATGTCATTTGGTGTATATTCAATTGATACTTAGCGATTTGATTTAATCTTTTCTGTTTTAATGTTTAGGGATGTAACAGACATGTAGTAAATATTACTGTACTCAAGTCAAACAAATGACCACACTTAAAATTTGGTTAACGAATGCCCGCTTTGATAATCCCTGGTTTGTCGATTCGCCAGGTGCTTCCTGGCATCTGGTGCAAATATTAGATCTGACAGCTTTAGTTTGCCAATAGATGCTCTTCCCATTCAAGCAGAAACCTGTTGGACTGTATTATGATGTATAAGGTGCCAGATTAAATCGTAAATTGCTTTGGCAATACAGAAAGTGCGCTGAAAGAGATCCGTTGGGATGATTTTGCACATTGTAAGTGAGAATGTGCTGCATATAGTCCTTATGTCAGTTCAGTAAGGATGGATCAGTTGAAAGAGTGGAACATGAATAAAGGAAAGGGGTATGATGGGAACCTGTGGAGGGTAGATGTAGTACGAGTAAGCAGACAGAAATAATACGATAATAAGGCAGGTTGTGTGAGAGTCAGTCTGGAGGGAGATTGGCAGAACAGAGGAGAGTTTTAGAGAACATGGAGCAGACCATTTAAGCAAAGTTGTGACGGCAGAATTAAGAATGAGATGAGTTTGACATTGTGGAAAAGTGGAAGCTAGAGGAAGGCAAATTCCCAAAAACCAGGGAATGAGGGCAGATGTGGGGAAACAGGTCTTAATGAACTTACGCAAAGGATTGATAAATCATTTTGGTCGAATTTTTAGCTAAACTTGAATTTTCCCCCACTGGGGGATGAATAAAGTAGTTGTCTATTCTATCCTACCTTCTTTAGCGAGGCAAGCCGACATCACATCAATAAAAACGAGATAAGAAATGCTTGTGATCGCAAAGATTTCTTCTTTATTTCATGTTCAGGTTGTGTGGAGAAACAGAACTCAGAACAAGCGTAGAGGACTGTTAGCAGTCTGGTATGCGAGTTAAAAATGGATGGTATTGTTACAAAGTACTGATTTGCTGTGAATCACTGGGTTGTTTTAAGCACATGCCACCCTCAAACAATTAAGAGCCTTTTTTAATTCAGTTTAACCGCATCACTTTCTACGGGCCGGCTTTATGCATGCTGACACACTGCCATAGGTTACTGGGACACTGAGATAACATGGAACTGTTAATAGAAGAAAATAAAGGACCTGTGCTTTACCTGTTACAAATATCACTGGGAGAGAACCTCTATGGAAGCACAATGTGAAAATCAAAAGGACTAAACATAGGAAATATGAAATGAGTACAAAAGACCTTACTCACACAACTTTAAATAACATCTGAAGGTCAACCAACTAATGCACATTTAATACTTTAATCAAGTATTGAAAAGATTAAACAGATTTAGTTACCTTAATCATTTGTGAACGTTTGTAATTTACTAACCTTAATTGCTTTGTAACAATAAAATGGGGCTTTGTTCAACTTTGTTGTACGTACATACATACATTCACATCTCCATTATGTTTTACGTTGCGTTTTTTTATGAAGTTCAAATCCAAAGTGATATCAGCCACCTTTTGCTAACGGTCCTCTGGCTGGTGGAGTCGCCCTCTAATTGGATGAGGCTTCCTTCGATCACTTCTTAACCCCGCCCACATATGCCTTGACAGCGAACATAAAAAGGACATGTAGCTCAGCCATTTAAAACGACTCACTTTTAAAGCGAGCCATTTCACGTGCTCGTTAACCTGCGCTCTGTATTTTCCTCATAAATCACTGGTGGATGATGGTTTGATTTAGCTTCACGCACAACATATATGTAGTTAAGTAGTCATTTCAATGGCGTTCAATGGCCAACAATGCGACGATGATACTGTCGACGAAGACGAAACACCGTCGAAACAGCCGCGTTCCAACAAGGAGATGCCAGGTTACCTCAGAAACGAACCTAAAAATGAGGCTGCCGCGACTGCAGGAAGAGCTACATCCGAGCGGCGGACGTCCAGCTCGACGGCGAGGCATCGCAAAGATTCGGTTAAGAAGACGAGGCCGCGTAGGTTTTAACAATGCTGGAGTGGGCTTGGTATATTTACTGGGAAAGGGGGCCACGGCATGTATACAAAACGCAGAGGCGTTCACCTTAAAGGGAAGTCGGTGCTAAAACGGCTATGAAAAAAATTCGTAAAATGTTGCATATTTTATGAAGAATATGCTGATATCGTTAGTTAATAAAGTGATATTATACCAACACCGAAAATCAATTTACCGTTGGCATTCAGTGTATTATCGGTAGCTGTAGTAAACAGCCAGAATCTATTTTGCAACAAGATGGCGTTCGTGGCACACACTGTACTGCCTCTCAGAATGAAGCTGCTTACCACTATGTGGGCCAGCATTGAGACCTCAACATTTACTGTTCCCATTGTCACAAATCAATAACAGATACATGTGTGTATTACAATTATGTGTGATCCGTTCATTTTTTTATTTTATTTTTTGTAATGAAAATGGTGGTGTACAGCTGTCTGGATCTGTTGTCTCACACTTTGCAGCATTTCCTTGGTTTGGGATGGACATTGGAGGCACTCTGGTGAAGCTTGTGTACTTTGAGCCCAAAGACATCACAGCAGAGGAGGAGCAGGAGGAGGTGGAGAACCTGAAAAGCATCAGGCGCTACCTAACGTCCAACACAGCTTATGGTAAAACCGGAATCAGGGACGTTCACCTGGAGCTGCAGGACCTGACGTTGTGTGGCAGGAAAGGCAACCTGCACTTTATCCGCTTCCCCACGCATGACCTCCCGGCGTTCCTGCAAATGGGTCGCAGCAAGCACTTCTCCAGCCTCCACACCACCCTCTGTGCCACTGGAGGGGGAGCATACAAGTTTGAGGCTGATTTCCGTACGGTGGGTCTGCTGTTGTACTTGGCTCTTGCAGGCTGTGGAAATGTAAAGGGTGGAGAATGATACAGTTGTGTGGTTATTACACATTAACAGCATTTGGAGGGTTTTCATGTAACACCAGCATGCAACATGGAAAGCTACGTAAACATTGAAGCATCCATTTAATCCTAAAGATATCTATTTGCTGTATTTAAGCAGACATAAAGGATGTGCAGTTGCTTAAATAATAACAAAATATGGCAAAAAAGAAACATGGATTGCTTTCAGTCACACTAAGCATCAGGACATGTGATGTAAAAAGCTTGAATTGTAATGAAAGTTCCTGTTTTCACCCCCCCCTCACATTTTGTCTTCCTCCAGTTTCCTGTTTCTGTCTTGACGTGACCACATCCCCTTAGTTATGACACTATCCCTGTTGTTTTTCTCTCCCAAAAAAAAAGATGGCGGACCTGCAGCTCCACAAGCTGGATGAGCTGGACTGTTTGATCCGGGGGGTTCTTTACATTGACTCGGTGGTGTCCAGCGGCCCCTCGGAGTGCTACTACTTCGAAAACCCCACAGACCCAGACCATTGTGTCCAGAGGCCCTATACACTTGAGAATCCTTATCCTCTGCTGCTAGTCAACATTGGCTCTGGGGTCAGTATCTTGGCCGTCTACTCAGAGAACAACTACAAACGAGTCACGGGGACCAGGTAATGACGAGCTGAAGTCAGAAGATGGCAGTAAATGTGTGTGAGCTGTGATTTTTTTTTTTTTTTTTTTTTGAGTGCGAGCGTTGAATATTTGTCCAATTTGCAACTTTCTCGCATTTGGTTGCCATGGATACAGTGCAGGGATTTGGAGATAACCCAAATGTATCCAAAAGTAGAACTCTTAACAGTGTCATGTTAAAACCTGATACAGTGCATTAGGAGCAGACCATGCAAATGATTTACAACAGCGATTAGCCGATTTCTCAGTCTGTCGATGGGAAACATTTTTTAGTTACTCGTCCATTTTTCAACAAGAAATCCGACTTTTTGCGGTTCAAGCATCAGATGGATAGGAACTGACACATTTTGCCACATGTCCTATTACAGTTACAGTGATAATCTTGGATTTTGTTAGATGAAATAAGACATTTTGAGCTCTTGCAAACTGTGACAGGCGTGCAGAGCAACCTATTAAGTGAGGAGGATGATCTGTTGATTGATCAGCACTGAAGATGATTGGACAGGCTACACTTGGTATGGGGGCTGGTTTGAACCTCAGGAAGGAAGGGGACTTTCAGGGCAGGAATGTCATTCAATAAAAGGATCAGAAGAAGTTGTATGTACCCTTTTTTCCATCAGTACTGACACATACAGGCATCCTTCTTTATTTGTTCATTCATTTCAAAGACCGGTGCACCCACTAATGACCTGTAAGGCAACTGACTCCTTTCCCATCTTGTTGACAGCAGCAGTTTGGTTACCCTGAGCGCACTGAGAGGCTGCTCTACTTAGAACGGGAGTTAACATCTATCCTGTTGTTTCCTCACAGGGGCCACCCCTCTCCCCCTAGGAGCTTCTAAAATAGCAGGGGGGAGTGACATATGCTAATTTTTGTTTCAGAACTTGTTTTTTTTTCTTTCGTTCATAGGAAGTTTTTTTTTTTTTTTTCATTATGTTATTTGGATTGAACATTTTTAGTATTTTTGGTCATTATTTTTTCCTACCTCTGCGGTTTCTCTGTCTGGTGACTGTGGATTGAACTCATGACAGATTGACTCTTCGTCATAATGGCTCTCTGTTTTCTGTGCTGAAGAGGAAAGACCATTATACTTGAATGAGGAGTCTGTATAATGTTCACAGTTGTGTTGAATCTGATTTTTGGTATGGACGTTCCCATAAGTTAAAATTGGACAGTTATTTCAGCTGATAGTTAAAAGAACCGGGATTCTAATGTCTTTCATGTTGTCATTCTGTGTGTGTTGTCGACAGCCTCGGTGGCGGGACCTTCCTCGGCCTGTGTTGCCTGCTTACTGGCTGCTCTACTTTCGAGGAAGCTCTAGAAATGGCTTCTCAAGGGGAGAGCACCCGTGTGGACAAGCTGGTTCGGGACATCTATGGAGGAAACTATGAGAGGTTTGGGCTGCCGGGCTGGGCTGTGGCCTCAAGGTGCGCGGTTTACAGCTGCTTCTTTATTCTTGCTGTCGGTCACAAGCCTGTTTGAGATGGATTCCGGCATAAACAAGCCTCAGTGAAACACAGAACCAGAACGTTTCCATTGACACAAACTTTCATCTGTGAACACACTTCTGACCACAGCTTAAAGATTTATTTGGAACTATTGTGTTCAGATAGGACTGGTTGTGTAATGTGTTTAAGGCTACTTTCAAACAAATGACTAGAGTTACTCTGATAATAAACCTCCTCTGATTTGGTAGCTTTGGCAACATGATGTCGAAGGAGAAGAGGGAGTCTGTGTCTAAGGAGGACCTTGCCAGGGCGACACTGGTCACCATCACCAATAACATCGGCTCCATCACCAGAATGTGCGCTCTCAATGAGGTTAGTAACACAGGTGTAGTAAGACAAGATGTGTGTGTGTGTTTATTCTAACAGCCTGGTGTGCTGGGAAGAGAGATGGTACAACAAGTTCAAGGAGTAGGAATAATGACGTACTCGGTAAATTGCCACCAAACTACAAGAGGTGAATGACAATTCGACAGCATCGAAACCAAATCCCATCTCATTTAAACTGGCTCCAAGAGCCGTTTTGTTTGCTGACGGATAAATTAAGACGCACCTCGATTCGTTTGCAGTTAGTCTCAAAATCATCTGTGTATTCAGAGTACTCTTATTTAAAAAAAAAAAGAAAAAAGTTTGACGAGTCTTCAGATCAACGTAACCTGATCTGTTCCCCTGCTGAGTTTCCTCTTTGCGTTCAGCCTCTTTACGGTGCTGCCTTGTGGCGTCTTGATCAAGCAGCATTGTACAGGGCTATGAAGGCGTAGAGGAGGTAAACTGCGTACCTACGTGCCTTTCTCAGCCCAGAGTGTGTTTTATTGGAATAACGATGTTAACATGTTACTGCTGTTTTACTGCTGTTATGAATATTTTTGTGATTGTAACTCTGATATTTCGAATCATACCTCTGTTTTATTCCAGTTTTCATTTTGTGTTTGTTTTTTTTTGTGCTTAGAACATTGAGAGAGTGGTGTTTGTTGGCAACTTCTTAAGAGTGAACACCCTGTCCATGAAGCTGCTAGCCTATGCCATGGACTACTGGTCCAAGGGCCAGCTCAAAGCGCTTTTCCTTCGGCATGAGGTAAGTCACTCAAAGCGATCCCCCCTTTGAGGCCACAAATGCAGATGCTTGCATTGACGGGCTCGGTTATTTCTAACCGCTTCCTTGTGCTTTTGTTTTTTAGGGTTACTTCGGTGCAGTTGGGGCCCTGTTAGAGCTTCTGCATCCGTCCTAATTCACCACCACCCCGTCTGCAGCCCAAGAAGTATCTGTCAACCTGCTGCAGAGACCACAAGCACTTTAGACTGTTAGGGATCATTTCTAAGGTGGCACGTTACTAAAGCCACCAGCAAGTTACTGGTGAATCTTAGGTGTAGTAGGCAGATATGATGAGGTCCTGGTGTGGTCCCTGAAATCGACCTGGTTTGTAAAATGATCCAAGTGACCTAAGTGTTCCAAAGATCTGCATTTGTGGCCGGTAGATGTGAAGGCAGGTGGCTGTCTTCAAGTTCAGTGCAGCAAATCAGACAAATTTATGCTTTGCAGGGTAAATTTGCTCTGAAACATCTTAAGGAAAACCACCAAGGTTGCCTGAAATACTTTACTTAAAAGGTACCAGTCAGGTCGTCTTATGGACTGCCATTACCCCACTGTGGGTATCAGATTGTGGGCCAAATGTTCTTTGAAGTACGTCTGTTTATTTAGCCAAGCTTAGGTACAAGGAGAATGAAGAGGGGTTTTTTGTTTGTTTGTTGTTGTTGTTGTTTTTTTACATTAAAGCAATCCTAAGATTTCCTGTAAATCTTTTCACTTTATTTTGATATAACATTACTTCTAATTGATCATATTATCAAGACTTAAAGTGAAGTTTTCTATTGAGCAATCTATGGATTAAGAGTTTAAGCACTTTGTTATTCCCAACGAGCATTAGTTGTCGTATGATTCGGACTCATTTATAGTGCTCGCCCTTAAGGTGGATATCTTAGGATTTAGAAAAGTTTTTTTTTGTCTTTATTGAACTCCCACCTGATACTCACTCGCTAAACACTGCACATCATGTACAGCCTCTTACTGTCTTTATGTGCAAGTAATTCTTTGTCACTATATGGGTTTGGGGGGTTGCTAATGATCATTTTAACAGTTGCTGCAAAAAGTTGCCAGTCGCTTAAATTAAGGCACGAACTGCTACTGTTCTGGAATGTATACCTGTTTATGTTTCGTTTCTTCCTCTATGAACAGTAAATGATGTGCTGTCAAAATGCTTTATCCCCATCGAAGTCCCAGTGCTTGTAAAGTTGGCGAATCGGGGAAAATCTGCACAATCACATCTGCACTACTGAAATGTCCTCAAGACAGTGAACCATTCTACTCGTGAAGACGAGTCGGAGCACGCATTGATGCGTGTGAACGAGAGGAAACCTGGGTCCAAATGATGGCAAGAATCTTTTAGTGCAGAACTGAGTGTTTTCCTCCGGTGGAGGGGTAAAATGTGTAACCTGAACTCTGTTTAGGGTCAGTATAGACTGATGCTGAAGTGCTTCTCGTTGCTTCACGTAAAGCTTTTCCGTCCCATCTTGATGTCATCTGTTTGTCCAATAATTCGTCTATCAATATTTACAGGGACCATAATGGAACTAAACTCATTAATTGACTGGGTAAATAGCTGGAAATAGTTTGTTTCTTTAAGTGCCTGTCATGTTTTGTGTAGAATTCAATCACGTTTTCAGTCATGTGAGTTTTAAAATAAGTCGAATGGGTTTTACTCCACGTTTCCCTCGGTTTGCTTGTACATGGTTTACATGGTTTATGCTTTTGTTTTTTCCTTAACTGAGTGATGTTACATTTCTTATTAAATTTCCCTTTTAAATATGAATCGACGTTTTTCTCATTGTGTTTTTTCTTTTCGATCAGACGAATAAAATGAATTCTTAAGCATATGCTTGAAGTTTTCAGTGTCTTGGTTAGAGCTGGCTCATAAACAGGCAAATCCTGTGACCTGTCAGAACTGTGAACCAGACTGAATTTCACTTGTTTTACCATTACAGCTAACTCTTCAGACAAAAGAAGTGCATCCACCTTTTTAGTTCGGCCGTGTAGAAATTACAACACTTTTTTTAATGCACACCCCCCCCCCCCCCACACACACACACACACATTTCAGGGCACCATAATGTGTGGGACGGCTGGCTGTTTGAGAATACTTTGGTGTGTTTCATTGCTTTATAAGTGCAGGGATAAGACACCTAGACTTGTGTCTTCAATTTGGAGTCTGTAGTTTCCATTGTTCAACATGAGAAGACAAGCTGTGCCTAAGAAAGTCAAGGAAGCTATTGTGAAGCTGAAAAACAAGAAGAGAACTAGGGACAGCAGTCAAACTTTATGATTTCCAAAACCATCTGTCTGGTAGCTCATTGAGAAGAAAGAATGCACTGGTGAGCTCTGTGACTGGTAGGCCAAGGAGGACAGAAGAATCCTCACATTGGTAAAAAAAAAAAAATCCTCAATAGCTGGTCCGGCAGATCAGAAACAGCCTTCAAGAGAGTCCTATCCATGAACTGAAATCCAGAGGCTACACTGCAACATGCCAACCACTAGTTAGACACAAAAAACACGATGGCCAGATTAGAGTTGGCCAAAAAGTACTTAAAGGAGCCCGCAGAGTTCTGGACAGATGAGACCAAGATGAGCCTGTATCAGAGTGATGGCAAGAAGGAAGTGTGGAGACAAAAAAAGGAACTTCCAAAGTATGGCAGCTCCTCTGTTAAACATCTGGAAGCGTCTGGAATGTGCACTTTAATCACGTCTGAATTGTTTGATGTAGAATTTTAAGCTGAGGACCAGAGAGGGGTAACTCCAAGAAAAATGTGACTCTGTCCCTAAACATTATGGGGGGCACTGCAGCTACACAGAAGCCTCAACAGCCCACTTCTTAACAGTTCTTTTTGCTGCTGTTTGTCATAATTAGACTATTTTATATCGAAGGGTGTGGGGAAAAAAGCCCTATTTTCTACAATGATGGGCCATTGTTTTGGTAAAAGGTCCTTTTCTTCTTCATACTGCTCAGTGTTCCACAAAATGTGGTGGACTGAGGGTGGCTGTTCAGATGAAGCGAGCTGTGTCAGAATGAGGGGAACCATTTGAAGTGGCAGGAAAATCTCCTGCGGTTGTCTGCGTACACGTGCGCCTTCACAGGCACGTAGGCTGCCTGTGAAACGGGAGATATTCACGTTTTTAGCGTTTCGTAAGTGAGGAGAGACTGTTACAGAACCATCCATGAAAAGGGTTAGTGTCTTTCCAGGGAATAAATCCAGCCCCTTCTGGGCTTGCCGCCTCCTCCTTCTCCTCCTCCTCATCGGCGAAAGCTGCACAGCTGGCAATTTACAGACAAAAACGCTTTAAGAAGTAATTGGCAGTTGGTTGGCCATATCCGCAAATTGTGCCCGCGTTTGATGGAGGTCATCAGCTAAAACGAAAACGGGATAGTATTTCATCTTCTATCTTAGGGGGCTCAGTTAATCAGCTTCTCAGGTTTAAGAGCCAGCTCCCCCACATCTCCACTGGAACCGTTACAACCTCCTCATATTTGCATTATAAGGTAAGAAAGTTCATCATTCTTACTGTGTAAGCCTGATATAGATGTAAACCTTTGGAGCTGTTCCAAGACAAGTGAGTAAAAAATGTCTATATTGTAAGAATAAACTAACAAGCTAAGTTTATTACTCTAACCTCATTCTTGCTATTAGAAATATATGCTGTGTTCTGGTATTAAAAAAAAAAAACTCTGACATTATGTTTGCTTCACCCCAAGTTAAACTGATCCTGCAGAATTACATGCTGGTAATATCCGATACTGGCCATTTTTTCTGACCAGTTCCAGTGCGTCTTTAATGAGTAATCACCGAAATGAGGTATCAAAGCTGCTGTTGTGAGTGTTGGTAAATCAATTTTGGTCCAGTTGCTCACAGTGGTACAAACAGTCACGACGTGTGGGTTTTTTCCTGGTGACTCACAGAGCTAAAATGATAAAGCAAGTATTTTGTTGGAGGATGATAAGGCACCAAACGGCACCCACCCAAAAGTTTTCAGTTGTAGTGGTTTCTTTTTGGGTGGCAGCTCTGTGCATTTACAGTTAACAGTTTGATGAAACCAGAAAGCCAACGCACCCAGCCTGCATCTTACTGCCCGCTGCTAATGTGGAGTTTCTTCCATCATGCATTCATCGCCCTGTGATGTGAACCACGTTTGCAGTTTTTCAGAGATAAAGCTTCACCAGTTTCCTCTGAGGTCAACAGTGTGCTTCAACAATAGATGGAAGTTATCAGTGGAAGCTTGGGCTTTATTTAAGTCCACAAAACTGTGCAGATCTCTGGTGGTGATTAGCCTTTTTGATGGGAATGTGGGCGTGCAGTATCTCAGGGTAAGACTTTGTGATTACCAAAAGTTCTGTATGTGGGAGCTCTGAGCTGTACTGATCCAGGCAACTTCAGCCCGGCGGATTTGTGCCTTTCACAGGACCTGATCCATGAGCACATTGGAATGGAGACTCACTGGTTCGGTTTGGGTCGAGAGAGGAAGAGAAAGAGTGTGCAAGAGAATGGCTGGTTCAAATTAGGTCCAGACAGCCTGATAGTTACTGTTGGCTTTTTATCAAACCCAGATACAGGCCAGTCTTCAGTCACTGTTATGTAAGAGATGCTTTTTATCTCTCTCTATATATAATATCAATATTACATTTTGTTTGATTTGTAAACTTTCTTGTTTCTTCTGAACTGATTCTTATATTTATGTTTTAATCTGTTTGGTGGAGACCAGCCAGCAGCTTAGAAAATCAGGAGGTCTAAGGGACTGATGGCAAACGATGGCAAACACTTTGATATGATATTATCAGTTGATTCGGAGTAAAGTGAATTCGTAACTTCAGATTAATGATCCAACATCAACCATCATCACGAGGTGATTTAAGGTTGAGTGAATGGGGATTTTTTTGTGAGCCGCTTATATATATATATATATTTTTTTTTTAATTTAAATTTAGAGAATTTTGGAGAAGGTTCAAGAAATAGAACATGATCAGAGGTCTGCAGCCTCAGACACAGCGGTTCTACAGTTAAAAGCCCCTGCTGGCCAAAGCTTAGTAAACATGTGTCCCCCCCAGACTGTGAAATTGGTCTCAGAGAATTTAGTCAGTCTCAGACCATGTTTTGGAAAGGGTAACTTAAATGTCACACTATTGTACTGAGGAACTCTTGAGGAACAACCCCCCCCCACACACACTCAATCACCTACAGCTTAGAAGAGATCAATAGCGGGCCTATGGTGTCCATCATGCACCAGCCAGAGCTGTATAAGATTGTCAAAGAGGGTACGCTGAAGACTTTAGCGTGTAGGGAAAAATTGGTCAAAAATTATGCTTTTTGTTTTTTTATAGCTGAAACAAAAAAAATGTCCAGAAAAATTATGAAATGGGGCAAACATACCAAAGAAGTTCAGGTTAAACATTTGCGTTATCTCAATTTTGAGCCCGATCACGTGCAAGCTGAGGCCCACATATTTTGAATTCTTCCTGCTACCCCTCCAGAATGACATTGACACTGAACAGATGGTTTAAATTAAATGCTAAAATGTTTTCAGTGAGTGAAAGATCTGGACTGCAGGCAGGTCGTTCCAGCACCCAGACTCTTCTACTACAAAGCCATGCTGTTGAAATAGATGCAGTATGTGGTTTAGCATTGTCTTGCTTAAATATGCAAGGCCTTCACTCAAAAATATGTCATCTGGATGGGAGCAGATGTTGTTCCAAAACCTGCATATACATTTTAGCTTTGATGGTGCCTTTCCAGATTCTAAAGGCACTAATGCAGCTCCATACCATCAGAGATGCAGGGTTTTTAGCTGAGAACAAGTCTCTGCTTCCCAACTTTTGCTGAATTGGGTTCTAGACACATCAGAGTGCACAAAATCTAAGGTGTTGAGTCAGAAATGTCAATGCAACATGATCAGTGTGTAAAGGGTCAACTTATACCTTGACAAGATTCAGATTTTATCAAATAAGAATTTAAAAAAGAAGAAAATTTAGTTACCAAAGCATTTTTTCTTTTCTTTGAAAATGTGTCCTTAAACGCGTCTTGACATTGTCTTTTTCCTGTTTAGAAAAATACTTTTTCCTGACATTTCCTGTTTTTCCTGATTATTTTCAGCTGAAATAATGGAGAAGTCGAGACTCAGGCAACAGTTTGCTTTCAGCCTTCTGTTTGGGTTGTGGTTTCCTTGTTGTATAACCCAGACCACACCACCAAACAGAGTCTCCCCGACACCTACACCCTCTCCATCTCCTCGATCTCAGACTGAACGGCTTAAGGTCAGACTGGCTGGATATCCTCGAAAACACAACGAAGGGAGGATAGAGCTGTTCTACAAGGGGGAGTGGGGAACCATCTGCGATGACGATTTCTCGATAACCAACGCTCATGTGCTCTGTCGCCATCTGGGCTTCGTGGAAGCCACGGGGTGGACCCACAGCGCCAAATACGGCAAAGGTCAAGGTAGGAGTGACTTCAGCCACTTAGCGATAGACTTTGTGATCAGCCAATTTGGGCATTTACGGCATTCAAAATGACAGGTTTTTTTAAAAAAAAGCACATGCCAGGAACATTCACATATTTCAGATTTAGTTGTTGCCAACAGAAATATGTCCCGGATTTAAATGAAGATGGTCTAAACTTAGTCAGTTTCAATTTGAAATCCACACATTTCCTGTAGATTCAAACAAACACTTAACCAGAGTCCATTATTATGGCATTGTATTTGTCTGTCTAGCAGCACAGATCTTAGGATTATAAAGCAGGTTTTTTCCACCACTGTGGTTTTGTAAAGACATTCATCGTCCTCAGGATAACGTCTGACTCTAATGATCCCATTTTAGCATTTTATGTTAGCCCTTAACCACAGCCACAAAAAGATGAAAATGAAGATGAAAATGAAAATCTTTCTTTTTCCCAAAGGGAAATGACATTTAGAAAAAAAAACCTACTGACTTACAAGTTTGTTATGAATATATATCAAGAGTTATCTTTATTTCAACTTCAAAGCTGATGAGATTTGTTACCTTTTAACGAATTTAGGAAACATTTCACTTTTAAGTGCAAGTCCCCCCATCAGCCTCAAGACAGATGGATTCTGATGAAAATCATTGCCAATAATAATGTGAAATAGACTGGACTGCATTTACACTTTCCAGCATTAGTGCAGCTCGAGATCCCAGAGAACCAGAGTTATGTATGTCCCTCCCTGGCCTGGACTGATAGTTTTCCCCAGGCCTGGGAATGTGCTGGAGTCTCAATGACTGTCTGCTGCCTGTGCAGGAAAAATCTGGCTGGACAACGTCTTGTGTAACGGAGGTGAGAAGAGCATTGAATCCTGCAAGTCTCGTGGCTGGGGCAACAGTGACTGCACTCATGATGAAGATGCCGGAGTTGTGTGCAAAGATGAGAGGATTCCCGGCTTTGTGGACTCGAACGTTATTGATGTAAGTTACTAAAGTACTTTTTCTGTTAAATCAATGTCTTGTAAGTGGTGCTCAGGTTTGATTTAGAGGCTGATCTAAGTTACACATGCTCTTATTCCTTACACATGATAGGAATAAGGCCATTTGAGTAGCACAGGGGATATTCAGTGTGTCTGCAGAACTCCACCTGTGGCTGCCACACATGGTGCTGATTAGCTCTGTTCAACGCCATGTGGTGCATTTGTTCAAAGCAGTAGTTTGAACTGTACTGTCCTGAGGTGATTTAGTGTATTGACAGCTTTCCAAATGAACCTTGTGGTGTTCTCAGAACAGACGGCAGCATCAGTCCCCTTACTGATTATTTATTTGGTTCTTCTCCTCATCAAAGCTCCTGTAAAAGGCCCAATATAGAAGTGATAATCACAGAAATAGCCCCCTGTTGGTGCTGTTTGATCCCACAGGTAGAGGTACAGCATTTTCATTCATGCTTTCTCTATTGGAACTGGTGGCTGAATGAATTTGAAACAGAGTGTTTCTGGAAAAGTTACAACGTGCCCCTCTTGCATGAATAATTCTGTAAATGTGATGTTGATTTTCAAGTCAAAGGACACAGTTAAGCGGGATTCTGGCTGAGAAGCCTCCACTCTTTGATTTATGTTTATATAACAGAGTAGTCCAAGGTGTACTAGGCTAGCCTGGTGCTTTGTCTCCACAGATTTCTGGCAACAGCTTGAATGACTGGATGATGTGTCTTTGTCAAACAGAAGTATAGTATTAAAAAGGTTTCATAAGATTTAGTGGGTTGGTTTTCATCTGCAGAACTTCCTCCCCTTTCTGTCTGTTGCTGTTAGCCAACGGTCAAATGTGCCGACCAGACTTTAATCTGTGACCGCAGCCAGTTTTTCACTTTTCCAAATAAACCACAACGGAAGTGAGTCATTGCAAAATGGGAATTACAGATAATCGCTTGTTGCACTCTTGAGTCATGAGTGAGTGGATTAGACCTGGAATGACTCTTTGTTACAGCTATAACTCTCTCTATAGTCTCTTATTGTCATGTGTGTGAGTTTAAGAGATGTGCCTTCAGTTTGAATGATGAAGAAATGTTTCCACACCTCTTAGATTTGCTGTGTTTTTAACATTGTTTTAGAATTACGTCCAGTAGATTCACACTGTTCACATACAGTGCATTTAAAGAAGCCTAATCAGTAATTGCCTCCTTCATAAACAGAATTATTGATATTTTTCTGTTCCGTCAGGCACAAGTGGACGAGAGCAAAGTGGAGGAGGTGCGACTGCGGCCTGTCGTGGCCACAGCCAAAAAGCAGCTGCCCATCACTGAAGGTGTGGTGGAGGTGAAATACAAAGATGGCTGGGCACAGATCTGTGACCTTGGTTGGACGATCAAAAACACCCATGTGGTCTGTGGAATGCTGGGATTCCCGCATGAGAGGAAGGTCAACAAGAACTTCTACAAGTAAGTGAATCGCTCAGCGTTAGCCATGAACACTGACACTGATGTGGGTTTGGGAGGTTAAGGCTATAACTGCTAACTTTTTTTACACAAGTGGGAAAGACCATTTCGAACTTGAAGAACTCAAAGGCATATAGGCTGTCATGAATGGAATGCTCATGTTTGTCAAATTAACCACTTTTCTATGGTTTATAACAAATCAGAGAGAGGCAGCCTTGTACAGCCTTGTACTGTTTATGGAAGCGCTTAGACCATACATCTCTGATGCAAGACTGCACTAAAAACACTAATCTGTTTTCTCTTGAAGAAAACTGCAGCTCGTCTTTGTGGCTATGTCATGGTTTTCTTTGATGTTCAGTTCATTTGCTTTCTTGCTCAGACTCAAATCAGCAGGTAAGCAACTGCCCATCACTGTCTCTCCATTCCTCTGTGTTCTGTGTAGGTTTTAACAACTGTTGCTTATTTGGGCAATATTCAACCAATGTTTGCTTTTGAAAGAGTTTCAACTTCCTACATTCGAGGTACAGCGAATGCAGCATCATCTGAGGTTGGAGCTAAACTGAGCTGGTTAACTTTGTGAAGAGACGTCTGTTCACCCTGCAAATCTGAGCGGCATGATGGCATGAAAAGAGATGTCAGTGTTGTTTTGGAAGTGAAAGTGACTTCGGTCACCCAAACATATGCTTTCAATCCCAGGAAAAGGAGATTTGTTTTCCAATGTCCCCTTCAGTTACATTAAACCACTGGAACGTGTCTTGGAACAGTGGCTGTGACATGCTTATCCACTCAGTGCCGGATGTTTCTCCGACATTCCCCTTGGCTTTATTCTGAGAAGGAAAGTGGCAACACTTTGACCAAACCACAAGCAAGATCTCGACCTTTGTTTGGCAAAGAAGACATTATAGTAACTGCTGTTTACTGTGCTTACGGGAGGGAACGTGTGCAGAATTGCGATCTGCCAAAAGTCAGATTTACAACAAAAGTTACAGTTTTTGAGTGAACAGCTCAGCGTTCTTTTCCTCTTCTTATTTCTTTCTTGCGAGAATGCTTTTGCTTTTGGTTTGGAATGATCTTAAGGCCAGGACAGTTTTTCACATGTGTCTTTGTCAGGTCACATAATTCATCCTCTGCTTCCTTACTTTGCAGAGGAAATTTTGATCACTACTAAGTGCCTGCAGAGGATCAAAGTACAGTCATCTGTGTTTAGCTTCTTGTTGAATCACTCCTGAACTGAAAGTAAAAGGAAACACATTTGATAGGCAGTTTATTAACTGTTTTTGATTCAGAATCTGCTGCTGTGACACCGGGGGGGTTTCAGTTCACTGTGATTGTGATTTTGTGATTTCAGTCTGTAAATCTTTATTGCTTGAACAGTTTGTTCAGTTTTCATAGTGTTGAAATAAACCATATTTGATAAATGTTTAGAAGTTAAGACCTATTCACAGTTTTCTTTTGCAGTGTTGTCTGTGAGAACACTGATTTCATTTCCACTATCTTCTCTCAGTTTGTGTGTCCAGTATGAGTGAACGCACTCCTGGCTGCTGTCCAGTTCAGGCCATTGTATTCATCCTCTGCAGATGGTTCACAGTTGCATGAGGGGAAACGTGTGTTTTCTCTCAGGCGTGTGTGAGGCTCTTGGGAAAGGTCAAGGGTCGAGGAATTGCTTTTTCGGAGAAGGTCAGATGCAGAGAATAGCCAAATTCTGAGCGGCAGGACCGGCACTGTAATTGTGATCAAGCTTTGGTGACCTGAAGTCTGTAAAGTGATATATTGGAGACCAGTGGAATGTGAAAAATGTTATTCCCCCGCTGACCCTTATCGCCCAGAGACTGCGTGTGTGAGCGCATGTGCAGCCAGTTTAAGTGTGTGTTTGCATGTAGTTTCTCTCCTGTATGTGATGAAATTTGACTGTCTCACTGTTGCAGACGTCTCAAAAAGCGAGCTGCTGTGAAGACGTCTGGTCCAAAGGTTAACGTTTCAGCTGGTGGAAGGTACACTTTCCCAGGAAAACCCACCGTCCACTCCTGTCAACCTTCTGTTCACCGTAGTTTTGACAGTGGGTTTCCTGTTGAAATAGGCAATAACCATTTAGCTCCTGTTTTTAGCTAGATGTTTCTTCCCCTCTCTCTAATAACATATCATTACGATGGGTAGCATGTGAATGGGTTGTAACTAAATGCTGCTGTGTTAGGAGGTCCACTTTTTGTTCCTCTTTGTAACAACACTACTTCTATGGCACAGATTGAAACTGAAACCTAATCAGGAGTTTTTTTGTGTTTGATTCCTTTCACAAAAATAACTTTCACCTCTTTGTTAGATGTTTCATAATCCTTATTGATTTTTTTTTTTTTTACTACACAGTTGTCAATCTGTGTTGCATAACCTGCAGAGACCTCGTTTTTCCCATCGTACTCATTCTAATCTTTTACAGTAGTTGTAAACATTCCTGGTTATGGCATGCTTTTTTGGAAGAGGTGCTGGGTTCCTAAACTGAACGAGTCACAAGCCTTAGCCTCCAGAGTCCATGTGACGAGAGCTGTATCTGGTAGAGTCTGCAAATCATTTCCTGTGTTTTTCTTAGACCACTCAGAGTGCCAGATGGTTGGAGTTTGCCACGTTAGACTGTGAGTTTTTGGGAATCAGTCCAATGTAATGCTTTTGCTTTGCAGTGTCCTGAGGTTGAACAATTGCACTTGATATCCAGGAGCTTTAAAAAGATGAAAATAAGTAATTACACTGGATAGCCAGCTGTTCTAAGAAATATTTCCATCTGTCGTGATATTTACCAGATGTTTGCAATGTGAAGAAAAGCATTTGCTATATGATGAAGATGTATATTTATTTAGGTAATTTCTTTATGTTTTTCTTAATCTCATGAAAAGATCATAGTCGACAATGTACAGTCTTCTCTTCCCATCTGTGTCTGTACCCAGAGCTTTTGATTCCCACAAAAAATAAAGCTTTAGAAAAGCTTATGATCTGAAATTAAGGTGACTGATTTCATCTGCACATTAATGCACATTTGATGCCTTTGGAGGACATTCACAGCAGCAAGATGGTGAAAGACTGCCTGAAAAGGAAAAATAGATCAATAGATAATATCATCAGTTATAATAATGATAATTAACCATTGTTGTTTTTTTGTCTTTTCATGGTTTTTAAAAAATGAAAAATAAAGAATCACTTGAATTCTTTAAAATAGAAAGGTCTGGCAGTATCTTAAGCTTTTCTCAGACTTGCTTCATTATGTTATTGGCAGTTTGAATTAGATTGAAATCATAACCTCATAAAACTATCTAATCAAAATTTGAACACAGGCTATGAAATTTAAATGGGAGGCCTGCACAGAGTTGGAAAAACTCACCGATGCAGATCGTATTTTGATTATTAAACCTGGATTTAGACACATGGAGGCTAACTTTCCCCTCTGTTTTACATTCTGGTAAATGGGTTAGGTGTCCCTTTTCTTTTGGGAATCGGGTTGTATTGGTTAGCTAGCCCTAGAGGGGTGGGGCCAAGGAGATAAAGTGGGATTAGACTTTACTTTTCATGTATACCTCTTCCAAACATAAAGCAGTGCCATACAATGTCTAAACGTCAAATGTGGTAACTTGATGTTCACATTGACACAAACATGTAACAACAATCAGAATATTCTACTTTGTACTAACTACGGTAAACATCATTGATCATGTTTGTGTTTATGTCAGTGCATTAATGAAGGATGTGTCTGATTCAACTAAACTGTGTGGCTTTGGTATCCAACTCATAAGAACTTTGTAGCACCTTTAAGAAAGGCACAGGGATAGATGTACTTTAAGAGTGAATTTGTACCTGTGGAGACAGATGCTTAACAGATGTGTTGAATTTGGCACATACTTTTAAACGGTGTAACTGTTGTTTTAACATAATTGTGCATCATGGAACTTTTGTTTCTATGATTCTTTGTCACTTTGTCACCTCGTTCTCTCCCCCTAACTGTGCAGTCTAACCCATGTTTACCTTGCAGGCAGACATCCAAAGCTAAAGCTAACTCTAAGTCTAAACAGAGCAGCGCTGGCAAAAGGTAATGTGAGGATAAACACTTCAGTGGGTACATTGAAAGTGTCTGGAAAGACCCACACTAATGCTGCTTCTACAAATCGCACAAACAGCATGCCATTAAAACTGATAAAACCAAGGAGGTTTACCATAGAAATGCGTATAAGACAAAATAGACATCTGCAGCGCATCCATCCTATGTCCTCTTCAGTTTGACCAGCTGCCCTGCAAACGAGGCATCATATGAGAATAAAAAAAACGTACAACCAAATCTAAAAAATCTTGCAAACATGTTCAGTCTAAGGTGTTGTAACGTGAAAGGAGATACTTAGGAAATCATCTTACTCTCTCCTTGCAATTTAAATAAGAGAACTGATGCCACATTGAGCTAGCCTAGCTGGCAGTAAAATGAGAAAATAGGGGTAAACAGCTAGCCTGGCTCTGCTCAAACATAAATTAAAAAAAAGAGTATGTCTATGAGTACATCTGAAGTGTGTTTGTTACACTGAACCATCTGGGAGGTCCTCCACAGAATCGGTTGGAACAGGGCAGGCCAATCAGATCAAGAAGAAAAGAGCTGCTGTTGTTCTTTTCTATCACACCAGTAAAAGACACGGATAGTTCCAAACCTTTTACATTTTGGCTAATAGAAAGCCTGGAGTCTGACAAGGTGGATTCTCTCTTGATTCAAATGTGCCTCAGAAAACTGTGAAAAAAATGTTTTCTGCTTTGTGGAGTTTTTTTTTTTTTGTCTTAGCCAAGATGCAAGCTTTGCATTAAACAATGTGTATGTTGACCAAATAATATATATAAAGAAATTGGTAATGGTGAATTTTTATTGGTGGACTTGTAACTTCTGGAAAGAGCCAGGTCAGCTGTTTTCCTATTTGTAGACTTTATTTTAAGCCAACGATGTGAAGCTGCATATTTACCATACATACTTTAGATTGGCATCTATCGTCTCATTCAAATGTCAGCAGGAAAGCAAATAATGTGTATTTCCCAAAATGTGAATTTGTCCTTAATGTTCAGAGAAGCATGTGTTCAGTTTTGTCCATTCATTCATGTGGTCATTTATGGAAAAAAATGTTAATGTATTAGTTAAACACACCATGTCTCAGGCCTTGAATTTTCTCTGTACAGTTTTCTGTGAATACAGCTGAGCATTTAGTCACACGGTATTTGATTCACCACTTTCCCTGCCCTTCTCTCTGCTCCCTTCAGGTTGTATTTGGAGCGTCAGAAGAACTACTTCTACATTCACTCTGTTGCCTGTGCCGGTACTGAGGTCCATTTGGCAGCCTGTCCCCTGGAGTTCAGCAAGCCAAACGCCACAAAGTCCTGCACAGGAGGCATGCCGGCTGTTGTCAGCTGCATGCCGGGGCCGCTGTTCATGCAAAACAGCGGTTTGAAAAAGAAACCGAAAACTTCGGTAAAGTCGAGACAACACATAATACTGTATATTTCTAGCAAATGTATACATAGGCTGATATTGTTTAAAATGATTATCCCATAGTAAGCAGGCCGTTTAAATGGCCGCTCATATTTGTCAGGACACTTGAATGATAACCAGCCTTGTGTTCGGTCAAATTCAGTTGTATTTCTCTTTGTTGTTAAGAACAATGTGAGGCTGAAGGGAGGTGCCAGGCGGGGAGAGGGTCGGGTCGAGGTGCTGAAGGACACCGAATGGGGGACGGTTTGTGATGACCGCTGGAACCTGCAGTCAGCTAGCGTTGTTTGCAGGGAGCTCGGCTTCGGCAGCGCAAAGGAAGCTCTCACTGGCGCTCGCATGGGACAAGGTAAGGAGTGAGACTCTAAAGGAAGTGTAGGGGTAAAAATGCATCGGGTTTTTCAGTCCATGTCAAATGTTATGATTAAGCAAGAAAGATTTAAAAGACAGAAAAAACAGAAAAATTCATCTGCACCGTGCTGTTCGGTTACTTAATACAAGGCAAACAGTTTAAACTATGTAGAAAATGTAAAATGGTGATTAGAATTCAGATAATTAAGTTGTTCTTGGTTTGTTTTTTCGATAACTCTTGTCTCTGATTCTTGTGCCTTTCAATATCTTACACAGTAATTACAATTACTGACTGAGACGACTGAAGCCCAGTGGAATGTGTGCCTTACAGTAAATCTCTCTGCCCATCACCTGGGATATGATGTGTTTATAACTGTTTTCAGAGCTGAGCTCAGTGACCAGCTGTCTGTCGAGTGCCTCGCTGTTCAGGAGATCTCTTCTCCCAGCAAACCTGATAATCTGCCTGCAAAATTCCTACAGGGATTCCTCAGCTTTTTCATAAGTAAAGGAATGTTGTGCATGGAGAAGGTATAAACTAAGGAATGGCAGGCAGGAGTTAACTCCAAATTAAAGCTAATTACAGTTTGAACGATGCTCGCTGCTCATTTTCTGAGCACATTACAAAACATCCTCTACTACTTTCCTGACTCCAATTTTCTCATGCACGTAGTCATTGTCTAAATACCTCTTGCTCACGGTGCCATGAAAGAGTTTTTCACTTTTTTTTTTTTTTTTTACATTTCTCCTATAATGTTGCCTCAGAGCACAGCATTATTATTCTCACAGTCTGAGGAGACTGGTTTGGAGGACCCGAATGTGGGAAACAGCAGTCCGGAAGCAACGAATGGATAGTAAATGTTTTGTTTTTTTTAATTAATAAAAAGTACGGATGATCTGTAAAAACCAACAGCTAAACTTAAGATACAAATGACTAAATAAATAAAACAACATAACAATGGAAAAAACATGAGCAATGGAGAACTGAAGAAGGGTAATGGCAGTAACGGCAAGGATCTGACAAAGGTAGAACAAAACCATCCATCCATCCTCTTTAGGGTATAGAGGTATAGGGGGCTGGAGCCTATTCCAGCTGTCACTGGGCAGAGGTGAGAGCAGAGAACACCCTGGACAGGTCGCCTGTCAATCACAGGGCCACACAGAGACAAACGACCTGATCGACACAGCATGCCTCCCACTTTGAAAGTGCAAACCATTTTCAAATCTGAAATAATTGTGAGGTCTGGGCTGTGACTTGGCTGCTCCAAGATTCAAGATACTTGGTTGCTCCTTAAAACACACACGAGTTGCTTTTTTATTGCGCCAGCTTCCCACCAGGAGCATGGCGTGGGTTGCACGTGTTTTTGCTGAACTGTTATATTCCGTTCTTTTGGCGTATTCACATCTCTGACCTTTCTGCTGCGGCGCTGCTGCAGTATAAAAGATGTAACGTTGCTTTTATGAGGCCAACAGTTGTTGAAAAATGTCACCACTCCACAACACTGTGTGGCTGCAGTGCAGCTCGAGCCGCAGCTGGGACACTTGTGACATGTGGCTGGTGTGGATGCTTTAATCTGTCAGCATGGGAGCCAAAGGGAAAATCATGACATTATGCACACGCCTGTGTAAAGCCAGCGGCAGATCTCTGTCCCAGTCACAATTCTCTGGAAGACTGAGACAAGTTTTCTGCAAGAATTTGTCTGCATATAGCACCGTTCTTCACTCTTTCGATTTTGAACAATTTAGCAGGCCCTGCCCGTGTTAAAAATCGCCACACCATGATGCTGCCACCACCGTGCTTTGTAGTGTTCTCAAAGTAATGGTTTTGTGGCACGTGGCGTTTTCCTTGATGGCCAGCAAGGTCACTATTAGCCTAACCAGATTACCTTTCTCCACATGAGAAGAAAGTATCAGATGGCTTTTGGTGAACCCCAAACATGCTTTTTAAATTTCTTTTCTTTAAGCAAAGGCCATGAACACCACCTTTGACCCTCAGATTGTACTCAGGGGGACTAAACTGAACTAAATATCTGACTTCTGAAGATAACTGGCATCACCCAATTTTAATGTAGACAACATTTTTTTTAAAAGCCACTAAAGGCGTGCCCCATGTCCAGCCATGCCAGGGAAGCTTAACATAAGAAACCTCAATATGTGTGTGAGTGTCTACCTGTGTGTGTGTGGGTGTGTGTGTTTCTCATTAGTGACTTTCCTTTACAAGATGGAGGTGTGAGTGTGTACTTGGGTAAGGTGCCCAGAGATTCCATCAAAGGAGAAACAAGCAGTCTTTTGAGGATCAGTTCTCAGAAATGCTGGAGGGGGATAATTCTTCTTATGTGTGCACACTATGATTTCCACCGCAGAGGAAGTTGGCTGAAGGGACTTGTCATGGATGTGTGAGAGGAATCAGCATACCTGTCCAGTGCTCGAGCTGATGTCAGACCACCAACTTGCTAAATTAGTCCAAGAAACGTCTCCGGAAAGTGCTGCTGAAGGAATTCCTTTCACAGAAATGACATAATACACTGACCTATGGTGATAAACAGTGATGGAGTGAGAGTTTCCAGAGTAAATGTAAAGCAGATTGTCACTGACAGAGAGCATTCATGTTCCCAAATCATTACTTGGGTTATTTGTATCCTTTGGTACTTTATACAGTATTTAGTTTAAGGCATGCAAGACTAGACCTTTTCACTTCTAAATCAGTATGTAGAAACATGACAGTTGTAATACAGGAATAATGCAGTTATCAAAATGTGTGTCTTGAGTGCGTCTGTATTATTATGATGAAAGTTAGAACAGAAAATCCAAAGAAAAAAGACATCACTGTTTGCTTGGGTTGCTTGGCCCAAAACGTTTCAACCATACTCAGACTTGATAGTATAGTTTTGTGAGGACCAAAGAGCAGAAAAAACATGGATTGTTCTCATTTTAATCGAGACACAGTAATTCCTGCAGTGGTTGCGACGTACAGAGCCTGCATACATTTGACATAAATTATAGTTGCTGTTAAGAATATTTTAAAACGGTATATTTTAGGCTTCCACAAACAAGACTACAATGCTTACTTTGTTTTTCCATAAACATTCAGCCTGAAAATCTATCTGGTCTATCTTGCTCCAAACATTAAATTTGATCTGCTCAACTTTTGAGTGACTTTCTGTCTTTTTGTCCAGGAATGGGCCCCATCTACATGAACGAGGTGAAGTGCCTCGGCCATGAGAAGTCCATCTGGAACTGCCCCTTTAAAAACACGACGTCAGAGAACTGTCAGCACATGGAGGATGCTGCTGTTCGCTGCAACGTGCCGTACATGGGCCTCGAGAACTCGGTCAGACCTGAACCTCCTTACTAAAACCTTTTCATTTAAAGCTGTTTACTTGAGATGTTTGTGCAGTTTTTCTTTTCTTTTAGGTTGTTAAGAAGTGGAAATTTTTTTGGTTTATTCATCTGTCAGTGCTGCTCTAACAGTCTTCTCTGTATGTATGGAGATGTTAGATTTAGAGATAACAAGCAGCACATGGCTGCATTGAAATCTCACATCATAGCTAACTAATAATTCTTCTTCGCTGTTGTCACAAAAAATACTTTTTTTTGTTTTTTATTTAACAGATCAAAATCAAAACAAATTAGATTGTTTAAAACAGATGATTCAAGGTAGTTTTTGAAATTGTAATGAATTGAAAAGCTTTTTTCTGACAACAGTGATTACTTTTTATCTAGTTTTTGTGGTTTCATAGTTGGACTACAGTCGTGCCTTTCTCCTGTAGATACACACACAAGCCGAGCTCAAAACTCCACGAAGAAAGATACCGTCCTGTAATCAGTGAAACCAGGGACGCTCAGACCATCAGTTGATTAAACCTTGGGCTTTCATAGCTCTTTGGAAACATCAGCTGTGATATTTTTGACAGAAACCTTCAGCCTGTTAAGATGGAGTTTTAATCAGATCCGGCTCCTGTGTATATCTACGCTCTGCTCTGTGGGGCCTAACCCCTTGGTCTCACACAGATCCGAATCACAGGAGGACGAACTCGCTACGAGGGCCGCGTGGAGGTGTTAAGCTCAGACTCCAACGGGACACAGAGCTGGGGTCTGATCTGTGGTGAGAACTGGACCACCAAGGAGGCCATGGTGGCCTGCAGGCAGATGGGCTTGGGCTACGCTAACCAGGGCTTGCAAGTAGGTTATTAACACCACCAAGAACAGCTTTCTGCAGCATAACTAATGGTTGTCTTTGTTACTGCATATATTGCATATGCAAATATAATATGCTGTCAGGTACACCAAATGGCCTTTCATCCTTGTTGCTGTTGAGTCTTTCATAGCTTATTTTAAGTGAGCTTCTTCCATTCTCCTCTGAGTTACCCCAGAACTAAGACTGTTAATCTCAGATCTGCTCCTTTGTAAACTCCAGACACAGACTTTCTTTAAGAGTTTCAGCTGGTTGTCTGTTTCGGAGATTTGCTGCAGCCTCTTTGGCAGCAGCGCTAGGAGTGTGTTTACTGTCACGTAACCATGTGTCTGGCTCAACAGCAGAAACTGAAGGGCCATGCTTGCATTAACATATGACAGTATATTATCATTCCATATGCAGTAATCTTTCTTCCCTTACTTTGTGTCTCTTATACGTCTGTTCCATGTGAGCAGACCATAGCAGACTCACATGAGGTTTCAAATCAAAGCCACTCTCTGCCGAAGCCATGTAGTGACCTCATCTGGAAATAACATTGATCTCTTCATTTAGAAAAGACTAATCAAACCGCTGCTTCTTCAACACTTTTCCCACCGCCTTAAGACTGCATATAAACCCTGGTAGTCCGAGCTCAGACAGTTCAGAGACAGGACAGGAAGCGTGTCCCCTCACTGACTCCCAGTAGGACGTTTCTGCAGATCCGGATAGTGGGCGGCCGGAACAGTTATGAGGGCCGGGTCGAGGTTCAGGTTGGGTCCAAGTGGGGCACAGTGTGCAGCACAGGCTGGACCACAAAGGAGGCCATGGTGGTCTGCAGGCAGCTAGGGCTCGGCTACTCCATGCATGCTGTAAATGTAAGTTGGACCACACACGTAAATAAGAGATTACTTATTTAGATAATGAATGCCCATGTCCTGCGGGGTGCATCATGACCAAACATATAGGATACACACAGAAATAAGAACAGTTAATAGTTATGCCACTATACCTCCATCTTGTCATCATGTTGCTGAAAAAGTAAAAGTGTAAATCAATGATTCAATGAGTCGCCTTGAATGTTTCCACAGTTCATTTTTCTACAGATAACGAGGTAACAAAGGAGCAAAAGTGAAAGGTTGTTTAATGTGTGGTAGTTTAAACACTGCTTTGTTTGCGTTAAAAGATGAAATGAATGTGTTCCAGTTAAACTTTCCTTTGGCACACCGAGGCTCTGCTACTAAGAATGCTAAATGAATGCTAATTACAAATTGAACACAGAGAGGGCAGGCTTGAAAAAAAAGTCAGTTATTTAAGTTATTTAACTCATTATCTCTACGTAACAAAGCTAGTTTTGTAGTGAAAACGGGCGAATGATTTCATTATCTCGATATGAATTGTTTTTCTTGAGGTAATTTGGTTAGTTTGTCCTAAGAAAGTTTGATTTCCCGTCACCACAAACAGGGTTTCAAATTGTGCCAAAAATGTTTTAGTCTTGGTGTTTTTTAGATTACACAAACATGCATCAGCGCAACTTATTGAATTTGATACTAGATTAATGCTGATGTTTTGAAGCTCAACTATAAACCAGGAAATCTGTGAATTTAGGTGTACTTATGTTCATTTAAACAACGGTATCTTTAAATATCACTGATATGATGAATGGATGCAGGGTTTAACATAAAACCAATCAGACAATTGTTTGATTTTTTTTTTTTTCTTCTCATTGATTTTTGCTCTGTTTGTTTGTATTTGTGTCATATATAACTGCAGCCGTGTGTACTGCAACTGCTCTGGCATTGCTGGAAGACCTTTCCTACACGACTTTAAGAAGAGAACGAGTATTTGGAGATCGTTCTGGATTTCTTACACCCAATGACAGCGCCATGTTAGCTTTCAGATAGCTTCTTCAGTTGTGTAGCCCTGACTCTGTCCTGCTATGAGCTGATACACTTTTCTGTCCCTCATTTGTTGTTTCTGTGTCATTTTCATTTGACCTCGTCAGAATCCTTTGCTCAGAAGGTCATGATTTAATATTTTGTTAAATATTTTCGGTAAAATAATAATTTAGCATTCTTTAAAAGGAAGGCAAGTAACATAACACAAACACTTCTAGCGCCAACCAAAGCGATGAAGAAAAAATCTTCTTTTCAGAAATATAACTATTAGTGGTTTAACTGATATATTTCCTGTAAAGACTGGTTTTCAGTACTGTAACTAGTATGATGTATTGGATCTTTAAGTATCTAAACAAAGTTGTTATTCTCTCTTCTCCTAAACTCAGCATTATACTGTGTCCTCAGTCGGCAGCCAAGTTCCGCACATCTGTTTTTCAGAGCAGCAGCTTCACGGTGAACTGTCTGCAGCTCCACGTGCAAATGTTGCTTCTCTTGGTTAATGTCTAACCCCCTTTTAAGGAAACCTGGTACTGGGACAGCAGTAATGTGACGGAGATGGCGATGAGTGGCGTGAAGTGCGTGGGAAACGAGATGTCTCTGAGTCAGTGCCAGCATCACAAAACTCTCAGCTGTCAGAAAGCAGCTGCAAAGTTCGCAGCTGGAGTCATCTGCTCAGAGAGTGAGTGGCAGCAACAGAATCAAACAGTCTCAGCTTGGTCGCACAAGCTATTTCATTCTGTTCATAATTTTAATACAAATGATTTTTTTTTTAAACTAACTAATGGATTCTGTTAAAAAAAAAAATTGGGTCAGTCTACACACATACGTCGTAAGTGACAAAGCTTGGACAGGATTTGCACATTTATTAGAAATAAAAAACGTAGATATTCAGTTTAAGTAAGTAGGTAAGTGTTAAAAATACAAAAGTATGGAAAACTTTCTGTATGTCCTTTTAGTATCCCAGTAATATAAAACAGCTCTTATCCTACTCTCCCCTCTGTGTCCAGCGGCCTCTGATCTCGTCTTGAATGCGTCTCTGGTCCAGCAGACGGTTTATATTGAGGATCGCCCTCTGCACATGCTTTACTGCGCTGCAGAGGAGGACTGCCTTTCTAAATCTGCTTCTAAGGCCAACTGGCCGTACGGACACCGGCGCCTGCTCCGCTTCTCCTCTCAGATTCACAACATCGGCCGAGCTGACTTCAAGCCAAAGGCTGGCCGGCACTCGTGGGTCTGGCACGCCTGTCATGGGTAAAGTCGTAGTTATAAAAATTCTAGATCTCCTTTATAAAAGACACCCTAAGTGAGAGCTGTAGGCATACATTTAAATAGACATTTCTGCTCTGAGGAACTAATTCATCTTGGTCAAAACTATGTTTTTGCATTTCTGGATGTCTTATATCAGTGGCTGTGGTTTATATCTCAGTACACAGAAAAAGAGAAAAATGGGGTTAAAGTAAGTAAAGATGAGAGCAAAAGTTAAAGGAAAAAAATATTTGGCGTCTTGCAACAAGACTGTACAAACTCAATACTCGATTGATTTTTGGGATATGGGAGTTTGGAGGCAGCATCAGCACCTCGGAGCCTTTGTTGGGTTCCTTGTTCCTGTGAAGCATGGTGCGTTTTTCTCTCAAGGGGAGGTCATCTTTTGCAAGGGATGTTACTGAGGGGGGAGCAGTTTATCTGCAACAAAGTTTTCTTGGACATTACAGGTAACATTAACATGTACACAGGGTCCGTAGGTTTCCAAACAGAACATTCATTGTATCAAGATAATGCACTAATTCACTTTTCATGATATATTTCAGAAAAACCAAACATCATTGTTTAGTAACGTGGAATAAAACTTGCTTTGTCGGGACAGTTGTCAAAGTAGATGTCATCTTGACATCTCAACTTTTTCTAATTTTAGATACAAATCTGGTCTTTTACAATCACATTTGTTTTCTGTTTTATACAGCCACTATCACAGCATGGACATTTTCACCCACTATGATCTGCTGACTGCCAACGGTACCAAGGTCGCAGAAGGTCACAAAGCCAGTTTCTGCCTGGAAGATACAGACTGTCAAGAGGGTGAGTCTTTGATAGGTGACAGTCTTTGCCAACAGCAATTGACCTAAATTATCGATAACATAGATAACAGTTTTGATTTCTGATATCCTGAAAATTTTGAGACACGCAGGTCCTTAATGACTTATCGATAATTACCCATTTCATTTTCCAAACCATACTGGCATCACCACTGAATGTGTTCCTAGTCATTTTAGATAAATACCATTACTTTGTTGGTCTTTCATAAGTAATGTGCTTCATTTCATCTGTGATACTCAGGCGTTTCTAAACGATACGAGTGTGCCAACTTTGGCGATCAGGGCATAACTGTTGGCTGCTGGGATTTGTACCGTCACGACATCGACTGTCAGTGGATTGACATCACAGACGTCAAACCTGGAAACTACATTATGCAGGTGAGGGTGTGACACTGAAAATGAACAACATACAGCAGGTACTGCCAGTCAGAGAATTTAAGAAAATAAATACTAAAATACTGTACGTCAACGTAGGACATGTAAAGAAACAGCTTCCACTGAGGGATCTCTGACTTTTGACCTTTTACACAATACAAAATGCTGAGGTTTATCACAACACAGCTCAGCCTATCTCTGCAGGTTACAGGAAAATAAGCAAAAGTAGTCTGTATTTTTGGGTGTTCTGTAGTATAATACAGGGAAAATTAAAATTATTCATTTTTGCAGCTTGGATTAATGTAAACCTAGAGACAGCACCCATTACTTCTCCAGTTACTGTAAAGAGTCAGTTTTTATGTTCACCTACACGTTTATCATTTTATCTTGAGGGAGTAGGTTTGCAGGCTCTAATGTTCAAATTACAGTTTTTTCCTCATGTTTTGCATTGCTCCGGCACCTCTTGTCCCCTTCTCCGTGAAATGCGCCACTGTGCCTTTAAGGCCCGCTTCCTAAACTTCTGATTAGGGCTGTAGCTATCTAATCTTTTTGTAATCGAGTAATCTACCGATTATTATCGATTAATCGGACAAAAAATATTCTTTTGGGTTATTAAACAACCAATTAAAATAATGCTTAACGGAAATGATGTGGCTGTAAAATGATCAAGCAATTGGCTTTTATTTCTCAAAAAAGCATACAGGTATTTATTCCAACTCCAACACTTCAAACACTCCAAAATTTATTGCAACTTACCCATTTACAGTGCTTTTAAGTGCCAGTGCCCCTTGGCTCTCCACCATCACGTCAATTGAATTCTGAATGTAAATTTAGAAATAAATTTAAATTAACAATCAAATGTTTCTTTATTAAAATATAAAAGAGCATAATACAAAGTCTTTCAGCATGAAAGCACGTATTTTTATCCTGTGACAGCATTCTGTATCATAACTAAATCTCTGCCGTTTGTACCAAACTAAACCGTGTGAAAATCCAGTAGAAATTCGGGGAGTTATGATTATTGTAGTTGGGGATATACACCTTGCTCAGTCTAAATAAATGCAATGGGGAGCATTGGGGATCCATCCAAGATGGCGGGTGCGCTGATACGTCAGCTCCAATAGGCAGCGTCACTCTATGAGGCATCTACGTATATTATGTCTATGAGTAACACCATAGACATATAAATATAAAGATTTTTCTTTTTCTTTTTTTCTTTATATATCTATGTGTAACACGCTCTAGTGGTGTGCTTCCTCAGAAACGGTCCGTGTGGAACAATGATCCCTGCATTGTCATCGGAATTTAACAAAGCTTCGAGTTTTTGGCTCGAGGATTTTTTTATAATCGAGTTACTACAGTAACTCGGTAGGGCTGAAACGATTCCTCGATCGATCTATTGTCTAACAATGTTGGAGCTGCCCATTCTTCCTTAGTGGAATGAATAAAAAAATACCCACCTGGCTAATGTGAATTTGTCATTAAAGTGATGTTTGAATGTGAGAGTAGAAAAGCGAGAACTACAAACATATGGTTTTATATGATTTGTCTTGTGCTATGCATCACCTGTAGCCAGTATCTGACCCAACAGGAAAAGTGGGATTTTTTAAGTAGTCTTCATGGAATTCTTATTATTTTCTGTGAAATGATTAGAAATACTTAGTGATCCTGAACTTGAAGGCATAAACTAATAATGTCACACTTGCTAAACTGGCTAAATGCTAAACTTTGGATTTCATTAGAACTGATGCAGAGGGGCGGGCTGTGCCTGCTTAAGCCAGTGCAGCACCTCAGCCAGAGTAGACTGGGGTATTTGGAATAGTGGTGGTGTGTGTATTTGTGTGTGTGTGTGTGTGTGTGTGTGTGTGTGTGTGTGTGTGTGTGTGTGTGTGTGTGTGTATACTGACTGCACACCAATTTATTGAGACTTCCTATTAGTGTGGGAAAGTAATTTTGTCCCCAAATTGATGCTTCCCTCATTATTCCTTTAAATGTCGTTGATGGATAAAGTAGAAATTAGCGTCCTGTCCAAATTTCCGATTTCTCAGTTGTGCTTCATGTTTTAACTGCCTGGGCTATTTTCCTGCGGAAAATAAAATCATTTTGATTTTTGATTGCTCATTGCCTTGACAGTATCAAGTTTGCTTTGAAGGGAAGAAGAATAAATTACTTTACTTTTCTGACCTCCTCAGATTGTGATCAATCCAAACTATGAAGTGGCTGAGAGCGACTTCACGAACAATGGCATGAAATGCAACTGCAAATATGATGGGCATCGGATATGGTTCCATAACTGCCATATTGGTGAGTGGTCGTAAATACTAAAACTATGAGAGTTAAATTTTAAGTTTTGCCCTTTCTTTACATTTTTGACTGAGGTATTTGTTGTTTTCCATCCCCTGCAGGTGATGCATTCAGCGAGGAGGCAGAGAGGAGATTTGAGAAATATCCTGGACAGCTCAACAACAAGATTTCCTAATTGACAATAATCTCTCACAACTTGGCAGCCAAAGTGGGGGGGGGGGGTTAAAAGCATGGACGTCGGAACTATTTTCTGAGAGGGGGGGGGGCGGGGGAGGCACGCACTTATCAATGATTTAGGACTTGATTTGAAGTTATTTTATAATAGCATGCAGTTATAAGAGAACTAGAATGGACGAACACGGCATCTTTATTGTTAAGAAAACTTTGATAACTAAATCGAGCCATTTAAGGAACAAAACAGCATTATTTGTACCCTTTAATGTGTCGTTTATTCAGTAGTGATACTTAACATACCCAGACATAGGACATAGAATACACCACAAATGAAAAAACGAAAAGTCTGCGCTCATGACTCAGGACGTTCATGCATTTCCAAAAGTGGACCTTCTCTCTGTTGACCTTCTGATGAAAATTTTAAGCAGGGTCGAGACATCGCTTTCATCCATAAGGTCACTTATGGCTATCACATTTGGCTCCTGCGTCATGGTGTTGCGCAGCTGAGAAAGAGCGCTTAGATGCTGCGACGGACATGGCCAGGGCCAGACAGAGCTCAATGAGCTTCTCCACCTCTGACAGCATCATGCAAGTCCTTTTTTTGCGACATTTCAGCTGGCTTTATTGAACTTCTGACATTAAGCTAACACCAACAGATCAAAACAACAATGCACGCGAAACAAAAGTCATGTTTTTTTTTATTTGTTTTAGCCTACGTCACACTGGGCTGTCAGATGCAGCCTGACTCCATACAGTAGCCTAGTTAGGCAGGCTGCATATCACATCAAAATGCATTAATTACATGAAAGAGATAAATGTAAGTCAGAAAAATTTAGTTTAAATTCAGATTCTTTATTTTTTCAAAGCGTAATGCAGTAGGTAGGGAGGCTGATGGGGTGCGGGGGGTGCGACCCCTAGTTCCGACGTCTATGGTCACTTACTCAGAAAGACAGACGTAAACCCTTTGTTTTCAGGTGCTAAAATGGATCACCACCACACATCTCTGATTTATAATCATTGAAAAAGCCAACATGTGTTGTTATTATACTTGAATGTTCAAGTGTTGTTTTTTTTATTTTTTTTATTTAGTCTAATTTGAGTGTATGCTATATTTCATGAAGTCAGTCACACAGTCTGTGTGTGACGCATGTACAGCCTTTTATTGAATGTTTTTATTGCAAGTTTTATTTTTTTCATTTTAAAACATTTTTAGAACCAGATATATTTGACTTTTAATGAGCACATTGTAGCAATTGAACGGCACTCTTTACGCAGGTTCGGAACATCCTGAAAACATGAGCAAATCTAAGGTGTTTAACAATCTGAGATGTGCGGCGCCATCGAAGTCTTAGCGCTCTTCAATTTAAGATCATACTGGGTATCATGACCAAAAGTGGCCTTCATCAGCGTCATTAAGCCTTTTCTAATAATGCATTTTAATCAGCCGATTCGCTGAAGAGCTTCATGTAAGTGAACATGAGCGAGAGAAAAACTTCATGGTTTTCTCAATCTTTCTGCACCTTCAAATTTGCACAAATGGCTCTTGACAACTTGATCAAATCACAACAGCCACATTATTTTGGAATGTATTTATTGCCAATATCAAGGTGCTAAAGGAAAATGTGCTCATTAGCTATGTTTTCAATTCAAAGTGCTTTTGAACCTTGATTTTCTGAATTTTCAGTCTGGGTCTATTTGGTCTTAAAAGGGTCAAATACAAAAATTCACCATGAAGACTTGCTGTATGTATACTGATGTAACCTCACCTACTTCATCAAATAAAGTTAAGAGGAATAGTCTTTTTTTGAGTAAGACTAAGCTGATCAGAAATTCTTTACTTTCACATTTTAGTGAATATGACACTAAACCCTTTTCCCTCATTCAGTGAATGATGATCTTTGAAATGATGTCGTTCTGGCCCCATCAACATCTGTCAGCCGTCCCTAACCGGCACCTACTTACTCCCAGATGTAAGTAGGTGCTGGGACTCCCAGTCAGAGATGCTGACAGCTATTACCTGGTTGCTCATCAAGACCCCAGCCCCTCACCAGCTTCAACTCGAGGTTTTTGCAAGATTCTCGTTGCATTGGCTCCTCTCAGCACTTGCAAAAGTAACTTTACAGTCTCACCCGGCAACTAGTCGGGATTAGCTCCTCCAATGGAGACCACACCCCACCCTTCTAAGGCTGCAGGTGATTGCTCTGGAGATTTAAAGCAGAAATCACCAGCTATAACATATATGTCTGGCTTTTCTCAAGATATGCCTTGTAACCCATCAGAAACACATCTTACAGGTGTGTGTTACCTCGGACAAAAACTTAGCTTTTACTGTACGGGGGCTTTAAAAACTGCTAAATGATCCAGAACCACACAAGAAAGGATTTTGTGGTACAGAAATAGTTTTGTTTTTTCATCCTACCTTGTAAAAAGATGTTCCTTCCTCTGTGACCCCTGTTTGTGGGTCTGGGCCTTAAGGTTTGAAATGGCTGTAGTGATGAGCTGCTGCAGTACCAAACACTTGCAAACACTTATATTATAATCAAAGAGGCATTTTCTGGTATTTTTCTTATCCATTAATTAAAAGATGGACTGCTGAACAGTTTGGAATATAAGAAGATATGTTGCTTAGATTTTCTGCTTCAAACCCTGACTGAGGAAACAAAGCCATCTGCAGACCTGATGCTGTAAAATAAAGAGAATGTGATGATCTGACTGACACAGGAGTGAGACCTGCTGCTGAGCTGAGGGTTCTTCTCAATCCACGGCTAATCCCAGTTTTCAATACCATGGAGGGGCAATCCCATTAACCTCACTTAGCAATCACATTAACCGTGTGCACGGCTTCACCCCGGC
Organism: Odontesthes bonariensis; assembly: GCF_027942865.1. Classification (NCBI taxonomy): domain Eukaryota; kingdom Metazoa; phylum Chordata; class Actinopteri; order Atheriniformes; family Atherinopsidae; genus Odontesthes; species Odontesthes bonariensis. The sequence continues at coordinate 25,316,138 of NC_134522.1, read as the reverse complement.
TCACTTACGTCACTCTATAGCAGCAGTATTAATATCGGCCTGGGGTTACACAGAACCATCAGGTACTGATTGGACTGGTCATTGTCACCCAAGTTTGTTTCACTATACAAAACTATATAAATAGAACCAATTAATGACCAGGTTTATAAAATGCCTGAAAATAGCTTTCTCCCAACTCACTCAACCGCCAATAATAAATATCTAATCGATTGTGGTATAAGATGGAGGAAAGCAGAGGAAGCTCCCACTGAATAAAATAGCACCCCATCTTAAATCAGACACATTTTGTGTCCACTTCGTCACACTGTTTGGAAAGTGAATTTGACATGTTGATTCTTCTAATGTGGCGCGCGGACTGCAAATTCAAACTGCTCAAAAAAAAAAAAAAAAAAAAGTAATCCAAGCGTTCCAAGTTCTAATTTGCCCTCATCGCAACCTGGTGTGAATTGCTTTGTTTATCTGCAGGTTCCCAGAGTTTCTCCTGAGGCCTTCAGCTCTGTTCATCATCATCATCATCATCATCATCCCATAAACCTGCACACCCAGCCTGACACAAGCGGATTACACCAGTTCAACGGCACGTTGTCATACAGTAATGAGGGGGGGGGGGGAGCAGGGCTGTCAAACACGGCTGAGGTGTGATGTTCATTACTCGCCGAAGTCACACACCAAACCTCGCCTGTATTTAGACCGTCATGTTGTGTCACAGGTGTGGGTAAACCCATCTTAATGTCCATTTAATTCTACGTTTCCTCCAGGTCTGAAGATACTTGCTCCACATTTGGCTGTCGCTTAGGTAACTTAACTGACATTTGACTTTGATAATAGGCCACTGCATTTTAAAAATAAGGCCCTGGACTTCTTCAGCTTCCAGGTTCAAACCCAGGAAAACCGAGGAAAAAGCCAGGGTAAAAACTTGTGTTCATTGACAGTGGTTTTGGCTTCCACTGGACACCGGATTGTCCATAAAGACTGCTCCAAACGGTTTAAGTCTTTTACAGATATTCACGCTTTCTAGGCGTTTTTTTTTTTCACTGCACAACATTTACAGCTCCACAACTGTTTTCAGTTAGAGCTTAAACGATTTGTGACCCATTCAATTCTTTTGCACTGCATGCTCGCTTTACCGGACCTGAACACTGGTGTGAATTCAAAAGGACGATCAAGATGCAGATCACATGTGAATAACCAGTGCAATGGTTCGGAACTTTCAAAAAATAAGTAGATGGAGATCAAGTTAAAAAGAATGATAATGTTTTCTTCCTATGATGCTCAAAAAGAGTCAGTTAAACTCAAACTGTTCACATTAATTTACTTGACACATAATGAATAATACCCAGTCACGTTTAAAGGATCGTGCTGTGACAGAAACTGATGCAAACGGGAAACACAGAAAAAGAAAAAAAAGAGGCTTCAGTTTAACGGCCAGGTCCAGGCACGACCCGGGCTTTCATTACATGTCTGAAAATGTTTCTCGGTTTTCTGGTACATTAACCACTTTCAGCGTTTAGGTTGGAGAAATATCCCCTCACAGAGTGAGTGAGACCACTGCCCTCCGATCACAGTCCTGACCACCTCAGAATCTTCGTGTGTCCTCTGTTTTTAGCGTATCCTCCGACAGTCACGTGTGGATCGGTCGGATCATGTTTCACTTCAGCACCGTCTGCTTGACGACTCTGCCTTCTTTGTCGATGGCAAAGTTGTAATTTTTTGGATTGTCCAGCGCCTCCTCGATTCTTTGATCCAAGCTCTCCAAGGTGATGAAGTTCTTTACTTCCTCCTGGAAGTAAAATGAAAACAACCACCAATGTGAGCCGCAGACCCAGCACAGTTTCAATCATCAATTTCTGCTGCGGTTTTCAGGCCCGAGCAATTCATACCTGCAGCTTCAAAATCTCCCTCTCTTTCTGTTTGATGAACTCTTGCTGTTCCTGCTCACGCTGAATGGCGGCTTCGATCTTCTTGCGCTCAACTTCCTCCTCTTCCTTCTGGAGTCTTAACACCCTGAAAGATAGAAGTTGAGCGGCCCAAATGACTTTTCGAACGGGACATGATCCTCATCAATATGCAATACCAACAACACGTGACCTTGGGGTCAAAGATCCTTAGCAGTTTTTTCATGTTTAGTTACAGCACCTGGCTTTGAGCATGCGGCGGTTTTCCTCGTCATTCCAGGCCATCAAGGCGCGATGCTCTTCCGCCTCCTGCCTCGCCCTTTCCTCCGCCTGGGAGCCCGTCTCCTCCTCGAACTTCTTTCGCAGCACCTCCTCCTTAAACTCCAGACTGGAGAAAGAAAAAAGGAAAAAAAAAACAGGGGAAATCGAGCATTTCAAAGTCAGAGAAGATTAAGAACTCAAAGACCTAAGTAAGATAATACATATTCCTGTAGAATCAGTTGACAATTCCTAATCTTTAAATAGAATAAGCAAAAAATAAAAAATAAAAAAAAAAACTGTATTGTCACTTAAAGGACCATCACTTAAATGAATAAGTTAATTCCTTAATGGAATTTCGTTTCTATATTCTTTTCTTTTTATCCCTTTAAAAAAATGCCACATAAATGAACAGATAAAAAACAGTCAAGAACATGAATTGTTCATTACTCAGTAAAGCTTTTTCAGCTTGAAATTCCCTTGTTAGAATTTAACAGCATTCTTACGTCCTAAGCAAAATATAGGCCGAATACACAACACTTCAAATAATACAATACAAATTCGATGTTTGTCACCTCGCCTATTAAATATTAGACAGGCGATGCAGATTTGAGAGGGAATACAGATATCAATACAACACCAGATGACCTGTTAACGTCCGTAATACTTCAGTTTCACACAGTCAGTGGACTTTAACGTACCGAAGCGCCCTCGTGATCAGCTGGTACTCAGTGTATCTCTCCTTGAGGACCACCATCTCCACCGGGTCGACGGGAGGAGGCACTTTAATTCGACCCTCTTTCGACTTGGCTACGGGGTCGCTGCGGGACTTTCGGCCCCGGACAGCCTCCACGCGCACGGCGCTCCTCGGCAAGAGGAGCCGGACCGCCTGAACGTTCCTCCCGCCGATTATTTGGAACATGTCGGAGTCGGAATAGGTAAACAGGTGCAGGTTCTCGGTGGTTAAATATTACTGTTAATCAAAGCATTAGAGTATGTCACCTTCCGTAGATGTTAACATTGAGACAAAGTGCTATCGGCATAACACGGCAGCCATTTTTTTTTTAGTCCTTTGACCGACGGAAGTGATTAGCCGAAAAAAAAACATTGTCGACCCTCTTCTGCCATCTGCTGGTTGGCAAAAGCGTGTCTTTAGTGGTCTCTTCTTTTCAGGTCATTTATTTTTCATCATTGATATCTCTCCTAAACTATTTATATTGAGATGTATCTCTAACTTCTAGCTGGAAAGTATTGTACCAAGCATCTAGCACTAAGCCCGAGGGTAGAAGCCCCAAATGAGTATTCCTATTTACAATAATTTGAGAGAGTGCTATGTGAAGCTCAACCTTTGAGCCTGTTGGTATACGTAGAACTTTGCTTATCCCATTTACAGTTTAATTTACTGAAAGTAGAAGCACACAATTACTGCCTTAGATACAATAGGTTAACAGATTGGAAAACACAGGCTTTTCATAGAAGGAAAGACACAGTTGGAGCAAATAACCTTAACGATGGTTCATCAATACTAAAAACACATTATAAGTGTTATTTATTACACCTGTCGTTTACATGGTATTGTGTGGCTAACATCTCTACACACCGTACACTTTTTTGAATGAGTTCTCCCCGTCATGGTGCTGTTTGGGATTTCCTTGTCCTTTAAGGCATGAATGTTTTATGAAACAGCCTTTAGGCATAAGGTTTCCTTATATCAGAATCAGAAAAAACTTCATTTATCCCGAAGGGCATATGTTTTCATTATTTCATTATTATTACATTTTCATTATGTTGCACTGACAGTTCGCTCTCCTTTTTTTTTTTAACTGTATTCCGTGTCTTTCCTCTGCCTTCGGTGGGACTCTAGTCTGTTTTAATCTTTGTTTTCAATTAAATCCTTTTTCAGTCTTCTTTTCGATAGATTTTTTATTTTTATTTTTTTATTATCACATGCCATTCATGTTGCCCCCATTCTCACTTACCATGACTTTGCTACCCATGATTTCTCTGTAAGACGTAGCAAATAGGAGTCCCTGCAGTTTTGTATCCAATTCTATCCTGAAATACATATTTTCAGTCCATAATTTCAAGCTTTGTGACCTCCTTTTTTTAAAAATGATGTAGCTATCATTTCCTAGAGTGTCATTTTCATTTTCATTTTATATCTGATAGATATAAAAACTGGATGTTTGATACATCTTTGGCATAGATAAATTTGGTTCTGTTCAGTGAAATAACAGCTGACGAAAATTCTTACAGGTAACCGAAACAAATTCAAGAGAGAGCTCATGAAACGGCATTCAGAACATACTTTGATTAGCCAAACTCTCTCAAAATCTATGTTACCGCTCATTTTGTGTTTTATTGAACAGTTTTCTTTGCTGGGGCCTAAATCAGGCAGTACTCTTTGACTATTTTCCAAAGATAAGTTGTGGCTATGTTGGCCACGAGGACACCTATACCCGTTTGGAATATTCACGCCCCGATAAATGACGGAACATGTATCCATAGAAGTTTGAAATGAAAACCCCAAAATACAAAGTATGATGCAGGTCAGTTCTGTTTATTCAGCTTGTTGCCTGGCTGTTACACTTAAGCCAAGCAGGATGGTGCGCACTCGATATTCGTTGCACAGACGTAAAGCACCATTTAGATCTGACAAGGAGATCCTGCACTTATCTTTCAGTTTCATAGTTAAGCTTTGAATGAACTTACAAAAGGAAAAACTCTAGTGCCGATAGGCTTCGAGAAACATTGTATGACTATAAGGAGAAACCAGCAACAATTAATCTTCCACTGCATTTACATGTGCCTGTCACGTCATACGTTTGAAAATCAGACGCCCATGAAGGAAGACTGAATTCACTGTATTTCTGCCGTAGTTTTGTAAATGTAAATGCAGAGGAAGACTGAAAAGGACAAAAATGTCTTTAATATGATGGGGAAAAAAAACTATTTAAGGTTACTGGTTCACAGAACTACGTCTAACCACGACAGAACCAGGGGTGCAGGACGCTGCTTAACTGATTGGTAGAGTTCCCAGTGAAGAATGTTGCAGATAAGATCCAAGCATTGAGAGATAACAGATTATTTTTCTTTTCTTTTTTCCCTCCTTCACAAACAATTGGTCAAATGTTTGCACAATGAAGCCTGAGGTAAAGTCAGACGGTTACCTCTGTTGCTTGGACCTCAACATGAATCACAGAGAGGAACTCGGCCAAAACAATTCTGCAGTCCGACATTGCTTTGTAACTAATGCAGTGCAGCCACTCTGCGGTTTACGGTCAGCCGTCTTCTTGATGTGTGGTGTCAGAATGTGTAGAAGAAGGGGGACTTCTTGTTGACCTCTTGTTTAGCACAAGGGCGCGGCTGTCTTGAGAGAGATGAGTTTTCGTTTGTGATTTTCTTTTTGGTTGTTTTTTTTTGGAGGAGAATAGAATTTAGTGTTTTGGAGGGAAAGAGGATGGAAGGAAGACGAGGGGCGGGGAAACTGCCCGGTAATGTTCAGGGTACAGAGATGGAGGTGCATGAGGAATTTTTATGCCGGTCTCGTGGCATTTCGATTTTAATTCAGAGCTGGGAAGGAAGGGTAAGTCAGACGAATCTCCTCCCCCTCCAAAAGTTTCCTGAGGGGAAAAGAAAGAAACAGATGCTACTTATGAGACAATGTGTCCTGAAAGTGTTAGTGTACAAGAGTGGAGAAAGGTCATCTCTCACCTGTATGCTGCTATTTCAATGTCAAGGGCCATCTTCACATTGAGAAGGTCTTGGTAGTCTCTCAGGTAGTGCGCCATCTCCTGCTTAGCTTCAGTGATGTCCTGCTCCAGTTCACTTATCCTTATCTGTAAATGTAAAACAAAAGAGAAAATCTAGTCTTACAGATAACTCTGACAGCATTTTTCAAAGCTCACTGCACTCTCGTTTGCTGCATCGATGTCCTCTCTAATGATTGGACTGTAACCTTGCAGATGTTCTCTCTGTCTGCCAATATTTCCCGCTGAGGCTAGAGCAAAGGTTGCTGCTGCATGCCATTTGACAGAGGAACAGACACAGTTTTTTCTTCTTCTAATTTCCACTATGTACCGCTGGTTAACATTATTTCATCACACTGTAAGCATCATCTTCATTTTCAGTTCAGTTTTTCCTGCACTTTTCATTCTGCACTGTTTCAGAACAAAGCCTCTGAAAATAAGCATGAAAAGACTGTGAATCTGGAACCTGACAGCACAATGAAAGAGTAGCAGACCAGCGGCCACATAGTCCTCAATTACCTGATATTTCTCCACCTCCTTCGCCTGCGTATCTTCCAGATCCTCCAGCTGCTTATTCATGGACTCGATCACATTCCGAAGAGCCTCAATCTCCGAGGAACGAGACTGGAGCAGTCTCCGGTACTCCATCGTCTCCTCCCGGATGGCGTGCACAGCCTCGTTGTTTTTGATGGCCATCTGCGCCACACTTGCAAACTTGCTTTGGTACCAGTCCTCTGCAGCCTGCATGTTCTTATTCGCTAGCCGCTCGTATTGCGCCCGGATGTCTCGTAAGGCGGTGGAAAGGTCGGGCCTGGACACCTCCACATCCACGCTGATGTTAGCCACCTGCAGCTGGGCCTGAAGCTCTGCTTGCTCCTCTGTGAACACTTTCTTGAGGAACACCATCTCATCACACAGAGAGACCACAGAGGCCTCTGCATCACAGTTGTAGACCACGGCCCTGCTTGTCTCCTCTCTGGCCCTCTGCAGGGCCTCCTCAGCATCCACGCGCTTCCTGGTCTCGTCTTCATAGCGCTCCTTCATCTGCTCATACACATCCCGCAGGTAGTCCCTCTCTGCTTCCATCCGCATCTTCTCCCCATTCTCGGAGTCAATCATGGTCCTCAAACTCCGTGCCTCCCCCTCATAGAGCCCCTGCAGACGGGATGGGTCATTCCGCCTCCTCCGTAGCGCATCCAGCTCAGCCAGCAGGGCTCGGTTCTGCAGCTCCAGATGCCTCACCTTCTCAATGTAGTTGGCGAATCGGTCGTTCAGGTCCACAAGCTGGGTCCTCTCCTGGGTCCTCAGACCTAGCAGCTCTGTGTTGAGGGAGCTGGCCTGAGTCAAGTCCATCCTTTGAGAACCATCTGGCAGGGCAGAGGAGGCAAACTTCAGGATCCTCCTCCCGGATGGAGGAGGCCGGGAAGAAGAGTAGAGAGAGGAAGACATTGAGGATTTAGTGGTGGACCGGGAGCCTCTGTAGCTGTCCCAAGGGCGGCGGTTGGAGAGGAAGGAATCGTAGCTCATGATGAATTTTTTGTTGTGGATTGTTTGTTTAAGAAAATGATGTATGTTTTAGTTTCAGAAGGTTTTTTTTTTATGTCCCCCTTGTTCTGCACACCATCGGTGAGGATGAGCGAGCGTTTTTGCACTGCACCAGTTCAGTGAGACTGCAGATCCTGAGCTTTTATAGAGTGAGGCTGCTCCCCCCTCCACACAGGGAAACATCAGTGCTGTCAGCATTTGCTAGGCCAATAGGAGGCTTCTGCAGTGAAGAGAGAGGAGGTTGGTTTTCAGACTCACTCTCATCCAAGGACAGGCAGAATGAGGATGGTAGAACAGATTTTCATTAAATCTGTCATGAAAATGGTTTTGACATAAATGAGCTCTTTTCCGACTGTGTTTCTTACTTTGTTTTATGCCAACAGCACAGTAATACACAAGTAATACACACATACGTAAAGTAAAACAGTAAGCTGGGAAAAATCTTGTGAAAATGAATTGAAACTCTATCTTTATCAAGTAAGAATAGATCAGTACATAGTGCACAAAGACAGCAAGAAGCATGGCACATTTATCTTAATGGCCAGGCAAGAAAGGCAAGGATCGTTTGCTACTTTAATAGATTTATATATTTTCCTTTATCTGCATGACATGAGACATGATTGTTCCTCATATTATGGCTGGCAAGACATTTGCATTTGAAAAAGACTTTTTGATTAGCTTAACTTTTTTTTCTTTTCTTTTTTTGATGCTCTTTTCCTTTTAGATCATCCTCCAACTTCATTTTCATTGATATTGTGGTGAATGTCCTCTTGTGGGCTTCTTTTATTTACACTGCTCTACAAATTGCCTTCATTTTGTGCCTCCACAAATTCGCGAGTCATTGATGTTCCTCAGCCGTCCTGACTCTGACTGTGTGTGGGAGACACCACTGACGAAGAAAGTTCTGCCTGAATCTGCTAACGTGCAGAAACTTTCCTGCTGTTCAGCATCCACAGATGAGTGAGAGTGCGTGTGTAAAACATCCTGAAATAGCAGTGTTTAGCGGGTTAGGTGAAAGGCTATGACAGATACTTACACCGTATCTGCCATAGCATGAAAGGGACACATATTTGATAGCAGATGTGTTCAGGCTGATGGTCCTTAAAGTCAGCCAGGCTTTCTCACACTATTCTGACACCCATCACTGATGTGTCTGTGCCGATGTCAGTATGTTAGACTGGAATATGATAGAGAATAGACAGTTTAAAGGGAAAAAGATTTTCCAATGTAGGCCTTGATCAATACAGAGGATTTCATATGTGCAAGTACAACCACTAAAGATGTGCTATCCTCCTAATAATGAAACAAGATTGATTCATTTTGGCATAGTAGAGAAGAGTCTGTGGGACAGAAATTCAATCTCTTGAACTCCAGTTAAAGGGATAGTTCGCCTCTTTTGACATGAAGCTGTGTGACATCCCATCCATCCATCCATTTTCTATACCTGCTGAATCCGTCGGTCGGGTCACGGGGGGGCTGGAGCCTATCCCAGCGGTTATCGGGCAAGATGTATGACATCCCATATTAGCAATATCATTTATGAACATTGACTTAACCTCTGCTGCATCCTGTGTGGCGGAGGCCACAAAAATAAAGCGTTTTGCTTCTCAAAACAATATGCGTTCAAAAGAGTAATACATTTGCATCACAAAATCGTTCATCCAGAAAAAGTCCTCACAATCGCTTGGCGCTATTTTCTCTCTATCTTCATGTCACTGCCTGCTGCCGCCTGCCGATAGCCGCACCTGTTACGGTGTTTACTGCTCGGTCTGCACTTCAGTCTGCACGGTTTACACAGCCTGTAGTGATACGAAGGGAGAGAAAATAGCGCCAAGCGATTGTGAGGTCTGACTTTTTCTGGATAAAGGATTTTGTGATGCAAATGTATTACTCTTTTGAACGCATATTGTTTTGAGAAGCAAGACGCTTTATTTTTGTGACACCAGCCAACTAGCCGGACTACTTTCGTCAACGCCAAAACGAGGCTGGAACTCGGCTCACAGGACGCAGCGGGGGGTAAGTCAAATTTAATAAATGATATTGCTAATATGGGATGTCAAACAGCTTCATGTCAAAAGAGGCGAACTATCCCTTTAATTTCAGTGCATCTAATGCCTGTATTGACAGAATTCATTTTTATCTCGACAAGGCTTAATTGTTTTATTTTAAAATATAACCGAGTATTAAGGCAGTCGGTGTCCCCACTTTACCAAAAGGTGCCTTCCATTTCTGAGATTTAACTCCCAAGCACAAACCTTTGTACTGATCTAATAAGCCAGTTCACAGTGTTGTGTCGTGCTGTTCTTAGTTGTTGCCAGTAGAGGTTGATGAACCTCGCTGATGTCTTTATATTTGAGGTGAGAGTTTATACAAAGAGGATGGCGGCTCTTTTCTCGGGTAACCTTTGACAGTTCAGCAGTTTGTTTTGGTTTGTGTATTTAAAATGGATGAAAGATTGTCACCGCTTGATCATTTCAGTACACTTTTGACTTTCTTCAAATTGGGAAAATAAAACGAGAGACGAACAACAACACGTGACATGTTTTGATTCAACAAATAAGTCGTGTTTTTTTCCAAAAAAGGTCAAAACGCAGAGGTAGTGTGTGAAAACGTGATTGCATGACCGTGTGGAGGAGTTACAATGTCGCTTTATCTAAAATTCATCCATTTCAAGGTCCTGACATAGCACTTTAATCAGGTTGAGGTCATTGAAAAGCTGGAATCTTTTCTTTTTCATTCATTCTCTTGTGGATCTGCTGCTGAGGTTGGGCTCATTGCCCTGCTGTATGATCCAGTTTCATGAATAAATAATGACACGGTGTAATGTGTCATGTGTTGTTCATCTGAGGTTGCATTTGCCTAATTTCAAGACCTGGTGGGGAGGAGATGACTTTGTTTTCTTGTTTATGGTCTGACACTTAAAACCTCGGGGGTTGAAAGAAGTTGTACTTTCTTTTTCACATGACATGAATTAAAACACAGGTTTAAACGGGTTTTTGTTAGAACACATCATGTTTCTGAAGTTAAATCTCAATAAGACTTTTCTACATGTCACGACTGGAAAAGCACGCGTGTAAATTCATTCCTCCTATTTTAAGTGAAGTGTGGTCAGAGAGATTTAATATAGCTGCTTGGTCATTAAATCAGGGCTCCATCGTCTCGTCTTGAGCAGCGAGTTTACGGTTTGACCCTCACATGTGACGTATTCCCTCAGTGCTGGTTAAAGAGAGAAAAAACTTTCAACCTGCAAACACGAAGGGACCTTAAAGTAGAAGCCATATTACACAAAACTGGAACATTAGATGATATTAATAGTTTGATGTAATTTCTTTACTTATTGTGTGACTGTTTTAAACGGAATCTGACACAGGACTCTGTTGTTGAGGGCTTTGAGCACTAGGTGGCACATTTGTGTTGTCTGTCAGTTTCATTCCTGTAGGAGCTTTTAAAGGAAGGTGTGTGAAGGTGTGTTTTTCAGCTATAAAATAACTCATGTTGTTATGAGTGCTGACGCAGGCTCTCCCTCAATCTGCTGTTATAGGGTTGGGGGGGGGGGGGGTGTTAGGATTTTAACACTGCGTCTATTGTTGTGTCATACAGTCAAAGTAAAATGAAAATTGCATGTTTATTCAGACATCATTTACAGTAAATATATTTCCCAGTGGTACATAAGGTAAAAATAAGTACATAAAACATTTCTATTGACAGTTAAAGACTTTGGAATGTCAGGCTTTTCATTTCTAAAATTTTGTATACATTTACAAGAATCACAGGTGCACATTTTCAAAAGGAAAAAAAAAGAACAATCAATCCGTGTTTTTGGACAGTAATAAAGGAGCTTAGAGCAACTTCAAGAGCCCAACTGCATGTTAGATCCACTTTCCACTGTTTTACATTCAGCTGAAATTTGTGAAAATTCTAACCACATAAAAGCACATACAGAATATAAGACACCCAACATATAAACAGTACAGAAATTTACCTTTAGGTTTAGTTTCAATACAAAAGTCTATTCCTTTGGTAGAAAACATTTATCTCAGGAAAATATGTGCTGGATCTAAAGAAGTATTTGCATCTTGCATGGCCTGTCAGACATCTTACATCCATGGGCCAGTGGACAAAGGGTCGAAACATTCACCTCATAGAAAGAGCGCTGCATATGTCATAAACTACAGAGCAGACATGCAACACGGCTGTCTGTAACAACTTCTGATACAGCATGAAGATGGTCATTCACAGGTCGATCTGTACAGTACTTTGGTTCCTTTATCATCACCAAGTCTTGGAGTGCTGGGGGGGGGGGCAAATATTGCGCGCAATGAGTCCAAGTGTAAACTATGTGCTCATAGAATTACAATATTGACGAAAACGTTACAAATGAAATGAAACAGTGACACATACAAAAAGAGATCAATATAAATCTTATTTTCTGCTAGTCCTGTTCTCAAGACTTGTTTTGTGCATGAAATGGGGCAAAATTACTGCCATACACACTAGTAATTTTAAGACAGTGCAAGTCAAGCTTCGTTTTATGTCCTCGCTCAGAAGATTTTCAGGCGTTTGCCAGTTGCTCTGCCCCCCTTTGCCATTCTCTGGCTCTGCTGATCTTTAGAAAGCGGGCAGTACTTGATGGTGTGCGCGTTGTCGCCGTTGGCACTGCAGAGGGGGCAGGTGTATGCCCGCAGGATGGGGCAAAGGACCCTGCCGTCCGCTGTCTTCAGGATGTGGGTGCCGTAAACTTCCTCCGGTGCCCCGTTATTCCGACAGAAGACGCACACCTTCGGCTCCGGTTTCCCCCTCTGTGTCTGTTTGCGTCTTCGGTCCATGGAGAGCAGGTCGAGGCCGGCGAAGCTTCCCCCATACGATGGCGCATCTCTGTCCCCGAACTGCGAATCGCCAGCAAGGTGCTCGTATGGCCTGAGAAGAGAGATGCGCTCTTTGAGATCATAGATGGAGATCGGCGGGGAGCTCGGAGCCACGCAGCAGCAGTCCATGTGTCCCTCACCGTCTCTGTTGTGCCCAATTACGCAGGAGCAAACCGGGGAGTCGTCCTCCAAACCCAGAGTCGCTTTAAGAGACTCGGTTATAGAGTTGGGGTTGCAGGAAGGGCTGTTGATCTTATTTTTGGACACAAGTGTTGACAGACCGAGGTAGTCATTCCAAAAATTAAAAGTGTAATCATAAGGAGACCGCGTGTCCAGGTAGCCGCGGTCTAAGAAATCCATCCTGAAACAGCTGCAAAGTTTAATGTCCACAGAAGTGAAAAGGCGTTTCGGGTTGTTCGTTTGTCAGCATGGGTAGCCAGTGAAGGGGATCTTCTCTGCTCTCTTGCTCAGGCTGGTTTGCAGAGCTTTCAGCATGTAGGCGCGCATAAGTTCCCAAGAATAAAACATAGGGGCGTGGTTTGGTTCAAGTTGATTCTCTCTCCGGACCCAGAGGAGGGTCCACAGCTCAGAGCAGGGAGTTACAGTGCGGGGAGAGAAGAATCCCCTCCCATCAGTAAGCTTACTGAAAGCACATTTATTGGCGTTAATAGAAAGTCATCTATCCTGTTTGGCTGAGTAAGGCTGTAATGGTGTACATAATGGTGACTTAATTATCATAATCATTTTTGTTTGTTGGAAATCTTTAAGCAAGAGCTTTGATTTTGGACCAGATACACACGGACCTTAAATAACCATATCTTGATGACCTGATTTTTTTTCGCAGATTTAGCTCCTCAGAAAACAGTTGTTTTTACATGCGTAGCAGCACATAAAGTGATCTTTTTTAGGGTTGGAATAGGGGGAATTTCTTTTTAAAGATCCTAATAAAACCTAATAGAGACAAAGGGTAAGATTTTCTGTTTGGATTCTGTTGCACAGCTCACAACATGTTTTTGGAGGGTGGAAAGAAGCCGGAGTACCCGGAGAGAACCCACTCATGCAGGCAGGAAATGCAAACTCCACACAGAAAGGCCCCAGCCAGGATTCAAATGAGGAACCTTCTTGCCAGCTAGGAACATGTGCTACAAAAATAAATGACAAAAAAAAAAAATTAGCATTATTTGTTGAACCACTTTGAGATCTTTTCCTGCACTGATGAACCAGTTATTCTTCAAGAAGGTGCACCTGTTCTGCTTCCCCTGATGGCTTTGTGCCCCCCCCCCCTTCACTGCAGCGTCTCCTCTCCACAGTGGGCCGTTTAACTTCATTAATATGCATTCAAACGGAGTGTGCCACATCTCTCTATCTCTCTCTCTACCCACGTGCGTGTGTGTGTCACTCAACACCCAGTAAGACAAACCCCCCCCCCCCAAAAAAAAAAAAAACTTTATTGACCTGACTGGGATTACTATGTTACTATTTCTGTAACACCCTCAAGTGAAATATCAAGAACAGTCAAAGCTGAGACATAAGTCATTTATATGTCTTATATTTAAAAAAAAAAAATAGATTGTTTTGCCACCATTTTGGGTGTTTTCCCTGAAAATATTTAATCGATATAACATAATACAGATTTAGAGCGAGATCACTTTGAAATATATATGATCCCTTTTTCTCTCTGTGTCTGGGCTTGATTTTGTTTACAACTTTTTAAGATGCTTTTTTGGTTTGTGTTCATCTGCAGTGAGACTGCATTCTTAGTTTAGACCTTTCGTGTCACAAAGGGGATCAACTTCAACACATTCAATCATGCTAAAATCCTCAAGAAAATATTTGTATGCGTCCAAAATTTGTGGCTCTTTTTGAAAAGAGAATACATTAGCTGCTGCTGTAAAAGTTTTCAGCAGGTCGAGATGGCACAAAACATAAAGAAATCATGTTAGCGAGACAGTTTTTTGTGTGTGCGAATAAATTATCATCAGAATAAACCACATGGTGTGTTTTCAAGGTCACCTCCAGCTCAGCATACACAAAGGAAATCATGAGAGAGCATTTCAAAGATGAATGGCTGCCATATCACAATAGATAAATTACATAGGGGGGCAGTAAGACATGTGGCCCTGCTGCTTTGGGGTAGCCTTTAAGATTCAAAATGCAAAACATGTTTGGTAGCAACAAAGGAAGTATTGATAATGAATACGAAATGCATTCATTTTACTTTAGAAGAGATGAATTGCGAGTTTCATCACTCAGAAAAAAGAGCAGCAGCAGCAGCAGGATGGTTCCTGGCATGAAAGTAGGAGACGAGATGAGTTTATTTACATCACTTTTAAAACAAATCAGGTGCAATTCATGAGCCACTGTACATTTTCAAATGATAACAAAGTTGATAATTAAATCAAATGGACAAAAGCAAAATGTAGTGAGTGCAGTTTCAGTGTAGCTATAGTGCAGCAATAAATCACTTCAAATTTAATAAAGGACACTAAAGTGCAGAGGAGAAAATGAATCAATTGGGGAAAGAAGATAGTTTTTAATCATTTTGATTGGAAAGACGGCAAAATTGGGACGTGTTTGGATTCATGGGGACGTTGTCTGTGCAACACAAATATTAGATGCATGTTTTCTAAACATATTAGCAATGATTTTGGTCCTGAGCTATGGAGTAAAAGTAATTAAAAATCAGTGCAAAGTGTAGCTACAAGGGGTAATGTTCCCAGCCGTCATTGTGCCTGTATGAATCACCATGTATGTCCACAACTGTTTAATGCTCATTTTATTTGATACAAAGACATTCTTGCTGGGGCTTATGTTAACATGCATGCACCAAACAAAACATAGATGACATTGATCCAACCAGACTAAGGTAGACTGATGTTGAATACAACGTTTTGCACCTCAAGTCCTAAGCATGGTAAAGTTTGTGCACAAGCTCTTTTGTTATGTTATATCAA
Source organism: Odontesthes bonariensis (assembly GCF_027942865.1). Classification (NCBI taxonomy): domain Eukaryota; kingdom Metazoa; phylum Chordata; class Actinopteri; order Atheriniformes; family Atherinopsidae; genus Odontesthes; species Odontesthes bonariensis. The sequence continues at coordinate 25,300,872 of NC_134522.1, read as the reverse complement.
GAAGATTTTATCATTTTAAACCATGAAAATGTTGGCTGCGCTTTGATTGCTGCAAGATTAAAATGAAACCATATGGAACCAAATGAAATGAGTTGACAAAGGAGGTCTTGCAAACATATTCAGTTACTTGAAAGTTCCTTTATGAGCTGGTGAAATTTTTTTTCCCCCTTTGAAATATTTCCTTGTGAATTAGTAGAGGGCTGTGAGTAAAATATGTTGGAGACAGGGTTGGTAATTTGAGAATATAAGTGTCAGCGGCTGAACAGTCACAGTGAGCGAGTACAAAGAAGAAATTAAACATTTGAGGTATTTACAACCACTTAAAGAATGCATGATAAACCTAAATTGGTAACTGACCAAGATAACAATAACAAATTGCTGCCTCACTGTAGCCCAAAAGCAGGAAGAAATCTTGCTTTGTTCACGTAAAATGTTTCGATTCTTCAACACTGTTTATTTGTCAGCACTATCAGGCCACCACACAGGCTCCCACAGAGTGCAGAGAGAGGTTTGTTGTTAGCTCCAATAAATGACACCAGAGACACTGGTTCCTAAAGGGTTAAAAAAATGTTCATATGTAAATTTGGCTTCAGAGTGTGATGATCGTACCCAGAGGCCTCCCAGGCAGCTCTCTTTGCCCAACAGCCGAGGCCAAGATGGGCAGGCACTGCTCCCCCATTCATCACTGTCAAGTTGAATAGAAAATTAACAAATCCCTTAATTAAAAGACCTCTCTGGGCTCATGTGTGTGTGTGTGTGTGTGTGTGTGTGTGTGTACATAATGCACGTGCCAGCTGCACTGCTTCACTGTGCAAGCTACAACAGCCTGGCACAAGAGACACTTTCACAAACACACACAAGCACCCACCACTGCCACAGACCCCTGCTATTTCTGCTGCTGCATTAATGGCATAAACTGCATAATGCGGACTCGAGTTCATTCTGGATCTCTGTAGGTCTCCAGACGCAGAGTTGGGTGGGGAATCAGTTGGGGGCTTTGATCTCTGACCTCTGCCCTCTCTCTTGGGAGTTTTAGGCTGCATCCCTAACGGCCGTCCATCTGCACACTCTAACACACACCCTCCACCTCAGACCCCCGTTCCCAGAGTCAGCCCAACCCCAGACACGTGTCACCGTCCACAGCAGCGATAGGGAATGCTAAACAAGCCACGGTCAACTCCAAATTAGGAGGTGTCTTTCATCCTGCCGAGTGCTTTGTCATGACCACCAGCTAACTGCTATTACTTATCCCAAAACTCCATCCCCACCCCACAGCAGCCAGACTGTCACGTATTCTCACACACTCTTTAATATCCTCTTGACATGGCTGAGGTGGTAGGACTGAAAGGAATGGGCGTCGGTGTTCAGAGCTGGAGATTTTTTTCTTTGATATTTTATCCCATTTCAATAGAGAGCTGAAGTAGTCAGTCAGTTAACTAAAGGAAAAATAGTTAAACAGCAACTATATTTAAACCGAAGTTAAACTTTGAACCGGATTCTTTCTTAGTACTCCAGTTTTGGGATTTTATAAACATTTAGTTTTCTAATAACGTATTATTGTGATTAATTGATAAATTTAAGAAATTATTAACTTATTCATTACCAGCCATACTTCAAATCAACAATCAAGTAAATACTAATAATTTCTAAACCTGATCCAAGCAAAAAAAGAGTTGTAATTAAGGATAATTAAATTGATGATTTCTCCATAAATTGTGTGATTGGTCGCCTGTCACAGTCTGCGCTGCACTACAGTCTAACCCTTTCTGAGGTCTTCAAATTCATTTTTTTCTCTTAACATTTGTTCAAAAGCCAAAGATGTTCTCAAACCATCAAATTTGTGCCTTTTGTTGTGTTTTCATGACTTGATGATATAAAAAATTAAACTTGTAGAAAGCATTTTCATGGTGTGAATGCTTGCAAAGTACTTTGTAATGCGATTTTAAAAAGTCTTAAATGACACATTTTATTACTTCTAAATGAGAGAGTAAAACTTCAGCTGAGGTCAGTTCCTGTAACTGAACTTGTCACCAAAAAGAGAAGAGGAAAGGGAGGAGGGAACTTAGGGGTCCTCAGATCAGAAACTTGTTTAACTCACCTAAATCTGCTGAGATTAGAGCTGGAAGTAGTCAAGGGGCTTAGAGTGTATCGGTACAATGGGGCTGAGAGGATTAGAGTTGGATTCACTGAGCTCCTGCGATGCCCTTCATTTCTGGGGGTCCACAGCCAGAGCACCTTTGTTGGGTTTACTAACGACTCTTCCCATGAACGCAGTGAACAGACCAATCCCTTTTTAATGATGCAGGGAAAATTCCATTGGCCCTGATTACCACAATGCTTTCGAGAGCCGCCATTGTCCCACACACTATGTCAAGCTTTTAAACTGTGCAGCCAGCCGAGTGGACTGTGAGGCATTTGAAGTCCACTTGTGTTATTTTAGCCTGGTAGAAATAACCTTGACTAAAACAATGCTGATATGTGCATCTTTTTTATAGTTGGAGCATAATGCTCACAGTAATGCTCACAGGGATTTTACTACCTCAGTGGCCACCCATGCCTAAAATATATACAGTTGTATAGAACTTAATGGGTTGTAACATAGCACTTATTTGGGAAATGCACATCTGAAAGGTAAAAGGTTTAACAGTAGCATCCACATCATTTTAGTGTAATCCAGTGGTTTCAGTATAGTGACACATTTCCATTTGTTCTGAACTAAATCTTTTGAAAAACATGTTCAATTCATTGGCTCTGTCCAGATTTCCTTCTGTTTTATCCCTTGTGTAGCTGATCTAAGGGATCCAGACACTGGATTGCATTGGATTTTGATACAACTGGTTAAGACATGGCTACAAGGAATTATGCGACAGAATTATTTAATTTTCTTTAGCTTCTCCGTTTTTTTTTCTCTCGGAAAGGGGAAGATAAAGGAAACACTGCAGGTACTTCTCTTTGTATTTAGAGAACTCAATAAGCTCCTATTACTTAGATACTTCTGGATCCTTAACTCAGTTAAGTGCTCATTTGCTTGCTAAATGCTAATACTAGCATGCTAATGACTTAAACTGACATGGGAAACATGCTAAACTTTAGAATGACTTTTTAAGCATTAAGTATTCTCTAAGTATTAGTAAATATTTGCATATTAACAACTGATCGGTGCTAATATATCCATTGTGAACACAAATGTGAATTTATTGCTTTTTTTTTGTGACCTAAACATTGCTGTTTACCGGTTGAAATCTTCCAACTCTAAACAATAATGACTTAGCCTAATGCAATTGCTATGCTCTGTTGACTACTGAAACCCTTGTCATCTGCTGCTAACATGCAGAAAACCTAACACCCTTTTACCACATAGACCATTAGACTACAGAGCCAGATGTGTTATAGCTCACATTAGCTCATGCTCGACTGTCTCTTGTGATCTTTCAGCTATGCAGCTGCTTTCGTGTCCATGTTCTCTCATCTCGCATTTGGTTTCCTGAAAGTGAATTTCAAAGAAACTGTACACTCTGAACAAATTTGGGTTCATTTAGGTTCGCAACTCTCATATGGCTTGATTGGAGTTCTATGCTCAGTGTGTTCTTTTTTTTTAGGAATATTTATTCCTACTGTTTATCAGTTTTGAGGTGGAGATCTGACACCTGATGGATTTCACAGTGAGGTTAATGTTCTTGTTTTGAGGATAAAGCTAGCTAGGTTAACTTCCATTAGCTTACTGCTTACTTTGGGTTAGAAAACAAGAAAAGAACAAGCAGGGAAGTAAACGTCACAAATAGATAGTGATTCTAACAATCATTTAAAAAATGTTTGATAAAACAAAAAGTTTTTATTAGCTCATATAACTTTAAGTGTTTTTCTTATTCTAAACTCCCTGCTGTTTGATCCTGCCGACTTTCAAAACAAAGCCCATACTCTAATTTCTAAAAACTGATGCCAACCCCTTTACTATTTGAATTGTAAATCGTTCGAGCATTTCCTGATGCCACGAGCATTTTTCAACATTCTGGTTGTGTTCAGGCAGCATGAAAATACACAAATAAACAGCAGCAAGATTTGGAAATGCTTAGTTCTTGTTTTTCTAACTGAATAATGTGACTTACAGAGTACACTTACGCACATTTAGATAAGAAGTTTGTATATTTTAGTGTGTTCATATATGAAGCTACAGTAAGCAGCTGGTTAGCTAAGCTTAGCATAAAGACAGCAAAAGGGATGAAATGACTGAGGAGCTGGCACAGTGCTAAATGCACTAAATGCTCTGTGGACATTTAGCAATTTATGTCTCCACTTCTTCATTTTTACTGAAACCAAAGTGTAAAAACAACTGTTCAAGATAAGACAATAACCTGTTTTTACACTTTTTGGTTTTTCATTTGTTGAAAGAGCAAACAAGCACACATGAATCTTACTGTTTGGACAATCACAAACTGAAATGAAGTTTTCCCAAAAAAGGATTCTTTTCAGACAACTGATCTAATTATGTCACTGTGACACTTTAAGCTGCTGTAAATCCCACCCATCTGTATACACTGCAGGCAAGTTCAAACAATCACAAAGAGAGATTTGCTGCTATTAGTTGACACACTGTCCCATCTGCAGCATACACACGGTGCACTGGACCCATGTGCAGATCAGGACAGGCTTGACGGTGAAATGGTTGATACCACACAGGACCACAGATGGGTCCCTGCACAGTGGAGCTGGTGGCTGGCGCCTCAGCCTGGGCCCAGGCCAGATGGGCCACCCTGAGAGAGGCTCAGCCTGTCGTGCCCAAACAGGCTGATCTTATTACTCTGGACCAAGACAGGAGTCTGCTTTCTCAAACACTCACATACTTACATCATCGGGGGAATTGAAATTATCATACCTGACCTCTCCCATATGGATTCCTCCTTGTTTGTGTGTGTGTGTGTGTGTTTGGACTATTGTAGTTTTTCATGTTGTTGTTTGCTTCTCGTGTTAAGATAACAACTAACTGTATCTCTAATTCTCTGGTTTCTTGAGATGGGGGGTTTCAGCTTGTGTCGCATGCCTCATGGTACACTTCATATTTCCAGCAGGGATTTTAAAGGCTAATACTAACCTTTTTTCTTTTTAATTTCTAATCATGTGAGTTGTGAAGGGACCTTGTGCAACAATGTTTTGTGCTGCTTACCAACAGTATGATTTCTGTGAGGAACCTGCAGCTTGTTAACTGTGGAGCCTCAACAACCTAAAATTAATATTTAATTCACATCAAAATTCAAAACTACTTCAATTGCATATTCATTGTAAGTTCATCCTTATTTCCATTTTATAGCGTCAGATAGGTTTCAGGTGTTTTTTAATGCTCCCTTTTTTGTCGGATATTAAAAATCTTAAAAAAAAAAAAAATTTCTTCTCAAATCAATGTTGCAGTCTTGACAATCCCAAATACGGATGAGAGTAGCTGCGTGTGAGTCAGAATGTTAGTGAGAACATATTCAGTATGCTCTGCAAGCAGTCCCATGATAGATAAATGTTTTAAATCAAAATCAAATGTCTGACTGCATTGATGCCTTCCCATCACTGTGGAGAATTCGAGTAACAAGAATGAGATTGTCCATATGGAGTCCTATCTGCTTTCACGTAATGACTGAACTCAATGCGTGGGTCACATGGAGTTATTTTCTGTTTTCTCCATCATCTGTTATGGTGTTTGCAGCCATGTTAGCAGTGTTTTTCTACGGATGGCTATGCAGGATCCAGCAACTGTTACATAAACTCTCATTCATTTTCATTCCAGTATTTTTGGTTTTCAGATACCAGCTGGGATAAATTTATCCAAGTTTTCATTTCTGCTTCTGAGTGAAATGTCGTAACAGGAATGGGATGGATAGCAAATTGAACAAGTGCAGAGGTTTTCATTTGTTTTCTCAATCCAAGAAAAAAAAAAGATCTCGTTTGGACTAAAATATCTAAACAATTATTGGATGGATTGCATGGAGATTTAACACGTTTCTATCCTATATAGAATTATTTATTGTAACTTTGGAGCGGCTTTAAATTTTCCTTTGGGACCACTCCGAGGTCAAAATGAACTGTTGTCACTGAAAATGTACGTTTTATTTACAACATCATTTTAAAAAACCTCCAAAAGTCATATTTTTCCCATCAGCCTCAGCTGTGCTTTGTTGTCCGTTAATTAGCGAACACTACATGTGCATTAGCTTTTTTGAGGTGTCATTCACTCCAACCCTTGATTTTCCAGCTGCTACACTGATGATTGTACCTGAATAATGATAGACATATATCTGTGGACTGTTCGCTAATGTTGCATGCTGCCAAAAACAAATGGATTTCCATCGCTTTGGTGTCATCCACAGCAATCGAACTCGTCCTGGTTTTCGTCCTCAGACTGACAGCTCTTAGGCAGGGTGAATGAGATCCATCTCTCAGGGTCAAGGTCAATGTTGGGGTTGATTTAGGCCATCTTATTGTCAGAGAGCATCTTCATTTGAAATTCACATCAAATGAAGTCAGGTTTGACAACAGTGTGAGCGGGACACGAGGGGGGTTGTAATACTCACAGAAGCATTGCAAGATGGATGGGCTTTCTTGCTACACACTGATTTCCACATTTGGGTGATTAAGTTTATTATTTGCCCGTCGGCTACATTAGCATGTGATTATCCGGTTGTATCCAACAGAGAGTAGAATATTTAAGCTTTGAGAACAAAGGAGGATCGCAGTGGTCACCTGAGTCTCTTTTTTGGGGAATGCTGGAAGAAAAACAAGGCGGGAGCGTTCAGCCTGGCTGCTCTGGCCTGGGACTTTGTTTAGCTCTGCAGTTCCTCTCAGCCTGCCTCCTTCCCTCTTTTCTCAGTTTCCCTTTTTCTTGCAATCCCCTAGCAAACACTTCTCCCTGACTCTTTTGTTTGCCAAGATCCTGGTTACCATGGCTACCAACTGGCGCTTTATGAGCACCTCATCGCTCATCTAAATATTTCTAGTTATCTATGGTAATGAAATGCACACACCATTATCTGGCTTAATGAAACACACTCTATTGTCTATGAGTAGAAGAAGAGGGCTTTATTTCACAGCACTCTTTTGCTGCAGTGTTCCCTGGCTGCGCTCACAACTGCACAACTATTGGAGCTGCGGGTTCTTTTTAGTCTCTTTTCTGTTGTGAGACCGGAACAGCACATGGACAATGTCCAGTTGTAGTGAGAAGCCCAGCTATCAGCTCACTGTATGCGCTGCAATGGCTGTTTGATTGCACTAATTGGGCTGTCAGCACTCTCTTTGCCTCATGATGGACTCACTGCTTCTGTGATTTTTGCTTTCACACTAATGTGGCTTATTAAAAGAGACGGATTATGGCATAAAATGTTTCCAGGCTCCCTGCTTTGATGAGGCTGGAGCATAAAGAACCACACCGGGCAGAAATAGAACAGCATTATCTAACAGTATCTGAATCCAACATCTTTGCCTCTTTTGAGGTCTTGCCCAGACATCACTGCTTATCTCTGCTGTGATTCTCCATAGTCTTTGAAATCCTTTGGAATATCAACAGAATCATAAAATACAAATACCATAAAACTGTGAATAAAATATCACTTGCTTGACAGAAAAGAAAAAGTGAAAATAACACTGAGTGTGTTCTTTTGTTAAAGCACGTCTGTGTGAGTGTGCCGGTGTCTATTTCCAATTCAGGCTGGGGTAATGTCTGCAGATTGTGTGGTTAAGTCACTCTGCATTTCATGAGCCAGTCCTGTCACTAACAGTTATCTCCCCACTGCCCTCTGAGGAGTTGTCTAGGTGAAATGATTTTCTGAAGCTCTGAATAATGCATGAAATTACGTAATGCAAATGGAGGCTTTATTTCCCCTGCCTCTTGCAGACGCCGAGGCCTGAGCCACTGTATTCGAGCAGCAAAGGAGAAACAGTGGGAGTCCCCAGAGTAAAGGAACTACAGCCAAGAGCGGAAAGGTCACAGATAAAACCCGAGGCTGCTCCTCACACACAGCTTTGTCGATTGTGAGTTGGAGTTATTGCTCATTGCAGGGCAGAATCGCAGAGCGGGACCTTATTCACAGGGCTATCATGGGAGGCTTATTGTTTGGAGGCAGTAAAATATTCATAAAGCAACAGTCTGGTTGGTTTCCACACTGTCTGCATGTAAACAGAAGCCCAATCAGCTATAAATAATAACAGGAGACGAGGCCGGTTGTTGGTTTTATCAGATCTAGAAATGTCACTTGCCTGTATGCCCCAAATTAGGGTGCACTAAACTGCTGTCGAGCTCTGGCTTCGACAAGTAGATGAGTGTTCCCACCATCTCTCTCCCTCACCCTCTGTGTGGAATGGATAGACCTGAATGGCATTAATTGCCCCCTAAGATGACGGGCAGATGAAAGTGAGGTGGTGGTTTGCTGTGGGACATGGGGGCCAGTTACAAAGAGAGACTGAGGACGGCTGGCAGGTCTCACCGACTTCAAAAGCAGATAAAGGACCTTTTTACACAAAAGATTTCCCCCTCCTTTTTTTTTTTTTGCTTAATCTTCAGATTCTGGGTTTATTCGTGCCAGCCTCCTCTCTTTTGTCCACTTTGTGTCAGGTTTTAACGCCCGAGGATTAAATTGCTGTTGCGGAAATCATTGTTTGTGTTTTCCTCCAACCCACTGCCTTCCTATTGTGTCCTGACATAATCGACCACTCTTTAACAATATGAGAGGTTCATCTCTTTCCTTTAGAGAGAAATTAGCAGCAGATGGGTGTGCTCACCTTGTTTGTCTGAGGAAACAGTGAGTTTAGTTAGTTTAGGCAGAGTGCTCCTTACTCATCAAGTAGCTTTTTAGGGGGGGGGATAAGGAGGAGGAGGAGCCTTAGAACCAAAAAACACTGAGCTACTTTTGAAAGTAACTAACGTGAGGGTGTTTTTCTATTCTCTGCAAACAAAAGAGGTCTGACCAAGGGAAAATATGAGCTGGAACTCATTAATCAAACACACTTATGATACAGAAGTGGAATTCTAACACACAAAGAAAACCTTTGGAAATAGCAATATGAGGAAGAAAAAGATGATGACACTTTCTCTTGTTTCTTGTTTATTCTTCCTCAATCAGGTCCTTTCGAGTCTGCCTTCACCGCCAACTCAGATTCCAGTCATTCTCCACTGAAGGTATTGGTCTCCAGCCGCACAGCCAGCCCCTCCATCTGCCCATGAATAGGACCAGTCACATTTCTGATAGCATTTAATGAAAAATCCACCAGGCTTCGAAGGGGGAGGGAGAGGAGGGGTTGGTGGGTGGATATGGAGGGATGGGTGTGGGTGAGGGGGGGTTTAAAGAGGAGTGCTCAACAAAGAGTGCCTTTATTGCACCCTCTTGCTCCCAGCTCTCTCCACATTCTCTCATTTGGTCTTTTTTGATTCAACATCAAAAATGTGCCAAATGACTGGGCAGAAACCCCCTGAGGTTTTTAGTGTGTGTGTGTGTGTGTGTGTGTGTGTGTGTGTGTGTGTGTGTGTGTGTGTGTTTGTGTTACACAAAGGGACAGGTGTCCTGTGGTTTAAGGTGGCCGCTGTGATACGGACACAAAGGTACAAGGAAAACAGTCTGTGAGGATTCGATAAAAAAAAAATAAAAAGAATGGTGTTGTTGATGTTCAATTATGAAATCATAAGAAGAGTCAGGGGATACATTACATAGACATCTACAAAACTAGCTTTATACCTGAAGAATAGATTATTCTGTAAATTATATATTATTGCATAATCCTCTCCTTAAAAAAAAGCCCTAAAACAAGAAGCTGTTAGTCTAATACTATCTGACTTCCCCTTCCCTTCTGTTGCTCTGAGCCTCATGGCCATATGTTACCTCTGAACACATAAATCTTTAGGAATGGCTCCTGAATATGGTGTCATATTTAAAAGGCGGTAAAATGAATTCCTAAAGCGACTGTGTGCTGTTGTGCTCAAATTTAAATGAGACTTTTTAGCTGTGGATTTTTACACGCTTGGTGCACTTGTTGAGTGAGTGTGTGATACTGAGTGCAATGCTGTGGAACATTCATGTGCTTCTGACAGGTTCTGGACAACAAAGCAGCTCCAGGGCACAGAGGAATAGCATATATGTCAGGCCTCGGCTTCACAGGCAGCACACATTTGGAAGACCAGTTCATGGTTGGTCTTGTTTTGTTTTTATGGGATTTCTGACAGTAATGTCTACCTGGAAAGGACTTACAACACCCTTGAAAGCTCTGCATAAAATAAGATTTATAAAAATGATTAAAAACTTCCAAAATTTCAGCTTCAGTGTGTTTTTTTTTCCTTCTCTTTTGTCAGTTACTGACACTTCTGTGCATGGGGAAAAAGAGCCATTTTGAGGTCAAAAAGATTTTTTATTTTATTTTTTTTAAAGTAATGATCAAATGAATATTTTACAGGGAATGGCACAGATACAAATCATCGTGTGTACTGCTGTTTGATCCGAGTCGGACGAAGTTTATGGCCTTCGGGAATATCATTCCAAGCGACAACGGAACAGACAAATCTGTAAATCTTTGTTGTTTCCTGTGTGCGACACTTCAGGACAACAGTGTCAGATCATCTTTGAGTTTTTTCCTCCTTTACGTTCTACAAAGCAACAGATGTGAAACGAACCTGAGAAAAGCTTTCCTGCTCTGACATCAGATAATAGGCTGCTGCCCTCACGCATTTCCAGTCTCTGACAGTTTTCAGCGTACTTTGCCAGCATTGCAAGCTCAGGGGTTTTTGTTTGTTTGTTTCCGGATCAAACAAAGTAAGTCACAGCATGACCTTGCTTGATTTAGTCAAAGCTCTTTTTTTGTTCTGCTTGAATGAAGTCTGACTGAAACTCTGTGCTGCTGTACCCTTTAGGCAGCGCATTTATCTTCATTTGAATTTCAAACAACAAACCACTTGGGGTATGTTTTCCTAATGGAACAGCAAAAACTGATTCTCCCCATTGCTTGAAAACTAAAATGTTAATCAATACTCAGAGAGCCTGCGGCCCGTCTGCAGAGGAACACGCAACAGTGAGCTGATGGGGAATCCTCACAGTTTCCTAATTTTTTTTGATAGGATGACTGACTGGATGTTCTTTTGGGAGAGTGCACAGTTGAGTGGGTTTTATTGGAAAAAAGGGTTAAAAAAACACTTTTGTGAAATATGACACTTAAAAAGAAGGAAGATGTTAGGTTGTAAGGTTGCAATCGGATGTTCATGTTTCCTTCAAAAGGAAAAATACACCGTTAGTCAGGATAAAGCAGATTTTGTTTCAATCCACCACAGAAGAAGCACTGAGGGTCATGTACAGTATCAAACCCGATCACACACGACTTTTCTTTATAATTCCATAACGATGCAGGTAGATTTTTGTTTGTTTACCAAATGCAAACGGAGCTATGACTAATATGTCCACGACGATATCCCAAAGGGAAGCGCACACATCTAAACAGCACTTTTTTTTACCCAACCAACAGCCCTTAACCCACACATGCAGATGTTTTAATCACAGAAAATGAAGGTGAGCAAATGATTCAGGTCTGAGGAGCAGGAATCAGCAGACGTTTCGGAGGCTGGCGACTCTGAGAGGCTGCACTCTGTCACAGTTTAATGCAAAAATCAGCACATTAGCAGGGTCGTAGTGACACTGTTAGGTTTAACGTTTAACATGTTCACAACTTCTGTACAGTATGTTAGCACACTTGTACAGCGGTTACATTTGCAACTGAAGGGTCAGATGCATCTCTCAGGTCCTGTGTCAGGGGATTTTTTTTCCCTCTGTTTCTTAAGAGCGTCTCTTTCAGATACTGCACATCTGCTGTAGATAGTTTTTCAGGCCTGCCACTTCTTCTCTTGTTCTGCACTTGACCGGATTCCTCAGATTTCAAGGATAGACTGCACACAATGTTGACATATGCCGAGTTGTCAGCCATTATCTCTTTAGGAATCACCTTGTGGGTGCAAAATATTTATATCTGTCAAACCGGGTTATCTTTGGCATCTTTGTTGATACAACTAAGGAAACGGGAACAAACAATGTGTCTTCGCAGTAGTCCGCCAGAAACAAAGTGTCTAGAGATACGTTTTACAATTGTGTGTCATGAACACTGATTCATCCCTTGAGTTAGGTGCCTTGTTGTGCTTGAATGATTTATAGGTCAGTGTTTAGTGGCTTAACAAACAAAAACATTCTTCTGAAAATGGTCAGGTATAAGGACTGGACTGAAAATGAGTGAAAAAGACTTTGAAAAACAGAAAGCCTGGAGAACTTGCTCAAGATCAATTTTAAGATCCCAATAAAGGCTGGCTCCTTGGTAGCAAAATATAAAGAAATGAGGGGCAGCTTGGCTTTTCACAGTTCTGTTGTCCCACTGACCAAACCGCCAGGTGTTTCATCAAATAGTTCTTTAGACGTTTGTCTCAAAAGCATTGATATTAACCTCATTAACCATCAAAGTGTTACCAGAAGAAACTTAAACATGACATGGATGTTTTACACAGCATTTGTCTGGATATTTCAGGCTGAACCAAAGAAGTGGGCAATCTGGTGAACCATGATTCCAGTGGCTAAAAATGACCTCATCAAATAATAAAACTGATCAGTGCTAATGAATTATTTGCCCATCACCTCTCCAGGTTTTCAGAGACAATGGTGACATTGGGTGATGAAGTTATCTGTGTCTGCATGGCCCTCAGCCATAATACAGATGGCCTCTTTCTGCTTGTTGCCCTCGAAAAACATCCCTCTTATAATCTGTTCATTAATCACATTCACAAATGGCAGGTGAACGGTAGGCTCCAGGAACTGTGCAACAGTGACAGCTGGGTGGTGGAAATGCTTGGAGGGGGCTGGGTTGTTTACTTATTTGTGCAGGAGAGCCAAAAATCTTAGCAGACATAATTCAAAAACCTTCTGCGTTTGGTTATCAAGACCGAAGTAAGGAGCTTAACAGTGTACCTGGAAGGCAGAATTTCAACAAGAAGTGGATAAACAAAACTGTATGAGGCTCGAGCTGCCCCTGCTTTAAAGCCACTGAGGAGCCAGCAGTCCATGTACACGTCTGAATGATGATTAACTGTAATTACCTAAGCAGTACCTGGTCCGCATGCCAGAAGGCAGCCCAAGATTAATGGGGCTCTGCTGAAAACGGAACAAAAGCTCACATTTCCGAGGTAATGAATCGCTCTGGTACTAAGGCGTCTTCACATGGTGCACCTAGGGCCCCCAGGGAGGTTCATTACAACAGGAGGAATAGATGGATCCTCTGCAGCATTTTCAAACAGGCGGAGCAAGCAGGCGTGTAGAAGGAAGTCTTAAATCGTCCCAGACATCCTGGTTACTACACAGGCTCCCATAACCAGAGGAGAGGTAAACAGCCTCCTCAGTGCTTCTTAGATGGGCGGTAAACATCACACATCAAACCATCTTGTTTGCCTTGTCTCATTCATAAAAGGGTGTTTAAACAGTAAAGCGGGGCATGGTGTGAGCTGAATAAGTAGTGAGGATAAATTTGACGAGATAGATGCCTTTAACTTGTCAGTAACAAAAACCAGCAGAGCTATTGTTCCTTTTTCTTCCTTTCAATCAAACGCTTTAACTAACCTGACAGGCCACTCAGCATTATCTGTTTTAAAGGAAGCAGGTTTCATTTGTACAGGATGCACCCAGTTAGGTAAAGCCTGCAGGCTAGAGTTTTATTACAAGTGTCTCCTGTTATAAATCACTGTCCAAAGTGTAACCAGCAAATTAATCCTGACATTATTTTGTTCGGCGTTAAGCGGTTAATCTATGACTTTTGTGAAATGAATGACACAATACGGCACCCACTGGACGGTGTGTGAAAGAGGTTGGCGTGGGAAACGGCACAGGAGCGAGAACTGGTGATGAATGAAAGCGGGCATCAATTATTGGAAGTCAAACTCCTTGAGGCAACAATGAGAGAATTTACAGGCTGTGACATTTTTCATGCCCTTGAACATATTACCTCCAGATACATGGGTCGATAGCAAGATGAAATACAACCTGACCAGAGCTTTAAATGATTACACACAGGCCACATATTTCTCCCCCACATTAAGTCACGTAAATACTCGAAGGAAACGCAAGTTGAGGCATGCTCAGCTTTGTATCCCACTCAGCAGCGGTGCCTCGAAAAAAAAACACAAAAAAAACCCCAGCGGCCTGCTTTCTTTACAAGCCTACAATCATGTAAATGAAGCTTTGCTCACATACAGGCCATTTCTCAATCGATCACATTGACTAAGGCCAAAATAAAGCGACAGCACTCTGAATTTGTGCCTGTGCACGTCTGAGGGAGATGAAAGAGATGTGAGGTTCAACCTTTAAAACACCATTTATCAGCAGGGACAACAAAGAGAGTGCTCCCTGTCACTCTATAGTCTCTGTGTGCACATAAACGTGCACAGAGCCCGTGCACTTCAGTGATTTATTCAGGGGTATGAAACGGGAAAGAGCATTATGGATGCAGTGTTATTGAATCAACTGTGTGTGATGAAGTATAAAAACATGAGCGTTATTAAAACCATATCAGCTTCCTTTTTCCGTTAACCCATTAACTGGTGGTGCTAAAAGCTGTGCATTGCTGCTGACAAAGGCATTTTGCTAAGTCACTCACTTCTGGTGATTTCTTCTCTTTTGAAATAAATATTCCATATTAAGAGACCAAACCAACTTTCAGTCATGTTTACAAGCACTGGTTTTATACCGCAGAGCTCCATTATTGTCCAAGAACAGATGAGACAGCCTGCTTTATTCAAAGAGTAGCACAGCGCTCATAAGACTCAAGACTTCATGCCACCTTTGACTCTCTGTGCCATGATGTCGTTGTGTTGTGCAAGTATGTTAGAAGGCTACAGGGCATGTTAAGCTGTCATCTTCACTCTTACAACTATATTTTTTTTGATGTGTGAAATCAACAATGTTCTCCTGTCCTACATTAACATGAGGAGTTACTTTGACCTGGTCCCGTACACAGTGCCTGAAACTATTCACCCCTCTGGGGTTTTTCCCATATTGTTGCACAACAACCTTGATTTTGTTGTTGTTTATTGTCTTTAAAACTTTCTTTATTTCATTTCCATTTCATGACTTTGGACTACTTTGTATAGGTCCGTTACACCGGCTCCAAAACAGATCCATTTGAATTACAGGCTGTGATGCCACACAATAGGCAAAACAAAGGGGGGGGCTGCGCCGTCCTTCTGCTGCTGTAAACACAGTTCTTTGCTGCCAAAAACTACAGTTTCTAGCCCCCCCCCCCTTTTTTTAAAATGATAGCATAATTTAAAGCATAATTCAACAGATTTGCATAATTCATACAAGCCTCGGAGGCTGAGTGCCAAAGACAGTTTTAAAAAAGCATGAAAGCGTTGTGAGATATACTGGCGCATTGTTGGTTTTTGAAGAAGAAGAAGAGTGATCCTCTGAGTCTAGACAAGCTTAGAAAAGAATTGAACATTCAAACATGTAGTGAAGCATACCTGCAGAAGGATTGTGAATAAGCTTAAAAACAGGCACAAATACTCACTCTGTCCTTTGAATGATGTGTCAGATGACCCTGTTCTGTTGGCCACTCATTGTGTAGCTGTTTAACAGCAGATTATCAGCAAAAGGTTTGTCATGGGAAGACAAAATACTTTCCTCCGGCTCATTTCTTAGTAATAAATACTCCACAAGCAGGAATGACAGCTTGAACAAAAGACGAGACGCTAATTTATCTCCCCGATATGACCGTGATGCAAATGAGGAAAATGAAAGCAAGCAATCAAGCTCCCTAATTGGGTTTGTGCTATTTCAGCTTGTTAAGGGGGCCTCTGTCTAGATTAAAAGGAAGGTCAATTTCTCATTTTGACAGTTGCTGTATTCGTTTCACAGAGCAACAAAGGAATCCACAAGGAGCTGGAGAGAGACCACAGTGCACCAGAGGCCTCCTCATGACGCCAGACCATCATCACATCTTGTTGATCTCAGGTATCACATCTTTTACAGAAGAACAAGTCATTTTTGGGTTTTTCAAAGATTCTTTTTATTGCAATTCAAACTTCACAATGTGAGTAATAAAGAAAGGGCCTGAGTACCACTTTGAAAAGACCTTATGGCAGAAAAAGATGACTTTGGTGATGGATACGGGCTCCAGGCAGACTTCCTCTACAATAAACTAATCCTCCTGTAAACCCGGTGAACTATTGAATGGGCACAACCCATACTCCTCTTGGCTGTGTTGCTGTGAACACACTTGACTGATAGCGAGAGGGAACCGCTGTCATCACATTTTAATTAAAATGTTGCTACATTCACTTTCCAACTCGCTCCAGTTTAACCACGTGAAAGCTGCACAGACAAAGCAGTAAAGTGAGAAACTGCTCCTGTGAGGTCATTTGAGTTTAATCTGGGAGCACGTCCCTCATAGCGAGAAACTGGCTGACTTTACTGAAAGAATCATTTGAAAACAATACTTTTTTTTTTTTTAAATAAAGAAATTTTGACTTTGGTGTGTTAATACAAAATCCACATGCTGATGTTTGTATTATCATTCCTTTAAAGGGGGCAAGCAAACAGCAGCAGCCTGCTGGGAAGGTTATGAAGTTCGAAGAAAGGCATGTAATCCGGGTGGCCGCAAAGCTGCAGTGGAGCATTTATTTTGGCTTCCAGAGAAGCAAGTCAGACCGTTGATATACAGCAAGAGTCAGCCACTCCCTCATGTCACATTAATAGTTTATTTACCAGCACAGAGAGACCACAGAATTAGAATAATAATTAGATTATGTATCCCATGCATTCAATTACTGCGAATGAAATCGTCTCTTGAGGGGAAGTGTGGAAGGTTTTTGCTGCATAGCCATATATCAACAAGCAAAAGAGTGGGAGTGCAACCTGTCATGTTTGCTAGTTCAGTTCTGATGCTGAGTTCCCCTTTCCTCATGTTAAGAGGGAGGAAAAAAACCTGCTAAAACTCTACAAACCAAATAGTCTTTAAACATCTTCCCGGTGTTTGCTTTAGTTAAGAGAGGGATGGGCTTATTCCGGAACTACAGCACTGTGATGCTGATTCCAGCCGGCTTGTGAACCCTAACCTCTTATCAGTCTTTCACTTGAACAGGTCTCTTATGCCTACCAATATGATAAAATATACACCCTTTCACCAGCTGTTAATGTATCATACTCATGTCAACGTGCTACTTATGGGTTCAACCAGAGTTCAGGTTATTAGTATCAGACCCCTCTTGCTCTCATATCTCACACAGATCAAAGGGGCTTTGTGAGGTATGCCACCATCAGCCAATTAATGCCTGCGAGAACAGCTGCTCTGCCTGCGAGGTCGAGACTTAGCACTTTCCACAGCTAAACGCCTCCACTTGCTTTCCCTGCCTCACTTTTGGGTAATTATTCAGCTCTTTGGGATGGTTTTGTAATTCACACCACAAACATTGCGTAACAGCAGTCACAAAAGTGAACTGCCTGAGCCAAATGACAAACATGTAGAGCCTGAGCAAAGAGGGATCTACACAAATCTGACCAACATGCGTGGCTCCTGCACAGCCTGGGAGACTAAAGTGAGGCTTACAAAAAATCTTGCTTTAGATTAAATGTAAAGGACAACAGTTGCTTTCCAGGTGTTTCACGAGCCGTCTATAGCTTGGGTTGGCCTTAGATCCCCAACATAAAAAGTTGGAATGGGGGGAAACAAAACTTTGCAAACAGTAGTAACACTAAAACAGTTGGAGGGAACATGTAACCAATTAGCTATTTGGCAACAGGTCAGTAAAAAGACTGCACATAGAAAGAGCATCCTAGAGAGGCAGAGCCTCTGAGAAGTAAAGACTGGCAGACTTTCAGCAATTTGCAAAATAATGCATCTACAATTGTGGAACAATTTCAGAATAATATTCCATCATCTACAGTGCATAATATCCTCAAAAGATTCAGAGAATCTGGAGCCATTAGAAAGGGAGGCAGATGAAAATCAGTATTGGCTTCCCATCATTTTCAGGCCCTCTGGCGGCCTGGCATTAAAACGGGTACAATTCTGTTGTCACTGCATGGGCTCAGCAACACAACAGAAATCATGAGAGAACAGTTCACTGCTCCATCCACAATGCAGGTTAAAACCCGACCATGCAAACAAGAAGCCGCATGTGAACACGATCCAGAAATGCTGCCATCTTGTGGGAAAAAGTTCATTTGAAATGAACTGTTTACACTAATCAAAATTCCGTTTTGGAAATAGATCCATCAACTAGTCTCCTCAGTTCTCAGACGTTTAGCAGAAGGGATGGTACAGTGGTAAACATTGCCCTGTCCCAGCTTTTTTAAGATGCGTTTCTGCCAACAAATTAAAGATGAGATCATATTTTTCATTAAAAAGTCCATATTCCAATGTTTTCCATGTTCTACTGTGAACATAGGGACAGTGACACCACTTTAATGGCTTCTGCTTAAACAATACTATACTTAAAGAGATGCTCCAACAGACAGGGCATTGTACATTTTATTGGTCAGAACATGTGGGATCCATTGATATGATGAAATTTATTTAATGCCCCAGAAACATGATTAACGCAAACAGTTTGAAAAGAAGAACTTCTCATAAATGGTAGCTTTAAAAATGAAAGCAGCTCTGCACCCCTAACCACAGAGGGAAGAATACAACACCGCAACCTAGTGGTGACTGAAAATCATCAGGAAAAATCTGTCCACGTGATTTTAAAATAATCAAACACAAAGAATGAACAGTTTAATAATTATATTACAGAGGAACGTTCAAAGCTTGAGGCACATGTTAAATGCAACTTGAAAAGGCACATGAATTATTACTATAATACAGTAGTGTAGAGAAGTCGGGTATGTGTCTGTGTTCATGCAACAGGGACGCCAACCACGGTGCACAAATCCCCCATAGATTGAACAAAATGGAAAATTCAAACACACTTAGTCTTTTTCACTGCTAAACCATCACAATGAAGATCCAAACTGTGACTCATACTGTGACAGAGTCAAATCTCAGAGGTGAAACTACATGCTTGTCATGTATCCCCTTAACTATGACTCCCTGCATGCGCTCCATATCCCAGCCTGCTGGTGAACTTGTCTTTGTCAATGTTTTTATTCTCGGGGACGTGTCTGAAAGTGCAGTCGTCCCTCGTGCAGCCCGTCGTCCTCCAGAAAAAACACTCCTTCTTGTACATGCTTCAACAAGAGGAGAAAATGTTAAGTCAAGTAAGGGGTTCTTATCAATACAAGGAGGAAGAGCGGACTGTTCTTACCCAGGACGTGGGAAGGGGTCAGTGGCAGCACTGAGTCCAGGGAGGGTTTTATATGGATATCGCACAGTCAGTGGTGCCCCCTCCACCACCATTCCCTGAAGAGGAACCC
The DNA here is from genome assembly GCF_027942865.1 of Odontesthes bonariensis. Lineage (NCBI taxonomy): Eukaryota > Metazoa > Chordata > Actinopteri > Atheriniformes > Atherinopsidae > Odontesthes > Odontesthes bonariensis. The sequence continues at coordinate 25,281,481 of NC_134522.1, read as the reverse complement.
ATTGATTTCATTATCAATTAATCTGTTACTTTTTGAATAATTTACTTATCATTTGGTCCAAAATCAAAATGTCCCAAATATCCAGTGGGATCCTGACACGTTTGTGCTCGACTAATCTTTAAACAAGAGCCGTCTGAGACTAAACTTCAGCCAAGGCTGAATTAAAAGAGATAAAAAATCTGTTTTGGAACCAAAAACTGAAGGATTGCTAGGTTGGCCCCAGACAAATGCAAATAGCAAGGTAAACAGGTACATACATTAATGCACTGGATGGCTCTGTCACAGTCTTCCTTCCGGGTGTAGTTGACAAACGCACACTGCTGCTCCAGCAGCATCTTGATGCTGTACACGGTCCCGGCTCTGGGAGAGAAATGCTGACAGTGTGAGTGTGTGAGCTGAGCAAGCGGTGGCTGCAGCATTTCTCAACAAGGATGCCTCCATCAACATGTTTTTAATGCTTACTTTCAATATGGGCTCAACAAAGGAATGCCAATGAAAACGGACTTGCTATGATTGATAGATTATTTAATTAGTTGTCTGACAGAAAACTGGCAGCTATAGATCCTTAAAGGAGACATACTTTATACCATTTTTCCCACAAACTGGCACAATTTCCCCTTTGGTCCTGATTAAATGCCTGTAATGCCAGCTCTAATGTCGGATTGTTGTAGCGTGTGGAGTGACCCTCCTTCCTTTGAAATCTGTAGTACATAACCCTCGGAGCACGGTATTACGGTATGAGAGAAGAAACAGGAAATAGTCGGAGACTTCAGACCTCACACCAAACTGATCCTAGCACCATTAATAACACCACTGAGAACTTATATCTCACATCACGGCACCATAACCTCTGGACTTCACAGTTGCTCCGCTCCTCTGTGCTGTTTAAGTTTCTAATGGCCACCAGCAAGAAGTGTTGCTTATATGGAGATGTTTCTTATTGTAATGGCTGATACCAATGCTGCACTGATGGTGCATTCAATGACAAATGGGAAATCCTTTGGACTTCAGATACACAAATATATGCGCTTAAGCACACGAAAGTCCTTTTTTTCCCTCAGAAAATATCCCCCTTAAGTTTTATTTCTAAAGCGGAACTTCAAAAATATTCCCAGATTCCAGCTCTTGAGGTATTTTTGGTCATTTGATAGTAAACTGAGTATTTAGGCCTTTTCAACATTCTTATTTCGAATAAGACGGTGCTGTGGAAATTTAAAACAAACATTTTTCCCAATTACTGGCCGACACCGTACAGACAAATAATCAGGAAAAATTTTAAATTGTGAATAATGAAAATAAACTTCAGCTGCAGCCCTAAAACTATGCAATGGCTACATTAATACAAAACCCCCCAAAAAGATGCATTTAATATGGCACAGGTGGAAAAGAAAAATAATTTTTAAATCGAAGACAGTTTAATTTGACTATTGCAGGAACTCCAAATCCAGCTGTAACTTTATCAATGCTGCTTTATCTTGTTATGCTGCACACAGATTCCTTGTCTTTATTACAGTGTAATCATGCTGGTTCTGCCGAGGTCGACAGTCAACCTTATCAGACAAAGTGCTGAATGAGATACTCAAAAAGAAACAAAGTGGGTCAGTTGAAGAGAAGACCAGATTGTGATACCACACCTGCTGCAGAGCTCGTGGAGTTTGGCATAGGTCATAGCAGGAGCCAACGTTCCCACCCAAACAGGGAAAAAGTCCCTGTCAACAAAAGAATAGAGATTATATATATATATATATATATATATATATTCAGATTTTCCTCACACTCTGGATACAGTTAGACAGAAGACAAATACAAACCACAAAACTAAATCTCATACTGCCTCATTTCTACATCAACAACTCTACACGTAACTACAAAATCCTCCAAACTGCCTGTCGTCATGCAAACAAACTATCATTTAAGACTGGAAAACTTTCCGTTTTAAAATTCCAACAAAATCCTGCTGAAACGGGTTCAACTAAATGTGACCTTACGGTCTCACAGGGCTCCTGGAGTGAGGGGTTGGCGACTGAGAATTCGATCCGTTTGGGCCCAAAGCATTGGACACTCCGACCTGCTGCGTTCGAGGACGGCTCATTTGGCGGACGACCCAATCTCCCACGTCTTCCTCTTCCTGCTCCACTGGCGGCTCGGCTCTGTTCTGACTGGCACCGGCATCTGAGGAAGAGGGCACCGAAGGTAAAGCTGTTCGAATAGCAGGACACCCGTGTGTCGTCTTTCTATCGCTGTGAAACGTTCGGTGACGTTTACCTCCGGGCCGTGGGCTGCCATCAATGGCAAACAGAGCTTCGACAGCTTCCTCTAATGTGGCGTGAGTTTTCAAGGCCTCCGAACACTGTGCCCAGGAGAAACCCATTTCCTGAAATCAAAGTGACACCGACAACCTCCTGAAGCTGACAGGATACAGACAGAAATGAAAAGCCTCATATGATAGATGCACACACACGATGAGGTCATAAGCCTCTTGCTTACCATGAGGTGCAATGTTTGCGCTCGTTTCAGCTCCTGTGCTGCTTCAGCGCTCGTACTTTCCAGCTGCAGCACCTTTATGTAGATCAGTGAGGCCTCATAGTACCTCTGAGGGAAATGAAAAAATAAAAAAATCATTACAACCATTCAAAATATCTGAAAGTACCAGTACCAGAGAGCCGCAGAGTATAAACAGAAATGAAGTGATCTACCTTGAGCCCACATAAAGCCTTCCCTTTCCGAAAAAAGCCCTTGATCCAGTTAGGTTTCATGGAGAGTGCGACATCAGCATCCCTGAGAGCGTTTTCAAACTGCTGCAGCCTTTCGTAACAGAGGGACCGATTTCCAAATAGCCTGAAACAGGCAGTAAACGTGTGTCAACATCAACCAATGCTGGGTCTTCAAGATCAAGCTCATTTGGGTCTGTGTTCTTACTTAAATTCCTTTGGGTTGTATTTAATGGCATCAGTGAAGCACCTCACCGCCATCTCATACTGTCCAGAGGCAGCCAAACGATTTCCTGCATCTGGAGGACAAACAGGAGTCGGCCCGTTTAAGTACTTTTTCCATGTTTTGTTTTATGGAAACATCCCATTGGAGGTCTAAAATGTAAATGTCACTCACTGGCAAGCTCTATACTTCTTTTTGCAAACTCCTCTGCTGTGGCATCCACTGTTTTCTGTTAACATGAGTATTTATTTAGTCTGAGAGGCATGCCGGTACATATGTTGTTCTGTCAAACACCAAACTACCGCTGATCAATGCCACGATATGACTCGTGTTGGGAAAACAACAGTTTTTGTGTTTCTAATCTAGTCAGAATTCAAATCCTGGACTTCTTTTCAGGTTAGCGTTACTGTTATTGAAAACTAATTATTTCAAATGTAATCATCATGTGTCTCTCTAGGAGCCATCACCTTTCTGGGATTCTCACCTCTTTGCTGGCTTTCTGTTCCTTCTTTTGAACCTCAGGTTTCTCAACAACTTTGGGCTTTTCTTCTTCGAGCTGCTGAACCTCAGCTTCATTTCTGTCCTTTTTTCTATCTGTTGCAGGCTTCTGGTTACTAACCTCCTCGGGCATCAATTCAGTAGAAGCAGGACATGAATTATTTAAATCCAAATCCTGTGGAGGAAAAGACAGAGCATTCCCGTTTCTTTTACAGAAGGTTAACATTTCCTGGCTGCTGATTTTCACTGAAAAGAAAGAAAAGTAATACTGATGTTGGAATCTCCACAAACCTTTCCCTGCTTGCCCTCATGATTATTCATCTCGACAAGATCTTCTTCTTTATCCCTTTCCCCATGCTGGTCACTTCCAGTTCCATCAGTTACCATTTGCAATTTATCAGATTCAGAAGATTCCTTTCCTTCTGAATTACTACCAATTATAAAGCTTTGTCCCTGGTTTTCTGAGTCAAACTTGTCTTGCTGCTCCTCCTCCTCGTCCTCCTCCTCCTCCTGACATGAAGAAAAAAAATAAATCATAACTAATCATTGTGGCTTAAAGAGAAAAGACCTCTCTCCCAGAAGTTTATTCCCAGGTTGTAACACATGCATGAGAGTCCAATCAACATTTCGGTTTGACTTACAGGTAAATTTTCTTTAATTGCATTCTCTTTTTCGAGTCGTTTCTTTTCTTTTTTACGCTGTAACAAACGAAACGAAAAAGAAATGTCGTGAGTAACTGTAGAACACTTAACATTCAAAATAACAGTTCTAACAGTTATGCCGGTACCATTTTTTTACGCTTGTTCCTCTCAGTTTTCTCTTTACGTCGACCATCCTCTTGTATCAATTCTTTAGCAATTTTATCAGCCTCCTAAAAAAAAATAATAATAAAAAAATAAAACACGATAAGAAATATACATCAAACTGAATGTCTCTGAAGTTCTTAATCTTATTCTCCACACAGTCCATGTCAGTCACAGTTCCAGAGTATTTTATTTCACTTCCAAGCAAGCGAAACCAGCGCATTACCTCATCAGTGAGTTGCTTTATCTGTGGATGTGGCTCTAAAGGCCTGTTAGCAGCATTTTGTGGATAAGGATCGTTGTCGTCATCATCACTGTCTGAATATATAAGGTCATTCTCAATGGGTTCAAGGAAATTTAAACCTGCAAGATATGGGAGACAAACACAAAAAAGGGGATCGCTTATCCTTGTAATCTGGGTTGACATTCACAGTATGGGAGGCCCAGAAATATCAGTATGCATCAAAATAAATAAAAAAAGAAAGGTAAAATCTCTGTTGTTCCGCTTGTAATGATCTGTGGAACATTTCTTCCTTTGAAATGTAAAACTTCTCCCTGTTATGTTACATTTCTGTCCCCGTTTCATTTCTTTCATCCATCTGAACTGAGATTCATCAACACAGCACTTGTATCATAAGCCAAAATAAGTTTCCATTTCCACGTTTGCCTAACTAAACAAACATCCTTTCGGTCCTCCCCTCCCCGTCTTTATTAGATGGTGAAATAAATCCATGTGGTGACAGCTTTAGGCCTTCAGGAACCTCATCAAACTGACACGCCCAGACTTCTTATGAGCAGTAAGACCATAAACCATAATACTGCACGCTAATTTACTTGCTGGGGGTTGAGGTGCAATTAGCATGTATGACACTACTTGTCAACGAGCAACATACCGTTCTGAGGCGGGAAGTGAATAAGAAGATGTTGAATCAACACGTCACCGTCACTTTAAATCAATACGAAACAAAGCCTTACCATAAAGAGCAGGTGCCAGCATTTCCATGAAGGACCCTCCAGAACTGCGCCCACTTATAAAATCAACCACCGATTCCTTAAAAGTAGAAGTGATCGGTGACTTAAAAGGCATCGTTCAATTTTATTTTGCCAATAAAATAGTTATAAATGTATAGTTCCATCAGCTAAATCCTCCCTTTGTGTCTCTACTTGATATCTTTAATTCAGTACCTTCAGATTTTGAATTGTTAATTTAACAACTTAGTCGAAGCAAAAAGAAATCAACCTGTCAGTAACTTCTGCTTCAGATAAAAAAGTTATTAAGTACAATGATTAAAATCATGATTATTTCTGCAGTTATCTGCAGGGATAACATTGATGTCGCATCCCTGAACATGCCCAAAGACTTACAGTACATGTCCCACATTATTTACCATAAACACATTGTTATTCTTCTTCAAGGTGTGTTCAAGTGACGCGACTGCATCTCATTGTCTCACTGTGTTAGAAAAGTGCTGGCATTTAGCCAACAGGATAGCCAAATCCAGGGCGACCTGTTCACTAAAAATTACTGCAATATGAGGTTCAAGGTTTGGATCGTACTCACGTGTGTGCGCATTAGTCTCGAGTTTTCTCGAATTCTGGGCATCGGACGGTCACCTGACAGGTTGAGAGACATTATAAGTTCAAATATATGTACATGATCAACACAATATAAATATATTGGGATAGAATTTGGGTAGCTTGGATGATCTCCAAAAAAGACAACATAGCTACTGTACCGCGGGAGCTAACAGGTAGAGAGATGTACCATTATCGGTAAGTGAAACTCGGAGACTAAGCTGTCCTTCTCATTTCTTACCTTTAGGAATGTCTTTCTTTCTTGACATGGTGTTCTCTGGCTTTTTTGTAGTGGCTTCCAGAATTAATTTTGTTTAAGTGACTTTCTTGTCAGCAACTACAATACTGTGGCGAAGACTGTTTATTAGTGTCCACGTTCTGGTTCGCGTACTTTAAAGCTGCCGTTTAGCCTACAACCTCCTGCTTCCTCCTTCTTCCGCTTCTTCTTCTTCTTCTTCTTCTTGTAATTTATTGGCGGTTAGCATCCGTAATGTTGCATTAGCGCCACCAACGGTACAATTATTTAACTGCGGGTGTGGAGCGTCGACGAAGGAGTGACAAAAGAAAAGAAAATAAATAGACAAATAAATAAACAATTCACTAAATAAAAAAATAAACTAAATCCTAGTCTTTAAGACGTCCTCCTTCTTCGGGTTACTTTCTTCTTCTTTGATATTTGCCGGCAGCTGTTACGTCTTCCTGTTGCATTACTGCCATCTTCTGGAGACAGTTCTCACCGTCGAAACTAATTAAAAACTACATTTTGAGACAGGTGTTCAAATCGATTTGTACAAATTGTTTTAATTGCAACGTAAAAACGATTACATTTATAGCAAAATTTTCAGGTTTAACATTTTTGCTTAAGTTATAAGTGTTCCTAAATTCTGTCCATTCTGTTTTGGAACAATAAAAAATACTTGAACTACCATTTTAAACCATTTGATGTATGCAGATGACCTGGCTATTATGTCCCCCAGCACTGTTGGGTTTCAGCAGCTCCTGAATGTGTGCTCTGAGTATGGGGTTGAGTTTGATGTACAGTACAATGCAAAAAAGAGTGTTGTATTGATATGTAGAGCCAAGGAGGATCATAAAGTGCTCTTCCCAACGTTTTACCTGTCAGGGCAATCACTATGTGTATCAACCAGTACAAAATATCTTGGGCACATTATCACTGACAAGTTGGAAGATGATGCTGACATGTTTAGGCAGAGACGAATGCTGTATGTCCAAGCAAACATGTTGGTAAGAAAATTTCATTTCTGTTCTGATGATGTGAAAGTAAGCTTGTTTCACGCCTACTGTACTCCTATGTATGCAGCCCCATTATGGGTCAGCTACAAAAAAGAGACCCTGCGTAAACTCCAAGTAGCATATAATGACTGCCTGAGGATATTGCTGAAAAAGCCTAGGAGTTGCAGTGCTAGTAAACTATTTTGTGACTCAGGACTAAGTACTTTACAGGCTCTCTTAAGGAACCTAATGTTTAAGTTCATGTGTCGTCTGGATAAGTCTCAAAACTGTATTATAAGGATTCTCACAAGCCCCAGATGCAGCTCTGTCAGACATCAATCATATATGTGGAAGCATTGGTATGGCTGCCTTTTAAGACTGTCATGACTGATAGTATGTTTGTACATACATCATTGCTTGTCTTTTTTTCCCCTCTTCTCTCTTCTTTTACTGCCTATTTTTTATGTATATGTTGTAGGTCCTCCTATTGGGCCTAGAGCCTGTAATAAAGTTTATATATATACCATACCCGGGATTTTATTTCTGTGTTGTTGAAACATATAGCATTACACTGGACTTTCCGTTGTGTTAACGAGTCAGGGTATTTCACTGGCATCCACTAGTAGGTCTGAACGTATAAAGCTCAAGTTACAAAAAAAATACAGGTGAGAGTGACACGACGAGATTTACCGCTCGGTTTATTCAAATCCTTAGATGACTGCCAGAACAGAGACAACGAACTGTTATTTGGATATAAACCCAGAATGGCGCAAAAAAAAAAAAGAAGATTTTTATGGAGAAATCTTTTATTAGGAAGTTGAGCAGGATTCTTTTTACACAAGCAAGTTCTCTATCTTTTCAATAGTAATATATATATATATATATATATATGAAACAGAAAGTCCAATGTAATCCGAGTATATTTACTCTTTTCCGTTTAAACGTCATCTTGCACCATTTCCGGGGGGGATTTCCTTGCATTTCCTAGCAACGGTCCTTGGTAACGACGTGGAGGAAGCGCGCTCTCTTTGGCGGACTGTAATCGATAACAACATGGAGCCTCAAGAGGTAATTCTACTTCAATCTTGACATAAAGAAAAAGACTGCCTTTTTCCGGTGCACTTTAACTTTATTCCTATCCCTGAAATCAGGGATAAAGTTAAATTAGCGTTGTCCGGTGTTAGTAGCTAACTGCTAACCGCTTTGCTAGCTTGTGAGCTAACCAACGCTTCACAACACTTCACAAAATATTGCTCGTCCACTGATAGTGATGATAACTGCACGGTAGCCTTGCGACCACTCCATTGCAATTCAACGATAATTAATAAATGAACGGGGCCATGTCTCCAGCCTAGCTAACATTAACCTGTTGGAATTCAGTTAGCATTTACTTTTTGCTCTGATTATCAACGAAGTAATCTTTCAGTTATGAACCACATTGTTGACGAAATTAACCGGGGCTCCCCAAAGGCCAAACTGCAGGCTCAACAGTAACAACAATAGCTGATTTGTCTTACATGACAAAGAGCTGCAAAATAGACAGTTTCAAATATTAGGAATGTGTACTTGACGCTAAAATGTTCTTTCTGTAAATTAAAGCTGCAGTCTGCAACTCTTTTTCAAGCATAATGCATGGAACTGTCCAGGGATTCTGAAAGTAGTACATTAAATACCCCAATACAAAAAAAAAAAAAAAGAGTTCTCTAGGTCCCCTATATGTCCCGCTAGGCCCCTCCAAAGCCAGCAGGTTTGTTTACAAAATTGCAGACCGGACCGGTAAAAGGTAACCAATCAGGTTACGAGCTGGGCTCTGCTGCCTGTCAATCACCGATTGTGCACGCGCAAAGTAGGCTCGTCCCCACGCTTATTTATCTAGACTATTGAACTTCATTACGGGCTAGTCTACTTACTGTGTCTTCCATGATCGCAAATGACAGGTGAGTTGATGAATGAGGAGTCGTGTAAGCGCATCTGGCGTGCACGTCTACGTGCACGAGTTCTCGTGTATTTTGATGGGGTGGGACAGGAAGTTGAATAACTTTTTATTTTTCGGTTAAAAAATAAGCATTTCTTGCATTTTGCGACTACGGAGGTCACCGTTTTCAACTTCAAGCGTTCTGTTAGATCATGTAAACTCTTAAAATGCCAAAAATTAGAACTTTACGTATGACAACAACAAATCCCACAGACTGCAGCTTTAACGGTATTATCGCATTGTTTGGAATTACGTCAGTCACCATTATGGATAAACAGGCAAGAAAGCTTTATTTACGTAACACAATATACATTTGTTAATTTGTGCTTTCTGTTGATTAGTATGTTGTCTCAGGAGTGATTGCAATGAAATGGTCTATCTTTATATTTCCAGGACCATTTTATATCGTACTATAATACTCATACTGCACCTACTGCTACTGCTAATGTTAATAATGTAGTAACACGGTGTTACAAGTACATACCTTTTAAAGCACAAAAATCTTTGAATTTTGTAAGAATATTAAAGGGATATGCCACCCCCAGGCCAAATTAAGTGTATCCCCGCATTCCCGAGACATAAATAAGTGTGTGGGAGCGTTTTCCTGGCGACCCAGGCATTGTCCGAATCTCACAGCACTGACCACTGCTTGGTTGCGCGTAATACATACATGCTAGCGTCGCCAGCGTCGCCACTCTAAATATTTCGCCCAACGTGAATTAATTTACTTGATTTACCTTCTAATTACTGTGTGAGTGGTGTACTTTCACATCGAGTCCAAATGACTGTCTAAATCTACACGGAAGATTTGGTTTGCTCATGTCGGTTTGGGACTAGTTTCCAGTGCGGAAAACACAGCCGAAGCACACTCCCCGCTATGTCATTGGGAATACCCCCCTTCACACTGGTTTGTTTGAAGAAGTCGGGGGTGGGGATTCCCAAAGGTAGCGGAGTGTGTTGTGCCAGTGCTGTGAGACTCGGACAATGCCTGGGTCGCCAGGAAAACGCTCCCACACACTTATTTATGTCTCGGGAATGCGGGGATACACTTAATTTGGCCTGGGGGTGGCATATCCCTTTAAGACTTATTTTTCAAACAATACATCCAAAAACAACAGGCAGTATCATGGTCAATATTGCAGCTTTCTTGATAACATATGTAAACACTTGATTAAAGAGGATGCTTGAAACAAAGTATTGGCAGGGGACAGGAATGACCTCCTGTGCTGTGTCTCATCACCACAGCGCCGCACAGTTTCTTGCTGGAGGTGCTGCAGTTTGTCAATGGGAAACTTATTACTACTTTGTTTGGTGACTCTGCTTCCAGAGAGCGGCGGCATTTTCTCATATGCTAGCTGATGAACATGACGGTCAGTCTGCTGGAGAAACGTCCACAAACCCGAAAGGGGCACAGAGTCGAGATCAGAGGCAGTCCAGACTGGAAACGGATGGCTGGGAGCTTCAGCAGCCTGGGGGAAATCCTTTTCAGCTTGGTATGGAAACAGAATGAAACAGTTAATGGAAATTGCTAATAAATAGTTATTTATTTATTTATTTATTTATTTATTTATTTTCAAGGGGTAAATAAGAAACGTGATTTTTGTCTCAGAGAAAAGATGGTAACCTTTATTTCAGTGATGGCTTGCATACTACAGCCAGTTGTGCCTTTGGTTCCTATGAATAACATTCAGCATTTTGTGTTATGTCAGCATTTCAGGACAGTAACCTGTCTCCTGCTCTTTCACTGTTGCCTTTAACCTCTGGAGTGGAACACGACTTCATTGAATATTCTTTATTCCAGCAAAGTGATACAGAATTTGCCCCTTTAAGGTAACAAAAATAAACTCATCTTAAATGTTTGTTCTGTTGACATCCCTTTCTGCGTCTTCTACCTCTGATTTGGGTGGTAAGACAAGGTGATAAGCGGAAGGATGATCATTTTTTTACCTTTTTTAGGGCATGTCCTGATGTTTCCATGGCATCAGAGAGGTTCCACTTTCCACCCCAGGACTGCACCACTTACCCCTCTGAGTGTGGCTCACTGTCCCAGCATCCTCTGGCCCAGGCAACCATCCTCTCTGAGGAAGGTGCTGTCAGCTGCTGCTCTCTAGCACAGCACAGTTTATCACCAGGGAACCAAGGCAAAGATCAAATGGATCATCCCCCTTTGACTGCCACTACTGATGACGGACAGAGATTACAGTCAATAGAAGGTCAACGTAGCAGAGTGAATGACTCGGAGGCACTGGCTAACCGTACAGTCAAGCTTGTTGGTGAGGCTGCTGAAGATGAGACTTTCTTTCTGAGAAAGGACATTCCTGTCCAGCATCTTCTGAAGCACTTACAGAAAGAAGTCGGCATGCAAAGCAGTACTGGCAGTGCTGTTTCCTCTGCCTCTGAGACCTCTGTGAACTCTACATCTTCTAGGGTTGAGTCTAAAAGCACCAAAGTTAGCAAACGTATTACTGACCAAAGTACAGGTAAAAGAGAAGGTCCTCCAGGTGAAGCCTGTCTTCCCCAGAAGCAGACAGTGCAACCTGACAGAGATTCAAACCCTGACCAGTCAGGTGCACCATCATCTGAGGCCGGTAACATTACCATGGGTTCTCGCAGCACTCAGCCTGATGATAGCAGTGAAGCGTTACACAGAGAGCTGCTGTCTGAAGTGGAGAGGCTCGGCAGCCTTGAAGCTGGATCAAAACACAAGCCACCACCAGGTCAGACTGTCACACCAGCTCTCAAAGAGGTGTCAGAAGGCAAGCCAAGTGTGGTTCGAGCAAATTTGGGTGGTGTGCCGTGGACAGGACCATTTTCAGCAGGTGTTGAACGCATTTACAGAGAGCAAGACCTCTGGTCATCGGGGAACCAAACAGGGATTGATGGGTCGTACCTGGGTTTCCTCCCACAGTCTCAATCCACCCCAGGGGTTTTCACTGCCCCACCCAAATCCAGTGTCAAGGCTAAATTAGGACAACTTTCAGCCATAGAATCGAATAAAGAAAACTCGTACCAATCAAGCACAGCAGCTGCTTCACAACCAGCTGTCCCCGCGGCTGATACCCGTCTCACAGAGACAGCCAGCCAGTGCCAAGCGGAGGCTCTGCACACTTCTGCAGAAGTCCATTCCCTTCCAAGTCTCAACTACATGCAGAAAGTAGATGCTTGGAGGGCAAATCAGCGTTCAGGGAAGACTCCATTATTTGATAGGCTGACGCTGCAAGGATTTTCTGGCATGTCCCCTAAAACGAAAGCTTTTGATGCAACATCTGACACCCTGAATCTTATCCACACTCAGCACTCTAAGAGTTTACACCAGTCTACTGTTTCAGGTGCTGCCAATCAAAATATCGCGCAGGGCTCCTCCACAGCTCCCTCTGGCTCTTCTTCTTCAAGACGAGGGGAGGCAGTGGGCAGTGCTCCCAGTGACAAGGGGAACAGGAGGCCTGCAACACCACCCTGTGCCTCATCATTTGGAAGGTCACAGTCACACTCCTCCCTGAGTACAGTTGTCATGTCCATCAGCAAACATCAGCAGACCGATATGCCTCTAGAAGAAGAAGAAGAAGAGAATAAGAGTCAGGAGGTGGCTCCTCATCATCCCAGCACCACAGCTAAACCCTCGCCTCTTGCAAACCTCGGCCACTTCAGTGATGTGTCACTCGATCAAGTGACGCTTTCAAGTTCCCAAGATAGTTACAGTGGAATTAAAGTTGGACCTTCTTTTGGAGCCTCTTCTGTTGTCAGTCTGGAGCTGGATAATTATGCCCCTTACTGGCCTTCCAAACAGTCATCACCACCACCTTTTTCAAGACCTCGAGAGCTCAACATTGATGAACGAATTCCGGTAATTCCGCTCTAACAATTCTTGTCTCTCTAAAATTAATGTATTACCCATTTGTTTTTGTTCCAGTGCAGTTTCAGTTTCATATAAGTCCTATTTAAAGTTTCGTGATAAGTTCTGTATTTGTCTTTCTTGCAGTTGTATCTCCGCAACCTGGGTATAGACCAGTCTCCTTCTGCGATCCTGACACCATTTGCACCCAGAGGGCCAATTAGAGAGCCGGAATTCTCTCCTACTGATCTGTGCACCATTAAAGGATCTACTGGAACCCCTACGAAGAGCACTCAACCCTCTGAGGGTATTGAACTCTAAACTGGCCTTTAAAAGAGAAAGTGCACCTCATACTTAACACATTGACTCCCAAGTCACGTAAAACTACGTTTTTACTGCCCATGCGTTGGCTCCCACATGGTAAAAATACGTTTTTACGGTTTTTTTATGGATTCTGAATCTATACATTCTAATGCACATTCTGTGTGATTTTTGTAATTATGTGATGAACAGAACTGACATAGATGGCAGTCAAAAACTGGTGTCATCATCTGGACATTTTGATCATTACGCCAATGGCTTTGCGTCAACTCAAGAACAATTTTGATAACGCTGCATTGATTGTTGTGCATTTCCGCATTTTGTCCAATCGCACGTGTCGGTTTCCAGAGGGTGACTGTAAAGTAACATAAACAAACAACAAGAAGGAGAAGAAGACACGCGACAAGTCTAAGGAGGCGGTCTTATGAACAGGTTAGCTTTGCAACATGCGACACGACGCAAATCCTCTGACCCGGATATGTAAGTATCTAAAGTGCGACAGGCTGAAAGAGCGCACGTTTCACAAAAGCCCCGATATCTCAGTTTGTTGTTGATTTTGGTGGATACCCGACTTGGTTTAGCTAAGGATAGCTCGCTAATGGCGGCACCTAGAGACACGCAGTTTTGACCCACAAAGAGTTTAAAATATCAGCTTTCAAACGAGCCATAACATGTTTCAGTGGCCCTATCACATAATATGCTGTGACTGTACAAAAAACGTCCAAAAAATGGTTTAGAACGCTGGGATTCTACGACATAATTCTGTAAAAACCGCTGGTAGTCAGTGTGTTAAAGAGCACTTTTTTTTGTGGGCAATACACATTTGGTTTGGTCTTTTTTCTCAGTTTGGGATATTTAGCTCGAGAAACGGGGAAATATATCATCTGATAAACAAAAAATGATAGCATCCAATCATTTTTGTAGCTGCCAGAAAAGTTGTGATGGAGAGAAGTCTGTAAAGATGTTGATACACAAGTCCCAGATTTTTTGTTGTCTCTTCTCATTATCGCCGTTCTGTTGGACTTCATTCAGAAATAGGCGGCTATTTTAAGCTCTGTTGTCCACTTAAAATAGCCTGAGAACAAAGTTGACTTTTCTTAATTTATATCATTGTTTCTTTCTCTGTCAATCACTTGTGGTAAAGTTTGGTCTGATCAAGGGAGGCAGGGGGGCAAAGAGGGTCGGAAGCTCTGCTGCACCTAACTGAACCCCTGTGCTTCTTTTCCCAACGCTTATGAATTTAAAAATAGTCTATAATAAATGCACGCTTCAGCAGAAATGCAGAAAAAATGGCTGGTTACAACATAAAGCTGGCTAATCTTTAAGATACTGGTCGTTTCATCTGAATGCACTGCTTTGAATACATTAACACACATAAGCCACTCGAGATTGCAACACAATGTAAGTTTAAAGCTGTGTTCTTATTTCATCATTTATTTCATGATTCTCAAGATAAGAACATTGACCAAGTGTCATCATTTACAGCTTTGCTACTCTTCACTTAAAAAGGTTAATGGATCATACATTTAGCAAACTTTTGCTAATAGGTAAATGTACATATATCACCCATAATTGAAAAATGTGGTTCATTTGAACATGTTTCATTTTCAGGAGGCAGTCCCCATAAAGGAGAGTTCTCCAGGTCCAGCATTCTGTCAGCTGACTCCAGTATATCGGTACAGCTTAGCCTGGACAGTCTCGGTCCAGCTGTTTCGTTCCCGGTGCAGCCCAGAGTGAGAACATCTCCATCAGATACAGAATCCACCCAGACTGAGGGTGTGGCGCCCTGCTCCCTGCCTGGGGAAGGTGCCCATTCCTCCATACAGCAACAGCAGGACAGAGGGCCAGATATCAACCAGCTCACAGACAAGTGTGACTCTGACGCCCTGTTTGTTATGAAGGCGAGGCGTGCGGAAAGAAACTCCGAGCCACCTTTGCAAAGCAGCCACAGTGTGGAACAGTGTGCAGAAGATTCTTTTGTTAGCACCAAGACCTTGTTGGAGATCCGTAAAGTACTTTCTCTTGCTGGGAACTTGGCATCTACTGGGTCTTCTGCAGAATCACATCTCCCCTCTGATGAAGACTTATTCTACTCACTGCCGACAAAAACAAGCAGGCTCCAAGAGTCCTCGGTCCCCTCGCCCCCCAGAAGTCACTCCTCGCTGCTCTGGTCCTCTTCAGACTCCGTGCTGACCTCAGAGAAACTGAGGCAAAGCTCTGTTGGTCAGGAGAGTACGACCTCATCCTGGCAACCTAATTATCCATCCACACAAGCTCTTACAACAGCACCTGCCGCTGTTACATACAAAATACAGGAAGATGATTCTGCTGATCAGGCCGTTGTCCTTTCCAAATCAGCCCGGCGGACAGAGCCCGAAGGCTGCAGCGCCGCGCCTCCCGATAAGGTTCCGACACAGCTGCCAGTCATCAAGCCTTCACCAGCTGCGAGTGCACAGCAGCTCACCTCTGTTCCCGCAGACAGAGGGGGGGTCCCGGAGGACGAAGAAAAGCTGACACCCGGAGATCCTGCACAGAGTCGCTCCTCCTCCGCCATTTTTGAGGACACTGATCAGGGAGTGATGAGCGATGGGAGCAGCGAGAGCTCACTGGCTGTCAGAGTGGCCAAGTTACTGCAGAGTGAATCTCCATCCACCATGGTGTCCAGCACACCCAGCTTAACAGGCCAGGAGGAGGCTAAGGCCAGAGGTAAACTGTGATACACAGCTTCTGACTCCATTAGCTATCAGATGGATAGGAGTTTCGGCCTTCACGCATCTCACATTGATATTCCGTTCTGATGTTTCAGAGTGGATCAAGCTGAAGATATCAGGGCAGCAGTGTGAGCCTCTGGAGTTAGACACAGAGGATAGAAGGCGGATTGAAGAGATCAAGAAAGAGCTGCTGTTAAGGAACCCTATAAAGGTAATCCTCTCAGGAAGACTTCTTAATTACTACATCTTACATGCTGTAGCAGCGAACCACAATTAAACAACTTAGGTGAATTGTGACCAAGAAAGCATTTATGACATAAAGTATTATCAATGAATGCTTAAGTTTTTCTTTTGATTGTTGTACCAATTTGAATATTCTTTATGTTTCCCATTTGGATGTCAGCCTCCCATCTCTGGACAGTGTAGGTCTCATGCTCAAGGTAACTGGTGTGTTGCAGGCATGGTGTGTCAACATATGCAAGTTAGGCTTTTTAGGAAAAGAAAAAGACTCCAGTGCAATTTTGCAGACCAAAACGTTTTCTTTGGATCTTTGTGTTGAATGAATGAGCACCCGGACACACCCGGCTTTTCCAGCTCCTCTAACACAGATGTGTTTTTCTTTGCTTCTTCCAGAGCCAGGGAAGCACAGACACAGAGAGCAGCGCAGCGTCCATTGTTAGAGTCGAACATGACCCACTTCAGTCTGTTGAGACGTGTTCCGCCCTCAGTGACGCCAACACCCAGCGAGGCGTCAGTGTGCACCACCCTCTCTCCAGCACACACCGACAGGATTCTCTTCGCCCCGATCTGGAGGCTCGAGTGTGGGAGATCGCTGCCCGAGAAGGAGTAACGCTCCCTTCAAAAAAACCTCAGGCCCTGACAGTTCTCACCGATGCCACCTGCAGGCGCTCTGCCTCCGCCTCCCCTTCCTCTGTACCCCCCCTCAGCCCAGCCTCAGAACCCCTCCACCTGACGGAGCTCTCCACAGGAACAGTCAGACCCACTGTAGCCAATACACAACCTTCCTCATCCCTCCTGGATGGAGAGGATAGGGCACCAACCAGAGAACCACCATCTGTGTATGAACCAAGTAATAGTTTCCATTTAAGTAATGGGAAGGAGGAGCAGAAGAGGCAGGACACAGTTGGAGGTCAGTGTGAAGAGCCTCCCCCACCCTTACAAGGTTCAGATAAAGAAGATAAGACCACCGAAACTGTCAGTCATCATGAGACCTCATCTGTCCAGACCAGATCTGTTTCAGGTGTTGGACCTGGGCCAAATCAGGCCTCAGGTCCGTCCACTGTTGGTTCCCATGCCGGGACAGGCCATGTCTCCCACGTCCATGTCGCTCAGTCCCCCAAAAGTACCTCTGCTGTCCACTCCAGTCATGCAGAGGCTGTCTCACAGCTGCCACGCAAAGACTTTGTCCCCCTCAGAGACTCCTCTTCAGCTGCCAGCAGTCCAGACGAAGGGGTCGGCTCGTCCAGTCCACCAGAGTGGCATGACACCAGATGGCGGGCGCCTGAAAGATCCAACACTTCCACCCTGTTTAAAACTGCTGTGCCTCTGGGAAACATGACTGCCCCAACCACACAGCCCGTCACATCACATCTCAGGTCTTACGTGTCACCAAGACCCTTTATGGCTCAAACACCTGGTAAACTGTGAAAGAAGCGTACTTACATATAACTGTAACTCTTTCTGACCAAAGACTTTTCTTTAGAGTTTGATATTTTTAAAGTACAGTTTAAGATGAAAAAAATGCTTTTAGAAAGAAATAATATAACATAGTTTCCTAATGGAGGGTTTTATGTGTCGTCAATCTTCCCACCACAGTCCCTGTGCTGCTGCCTTACAAACCTCGTGGCAGCGAGGAGCTCTTCTACGTCCCTCAGAGAGAAGCCGTCTCCTCGGCAGAAGCGTCCGACACCACCATGGAGAGTTCCCACACAGGTACTGAATAAAGCAGTCGCACAGATGGCAGCTAAACAGCTAACAGCCTGAGTTCCATGCCAAGTTTGTTACATATTTAACTCTCAACCAGTGTGTACAGTAGTTGGAATAAATCCATTTTTAGGTTTTGTTGTTTAGATTTTTCTGTCTTCCTTACTTTTTTTTTTTTTTGCAATAGGTGATAAGATTTATAAGACAAATATTTGCATCTTGATTTATTTTTTTTATTTTTTTATTTTTTTTTACCACGTGAACGTTTAAAATCCAAAGTGCTTGAACCACATGTGTGTTTGCTAAAAGATGTCTGTAGTCTGTAGTATTCTGCATCTCTGGTTGAGCTTAAGAAAAAGAAGGGGACTTTCAGTTGAATCTGTGATGAGAGAATGAAAATCCACTCCCATTTGGCCTGTCCCTGTGTGGGAGGCAGCTGGTCCTTTGTAACATACACCAGGCAGCATACTAATTATTCATGTTCAGGGGCAGAGTGAAACAAAGGCAGAGCTGGGGCCCCGGTAAAGAGACGGACTCGAGCCTCCGTGTCACTGAACATCTTCTGTTCATTACTGGCTGAAGATGTTTTGCTCACTCTTTCCAGCAGAATTAGTTTTTCTCTCACTCTAAATGAGGAGCGTCTTGTTGCTTAATTGAAACACCTCTACGCTGTTGAATTGTTACCAGGCTCAGACGACGCCGTGCCTCCGCGCTTTAGCAGCGAGGTCCTCGGGCATCAGGACCCGGGGTTGGACCGCGGAGTCTCGTTCAGACACACAGAAGGCATCTACAGCAAGAGGCTGAAAGCTCCCGCCTTTAAGATGCAAGAAGCTGTGCACAGAGGTGAGCCGAACATCCGCACAGCATGCGCCCTTCCACTTAGTTACTAGCTGTTATGTTAAGTGCTTTATTGAAACATGCACCTTAAATGTGGACTTTTGTTTCATTGTGTGCATGAAGCGATCAATTGATCCATTAATGTCTCTTATCTCCCCGTAGATTCCTCCTCCTCCGCAGCAGCAGCAGACAGAAGCTCAACAACCGCGAGCCAAACTCCAGAATCGTCCCAAGCGCCTTCACCGAAACACCGAAAAGTCTCCATGAGAGACCAGGGGACCAGCCCCGTCCAGTTCCCCAGTAAGGAGCAAACTGAGCCAAGTTGGGAGAGATTTCAACCAGTCCGTGTAGAAGTGGTCCAAACATCTGTTCTTCATACACGAGGGCAGCGAGACCAGGACAGAGCCAGTCCTGCTCAGCCGGCTCCCCAGCAGAGCAGCGGCCCCCTCGACCAGCTGTGGCAGAAGTTCTGCGATCAGTGGACTGTAGAGGAATCCCATCCAACCGTTGAGAGAGAGGCTTCGCTGCTGGAGCGTCTAGAGCGCCTGTCTCGTCTTATTCACAACACAAGGTCTGCACAGGAAGAGGATTATCACCCGGAGCAGAAGCTGGGAAGGACACCGAGGAGGAAAGAAAGGAATCAGGCTTATGAACGCGGTGCTGTCACAGAGGTGGAGTGGAGACGCAGAGGGGGCGAAGACCCCCGAGATCCCATCCAAACGAGGCTTTGGGCCGAGGACGCTGTGAACGACGACAGCGTCTCCCTCTCCTGCAGCTCCTCCCAGAGCGAACACCTCCCACCGGCAGGCAGAGACGAGTCAGAGAACCTGTCATCCACGTCTGGCTCCATGTCCACCGTCGACACAGCGCGGCTGATCCGAGCCTTCGGTGCCCACAGAGTCCAGCACCTGAAGAGCAGCTCCAGCCTCAGTAAACTGTACGACACCATCGGCAAGCAGAAAGAGGAGAGGGAACAGTGGAGAGGGAGAAACAAAGACCCTCCTCATATCCCCACACCATCAGACACCCCTGCCACTGACGAATCAGTATGTACATCTGGAGGTTTCTGTCCTCATTCCTTCTCTTCAGGGGGATTTTAATTACAGACATGCAAAAGTAGTCCGTTATCTGCAGTGATTTAAGTCTCACAAATGTTTTTACTGATAAAAATGATTCATCTGTAATGCAGACCCTTGTCTAAGCTTGTGAGTTTTTAACAAACTAATCAGATCAGATGGATTAATCAGAGCTGGTCCTCAGGTTGCTCCTGATTCTGCGTCATCAGCCAGCACGTACTCCCCGCCATCCCACCACGGACCCTCCAGGACTCTGGCTGCCAAGAAGGCTGTTAAACTTGTCAACAAAAGCATCCAGGCAGGTCAGTCGAGCAGACCACGGGTGCAAACTTTCTCATTCTCAAGTTCTTTTGCATAAAAGTTCATCGGATGTTTCTTAAATTGTTTCTGTGCTTCCTTCGTCCTCAGCAGAAATTAAATGTCTGTGAAAAATGTCACGATTCAGAAAATCTTTGTTCATTTTCAGTTTTCAGATGAATTTTTTCCTACATGTGGGAATTTGTTACACTCATTGATAGTTTGACATAGTGTGAAAAAAAAATCAAACAAATTGTCATTTCTTTAGAGTCCAGTTTACCTAAATCAACTATTGATGTAACACAATAAACTTTCTCCTGTTCTTGCTTCAGGTGACTTCGAGATCGTTCGGAATGGGACCCGACGACACACCAGAGATGTTGGAACCACATTCCCTTCACCAGGTGGAACCGGGCGTTTTGGGCAGATCTCCTCGTCTTCATCCAGCACTGTGAGAGGAAGAGAAGGACGGGGGAGAAGCCCTTCTAAACCTCAGGGCTTCCTGAAGCAGGGAAAGAACAAGAGGAGCCCCTCAAAGCCTTTTCCTGAAGGTGCTTCAGCAGTTTCTTTAACGGCCCACTTAATGCCCAACATAAGCAAACGCTTGATGTATTCGTGTGTCCTTCCAGGCGTTTGGTGGTTCATCTCTGCTGATGGCCTGAGGTTTGAGGCAAGGAAGGAGAACCGGCCGGAGCAGCCGTCTGCTCGGAGGCCCGACAGTGCTTGGTTTGAAGCGTACAGCAGAGTCGGTCCTTGGAGAGAGCCGCTCAGACAGAGACAAATCCACGAGGAAAGCAGCAAACAGTCCACTTTTAAACATCGAGCTGAACCGGATCCAGATCGTAGAACCAAAACACTGTCTTCCACATGTGTTTCACTGCAGGTTAGCTTACTTTGATCTTCAGAAATAAAATAAAGTCAAATAAAAACATCGTCACCAAAGGTGCAGGTGATTGATATGAAAGTTATCAGCCGTACAGGCAGGAAATGACCTGATAAACAGTGATCATTTCTACCATCGTGAGTCCTGCAGAACGCTAACAGCGAATGATGCCCTTTCACAGATTTTACAGTTGTCCCCTTTTATGGTTTAATAGAAATATTCTGCTCTCCTAAAATCCTGCAGGAGGCTCTGCAGATGCATCGGCCAGAGTTTATCTCCCAGTCCAGGCAGAGGATGAGGCGCCTGGCTTTGCAGGTGGAGGAGAGGAAGCTCCAAGCCGTCTTCAGCCGGGAGAGAGACGTACCGTCCAACCTGCCAGAGGAGCCGGCGAGGCAGCCGAAGCCTGCAGGTATGCGACACCAGAGAAGAAGAGAGCTGCACATGTACACGCAGCGTTGGACCAGAGGGGGCGATGCTCGCAGCCGTTCGGTTCTTAGTTTACCAAGCTCATCATCCACAAGCTCTCCTCGCACAGTTGCTGCAGACTTTATATATGAAATGAAATTCTATTTTCTTTCCTTTGTGAAGGCACTGCTCTGCTGAGAAGGGCCGTTCCTAAGAAGGAGATGATCCAGAGGTCCAAACTGTAAGCCTTTAAAATCTCTTCTTTTCTTTTACTTTACACATTTTACTCAAGGCAGAGCTCACTATTTTAACACCATGCAATACCTAAAGTACTTTTAGGATATCGTTCCAATGTGCTCATTGAAAAGAAAATGCTAATATTGGCGTTTGAGCTTCCAGTATTTGTTCTTCGTTTGGTTTTCCAGTGTTTGTATGTTATCATTTGGTTATTAAAGGGGTTATCTTTTAGAACTGGGCATGTCACGCTTGCTTCCTATGGGAATGGTTACGTGCTCATCTCGAATCCAAGCCCTGTCTAGATCCGTGGTCCACTTTGCCGTCCTCACTATGGAGCCCGGTCATGGGTGATAGGAAAAAGCTACATAGGGATGTCAGGAATAACCCAATTATATACAACACAATCAGAGTGTGGCAGGAAATCTGTAAATATATAGGCAGAGGAAGTCACACCTCATTCCTGACCCCTCTTACGACGAACCAGGATTTCCCCCCAGGTCTCATTCCCAATATTTTTTACATGTGGCATGGTAATGGGGCACATGTGATTGGAGACCTATACGACAATCGGATATTAATGACTTTCCAGCAACTGCAGTCCAAATTCAGTATCCCTAAAAAACATAATTTTGGCTTTCTCCAGGTCAGGCACTTTGTTGGATCCAAGACCTTCCTCTCTCTGGACCCAGTCATGTACAGTGATGTTGAGAGGTTCCTTATTTCCCGAAAAGGTCTTACCCGTTCTATCTCTTCCTTCTATGCACTGCTATACTCTTTTAGTCCAGGTGATGTCACAAGCATTGCACAGAAGTGGGAGAGAGATCTTGACACGGAGTATATTGAGGATGACTGGCAAGAGGCCATTAAAGTATTTAAATCCACCTTTAGGTGTAATAGATTGAGAGAGACACAGTATAAAATATTACACCGTCTACACCTAACCCCTTACATACTAAATAAGAGGGACCGTCAGGTTTCACCTGTGTAACAAGTGTCAGAGGGGTAGGAACATATTACCATTACTTCTGGCAATGTAAATTGATCAAAAGATTTTGGGGTACGATCTCACAGGAACTGAGTGGCATCTTACAAGCAAAGGTGAGGAGGGACCCTGGCCTCTTCATCCTCGGCCTCCCCTCGAAGGAGGCCACTCTAACCCGTTTGAAGTTCAAACTATGCGACAAACTACTACTATTTGCCAGAAAATGTATTTTAATTAACTGGATCAATGATAAAACACCTACTGTGACCGTATGGTGTGGGGAAATATTCCGGGTCCTCCCCCATGAAGGTCCTTTAATGAAATGTGGGCTCCTCTGCTCAACTATCTACCTGACGAATTGACTCAGCTCATGATGAGGGGCCAGTCTTCCTCACAATGGCCACGCCCACCTGATATAAACCCGTAAGGGTCCTTTCTTGGAGTTCCATACGACCATATTTAATTATTTTAAGTCTGCTTGATGTATCACTGTTTACTCTGTGGGATGCTGATGTGACTGGGACTACATTAATGGGAGATGTGTATGTATACAGAGCAATATGAGGAGGATGCCTGTTTGCACTGTGGGGGCAGTTAACTGGAAGATTTGCCTGCTTAGGATAGATGGATGGCAATATTTTTATTTTATTTTATCTATCTTTGTTACTGACATGATGGCAAAATGTATATTTTGAAAAATAAAAAATGTAAAGGGGTTATCTAGCAAAAACTACACAACAAACACTGCCAGGTGAAGTCATTTCCTCTGGATCGGACATTGCTGCCAATTAAAAGTATTTTATTAAAGTATTAAAAACTGTTTTTTATTTAATTACGGCTGTAATAAGAATAATAACGTGTGCTTTCGCTGTTCCAGAATATACGAGAATCTCCCAGAGGTGCAGAGGAAGAGAGAGGAGGAGAGGAGGAAAGCTGAGTGTCGATCTTACAGACTCAACGCCCAGCTCTACAATACGGTACAAGATGTTTTTCATTCACGTCGATCAGTGGAATTCAGCGAGTGTTCAGAGACCAGCGACAACTAGTTTTATGTCAAAGTAAAAAACATTGGTCTTCAGGAAAGCTCTCTGTGGCTCTGGGTTTATCCAGCAGGTCAAAGATGAGCCGTGTGAATCTTTTTTTTTCTTTGTGTCTTTCAGAGAATCAGAAACCGTGTCCTGGGCAGGAGATCAGCCTGGCAGTGATCAAACACACCCTTTTTTTTTTCTTTTACTGTAGATATTAATTAGTTATTTTTTACAATTCTAAAACTGAACAAATCTACACATTTTGACAAAAAATGAGCCTTTTCAAAGATTATGTTCTTCAGTAGGAGCATCACTGACATTTTTTAGACATTTGAACATGAAAATGTGTTTTGATATTAAAATTAAAAAAAACTTTCTGCAGCTTTTAAAAAAATGCCTTTGCTTTTATCTGGTGCTTGGTTTCGAGACAATAACGGCCAACAAAGACACAGCGGCTTTAAATGCTTTATTGATCGCTGACAGGTTTTTGCGACAGCAGGAAACCACACGAGGAAAAGGTAAGACAAGCTGCAGCTTCACAGTCAGTGCATAAGAAATGTCTGCTTTTTTCCCTTTTTAACTACTCTTATATACATGCGCTCAAGTTAATAAATAAAACTTCAAGTTAATCGCAGTCCTGTGTAAACATAAATGGCCTACAAAACAGTCAAATAAAACGCCTTGTCAGGATTCGTAAACTAAAAGCTTTTTAAGATGGATCCCGGCAAACGTGAAGAGAAAACAAAGCTTCTTTGGCAAAGACTTAGTTTTGTTTTAAAGACTTCGGAAGAAACCAATCAGAACTGAGGCGAGTGACTGATCTCTGCGGGTTTAAGGCTCGGACTGAGTTAAAGGCTATAGAATCTGAGCAGAACAGGCGTTTTTATGACTTTCAGTAACATCATCAGTACTGACTGGTGTGTCATTTATACAAGGCGTGTGCAAGTACACAACACACACCACCACTGTAATAAATAATAAATAGTTTAAGCCATTTGACTCAGAGTGCAGTCAGGTTGTGTTTGAATAAAAAACTTCCACGTTTTACACAGTGAATCCACCGAGCTTCCCTTGTTTTATCATCAGCAGCGATTACTAAACCCCCTCCGGGTGTTTATATTCAACATACTGGATGCTCTTCAGTTTCCTCTCTTTGTTAAATGTGCAAATCCCATTAATCAAAGTAATGTCACATAATGCTTCTTCCCTTTGGACGACCCGAGTTTAAAAGGTGAGCATATAACACTGATACGCTTTAGGAAAAGGGACAACACGGGGTCGTGGCTCTTCATGTTCTGTGCAGTTTAACAGAGAAACATGAAGCAACATTAACGGGTCGGCCTGCTTTAAGCCACACTGAACAGGCATAAATTCCACAGGTTTGATGCAACAGTGCAGCGAGCATGCATCACTGACTGCTTAAATCACCTCATCCACTCTACAGTTTACAGTGTGCAGGATCTTGGGGGTCTGGTGAGGAACTAAATGCCTAAAAGCTATATCTTAGTCATTGTAAAATTGTGCTGTATGCAGTGGTACACCAAACACGCTCATTTCCCTGGTTTTACAGTCATTTTGCCAAAAGAACCGATTAAATCCTTTAGCTGTTAATCTATTCTTTTAATCATTCTGCTGATAAAAATGTCTGCAAACTTAATTTAAAATATCAATTTTAGAAACACTCCTAGCATAACAAATTCACGGTTGCCACTAAATTGCCCTTTGATTGACTAGCCTGTTCATAAACTTAACTTCAGCTCTTTGTCATCCCCATTCAAAGTGGCTGATAGAGACTAGGCGGTGTCAGTACAGATACAGGTGCTACATGTTCAGACTCCAAGTGACGTTAACATTACCAACAGTTGATTTCTAACTACAGAGTTTCTTTCGATTAAAAGATGAAGATCATTTCTAGATTGCGATCTCCCACCACAGTTGAAATACCTTCAGGTTCGACTCGTTTCGCCCAGGAGAAGACGCAAAGCTAATGACAGGTGGGGGGGGGGGGGGGCATGTGTGGCAGTAGGACAGGCTGAGTTTAGGTCTGCAGCAGACTGTGAACTCTCTGCAGCTGACACTGGGACAGGACGAGGCGGTGGACGTGTTCCTGACCGCGGGGGCACGGCACCATGACCCGACCTACCAGCACTGTGTCGCCGTGTTTCTCCTCCTTCGCCTGAACACAGAAAAATCTAGAGGTTAGATCTGCAGAGATTATTTAATGTGGTGAGTCACTCCTTTCTCCATTCTCCTTTCTGAGAAAAGGGACCATGGCAACTGAGCCGCACTTACAAGATTAAAGGGATTAAACGTTTGTTTCTGGTCATTTAATGGAATGCATTTATCTATCAGTGTTTGAGAAGAAAGTGCATCAGTGTGGCAAATCCCCACTGATGACATTTCATCAATTTAAAAAAAAAAAGAAAGGGGGGGGTTGAGTTTTACATTTGCAATTAAGATTTTTCAATGATTTTAAACCAACACCAACAGAAGGCAAAAAAAGGCTTGATTTAACTACTCATACCTTAACAAATGAGGTTGAGGGAAAAGTTGCAAAGTCAGATGTGACTCGAGCTCCAGGCTGCTGGTTGACGACGTGCTCTGCTACTTCATCCTGACAGAAAAAGTGCAGACAGAAATGATGGACTACTCTAAGGTGAGTGCCTCTGTGGCAGCAACCCAAACGCGTCTTTGTTTAAACGCTGTATGCTTTGCAGCCTTGCTGTGTGCGCTGTTTGTACCTTAAGTCTGTCCAGAGTGTCTCTCAGGGACTGGAGTCGGGCTGTCTGTTCCAGGAGCTGAGCGCTCGGTGTCACTGCACGATTTAAAAAAGAAAAGAAAAGATGACGTGTCAAACCTGTTGTCAAGCTTCCACTTGAAATTGGTGATGAGCAGTCGGTTTAACACAGTTGAGGTCGTGTATCTGCTTAAATTGAACTCAATAGGTTGGTTTCAGGGGCTGAAGGGTGTGCAGTAAAATGCTTCCAGACAAAGATCAAACCAAACTTGAACGGATTTTTCAAGTTAACGCTGAACATTCCGATCTCTAAACATAAGTAGTGCAAAGCTTGTTGCCAGGCAACAATATCCCCATAGAGTAGGTGGGGGTGGGGAAAAGCTCTGGTAACAAATGTGATAGTTCGAGCCCTTTGTAAAAATTGAAAGGGTCTGAGAAATTCCTGTCTTCTTTTAGCTAAACACAAGTTCAGTGCACAAGCATTTCCAGTCGTATCGCTCAAGCTTTTCACACCTGGCGACTTCCCAGTGATGTCCACCACCTTGACGTTGGCACTCGTCTGCAGCAAAGTCTCCAGAAGCTGGTCGGTCTTGCGGTAGAGGGCGCTCGAGAGCACTTCAGGACGTCCTTCCTTGGAGGGAAGTTTGGTCACATGGAGCGGAGGCAGAGAGGCGAGCTGAGCGCGCATCTTCTCAGCCTGCAAGAGGAAGAAACGACTCGTACATTTTCAATCATAACAGCATAAAATTATGAAAATGTATTTCTTTGTCTACAATGACAAAAAAAAAAAAAAAGACTGCGGCCGAACCACTTCAGGGTTGGTGAAGTAAAATTTGAAAGATGGTGCTGGCTCTCACCTTGAGCCTGTTGTTTTCGTTCTTCAGGTGTTTGATGCAGAGTCTTTGAGCTTCAATCTGCTGAGTCAGCAGAGGAGAGTCGATCACCTGGAGGCCAGAACTTGAGCCGACTCCTGAAATCATGTTGGCTGTGGACGAGAAAGGGCGCACCTTGTCAGCACCTGATAGGACCCACAGTTTGATTCAAACTAACTTCAGGCTGGCGCTGACATGTAAACAAACAGCAAAAGCTGTTGATTTTTACTCTTTTCTTGCACACTTTGGCACATTCCAGTAACTTCTTTGCTCATTGATATCAGATATATTAACTAATTTAAACTGGCAGGAGCTATTCTGACTGCTGCATGACTACCATATTTTTTACTTTTTCTGGCTGTGAACACGTTTAGCAATCATTGTTCAGTTTTTTATCCTCTGCTGCGGAAATGTTTGGACTAAAGTGTTAAACTGAAACAACTCAATGTTGGCTGGTGGCAGAAGCCTGTAACTGACTCACATACTGAGCATTGTCACTTAATATTGAGCCCATGCCATAAATAAGGCTTTAATGACAGGGTTTCTGCAGGTTTAAACGACCTTTCAACTCCCTCTAAAGCCTTTTTGGATAGAACAGAATAGTGTTTTTCATGATGTTTCATGGCCTGCAGACACCCTGAATAAAACATGCAGCATGCAGGATCACAACAACAGATGTCAATACAAACAGGCAGATACCTTTTTGCTCCTCTGTAGAATACGAGTGTAAATTAGAGAGAGAGATGAAAAGAAACGTTAACTGGAGAGAAAAGAATCCCTGCTTGTTAAAAAGAGGAATTAGACTCAATAGTTGGAGTTAAAATGGTGATAAAGAACTCAACAAAATGTGTGAGGTTGTGCTTTCAGTTAGAATATTAATGTACCACCAGATAAAACAGCTGATGATTGATATGAGATCAGCTGTAATGCGTGGCTTCTTTACTGGTGAGTATGTGAGACTCACCTCCAGCTATTCCCGTGACGATCGAGGCGATTCCCGACGAGCCGCTTCCCCTCAGCCCGTCAGCGGTCATCTTAGATTGGCTGTTGATTCTCTGTTTGAGTTCTGCCTTCTCTGACTCCAGCTGGTCGATGTCTGCCTGCAGAGCGTCCATCGTCTCCTCGAACTCTCTGCAAAGAGGAAGGACGTGGTCACGCAGCTGTAATTCACATTTACTCTCACTCCTCGGTTTACTTCAGTAACTGCAGTCTGAGGCTTTCTTACTTCTCTTTCTTCTTCAGCAGCGTCTGGGCCTCGTCAAGGCGAGTCTGGATCTTCTCAACGCGTTCGTCTGCATCTTTAGAGGAACTGTCCAGCTTCTTTTCTAGAAGACTGAGACGGACGTTCGCCTCACTCAGCTCCTCTCCCTGAAAAAAAAAAAGAAAAGGAAAAACTCGCATGTCACACAGTTAGGTTTCTCTGTAAAACCCCCTGTATTATGACTGACATTTCAAAGCTATTTAGACACTAAACACTCATTTAATGTGGAAAAGTGAAAGGTTTCATTTATACAAGGTGAGCTGCCTTTTTCGACCTTGATCTTTAGAGATTTCTTCAGCTCTTTGATGACAGTCTCTCTGTCCTCCAGCTTCAAGCCTAGTCCTTCTGCATCTGTGATTTCTGCTCGAAGAGCCGCTCCTCGCACTTCCACTGGTGGAGGGTTCTGAGGGACGACAGGCGGGGTAACGTGAAAACGGTCCTCTACATTTAGAAACCAGCTGAAATGTCCATCCTGTTCCAGTATGTTACAACACTGTTCCACCTGCACAACAGCCCCAAACCAAGGGAATTCTTCACACTGAGTTACCTTGCTTTGAGGCTTCTCTGAGTCGTACTCTCCCTCCTGCATGGCAGTTGCCATCTTGTTCATGGTTGCTATGACGATGCTACAGGATTGCCGCAGATACTCGTAGGGGTTGGCCCCCTGAGATCCATAGATCTGAAAATGACAGTATGTTCAATGTGAAAAATAATCCCTCCTTTCTGACTCTACAGAAAGACCTAAACTGAAGAATTCCAGAAAAAAAAGGAGGTAAAACTGGAGGATCAGCGTACGTGCCTGTTCCCCTGCCTTGAACGCCACATCCTCCACTTTGACGGCAGAAAGCCCTTCCTGCTCACCGAGAGGCGACACCATTTGAGCTCCGGCAGCCGCCACTTCCTGCAGCACCGCCACCACCCACGTGAGGTGTTTCCTGCAGTCTGAGAGGGTGTCGGACACCTGCGGGGACAACAGTCCATCAGCAGGAGAACCCCAAACAGAAACTCTGTCAAATGACTATCAGTAAACGATGCTGAATGAAATTAAACTGTGACGTGCCAAAAAATGATGGACAAGTTAAGAGGTCTGGTTGCCGAGGTTACCTGTTGTCCAAAGCTGAGCGCCGCTGGGATGCCCGGGGCGTCGGTGCCCGGCATTCTGCGACGGATCTTCTTGCAGAACTGCCTGATGTCGCTGCAGGACGTCTCCAGATCCTTCAGCAGCACGGCCAAGTCGGCCTTTTCCTGACCCGCATGAAGGAACGCCCGCAGACGACCCACCTCCACAGCCATGCAGTCCAAGGCACTCTGCGTAAACTGGACATGAACACAGCAGGCGGTGATTATCTGACTCCACCTCACAGAGCCGGAGCAGTTACATCAGAGTGAAACTGTGTGAAGATGAACCGAGCCAGGTTGTATGGATGTTCTGTTTGATTTCGAAAGATTCCTCGCAGACTGTTATGTGTTCTCACTCTGATGTGGTCAGCAAGCTGAATGGTGCAGTCCTCATTCTGATCTGCCAGATGGATGCTGTACAGGTGCTGAGGAGGGACAAAAGGCAAACAAAGGATTTTCTGTTTAATCAGATTTCTATGAAATAATAAGCAGTATGTGTGTGTGTTTATACCTGATAGTATTTAATGGCCTTGGTGAGCGGCTCCACGTTGACGGTCTCATCCAGCTGGTCTTTGTGCAGAAGGTCGATGAGGAAATCCAGTGAGCGCTCATGGACGCTCATCTCTGGGTACAGAGAGCCTATCTTCTTATAGACCTCCACGCTGCACTGAGCAAGAGCTCTGACAAACACACACACATAGAGACACGCACACAATTTGTGCTCATATTTAACAAAGTACGTGTAAAAAGAATGCAAAGTTCTGATGAGTTCTAAATCCTCGAAAGGCAACACAGAAATGTCCAACTACACAGAAGCAGACATTATTAGAAGCAGGCATTATACTGAGAGGGGGAGGGTTTGTGGTGGAACTCACTGCTCGTATTTGTGGAGCGTGGCTTGCAGCAGACTGAGCGAGTAGACGAGGCCGCCGGCGAAGCTCAGCTGTTCACCGATGGCTCCCTTCAGGCCGGCTCGCTCCACACAGTTTTCATTCAGGTCGAACTTCTCCTGCGCCTGTTTGCTGATTAGCTCAGCCTAAACAAAAAACAAACAGAAAAGAAAACAGGGTTTGCCCGGATCATTTCCATCGTGGGTGAAAAGAATTTCTTTAGTTTTACGGTTGCTTTACACAAAAATTACGAGTCAGTCAAATATCCTGTGATCGCAAACCTCCAAATCTCCCTTCCAACAACAAAACTGCGCACCGCCCTTTTACTGGAAATGTGATTTGCAGGCCACAGTGCGGGTTTACCTTGCAGATGAGCCTGGGGATGAGCAGCAGCACCAGGATGCAGTCATGATCTCCGCCGTGACGGAGGAAGGACTCGGGCATGAAGGAGGTCAGAAGGGAAACGTGTCTGTTGGCTTGACCCACCTCCATCTTCCTCAGCTCCATCTCAATGGCCTGAAAATACAAGACACAAACTGAGCTCGTACCGAGTCTGTTACATGACCGTTTGAATCTCATCTCGGATATTTTAGGAAATACTAGACGTATCTGAATATTAGATCTCTCCTTTCGAAGTCTTTGTGTCTCTCTCTAATGTGAATAACTTTATTTGTTATCAACTCCCTCTGACTGTTTAAATGTTCATGTTCCTGGAACCACAGGCAGAGGAGGAGGAGTGGCAGCTATCTTCAGATCAGGGTTACTGATCAGTCCCAGACCCAAGATTAGTTTGGGTCTGCCCAGTTGATCTCCCTGATCTAACAACAGCAATAGTCTCTTCTAAACCATCAACTTGTGTTTTAGATCCAATCCCAACTAGATTGTTTAAGGAGGTTTTTCCCTTAATTGAAACTTCCATATTGGATTTGATCAATCTGTCTTTGTTGACAGGATCTGTACCTCAGACTTTTAAGGTTGCTGTAATTAAACCTTTACTTAAAAAACCTACTCTTGATTCAGAAGTGTTGGCTCATTATAGACCTATATCCAATCTCCCTTATTTGTCTAAAGTTCTTGAAAAAACAGTTGCAGGTCAGCTTTGTGATCATTTACATAGAAATAATCTGTTTGAAGAGTTTCAGTCAGGATTCAGAGTGCATCATAGCACAGAAACTGCACTGCTGAAAGTTACCAATGATCTCCTCTTAGCCTCTGATAGCGGACTTGTGTCTGTGCTTGTCCTGTTGGATCTCAGTGCTGCCTTTGATACGGTCGATCACAGTATCTTATTACAGAGACTTGAACATGTTATTGGGATTAAAGGAACCGCATTAGGCTGGTTTAAGTCATATTTATCTGAAAGATTCCAGTTTGTTCTTGTAAATGAAGAATCTTCCTCACACACCAGAGTAAGTCATGGAGTTCCTCAGGGTTCTGTGCTTGGACCGATTCTTTTCACTTTATACATGCTTCCATTAGGTAACATTATTAGACAGCATGGCATAAATTTCCATTGCTATGCTGATGATACCCAGTTGTACTTATCTATAAAACCAGATGAACCCAATAGGTTGGTCAGACTACAAGCATGTCTTAAAGACATAAAGACCTGGATAACTCAGAACTGTCTGCTTCTAAATTCAGACAAACTGAAGCTGTTATCTTCAGACCTGAGCGCTCTAGGGAGAAATTGTCTAGCTATATAGTTACTCTAGATGGTATTTCCTTGGCTTCTAGTCCTAAAGCGAGGAATCTTGGAGTTATTTCTGACCAGGATCTGTCCTCTGACTCACATATAAAACAGGTTTCTAGGACTGCCTTCTTTCATCTTCGTAATATTGTTAAAATCAGGAACATCTTGTCTCAGAATGATGCAGAAAAACTAGTCCATGCATTTGTTACTTCAGGATTGGACTGCTGTAATTCTTTATTAATGGGCTGTCCCACATATTCTCTGAAAAGCCTTCAGCTGATCCAAAATGCTGCAGCCAGAGTTCTGATGAGATCTAGCAGGAGAGATCATATTTCTCCAGTTTTAGCTTCTCTTCATTGGCTCCCTGTTAAATTCAGAATATAATTTAAGATTCTTCTCCTCACATATAAAGCTCTTAATGACCGAGCTCCATCATATCTTAAAGATCTCATTATAATATATTTTCCCAACAGAGCACTTTGCTCCCAGACTGCAGGTTTACTTGAGGTTCCCAGAGTTGCTAAAAGTAGAATGGGAGGCAGAGCCTTCAGTTATCAGGCCCCTCTCTGTGGAACCAGCTGCCAGTTTGGCTTCAGGAAGCAGACACCCTCTCTACCTTTAAGATCAGGCTTAAACTTTCCTTTTTGAAAAAGCTTATAGTTATAGTTCCCTGTTCCAACAGGTATCCTTTGAATGGTGTTACAGTGTTTGTTGTCCCCTCTTTTCTGTCTTCTCAAACTCCAGCAGGTCGAGGCGGATGACCACCCTTCCTGAGTCTGGTTCTGCCAGAGGTTTCTTCCTGTTAAAAGGGAGTCGTTTCTCTCCACAGTCGCCTCAGGCACGCTCAGGACGGGAGATTGGACTGAAGACAAGTTTAGGTGTAATCTGTTGGTTTCCTTAGCTAGGAAATAGTTTTTGAATTGGCTCCATATGAATGAATTGGATTATTTTGAAATTAATTATGATTACAATGAATTGAAGTCCAATTGGCTTGAATTGGACTATATTATTTAAGTGCCTTGAGATGACATTTGTTGTCATTTGTTGAGTTGAATTAAATTGAATCTAAAATAGACCCAAAGAAATCTATATACAAACACAAACATACAAACATCTGAAGTAATCACACTGCTGACAGCTACTTATCATTCATAAATTAAAGCTGTTACTGTCTGACCTTGGCGTAGGCCTTTGTCTCTGCAAACTTAATCTTGAAATCAAACATCTCCACTGGTGGCTGCTGCTGTAGCTCTGCTGAGGCTTCCTGCTGACTGGTCAGCTCTCTGTTCACCTCCTGCAGCACAAAAAGGAGCGATCAGGAACGTTCACTGGACAGAAACAGTTACAACCAATCTGCTAATTATGCTGACAGAAAACCGGGAATGAAAACACGAATGCAGACCTGCAGATGAGCAGTGAGCTCGCGGTACTTCTTGATGGTCTGCTGGTAATCGGCCACAGTCTCCTGTGCTGCCTCGACTCGTTTCTCGGCCTCTCGGACTCTCGCTGCTCCCAGATCCAACATCTCTCTGAGCTCCAGCTCTGTCTCTCTGGCGTTCTCCTGCAGCTCATCATTCATCTCATTTATAGCTTCCTGCGGGATGGAGACAACGATAAAAAAAAAAACGAGTCAGTCAGCTACTCAACGTTTATGTATTCGGACTGAATAAAAAATTATCTGATTCTTTTACAATAATTACAACCGTAGATGAAAATCAACACAAAACAATATTAGTCTGGATCATTATTTATTGAACAAAATCGAAGCAAAATGCAGAAACAGTGACTGAAAAACTAAGGACACCCCACAATTCACCAGCTTGTAGAGCCACCAGTGGGAGCAATACCATTTTCTGTATGACGGAACTTTGGCCCCCTTTTCCTTACGTTGCTTCAGTTCGTTGAGGTTTGCAGCATTCATTTATGCACAGCTCTCGCAGCATTTCAGTCAGGATGACATCTGGACTTTGGGTCACTGCAACACCTTGATTCTTTCCTTTTTAAGCCATTCTGTTACAGATTTGTTGCTGTGTTTGTAATCATTGTCCTCTTTAATGACCCACTTTCAGCCAAGCTTTAGCTGTTGGACAGATGGCCTCACATTTGACTCTAGAATACTTTAGCATACAGGCTAGTTTGTGGTTTACAGGTCCTGTGGCTGTAAAACAAGCTCATAGTTGGTATGAGGCCTTTGTGCTGATATGTTGTTTAGTTATCGCCAAACATAACAGTAACAGTAAATACATTAACTCGTGAATGCTGTTCAAAGTTGTAACTTGATAACTTATGCTCAGAGCAGCTGGTTTCTTCCACAGTGTTGGTTCTCATCAGTGGAGGACTTGAATCCAAGTTCAGCAGCAGGGGGCACTGTACGCATTTCAGTGTCCAATTTTGTAATTAAATGAGTCAGCAAACAATACCGCTTAAATTTTCTCTGATAGCTGTTCTATAAATTATGCCACAGAGCACGTCTACAGCAGTAAAATACCTTAGTGATAAAAACATTTGATTCCAGCTGAGGACACTTTTTAATGAGCTGAGTCGCTTTGAATGAGCTCTTGGAGGCTGACTCACTCACCAGATCAGTGACGGTCTCTCTCAGCTCCCTGACTTTTTCCTCCAGGTCCAGGTTCCTCTCCGTCAGAGTCTCCACCATCTCCTCCGCCCCCAAAGCTGCATCCACCTGAAACAGAAGGAATATAATGCTGCTATTAGCTGCCCCTTAAAACAGAAAGGCAGTGGAGACTGTTCTTCCATCCATCCTGTTTGATATAATATCACAACTCTGACCTGCTCTTTCAGCTCATCGATGGTCTTCTCAGCCACTGTCCTCTCTTCCTGCAGTTTTTCTTTCTGTCCCCTCAGAGTATCGAGCTCCGTGTTCTTCTTCTCCATCTGCTTCTGCAGCTTCACATGCTCCTGCTTCTCTGACGCAGACAGGTCACGCATCCTGAGACGAAGCAGAGACACGGTGGCTCATCGAAGACCGAGTGTAGACATGCACATGTTACAAGGCTGCCATTCAGCTGGTTGTTAGTTTCCATCTACCTGACCAGCGCTTCCTTCAGCCTGCCGTTCTGCTCTTCCAGCTGCTTCACGTGATAACTAGAGGCGGCACCATCTGAACCTGAGACAAACCCAAAACACAACTAAGCTGCGCAGTTTACACAAAGGGAAACAAAAGAAAAGAGAATAACTGACAGCTCTAATCTGATGGGAAATATTTATAGTTCATTTGCTCGTACGTTTTTGAACGATCAGATCTTAGTTACAAGGAAACGAGACAGACTGCCACAGAGTTTGGTCATATGTTCGGCACCTTTCTCCTCAATCTCATGCTTGAGGATCTCCAGGTCCATGGTGAGCTCGTCCACTTTCTCCTTCAGAGAGTCGATCTCCAGCTGCAGTGACTCTGCTCTCTCCTCAGCCATCTCCTTATCCAGAGTCGCCATCTCGATCGCGTCGGCTGTGTCTGACATTTCCTCCATGTAATGCTCCTTGGCCTCCAGGGCTTCTTTGGCCTCCTACACATGCAGATAAATGTTTTGGTCATTCTGCAGACGGTGTTTGAACAGCTGCGGATTCACTCCATTTTTTTTACATTTTGTTATTCAGGTTATTCTCTTTTAGTGAAGCACTAACTGTTTACAACAGTTTGTTTTGTCTGGCTGCAGCTGGTTGGGTGTGGTGTGCAGAAATAAGGAGGCATTTTACAGAAATATTAGTAGATCCCTAAAAAACTGTGTGTGATTCAGTGCCAACATTTTAACTGCGTTTATCCAGCATTTACTCACCAGCTTCATAAGAGTTATTTTGACTCCCTAGACGTGCTTCTGTAGCCATTTTGTGGAGAAAACATCCAGTCAATCGCAAAGCAGCATGACCCACTCCATCCACCCATAGCTCCTTACCCTCTTGGCCTCTTTGAGTTGTTTCTGCAGTTCGGCCTGCTGCTCCTGCATCTTGGTCTTCCACTCCTGCAGCTGCTCCAGCTGGATCTTGTGCTTCTCCAGCTCCTTCAGTTTTGCTTTGTCTTCGGTCCGCTTCATCTTCAGCGTCTCCAGCTTCTCCTCCAGGTCCTTCACCTGGGCACGCAGCGCCTCCTCCTCCTGGAGTGCAGAAGGAAAAGGTGAGAAGAAGGATTACACACCTCTCTGCAGTGGCAGAAGTTTCGTGTTTTTACGAGCTGTGCAGAAAATGAATCTGTCGGGAAGAGAACACTCACACGTTTTGTCACACTCAGAATAATATGTTTATCGAGCACACATTTCTATTCCAATTCAGTCCTGCAAGAAACACGCCAATTAAAAACATCACACCTTTGACAGCTTGTTAAAATGTTAGTGACAGAAAAGCAACACTTCGGTATCAAGTGCAGAAGCAGCACGTCACACCACATCACTGCACCTGTGTCTCCATGACGACGTCTTCCTGGGGGACGGAAATGCAAATAACACCAATTATTCACATCCTAAACTCAAAGACCGGACTGAAGTTTAGATATAAACGCGCAACCCTTCTGGAGATTCAGGCTGTATTCATACTCTAAGATGGAAAAAGTCCCAAACAAATAAACACCTTTACTCGTTCAAATGGAACAACCGGACCCGGACAGGGTCCTGATTACGCATGACCCGATTACTGCACAATTAATCAGCAAAGTTTTTCTAAGGAGTCAAGATAAGAACTGACGGATCAAAAGATAATAAGATCAATCATGGATTAGAGCTCTGTAGCGAAGACACAGCTTCTCTCCTCTGAACATGACTGGATGTATGAGTCACATAAAGCACTGGTGCCTCAGGAAGAATTTAACCAGGCATTCAATGTCCTCACATCTAAGTTGCTTTTTGTTGCCTGATAAAACGGTTAAGGTCTCTTAACAAAGCTCCCAGCTAATCCAACTCTGTTGGATGACATAAATACAAACTGACAGGTACTTTAAAAAGGAAATACAGTATAACAAATGTCACATGGGATTATACTCCTGAAAGCAGACTAAAAAAAAGAAAAAGGTATGAATGGTCATTCATCTTATTTATTTTCTGTAGAATAAAAACAACACACACAGGCATGGACACAAAACATGTGATTCCCTAATGAAAAATACATTCTTGGTCAATCAGGTTCCAACTTTCTTGTGCAGCAGTTGACAGATCGGCTCTGCAGGGCGGAGCTTTTTCATGGATCTTTTTTTCCCCCCTCTTCCCATTTCCAGCGTGAATTTTCAGTCAGATTGAGATCCTGACCGGCTCTTTGTTCTGTGGCAAGGTGCATTATCCATTTGGACAAACAAAAGTTCCAGCATCATCTGATTGCCCACTGCAGATTTCATCACTTTCATCCAATCATCCAGTCGGGGACTGTTTCTCGGCCCACTGTCCTCTTCAGTTTAGGTGTTAGTGATCGTTTGTGTTTGGCTTTTCTGGATGGAAATGAAAACATTGACTCCTGCTTCTGTTTCTTTTCTTTTGATGTTCATTTTGTAGTTTTCTGTCCTGATGATTTGACATCTTACTTGGTCGACCTGTACGTTTACCTTTTACGACCTTCTCATTTTGTTTGGACATGAACAACAAAGACCTTTTGCCATAATCTGACTTGAATGACCTTCTGGAGATGGTTTTACAATCCTTTTCATGTTTCATATCAATCATCCAGGTGCAACAGCTCATTAAGGTCTGCAACCACTCTGTTTTAATTGCAGAATTTTCATAATTAGACTTGTATATGAATTTGTTTTAGAGATGCAAATTAAAAGGTGATTCCACGATTACAAAGCTAGAATGTTCAGCTATCAAACCAAATTGTCTTGTATTATCTGGGGTTTTTTTGTGCGTGTGTGGCGATTCCCTGAGTTTTGCCAGGGGTTGTTAACAATTTTTTCAAAGTATTTTTGGAAGCGTCTTCCCCATCACATGGACTGAAAAACATCCGCTCTGTGCCGTGACACTGTCAGGTCTAGTGTAAGCAAGTGTGGTTGATACTGACCTTACTGGGGATGGGGGCAGGAGGGTTTCCAGGAGAGTGGAGGGTGGGGATGACGGGAGCAGCCAGGGGGGTCTGGGCCGGCGTGCTGGGCTCGCTGCTGCTCATCTCTCCAGCTGAGGCTGAAGCTGAGCCGGACGCAGGCCCCTTCCCTCCGCCGCCTGCAGTTCGGCTGGGCTGCTGCAGGAAGCAAGACAAATACGCTACATAAAAACCATAGAATCTGGATGAAAGTGTCATAAAAAGATCCAAGTGTTGGATGATATGAAAGCAACCTTGATGGAGATCTCAGAAACCTGACTGCAGTTAATTGCTGCCCTCATTTAGGAGCTTATTTTACATGTATCCTGGAGTTTCTCATGGTGCTTACAGTAACTCTGCCTGCAACTAAAGCTTGATTCCACTCAACCGCTTATTTGTGTGCAGAGTGACTTATGGTCTGACATCTCCTCCACATCTCCAGAGGGGTCGGAGTTGAATGCTAATGTTCAGTGTTAACAGAAACGAACAACCTGCTGTTAGCTGAATGTCTACTGGATGAGTCTTTATCAGCGGACCCTCAGACTTGATCTATTCAACACTGCAACAGTTCCTTAAATAAACTATATCAAACTTTGAAAACAAAAAAGGCAATTCTTGTTAGGAAATCATTTCAGACACAAACTGACAAAGTTATTGAGACAAAAAAGAAGCAATTTTACTGTTAAAACGGGTTAGAAAAAAAGTGACAAACACACAATCTTCTGCATTAAAGTGAAAATAACAATCACACATAAATAATGCAGAGTGAGAAGAAATGGTAGCCCTGATGATGTTGAAGACTGGGCTCACCTTGGGCCTTCTGGCCGTGGTCTGAGGAGCAGGGTGGGGGGGGGGTAAGAGGAAAGAGGTCAAAGGGCAGGAGAGGAGAGGAGGGAAGGGAAGGAAACAAACAGCCAAGTTTAGAGATTCCAAGCAAAGTTCATATTAAACAGGAAATCACAGATGAAAGGAAAACAGGGTGAATGAAGCTGACATGACTGAACTATCCTGCAACATCTTCTGCTTTACTGACCATAAGTCTTCTCCAGTTATCATGAAACAACTACACAGATCTCTAACTAGCTCTCTTTAATGATCACCTCTTGTCCTCATTGGTCTTCCACCCACACGACCAAAACCTCAGTAACAAGACGGACACTGTGACTGGTACCGCCACCGTGACCTCAATGACCACTTTGTGTCTCCATTCGCCTCATCTGAGTCTGATTCGGCTGCGCTGCATTTACAGCGTTGACAGTGTTGGATAATAGCTCGTTATCCTGATACATCAATTGTCCAGACTGACACACGCTGCACAGCAGGCTGGATACGAGGGTTCCTATGAAGGAAAAAGCCCGTACAGCCGACCTGGGTTTCACTCCTGAATGATTTCAGTGAACAGGGAAACAGAGAACGTCTCACTAAGCCACAACAGTGTACAGATGATAACAATATTTTAACAGATTTTTTTGGGGAAGGAGAAAGGACGTAACTCACATTAAAGTAGTTTTTTTCAAAAAGAATCTATCCCAAAAAACAAACTGCGGCTTAGTTTGGCTGCACCACAATGTCCCAAAACAGTCCACCCTTTTTAAATAAGATCTAAATCTGATAGAATTCTTTTTGCATTTTCGAGTTTCCACCACCGTAAAACTTATATTGGGGGCTAATAATGACCAACTATCGATTTGCAGATTATTTGGACCAACATTCGAAAATGAAAAGATTCAGTTTACAATTGCACAGAATTAGAAACTAGTTCAGCAAACTTCGCTCAAAGATCCTATGTTGTAAGTAATGTTCAAAAGATCTACAAAAGCAGAGCCACTCAAACCAAATGAATCTTTATTAATCATTTATAAAATGGGAACGCTGTTTATCACAGATGCTTCTAACCTTTCGACCACCTTCATGTTCAAACAGTCCGACCTCTGGAATGTTTAACTTCAACCTTTTACTTTCCACTTTCTGCTCACGCTTAGGCACGGCCATCACTTTGGCTAGTTATCGCTCTTCACTGGATTAGGGTTGGCCCATCCAGCAGATATTAGCCCCAGCTAACAGCTGTACCCAATAAGGGCTGACAGCCTTCTGAAGTCGTAGTGTGGTGCCATGAGATGCCAGAACAAGCTGTACTGAAAAATAAAGAAGTCTGTCTGCCACATCTGCAGCAATGACTGAAATAATTTGCATGTTGTGGGAAAGGCATGGATTCGGTACGATGAGGGTAGAAGCTTACACCGTACATAAAATATGACACAACTGAACTCGGCAGCTGCAGACACGTTTGAGCATGAAATTATTCAGCAAAAAGCCACCAACAGTGAGGGGAAAAAAGAAACCAGATTATGAAAAGAAACAGAGCACCACCAAGAGGCAGGCACACCACTTTGAAATGTCACTGAAAAGAGAGTAAGAGGACAAATCCCAGCAAAACAAGATGAGGAAACTTCCAAGCATGACCTTTACAGCAGCCGCAGCCGCACCAACACAACAAATGGATGATGACAACAACAACAGCAACATCCCAACAGTTAAAGAGGATCGTATGAAGTTCTGTACCTTCCGGGGTGCAGGAGTCTGTCTCATCATATTTGTAAGAGAAGAAGACACACACACACACACACACACACAACACACACAGGAAGGAGATAAAAGAGGCAAAGATCCACAGAGACGGGGTTCAAGACAGACGGCCGGAAAACTGAAGCCGAGCAGTCAGACAGGCAGCGGCTCGGGCCGGGAAGCTGCAGTGGTGCAAATGGCCACGACGATTTATTCCCAGGCTCCCCCTCCCTCCCTCCGTCTGTCCCTTCCTTCTGCTATCGTCCTCCTTTATGTCCTCTTTCTCAGCTTCTCTCATAATCCATTTCCCCTCAGTCAGTGCCTCCCTTTTGTTTTCAGCTCCAATTAGGACTGTGACATCTTGCTGCCGCGAGCCTCAGACCTGCTACTGTTCCCTGCTACAACAGGAGACGCCTCTGCTCCCCTAACCTGCCTCTCCTCCCGCCTCCCCCCTCTTCTCGTGATTGTGATTTGTCAGCCCAGCCAGTGCCTTGCTCCTGCATTACATCACTGTGCGCCCTCCCTGCCTCGGTGCTGCTCACCCACTCATCACCACCTCGACCGCGGACAGGCGGGGAGGGAGGGAGCAGTGATTGGAGACAGACAGAGGAGGAAAGAGAGGCTGTGGCACAGAGGAGGGTGGTGCTGTAGATGGAGGTGAGAGGGGTAAATGCACAGCAACACAGATGCAAGCTTCTCGTCTCCTAGCAACGTTGGCAGATCCTCTCATTGGGCTTATTAAAATGAGACTTGCAAAAACAAAGGGCGGCCTTCACCTGATCAGCTTCATGAAATATTTCCAAGCAAAGGCACATCTTTTTATTTATTGTTTAATAACTTTTTTCTTTTTAACTGAAACCTCTTCAAAGTTACAAAAGGACAATTATTACCGTTAACAAGTCCGACAAAAAAGACAAATCAGACTCTTAGTGTGACTCTAAAAGCATCCGTATCAGAAGTACGTAACAGATAGAAAAACAGCTTCTGGGTTTCCCTCCACCTAAAGGTGCTCACTTGCGTGAAATCATTTCATTTATCTATCCCCCTCTCTGTGTCTGGGCATTTTGTCCAACCTTTGAGTAAGAAAGGCTTCCAACACTTTTGCCTTCAATCATGGCAGCAGGACATTTCATTTGCACATTGGTTCCTGGTAAAGATTGCAAAATTAAGTCACAAATATAATCTCTTTTTTTTTTAAAGTTTTTATCTTTATAAACTGTAGTGAATAGTCTGCTTGTTGGAGACTGTTTTCTGCTGTAGATTAACACACATTGAACGCTGAGGCTAAAAGATTTGTTTGTAGCTAAATGATGAGGTACTTGGTGTTTTCATTCAATTTGTTGACAAATCTTCTGGAGTCATTTTATAATTCAATATGAACAATGTCTCATGTATGTTAGAGATGTGAAAGGACCAGAGCCACATTCATACATTTGTTGTATGAATGCCAAATAACTGGGAACTTTTAAAGCAATGATAACATTTCTTAACTGAATAATCTCCATGAAGCTTCTGTACAAGCTTCGCAATCTGCCTGTGTTCAATCAGTGAAAATTCTGCTACATTTGTGTGATTTCAGAGGTCTGGGACTAACCCACTACGGATGTAAGTGGTAGAGAAAAACTCTCATATCTCGATTCTATTGATTTTAAATTGGTTACATGTTGGGATGAAGGTGTATTATAACATTTTATATCCTCACAGCCAGAATTAAGACTTGTGCTGCAGAGGCAACACTGACTGCAGTAAAATTACCTTTTAGAATATTGATCTAATTGGTCAATTGACTCCTTAACAGCCAAAAAGCTACTTGAGTAGCTATCATAACATCTCCCTCAGCTCCACTAATCTCCTTCTGTGGCCCAACAGCTCAGCAGGAAGACACAGGGATGGAAGAGGATTAGTTCAGACGGGATACTCTGATAAGCTGAGAGCTTTGAACCTGAAATACTGTCATGTCACTGACAGAAGTATGGACAGAAGACTGTGTTGAAACACAGAGATTAGAGCAAATGGGTGGGGTAAGAGATTGATTACGGAAAAAAGAAATAAAAAAACATTCTAGAGGGAATACAGCAACAGGACTTCAGGTCGTCAGCACTGTTTGTGTGTATCCATTACAGAGAAGCTGAGGGAACTCAGTCCTGATAAAATATTAAAACATCTTTCTCTCTTATCCCCTAGCTTTCTGTCCAACATGCAAACTAAGTGATGCTCTCACAGTCATGGAGCCAAAGAGGCCCAAAGACAGTGAGGATGATGGGAGGGGGGGGGTACGTATCATGTTCCTGCTTTCCCAGCACAAACAGCGAGGATCTGAGGTCACTGAGATGCAGCCTCAACAGCAGAAAAGCAGATTGAGCTACAGCCCTGGAAGAATCAACAACACACGCCAAGCAGCATCAGCTTGTATGGGCTGGGTATTTCCACACATATACTTCTGTCTCCTATGAAAAACGGACGCATGCGTCACCCGCTTCCTCATATGTCTGCATGTTCTGAAACCACAGTTCTATCCACGCTCTGTGATTGAACATACGTCCTGATGTTAAATGTCAGCTGTCCAAAGAGGAGACGCAGTGCTGGAGATGATCAAATAAAACTGAGCTGACAGGAAATCCATACTCTGCAGGGGGGGGGGGGCTGACTTCCCCTCGGTCACAGTCTGACATTTTCTAGGCAGTACAGCAGAGGAACGCCTTCATGTACCAGTCAGCGGTGGATGATCTGAGAAGAGCACTGGACTGTCAGAGTGGATCTTATGATCAGTCCCAAGGTCATTCAACATAGTATGGTATGAAAAAAAAGTCTATATTCTTATCACCATCGTCCTATCAAGTATGTCAAGTGACTGACCTTTCTAGATATGGCTGCCAAACTGAGTAAGTTGGGTTGAAATGTAACCAGCGAGTCAGTGGTTACTATGACTGATATGCAGAGACGGGAGAACTTTAGAGGAGGACAGCTATTAGTGCAGCACACTAGTGTAGAATATGCAGACAGAAACCATTGAGCACGAAGAGGCACACAGCTTCTGGCTGGAAACTGCCTAGATTCAGACCGTTGAAGCTTAAAGCTGAAAACAATCTGCAATGCATTTTCAGTTCTGTCTGATTTCAGACAACAGCAAGAGTTTTCAAACAGCTTCATGAGTGATTCACAGAGGCACGACCCTCCAAACCAACAGTCAGACACTGTCACAGAGCACGGAGTAAATGAGGTGTGCTGCAGTGGCGCGCGTCGATGAGGTCATCCCAGTTGACGTGTGTGTAGAAAGCTCCCAATAAGCCCCCCCCGGTAGCCCTGGATAACAACAACTCTGAGGTCCAGGTTTAAAAAAAAAACAAAAAAAAAAACTGCCCCTTTAAGGTCCCACCACGACATTACTGTCAGGTTGAGGTGTGGACATTGACTGGACCACTGCAACACCTTGATTCAGTTGTAGACGGCTGCTTTTATAGAGGTGCTCACACCTGCTGATAAACAGTTAATCAAGTGTATTTGATCCGCAGCACCTTGCTGTAACTTCTCTTCTTTATTCCTTTGGAAGAAGCAAAAGTAGACTTTTCCTCATCAACAAAATCCTTCTGCATTTTGGTTTAGTTTTTGTTAAATAAATGCTGATGTGGTGCAAAACGTCATGCATTGTTGTTCATCCCAGGTGCTTTCTACCTTATTCTAAAACACAGTAAAGACAAAATTATTCTTTTTATTATGTCCTGCTAAATAAAACCTTTTTTAACATGACTGTAAAATTAATCTAAAATTGTTCGAGAATCCACTCCAAAAACAAAGGCTGACTAATCCTCTCCTTTTCAAAGAAAGAAAAGGGCAAATGTTTAGCTTTTTTTTTATCTTGATAAATCACGAGA
The DNA here is from genome assembly GCF_027942865.1 of Odontesthes bonariensis. Taxonomy (NCBI): domain Eukaryota; kingdom Metazoa; phylum Chordata; class Actinopteri; order Atheriniformes; family Atherinopsidae; genus Odontesthes; species Odontesthes bonariensis. The sequence goes on along the minus strand of NC_134522.1, from coordinate 25,236,892 downwards.
CTCGACCGTTCCACTGAAATGGATGCAGAGGCAGTGAGTGGCAAGCGGCAACCAATATGGTCAAAATAAATAAACAAAAAAAATCAAGCTCTGGATGCTCCCAAAAAGCTCATCCTGCCTTCAGAGTTGACGTGTGTACAATAGATCATCTAAACTCTATAGCTAAATACCATGCAGAGAACCAACAGGTAGATTCTCTTAAACACCTGTTAAACTTCTTCCAGCAAAATGAAATAATACAGTAAGAAGAGTAGAACTTGCTTAACATCTGAGCAGGTAGCGGCCGAGATGCTTAAATGCACATAAAGCAGACGGAACAAACGCGCCGTGCTCCACAGAGCCGACTTAATGCAAACAGACCAGAGCACAGAGCGTGGCGAGGTGACGATGATGGTGGACACACACATCAACTTTCTCTCTGCTAGCCTTCATTCATACATACATACACAGAGCGCTTCAGTACAAAGACCACCGATGGCAGAGTGGTGAGCTACAAGGCATCATGGGTAAATGATGGGAGCGGCCCTGTTGCCATGCAGCAGCAAGGCCATTCAGAGCCACAGTTACCACGGTTACCGCTGCCATCATCATAACATAACAACAGTACCGAGGTTAGAGAAACATGCAGCACCTTTTTGGGCTTCACTCCTCGCTGCGTGGTCCAGAGGAGGGAGAGGAGGGAGGAGGAAGGTTAAAGGTCAAGAGTTTGTCAGCGGCATGCCGGAGGTGACGGGAACCGGGGCGATTCGGAGAGCGACGGGGAAATCATCTTCATTTCACCTCAATTAGGTCATATTCTCACAGATTGAACATTAAAAAAAACTTGTAGTTTAATCAATGTATCAAAAATGTATCATTGTCTTGCAACTGAAGAAATCTCATTATTCACTTGATAAAATAGATTTTCTTTTTAAATTGCCATGGGTTACTTCGTTCAGGTTGTTAAACATCATGTAGAAGTAACTGTTTCAAAGAAAATGTCCAAAGCTAGAAAGATTTCTATGAAGCACACATAAAATAAACGAAAGAGTGATGCCAATGTCACAAGTATAATACCTTTAAACTTTCGGGAACATGTCTCATTTGTTTGAAGGACATTTCGGCTCTGACTCTTTCACTGCCGGCTAATTTATTGATGATCATATCATTTTAGGGTGCTATATAGCAGCATATCAGCCATAATCGTTAAATCTCTGGAATAATAAGAATAACTTGAAGTGTTTTGCATTACATCACCTGTTAGACTCTATCACAATTCAATCTAAACTACAGACCATTGCACCTTCAAGCTGCAGTTGTCATTTTATTATCAGTAAACATCGCCCTCTGCTGGACAACACATTCAGCTCTGGGTGGAAGAAGCTTTGGCTTTAACATTAGCACATTAACATAACTACTTACAAATGGGAATTTGTATTTAAGCTGTTTATTCTTAGTACTTATTTTGTTTATCATTAAGTAAGTATTTCACAAAGGGCAGCAGCCGTCAGAAATGAACTAAATAAATAGGTGTTGAATTCATTCCATCAATCCGACAGAAACACACGGCATTCACTTTATTGGGAGTATCTGCATTTGTTGGTTTTTATGACCACGTTTCCATACGTGTGTGTGTCTGTAGTGTGAGCGTTTTTGCAGATGTCTGCTGCATATCTGGGCCCGGTTCGCTGCAGGAGAACTTTGTTACAGTGCAAGTTATCTGACTCACCAGTTTGGCAGACTTAGTCGTCTCCAGGATCTCTGAGGACATAAAAAAGAGAAACACGGAGAGTGAAAGACATTTAATTAGTCCAGTAAACTTCACAGGCTGTAAAGTCCAACGGAAGATCCTGGTACAAACAGGGTAATGTTCAACACAATTTATTGTCTTTCACCAGATGGTGAACACTCAAACGGGACAGCTGTGAAAGTACACAAACACCTTTTAAATTCACGTCATGGTGTCCGTTTTCTGGGGTCATGTTGTTCGAGTGTTACACCTGCGCTGTTGAATTCAGCCCTTACAGCTGCTGTCAGATCATTTATGCTAATCTGGTGAGAAATATGTCATTTTCATGTCTGAGGCAGCGCTACGGTCACTTTCACCAACACTTCTTCACCACTTTCAGATCAACGGTGATCCGATTTGAAAACCCTCGGACTGACATCACAGCTGCTGCAGCTGGTGAAACAGCCAGAGGGGGGGGTTTCAGAAACGCAGCGTGTGAGGTAGTTCATCACAGTAGCACCTAAACATCTGGTGGCATCACTCACATATATGATAGCAGTGGAGCATTAAAACTAAATGCTCCACTGCTATCATATATGGGACCATGAGACGTTTCAGTCACAAACATCACTCTACAGAGACAGCCTTGCTGAAAGTGTCCAGTGACACTCTGATGTCTGCTGATTCGGGAAAATGCACTGTTCTAGTTCTCTTAGAACCTTCCTCAGCCTTTGACACCATTTACCACCAAATCCTGCTGAGAAGACTGAGGGATGAAGTAGGTCTGTCAGGTTCAGTTCTACACTGGTTCTCGTCATACCTTTCTGGGAGTAGTTTTAGTGTTAAAGCTAACCAAATAAGGTCTGAGTCAGCAGATCTGTTGTGTGGAATCCCTCAAGGTTTTGTCTTGGGTCCTGTATTATTTTTGCTGTATTTGATCCCTTTGGGAAAAAATCATCCAGAGATTTTCTGATGTTTCGTACCACATATTTGCTGATGATATCCAGCTTTACTGCTCTTTCAAGCCATCTGAGCTCCAGAGGCTAAATTCCTTAGTTCATTGTTTGGTGGAGATAAAACAATGGCTAAATGATAGCACCTTGCAGCTAAATATGAACAAAACAGAAACACTGGTTATTGCCCCGGATGACTCCATTCCAGGGATTAACCAGTACTTGGTGACTTGTTAAACCGAGCCTAAGAAACCTGGGTGTTGTGTTTGACAAAGACATGTCATTAGTGCAACACTGCAAACAGCTGACCAAAAATTGCTTTTTAAAACTGAGGAATATCTCCAAACTCAGGAAAATGGTGTCACAAAATGATTTGGAGCTGATCATTCATGCATTTGTGTCTTTGCATTTAGACTATTGTAATATTTTGTTTTCATGTCTAAACAAGAGGGAGCTGTCTCGCCTGCAGTTAGTGCAAAACTGCAGCGAGAATTCTGACCCGCTCTAATAGGAGGACTCACTTAAACCCTATTCTTAAAGCTTGACTGCCAGTTTCCTCTAGGATCAATTTTAAGATTTTGGTTTTAACTTTCAGAGCATTGCATGGTCAGGCTCCACATTACATCAGTGATCTGATCCAGCATTAAACTTATACTTATGTACTTCCTAACTGTGTGTTACTGTTGTAACAGTAAAGCGCTTTGTGATCCTGCTTACTTACTTACTTACTAAAGTAAAGAAGAGAATGACAACAAAATAGAAAATGAATGAATGCAGAAATACAGAAATGTACGTACTGATCATGAAAATCAAAATCAGCCCAATTCATTCTTTTTTTTATATACCTTATTTTGGAATATTAAAGACACATGGGAAGTACAACAAAAAATGAATATATGCTATATGAGTAAAACATAATGAACGAGCAGCATTTTTCAACCTTTTTTTTTTTTTAAATCCAGTTTTCCCACAAGTGAACCAGCATGCACGACCGACCCTCAAGGTCACTAAACAGAACAGAGTGGAGTTGTTTTAACATGATCAATCTGTTTTCTGTGTGCTGGGAAAACGTTCTAAAAAGACCTGAGTGAGCTGTAATTCTCCTCATCTTTCTGTTGATTTTGGTGCAGAGCAGCATCCACAGCTCGAAGCTTTTTCTCTTACGCCACTGCCTTCATTTGGGGAAAATAAAAAAAACCTTGTTGCCAGGTAACATCAGACTCATTTTCCTGAATAGACGTCTATCGAAATGTTTTAAAGACACAGTGAATGAATACGTGAGCAACAATACTTAAAGCCAGTAAGCTGATGTTACTAACACAGAGCACCGACCATCATCCCTCTATTTGAAGCAGCAGCAGTGAGCTGTAACCATGGAAATCACCTCCATCCTCTCGCAGATGAAACATGTTTACAACCGGATGTGGAGAGTGACTTCTTTTTCACAATGATATTAGCGTTAGGATAATCAATGTGTTAATATTTATAGTCTTCTCCTCTAAGCAATCAGGAGATTAAATAAAATAGATGAGATCACACATCAGATTCAGAGTCATCAGGTACAATGTTACAGTTAGACGAGTAGCTATTAGGGATGTCGGGAGAACCGATACTTCGGTACCAAGTCAATGCCACAATTCTAAAAACATGACGGTACTCGTTTTTCTACAGTACCGTAGGTACCGTTGGTAGTGGGGATGAAATTCCTCTGGAAGTAACGTAGGCAGCATATACACCTACAAGTGTTCTAGTGTGGCGTTAAAGGTGGGGTATGAGATCTTGGAAAAACGGTTCCTGCAAGCTATATTTTTGAAAATACACAACCTTGCCTCTCCCTTCAGCCCACCCCTCGAAACCACGCCTTCAAAACACATGAACGAGTCACGAGTCTGTGAACGCGCAGGGGGGAGGGGTGAGGGGGGCTGACGGTTGATTGGCGTGTCAGAATCCAATAGAAGTAACTCTCATCATTACTTCTATTGGTCAGACATTTCCTCTTGCTACACCCTCTACAATGGACTAAAATATCATTTTTTTTTCTCCAAAAATTCTATTTTAGTGGGTGCAATGGGGTCGTGAGGAGGTTTTCAGACAATATGATAAAAAATGCTCCAGAAAACATCTCATACCCCACCTTTAAATGCCAAAGGAACACAGAAGTTGGAAACTGCAGCAACAGCTCTGCCTCAACTCGTCGAAAAGAAAAGTAATAAAAGTTGTGTCTGGAAGTACTTTGCTTTTGAGGTGGATGATCAGGGATTAGTAATAGAGTCGCAAAAACCTATGCCAACGGTGCCAAAGAGCTTTTCAGACGAAAGGAGGAAACACTTCCAAATTTAGCGAAGCACTTTAAAGACAAACATCCAGATTTATTCACAGAATTCAAGGTGAGCGAGTTTCAAGTCATGTTAACGTTCACTTTGTGGACAAATTCACACCCATTGTTCACCGCATAACGAACTCCCCATCGCATAGATGACCCTTTCTCAAAAGAATTCCTCGTTTCTTTGTGACAACGCGAGTTATCCGGTTTTGAAATAGATCAAATAATGTATCTGCTTACATTGCAAAGACGAAAGTCAAAAGACGTGCGCAGATCACCTGTGCGCCGGTAAGCTAAAGTTACAATGCACATGCGCGATAGGCAGGAAGCAGATATTTTTTCAAATTACTAAGTCATAGAATATCCCACTATCGTGGTTCTTATAGTGCCTGATTCCAATTCAAATGGATCAAATGTTAATAGTGGTTTATTTTTATTCATTACTTGAAGGCTACACGCTAGTGCCACTGTTGTTTTTTGTAATGTTCAAATGTTTTTATTAAATGAGTATGTTGAAGTACATGGAATTTATTGATTTGTTTTTATTTTCTAACGTGGTATCGAATTGGGTATCGAGAATCATGGAATTTCCCTGGTATTGGTATCGACAACTAAATGTCCGGGATCGTGACATCCCGAGTAGCTATGACCTGTTGTGGTGAGACTGTTGTGTCCACTGGTATCAAATAAATTTCTTATTACACTGTGACAGTGATTCTGTTAGGCAGCTTTTTAGTGAACTATGATGTTGGTCACTGGTAAAACTAGTTTCAATGGCTTTAGAACTGTGTTAATACCAAACATCTTCTGTTTGGTGTCAACAAACTGAGATGCGCAGCAATACATATTCAAATTTTCAACCTTTAGCTGACACAAAACCCGAATGACCTACAGGGAGTGACCAGCTGAGCTAAGCGCTGACAGACTTAACTCCCATCTAAATGTAAAAGGCAACTGCAAACTGGCATAATATCATTTAGCGGATATGACCTGAGCTGTGCACCTGACTCGAAACATTTAAGATGACACAACAGTCTGATGTGGTGTTAAACCTGTTGTTTCCTGTATTATCTGTGTGCTCACATATGCAGAAAATATTGTACTGTATTTACATTTAGTGTTTGCGCACCACCACACGTTTGATTTTCTGAGCACGCATATCTTTGAGGCTCTGAAAGGTGAAAATGAACAAGGTTTCCCTGTATTGTCTTCAACTGTTAAAGCGCCGGCAGAGTACTGAGGACGACCCGTGAATTAGGGGTGTTCCAACAAGGGTACCTCACGATTCGATTTCGATTATGGGAGCTTCGATTCTTCGATTCTAATGATTGTCGATACGCTTCGATTATTGGTGCCACGATTCTTCGATTATTGCGATTTTTAATGCTTTTTGATTGATTTGTCTTCATCTGTGGCTACATTTGTAAATAAATAGCCTATCAATTAACTCAGTTCCTCTAAAACTACACTCAATAAGTAAATAACAAGGTTTTTTGAACATTTGACTTATATTTTTCAAAGACACAAAATATTTTATTCTATGACTGTTCTGTAAACATTTGCACTTTGACCTACTTAACGTTGACCAGGGAAAGCTCCACTGGCATCATCAGTTACCAAAACCAAATCTTTATCTGAGATCTGCTATTCTGTCGCTGCTTTCTCCAGCAGCCCGGCAACATGTGCCCCGGTGTGACTCTCACTCATCTCTCGTTTGAAGAACGTGACTCACCAACTTCCATCTGTTCTTGTCCGACGCGAGCACAAAAGCGCTGTTACAGTAACGAAGGATTTTGTGGCAACCGACGTCCACGCATTACATGTAAGCCTGCTCGCCTTCTTCATGGACTCCAGGACGTTTGCTTTGGTTTCGTCGTAGAGGTGGGGGATTTCTTTCTCTGCCAAGTGTTTTCGGTGAGGGAGTTTGTAGCGCGGCTCCATGGCGCGCACCACTAACCGAAACCCCTTGTTGTTTACTACTGAATACGGGCGTAAATCCGTCGCAATGAAAGTAGCTATTGCTTTTGTAGTTGTCTTCGCCTTCTCCGAGTTCTTGGGAAGTAATGAGACAGTCTCCAGGATGGTCCTCTGTGTGGCCGGCACGACCGGAGGATCCTTCTAAGTTTCAGGATGAAAGCATACAAGGTGCTGCCTCATGTTTGTGGTGTTGTCTGATGTACTTTATTTTTGCGTATTTTTCGCGTAGGTCTTGTCAGTCGTCTTGTTTGCTCTCTCATAAAATCCAAAGTACTTCCACACCGATGCAGTCAACCCCGGTGGCGAAAGAATCGGATGCTATTTGGAGGCTGCTGAAGCTGTTGCCATTTTGCAAAGAAACTAACGTGCTCTGTTTGTTGTGGTCACATTCACTAAACAGTCAGGCGTCCGTGTTTGAAGGTTCCAGTTTCGTGTTTTTTGTTCCGGCCTTGCAGCAAAGCATCGACTTTCATTTTTAATTTGATCTTTTTAAGCTTTAATCTACGTTAATTAATCGATGCCGAATCGTCACATGAAGCATCGCGATGCATCACGACATCGATGAATTGCACCCACCTCTACCGTGAATGTGACCATCAGAAGGCGTGTGTGCGTTTGTTCTAACCTCGTTTGGGGACCTTGCCGGTGCTTGGCTCAGGTGTCTCTGGAGACGTTGTGTCGGCACCATCGTCTACCAGTTGGATCTGAGACAGAGAAACACACAGAAGGGGCAGTCAGTCACGACCACTAAGCTTTACTTTCAGCTCTTTTATTTAACAGCAGAGCTGGCACAGACGGATGTTAAAAGTGGGGGCCACACAAACAAAATTGGCTTGTTTATTGATGTTAATCAAAATGTAGCACAACCCAGCTGAGTTGTTCACCCCCCCCCCCTTTCCATTTCACCGTGTACAGCTCTATTGCAGGGCCACACAGGGTCTGAGCCAAAGAAGATTGATGATTTGGTGTGGATAGAATGGTGGATATGTTCGGACTTGTTTCTGTTTGATGACTGCAATGCACAGGTGTAATCTGATCAGCAAAAAAAAACAAACAGCCATGAAATTGCTGTAAATGCCTCCTGCTCTGCCGTGTTTGTGGGATAGTTTCATACACAGTAATCTTCTTGAGCAGTTCAGAGTGGAAAAGGCCTGAAAAATAGAAAATGATCTCTTCAGCAACCATTTGATCCCAGAGTCACATTAACATGCTGTGATGTGTCACAAAGATAGATGCTACAATGTTGTCTAATGGAAGTGACGTTGAGCCAAATTTATGGTTACTGTGTCCACCTGTGTGCGGGGCTTGTAGGATATAAATATATATAATTTAATATATACTTTAAATTAAATGGGAGTGCGTATGCCTGGACAGAAACCTGTATAATGAAAGCTGTCACTGAGCAACAGCTGTACTGAATGTTGTCATGCCAATTACATAAATCAAATAAAATCCTTTTAATAAAAAGTTACTTTTAGTTCATCTTGACAGTAAACTGGCAAGCCTCGGGATCATTTAGTTTTCATCTAAGGCTTCTTATACACCAAATCAATCAATATAAAGAATGAGTATCGAAGAAAGCCCCCCCCCCCCTCTCTCTCTCTGGGACTCCTCATGCTGCCAATATCTGGGAAAAACAATCGCAGAGACACATCCAACTCCCAGCTGGGACGTGCGGTCAAAGCCTGTGCAAGAACACAACATACCTGCTGCAGTCCACACATCATTAAGTAAGAGAATTTAGAAGAGCACTTTAGTAACCACCACAGTTCCAGCTCAGTTTCAACTCACCAATCCCACAGTCATTCAACAAGAAAGCATATTGCTGTAGTTACCTGTGACTGTCTCACAAAAATCCCACGGTTCTCTTCGCAGGTGAAGTAGCGTTTGCCTTGCACCGTGCCGTCGTTCTTCCCCTTGGCCTCATCCAGGATGACCCCCACCCATTTCCCAGAGGCGAAAAGAGTGTTGCCGATGTAGGCCACCGTGCCGCGCTGCCCCTTACCGATCACTTCCACCAGGGAGCCCACTTTGACAGGCCGGCCGCCCCCGTCTGAGCTCATCCTGCTGCTGCCACTGCTGGTGGTCTGAGGGGAAAAGACAAAACAGTTCACCTTTTTTTCTTTTGCATTTGCCAGAAGTTTATTATCTAAGCTTTTTTATTCAGACATTTCAGGGTTCTAATAGGTGGTGGTATATTTAAAACTCAAGCCTTTCCATTCCTTTCCAACTGGTTTTACGAATTGAACACATTTTCTTCCAACTCACATTCCCTGACTCCACATAAGATGATAAGAAAATGTTAGGATTGCCGATAAGAGAGGCAGCATGACTGGGACCGTTTCTGCTTGGATTTCACGCTGTCTTAAATAGTTTGGAAGTAGCAGAACTGGATTTCCTACTGAATCACCCTCAGTATGGTTTAACTGTTCATTCTAAATAAACTGAAACTAAATTGATCCCTGTCTTGGTGCCAAAATCTTCCTTAAATTGCGTTAGTTCTTCATAGTTTGTTTCCATTTGTGTGCTGATTCCTGGTAAAGTGGAGTCAGTAATCACTGGTTTTGATGATTAAACTTAAGCGCATATAGATTTTAATTTGATTGACTGCCTGCAACTCTTTGGAGTGACAGGAAAGGGTGATGAGAATCTGAAATTTAATGTAATCATCCAGGACTGAAATACGACAGAAAGGAGCTGACAACTCCATCTTAAATTAACATCCAAACTATGACTGGCTTTCCACTGGCAAGCCTAAATGATTCATTTAAAAAGAATAAGAAATAATCAATAATAATGACTTTTAAGCTCTTAAGTGGATGGATTTAGGACTGCTTCCAGAGAACAATGAATTCAAATTAATTCGTCCCGAACCCCCAATAATTGACACTCTGACAGTTGATTTTTCGTTGTGCGCTGCTCTTACTGAAGCCGGGCGCTCTGGCACAAAAAGCAGCTTTTTGAGACACAGTCTTAGTCACAGCTTGTGTTGTTGATGAGCACAAACTCCTTCCCCAGCTGCCTGCGCAGGTAGTTTCAAGCAGTCGAGTTTATGTCATTAATTAGTCAGCAATTAGTGTCACTACGTGCACCGACTACATGCGCTGTGCATTACAATCTCATCTGAATCAGTGACTGATGAGCCTCTCCATCATTTGGAAGACATAATTTAAATGTTATCTCACTAACTCACACATGTCAACATTAATGGTGACACTTTGGTGCTGCAGAAGCGATCTCATAGATATTTTTTTTTTCTTCAAGCCAATGTCAGAGAAGACACTTTCATTTCACACCGCAGAGATGTTTCACTCCCTCACTCAAACAGAGACGTTGTCCTATTACTGCATTTTTTTCTACACTTCGACGGATGCTTTAACAGCACTGCTGTTTCTGGCAGATTTCTGTGGCAATTACAAGGCAAAAAGATAAAAATCAGCCGAGGCTACAAAATGGAGATCTGGTTGTGGAGGAAGAAAAAAAGCATATCAAAACCTTAACAAATGTCCTTGCTGCTGTATTTTGTAATCTAATAATCCTTCATAACCCAGTTTACAGTGTGATGTCCTAGAACTGACGATGACTCAGCAGAACAGCACGGAGGGGAGAAGATGCTTTAGCTCTGCGAGGGAACATGATCGCACTCTTCTTAAGCTTACTGTAAACATACGCTGTCTGTGCTGCTGTTTGAATCAAAGGGTGGATGCAGAAACCTGCACAAAAAGCAAACAAACAGCAACATGAGGACCATTCAATAAATAACACCCTACTCTGTCACACCAAAGTCCAGTTTCCATTCTAAAGCGATTTCCTCTCCTCCAACTACTTTTAACAGCTAAGCCTGGCGACATTTTACAAATTTATCTTTCAGATCATTTGGTGCATTCATCTATAAGGATGTACTGCTTCCATAAGAGTTTTAGGCAGAAATAAACTCTGGGTTAATAAATTAACATGGCAAATCTCTTTAAACTGATCCATTTCAAAAGTTTCTTAGAATCCAGAGGATGTCTGTGAACCTCGCTGCTTTTTGGGAGCTGACATCTCGGAACATATAAATCTTACAACATGTAGAAACCAAGCCTTATTTGTCCATCAACAAACCCATTATTTGTTCTAATCTGATCCAATATTGAAGAAAATATTTCATTATTAACCAGTTTCTTAGAATCTGTCGGATATCCGAGCATCTTTTTGCTTTTGTCAGTTGACAGCTTTGAAAATCTTGCATTTTAATTTTGTGTCAAACCACAGAAAGAAAATGGACGAGTCATTGCTCGCTATTTGTCAAGTACTTATTGCTCACAACCACCTAAACCGTCTTTTGTACATTGGTCAGGAATTCTAAACAGGATTATGGTTTTAAAATACCTGACTCTTTGTAAGTTGTTGTTGTGGGAATGAATATTGAGCTCTTATGATCTAAGGCTTTGTTTTTAAAGGCCTTTTAAACCTTAAAACTTCCCCTTAAAAACCTTTTACATCCCAGCTGCTGAAAAAAATAGAAACCCGACATTTGGCTAAACTGTTCCTTTTTTGTAAATGGTCAACTTTCCCCCCCCGTGTTCATTTAAATATAGTTTTTCAAATGTAATAATCGTGTCTTGACAGCATTGATGCGATGCAGATGTGTCGGGCTAAAGCTCGCACATCGGCTCATGGTGGGACGGGGATGCTTATGAAACAAACTGATGACCGAGCTTTAAGTTTGTTCTTCAGTGTTTGCTCTGAGCGAAAGCCTTTGTTTGGTGCACGTAAAGCTTTCTAAATGACTTTTAAAAGATGCCACTGACTTTGATGATGCTTTTTAAATGCTGGGATTTCATCGTCATTAGAAATCTTTGTGTGAGTTTACAGCAGAGAGCACAAAAACAAAGAGGTCTTTACTCGACTACATTCCAATGTATACTTTGCTCGGGTTTAATGACTTTACGTCGGATAATATAGGCGGCTGACTGTTTAAGACCTTTAGGCATGCGCTTTAGCCAGATGCACCGTTTTCATGAGCGTGGTCACTCATGAAGGACATGTTGGAAACCTTGTACTTGCACATTTCTGCATTGATTTACAAAGACAGAAATTCTTTTTCATCATGATCCAAATTAAAAGGAAATGGAATTGTTGTTAATCCCATTCAACGCTTTGCTGCAAAAAGCATCAATATAAGGTTTATAAAGAGAACGTGTTGTGATGTGCATTTTTTCACTTCTGTTATTCTTGATGACACCTTCATGGAAATGACTTGTCCTGTAAGCATACTCGTTTCACGTTTCATTCATTGGTCTTAAAGTATTGGTGAAATAAAGACAGATAATGCCTTATTTAGAGGCTGTATTGTCTCTGCCCTGTTCTCTCCCGGATCTCGAGTAATCTAAATATCTTCTGAAGGACGCCGACTTTCACCAAACTGTTATCGGTGAGTAGACGAACGTATTTTATGCCAGAAATAAGGTCCAGGTTTAAAAATAACGAACTTCCCTTTTAAGCAGGCTGCTGCCATCAAAAAAAAAGCTGTTGCTATGGCAAATGGACCGACGCCCGATTTGTAACAATGTTTAGGTGGGTGTCTTTCGGAAAGTTAAATCTTCAGGAGGAGTTCAAATACCCAACGCGTGCCACCAGAATATTGTTTGGTAACGAGATAATCCCTCCCTCTGTCACTAACATCTGTCAGTTGGCTGATATGATCGGACATTTTTGGCCTGTCACAGATACGGTAAATGGGTAGATGATTATGTTTGCTGAGACAAAAAGTGTTTTTAAAAATTTTTTTAGAAGAGCATCATTAGATTATTAGCATCATTAGCATCAAAAGATTAGTGGAACTGACAGCTGGAGGGGTGTCAGTCCACCTCCTTGTCACGGCCAAGGTGCTCTTGAGCAAGGCAACCCCTGTGCTCCCCGGGCGCTGTGAATGGCTACCCACCGCTCCAGGTTGGCATCTGTCTCTGAGTGCGTGACCCTGTGCATGTGCATGTGTGTGTCAACAGGTGCCAACCTGGATGGGTTAAAAGAGGAGGACAAATTTCGTGTGTATGCATGACCAATAAATCTGATCCTGATCTTAATCTAATGTAAACAGTACTTTAAGTTGTGTACGTCACAGCTGAGCAGACGGTGGTCCAGCAGCAACCTGAAGCTTCATGTTCAGTCTCGCACAAAGTTGTGAAATTCAAACAAAACTAATTACTTTCCCTTTTCAATAAAACCTAAAATTTCAAGCCACTCCTTGTTTCTTTATATTCTGCTTCCAAGGAGCCAGAAATTCTTATTATCTTTTAAAGTGGCCTTGAGCGATCATTCTCCGAGCTTTCTGAAAGTCTGCTAAAGCTTTTCTTTGGAGTTGGCTGTTGTCAGAGCTAGAGGTGCACCGAAATTAAAATTTGTGGCCGAAACCGAAACCGAATAAGCAATGAGTTTTGTTAGGCACCTAAATTGGGGGATGAGTCAGTGTTGTGTCCTCACATAACAGACAATCTAGCAAAGAACCCCTTTTAAATGGTATCTTTAGGCACTTGGTTACCAGTGACCTGTTGCAAAGACACTTCATATTTTCCACATTTCTTTAGTTGCATCTGATACGCATATCTCAGCATAGTGCGCTGTGTCTTTAAAAAATATGGGGAAACTGGACCAGTGGAGGACAAAAGAAGAAGTGTCAGGCCTAAAAAATTATCTACAGCAGATTAACTGTATCTGAAAGTGGTGTCCTTAAGAAAGAGGGAAAGAAATCAAGGAAAGTCCTGTCACAGTACATGAGAGATGCATCTGGACCTTCACTTGATCCAGCTACTGTTCACTGAAGCCTCATCAAAAATGGTCTCCATGGCTGGTCTCTATATCTCAATAATCCATTCTTTAGGAAGGAAAACAAGAAGAAAAGGTTGAGGTATGCTAAATAACACAAGAACTGGTCATAAAATCAGTGGCAACAGATCTTTACTAAACCTTACTGAAGCAGTGTGGGATCATGTTGACAGAGAACACAACAAAAGGCAGAAAACATCCAAAGAAGAGCTTTGGGATGTCCTTCAAGAAGCCTGGAGAACTATTCCTTAAGACTACTTAAAGAAATTACAAGACATGCCTAAGAGGGTTCAGGCTGTGATGAAGAATAAAGGTGCTCGTATTCAAATACTGACTTTGGGGCTTGTTAGAATTAGCTCAAACTCTTTGTATACTGTACAGCATTTCCATGTGTGCTTTCAAATCCTTCAAATAAAACGCTGCACCCATCTCCTGCTTTGCTGGTAACACATAAAACAACGAAGGGGAGGTGAAGACTTCTGCACAGCACCGTATTTACAATGATACAAGCTGAGATAACGGTTGGAAATATACGACTCCTTTAAAATCGGTATCAGCCAAAGAAGTAGAGTGAAGGTTGGGGTATAGTCTATTATAAAGTACTCCATGTTGTTAAGCCATTGTCCTGACCTGTTTGCCATGGGCTGGAAGCATGGGACCTGAGGATAGCGTGCTGAATTATTTAGCACCACTCTGCTCTTATAACACACGCAGGCTCCCACTGACTATGGGTCTGAAATTACATTTAGAAAAAAGTGATAAAAAATGCTGCTGATTTGTCAGTCTTCAATATTCAGAGAATGCAGTCACCAACACATTTTAGCACTGTACCCACATTAAGTGAGCTAATTTACAAACCATGCAATGTAACGACTTTTCTCCATTATTTGGGAAAAACAGTAACTTTAAAGCTTAAGTGTAGCTGTAATACGTGTAAGATCAAACCCAGATGTCATCCCTCCTGGTGACAGCAAGGCAGCCTGATTCAGAGACGGATGACAAACAGGAAGTCTTCTCGGCCTCATGGCTCGTCTGTCTAGTGTCCGCTGATAACAAAACGCCTTACCAGCGTCTTACCTGCCTGACATCTAACGTCACTTAGTTTGCAGGTTGTCAGAGTAGCCATAGCAGAGGTCTCAACTCTAACATCACAACAGCAATGCCGAGCCGGGAGGGTCATGTGAGCCAAACAAAGAGGCGACAATTCAAACAGAGGATTGCGCCGCTGGGATGGATTAGAAAGCCCTTTATGGAAAGCAGTTGTCGGCCCGGGAGGAGATGACACAGTGAAACAAATCAAACTGATGGGGAAAAAAAAAAGACAACAGCAAACTATCTGGTGCTTCATTAACCTAGCTGAGATGTAAATATACTTTGTATACACTCACCCGGGTGTATGTGTTCCTTCTAGTCTGTGACATGTTTCCTTGTCGCTGAGCACCTCCCAAACTGGCTGCCTTGACTGAAGGAGCGTGTTATTAGGGAGAGCGTTGGCCAGACAGAGGGGGATCGAGTAGAGGGGAGCGGGCGGAGGGGGAGGGAGGTTGGGGGGGTTCAATGATGCTGCTGGAGCGTCTCTTCTCTGTCTCCTCACAGAATCACAGCATCCCTCACCTCATTCCCACAGTACACCCTGAGCTGTAAAAACTCCCCGTCCCTCCTCTCTGTGGCTGACAACGAGTCTCCAGGAGCTTCTGGTTTTAGAGGAAAGTTTCTGCTGGGGCTAAAGGTGCAGATCCTGCCTTTGGATGAATGGATCAGAGAGGAACAACAGAGCAACGAAGGGGGAGAACAGACATCCACGCTCGGTCTGCTGTGAGCGCATCAGCTGAGCAGCAGCACTGCCTTGTGCTAGTGTCTGCGCTGGCTTCTGCAGGAGGGAGGGTGGCGTTTAGGCCCAGACAGAGCCGCTGGGTCCTAAAGCCTGCAACTCATATCTCTCAAGAGCTTCTCAGAATAGTTATTACTACCATCAATGTCCCAATTTGGGATGATGAGAGAAGTCCAGACCTCTTTGTTAGGATTATACTGTGCCTGGTCAAACAGCTCTTTCAAGTCCTGAAGACAAATCATCCATCCATCCCTTTTCTATACCCGCTGAATCCGTCGGTCGGGTCGGAGGGGGGCTGGAGCCTATCCCAGCGGTCATCGGGCAAGAGGCAGGGTACACCCTGGACAGGTCGCCAGTCCATCACAGGGCCACACAGAGACAAACAACCACACACACACACATTCACTCCTAAGGACAATTTTAAAGACACCAATTAACCTAACAGGGATGTTTTTGGACGGTGGGAGGAACCCGGAGCACCCAGGGGAACCCACACATAGACGGGGAGAACAAACTCCACACAGAAAGGCCCCAGCTGGGAGTTGAACCTGGAACCCTTTCGCTGTGAGGCGACGGTGCTAACCACCACACTACCGTGGAGCCCAAAGACAAATCAATAAAGCACAAAAGATCATGGTAGTAACTAGTTATGACTGACTGACTGACTGGTGAGTCAAAAAAGAAAACAACCCATTAAAGAGTTATCAATGCGGCAAAACAAAAAAAATCTAATCAGTGCTCTTCTTGCACTGCAGTCGGTCAGACTTCTGTCAAATTTAACTTTCTTCTGTTTGTTAGAGCTCGGGGGGGGCAAAAACATCTAGGCTTGTAGAATTTGAAAATTCTAAAACATCGTCAGTAAGCATTTTTCAGCCAGCCACAGACGTACCAGTTCAACTCAGTGTGATTCGGTTTCATTGTGGCTCAACACAAAAGGCCCAGGTGATTGTACCAGGGCCCGGCCTGATATTGTGGTCCCATCACAGAGCGAGGATTAGCTCCCTTTCATCTGCTAACTGAATAGCTGGTCCTTTTTTAAAGCTCAGTCCTCTATTCCTGTGTTGTCATCTTTTTGCAGGGGAAGCAAACGCTGCAGGGTTTCAGCATAAAAGCTTTCCAGAGACGTTGGACGAGTGTGCATTTCAGCAGCCAAACTAAAGGAGAGCTTTCAGGGAGAAGTACAGGGGTAAAAGAATGCAACACTTATCGAGCCCAAGTAACCGAGCATGGGTCTGTTACAGTCTGGGATTACTGACAAGCCAGCAAAATGTAGCATTTTTATGTTACGACCAGAAAACAGCTCAACGAGAAAACTATTGCCTGGCAGAGTTCTGCAGACTTTGAGGTGTTTAGGGACACAAAACAAAACTCTGCAGTCTCTTTGCACCCTTTTATGCAAATGTACAGGCAGCACCAAAAAAAAAAAAAAGAAGGGGGGGGTTCAGAATCAGCGGCAAGTGAGGAAAAAGAAAGAGGGGCAGTCGAGAGACAGAAATGCCCAGCAGACGACCTACATCAAAGCTCTGCATCCTCACAGAGGATGACATGGCAGAGAAAGAGAAGTGAACAGCTCTGCCAACCCTCAGCCGCTGCGAACCGGACGGCTGCAGGAACAGAGGTGACACTGTCATGGTGAGGAAGAGCGCTACGACCACACCGTATCTCAGCCCGTCTGCCAGTCCCGGGAGGAACAAATCAGCCTCACTAACAAACAAGGTAACGATCAGGGAAACTAGGAGGGCTCGTCTTCATGAAGACGATGCAGCAGACGCTTCGCATGTGTGTAAGATATTTTTGACAAAGGAAGCAGCTGAAGGCTAGACTGACAAAGAAACAGCAGTGTCAGAATTCGTCTTTATTATGTAATCACACCGAAAAAAGAGGATAGCAAATAATCCATCAAATGCCATTTTTTCTTTCTTTCATTTTTGTCTGTGATTAGTAACCGATTCATTAATAAAACATTGATTCTTGAATTCCCTACTGGATCAATGAAGTAATAGTCTATCTATCCATCTAGATAAATGCTACGTTAGGTTTCTCTCCCCATGCAGCTCCTTGAAGTAGTTACTAAATCTTTACCTGAATCAATACGAAACAGATCAAGACACGAGCGACAAGAAACATTTCGTTCTTTAACCAGATAAATGACTTAACATATCGATTCAAATCGGAATCACTTCCTTTCCAGTTTAATTTGTCACAAGGTTAGCTCAGCAGATACGCTTAGACACCAGATATGAGTGTCTTTTTGTCATTATGAGTGTGATCACACAAGGAAAGATTTTCACTCTCATTCTCTTTCCAATTCTCCAAATTAGGGCATAATGCACACACAGGCTTAAAAAGAAAAAAATTGACAGTTTGAAATATGATTGATTCATTTTCTTTTACAAATTTTTTTCGTGAATGCCTGGTTTGTTTCAGCATGGGTTTCCGCTCAACTGCATGTACCGTGATGTTTAGGTTAGTTTCATCTGCATCAGTTGCACACAAGAAAAAGTAGGTCATCCATTGGAAATATGGGCAGAGGTTCAACTCAGGGTTATTTCATACGCAGAAAAAATTAAGTACACAGAAAGCCAGAAAAATATGATGTTGGATGTCAAATGAGCAATTAAAAGACTAAATTTGTCATTTGGTGCCATCTAGTGTGTTCAAAGCCCAGCGAACACATATATGCTTCTGTATGAGCGTAATAATTGGCTTTTGGTGATTTAATACACATTTATGCCAGGTAGGGCAAGAAATCTGATGTATGCAAATTAGACATAAATAACACATAACACAGTGTTTGCTTGTAATTTCCGGTGGGAATTACGAATAAATCACACCTTGGGTGTGGCTGCAGACTAACACGACATCTTCTCTGACATAGTATGCAAATCGAATGAGAGATTTAGCGGAAACAATCAGGAGTAGAGATTAAATAACGAGAATCAAGTTTAATCATCATGTCATAATCAGATATCAGTGCTCCACGCGCTGTAGAGGCGTTATAATCACTAACTAAAGATCATTAAATTTATGGGGAGTGAGTCTGCTCTCATTAATTGTCACTGTAATGAAAAAGATAATATTTTGACACCTCTTAACTGGTAAGAAAACGCCTGACTTTTAACGCTGTTAACGCCTGGTGTCAGCTGTGAGTGAGACACTCCCTGGCCAGCTGCTAGCTACAGTAGCTATTAGCCTCGATTGGCTTTCTTGATATATAAAATAAAAATATCTTACAGAGTTAATTTAATAAAAAATAATCACATTAACGCTCTAAGAGACGTGTGTATATGTATTCCAAATTAAACCTCCACCGCGCAACCGACAAATGTTCGTTAAATCTCACCTGGTTGTGTCAGAAATCCGGATTTGGTTTCAGCTTCGTCCCTAACTGGCTACATCCATCCATGGAGGTCTGACCGGACACATCCGTCCTGAGGTGCCCGAGCTGCTGCCTGACTCGGCCCGCCTGACACAGACCGGGGAGCCCGGTGAAATCTTCAATATGAAGGGGAATTAGCCCTTAGTAAATCAAATTAAATAAAAAAAAAATAAGGTAAACAAATCGATGAGGTGTAAAAACAACCCCTGTCGTGTTAATTTAGAGGGGGAAAAAAGTAATTTGTTTCTTACTTTATAATGAAAAAGCAATTCACTCATCTATTGACTTTTTTTTACTCTCTTTCTTTCTTCAGAACTGCACATCTCTGTAAAAAAGAATCAAAACTCAAAATAAATCAGAAATGACAATAACCACCAGGAACGAAAAGCTTGGCTGTTTTTTTTTTTTTGCACCAACTTTGTTTCATGTGTCAGGTTTTTATCTGCTGTTTCACAAATATGTTTTACATTGCACTATGTACATGTTTATGTTTTATATATGTATTTGTTTCATTCCCTGTCCAAATATATCAGAATATATTTCTAATTGCAAGACATATTTAACCTTGTGGACGTAAACCTTTAAGTGCCTCATATTTCATTTTCAGTTACAAACATTATGCAATATATATAGTTGTTATATCTTTAATTAAATAAAAGAAACAACCCATATCTACATACATAGACTACTGATATGATCTATTTAGTTTTTCTGATTCCTGAAAAAAAAAACAGGAGTAACTGGATTGTTTTGGATATATAGTGACATGATGCAAGTGAATCTACCGATGGAAGAGAGCCTTGGGAATTCCTTTCAAAGTAGGAAGGTAAATGGTGACATGCTAATCGGATGTTTCACATCTGTGTACCGTAAGTTGGTTGAAAGCTAATGACGGCTTTGAAATACGCAGAGCTTATAACATTTACATTTATTTTACACATTATGCAGCAAACAAATATTTTTCAAAATGAAATAAGTGATTCAAGACAGTTGATCAACATAAAAGCTTCAGCAAAGCAGATTTTCTTCTTTTTTTTTTTTTTACTCTGCTAAACGACTAAATGAAAATGAAAACAACAACAATCGGTGGTTAATCTCTCATGTCTGTTTGTGACAAGTAAAACATGCATGTCCCAGCACTGAAAGTGTGTTAAATAAAACTGCTTCCACTATGTGGGTATACTGTCTCCTGACCTGTCCTGAGTGCGTAACTGCGTTAAGTGAGAGCCATACTGGGGAAAAAAAAAAAAAAAGCGAATGGATGGTACTGTCACCCTGAAATGTTAAGTAGGGCTTACGTCAGTTTCAGTCTCTTTTTCCATCTTGCGTTAAATCAAGTCTGTACTCAAACAGCGTGAAGTTCATGATTTTGGCAGGAAGCTCAGGAACAACAAACTCTCTTATCTTCTTGTAACCCATGTGCTCGTACAGTTTCTGAGCATCAGTCTGCACCACAGAGGTGTAGAGGACAACGGCAGGGTAGCCTCGGTCCCGAGTGAAATCAGCCACTGTTCGACACAGAGCCTTAGCGATGCCCATCCCGCGGTGACTGAAGCACACCGACATGCGTTTCAGCTCCAAGCACTCAGGCGCATTCTCGGCAGGGAGGCAAGCCACCGTGCCGACCACCCGACCATCGCTTTCAGCCACCCAAAAACACGAGTCCTTCTGCTTCAGGTAGGTCTCGCTGATGTTGTTGAGGTCTTTCCTGAGGGAGGTGTCTATGTAACTGTTGAACATGTAGACGACCATCTGCCGGGCTCCAGCCAAGAGGAGAGTGACCGCCAGGATGGGCAGCAGGAAGGACTTGGAGCTTGTCATCAGACCGCAGAACGTGCACACGAGCAGCATCTGGGTGATTGGCTGTTTCAGCATGTGTGTGAAGGACGAAGGCACATGCTCACTCATCCCCCAGGTGAAGATATCCTTCACACTCTCAGCGTCCTCGTCCTGGTACTCTCTGATCTGAATGTTGACCATGGCTCAGCTTCCGCGAACAAGGGGTCAAAACATGAGAGGTGGTAAATTACTTTAAGAGCAAACTTAATGTGCAATGCATATTCACGTTTCTGTTTCTTGTATGAGCAGTGATCCCTGTCCCCTAAAATGCACTCTTATTAGAATAATCAGTCTTAAGGTTGATAATCAAGACATCAAATCACAGTGACTTGTTAATGTAAAATTACAAAGCTTTCTGTCTTTCATATAAAAGGTTTTAAATGTGTAATATCTTTCTTGCTCATTTAAATAATCAAATAAAGCAAGAAACATGTCATTTCAAGGTGTAAAAAATAGTGTTCACCTTATTTAAGCCAATGAATCTACAGAAAGATACCATCTTAATCAACGGTCGTGTTGCCGTTTCACTTTTCTAATTATACTAGTTATGAAATCCGAAGACAACACTTTGGACCCTGGGGATTCGTAGCTTTTTGACGCTAGCCTTGCTTGCTGTATGAACTAGACGGCTTTGTAATAATTCAGCACTAAACAAAATCCATGCTCTGATGATGAAGTTGGCGTCGGATGAGAAATTAAACACACCAGCCAGGTTAGCTAACTGCTAGCATCGGTATTAGCCTCAGTCTTTTGATCGTGTATGGCTTTAACATTCTCTTCAGTCTTTTATAGGCGGAATAAAAAAGTAAAATAACACTACTTACAAGCCTTGTGACGATAACTGAGACCTTAGAAAAGACAACGTACTCTCTCGTCAAACTCCGTTCATAGCGTCGTTGTCGTAGCTACTTCCGATACTTTCCAGCGCGAAAATGGTGCATTCAGGGAGTTTCAGAAGAACGAAGGTTGTACAAAACAGCAAGGGTGCTTCTGTTAGTATGAGTTGTTCATTTGGTACTTTCGCCATGCCCACTCAGGGTCCTGGTGCTTTTATAGTCCTTCAACCAAGAGGAACACAGAGAGAAGATATTGCCGATGAGGTTTCTTCCTTGTGCGTGTCAACAGAAGGATGTGCGGATACACGTGAACGCTGCCTTCACGTCTGCCCGTTTTACGTACAATGACGTATCCATTATAGTACCGCTGCATTCACAGACAACTGGGAACTCAAGGTTTCTGAATTCCGGATGGGAAGTAACGAAAAATCAAGAAGTCGGATTTAAGGGTATTTAAAAAAAAAACTTGGATTGAAAAGGCCTCTGGAGTGTTTTAATTACTTTCTTTCTTCCCCAATCAGCGTGGATTGATAGAAAAATTTTGTGTTTTCAAGTGGTATTTTGCAACTTCTGAGGTACAGTAAATGCAGCATTTACTATACCAACGTGGTTAGTATCTAAATCTATATCACATAAGGTGAGACAACAGTGAGGTGTCTCAATTTCTATTTATGGTGCTTCATATTAAACTTCACTATATGATAGAACAAATATTTGACCATTTATTGTTATTGACATCTTTAGTTTAAATGCAAATTCAGATTTTACATACAGAGCAAGCAATTATAATAATCAGGAAAACCCAAACAGGAACATATATGTCATATAACTTCCGTTTCAAATTTTTTTGAGAATATAATTGCTTTTGGTGAGATTTTTAATGAGGAAGCATGAGGAAAGAAACTAGATATGTCTTTAGCCCCGTTTCCACTATGCAGTCCGGTACGGGTCGGTTCAGAACGGTTCGCTTATTTCAGTGTTTCCACTACCGCGAAAGCGTACCGGTCCCATGGTACCCGTTACCATTTTTGTAACCCTTCTAATTGGGATACCGAGCACACAGGACCGGTTCCAGGCTCTGCTCTCCGTTGTTGGTGAGGAGGCTGTGCAGCGGGAGCTCGATGGCGCTGTGCGAAACGCGAAAAAGTTTTCCAGCTGATTGCCGCAAAAATAGCAGAGACTGGTTTCAACCGGACCACGAGCCAGTGTCGCATTAAGCTGAAGAAGCTTGGAGGTGGTTCGAAATTATGGATGTTATTTACGCTTCGGCATGCACTCCGCCCACCCCTAAGGGTCCCATTTGTACAGTGGCAAAGCTGATCCCAAAGCGACCCGACCCGTACCGTACTGACAGTGGAAACGAGGCTATTGTCAATGACAAACTAGATTTGTCATTGTCGTCATTTTCAGTCTCTTTTTCCATCTTGCTTTAAATCAAGTCGGTACTCAATCAGTGTGAAGTTTATGATTTTGGCAAAAAACTCTGGTAAAACAAACTCTCTCATCTTCTTGTAACCCATGTGCTCGTACAGTTTCTGAGCATCTGTCGCAACCATAGATGTGCAGAGGAAAACGGCAGAGTAGCCCCGGTCCCGAGTGAAATCAGCCACTGTTCGACACAGAGCCTTAGCGATGCCCATCCCGCGGTGACTACGGCGCACCGACATGCGTTTCAGCTCCAAGCACTCAGGTGCATTCTCAGTAGGGACACAAGCCACTGTGCCGACCACCCGACCATCGCTTTCAGCCACCCAAAAACACGAGTCCTTCTGCTTCAGGTAGGTCTCGCTGATGTTATTGAGGTCGGTCTTCATGGAGGTGTCTATGTAACTGTTGAACATGTAGACAATCATCTGTCGGGCTCCGGCCAGGATTAGAGTGACCGCCAGGATGGGCAGCAGGAATGACTTGGAGCTGGCCATCAGGGCGCAGAACGTGCACATGAGCAGCATCTGGGTGATTGGCTGTTTCAGGATGTGCATAAAAGACGAAGGCAAGTGCTCATTCATCCCAAGGGTGAAGATCTCCTTCACGCTCTCAGCGTCCTCGTCCTGGTACTTTCTGATCTGGATGCTGGCCATGGCTCGAGCTTTTCAATAAAGCAGAAGGTATAAAGAACAAAAGAGAATCAGATGTGTCTTTTTTTCACCATAAAACTAAACAATTAGGAATGCTGCAAAATGAGGAATGGTGCTACCCAGAGCTCAAGGGGCTCTCTGACACACCAGAGGGTTTATTAACCAAAACCGGACGAGCCACTCTTTGCTGACTGTTTACACAATTCTCGCGAGAATCCAGAAGCATAACAAGGTGACAGAGACACCTTTGAAATGCTGGTTTTGGTCCAGCCAACAGTGCAAACCTCAAAATATTACGAAATTTAAAGGGAAAGCAGTAAATCTCTCATTTGTTTAAGATAAAACAAAAACCGTCAATTTCCTGTTAATCACCTCGCTGAAGGAATACTTAAAGCTGTACGCTAATCGAATTAATCTCAATACCTATTTTATAAGCTCTGACAATGGTGTGTGTGTGTGTAGGCAAATCCTATTTCAAAAACTAACCAAAACCAACAGATTGAAACAGTGTGTGGAAAAAAAAAAAAAAAAAAAAAGTACGATTATTCGTCCTGAAATATGGTGGAAGTGTAATGATATCCCTGGAATTTGTTTGACAATAATTCTGTAAATGTGGTAACATTTGTTCCACTCCGAAGACATCCTTTTGAGCTTTGGTAACTTGGAAACTCAAAATAAAGTCAAGCTCACATATAAAACACTAGTTTCATCACAGTGACCTCCAGCCAAACCCCCATCCAGATCACATGAGAGTCAGCCCGAGTGGTTTTAACAGTCAGAAATGTATATTGTCGGTTAACTTCTCTTGCCACTTACCCAACACCAGTGCGTAATCACTATACATCAAATTAAACACACATTCATGCGTAAACATCACCTCGTTTTTTTCGTTTTTTTTTTATGACAACCGCAATAAAAAAAAAATAGATATGCTAACTAATAGCATCTAGCATCAATATTAGCACCACAAAGCTGCCGAGGATTTGGCTCTACGTCGTTCCAATTCTCTGCGTGAAATAAAAAATAAATAAAAAAAGAAACAAGTAAACACGACTTACTTGCTTTATGACACTACTTAAATTGGAGAAGAAAAGTCTCCTGCAACTTAAAGCCTTTGGTTTGTCCGGGAACTACTTCCCATTGTTGACCCCCATCGGAGACGAGACAGTTATGGTGCATTCACGATCCACGGAAAGATAAGGATATCATACTACATGTATACATACTTGGATTCATGTCAGTGTGGGGTTTTATTTTACGTTTCACTGCCAGCACGTTACCTTAGAGCTGTTGAAGAGTTGCTTAATTACATGCAAGACATCACTGGCAGATATTTCCTATATATTAGTATGTAAACGTTTTGCTCTTTAAGTTTCTTAAACCCTGCTGGTAGGCTACTTAGCGCGGATTGGAATTCGCACCGCGTCCGGTCTGAACGCACCGTAATTTGGCAACCTCATAATAAACGACTTTATTTGAGTATAAATAATTACGAGGTCCATATTTTAAACATGACACAAATCTGTGGACTTATTCAAGCCATCTAAATATAAACGTGTAATTGTGGAAAAATTCACAAAAATAAATTAAATGTCTAGAAACCCCATGTAAAGTTTTCTCAATGACATGCAAGTCTATGGAACCCCGTTTCTGCCAATTAATATTTTTTTTTTAGAAATACTACTAAGTCAAAATTATGAGATACTAAGTCAAAATTATGAGATACTAAATCGAAATTATGAGATACTAAGTCAAAATTATGAGATATTAAATCCAAATTATTAGATACTAAATCAAAATTATGAGATACTAAATCCAAATTATGAGATACTAAGTCAAAATTATGAGATACTTAATCGAAATTATGAGATACTAAGTCAAAATTATGAGATACTAAATCCAAATTATGAGATACTAAATCGAAATTATGTGATACTAAGTCAAAATTATGAGATACTAAATCGAAATTATGAGATACTAAGTCAAAATTATGAGATATTAAATCGAAATTATGAGATACTAAGTCAAAATTATGAGATACTAAGTCAAAATTATGAGATACTAAATCGAAATTATGAGATACTAAGTCAAAATTATGAGAAACTAAGTCAAAATTATGAGATACTAAATCGAAATTATGAGATAATAAGTCAAAATTATGAGATACTAAGTCAAAATTATGAGATACTAAATCCAAATTATGAGATACTAAATCCAAATTATGAGATACTAAGTCAAAATTATGAGAAACTAAGTCAAAATTATGAGATACTAAATCGAAATTATGAGATAAGTCAAAATTATGAGATACTAAGTCAAATGATGAGATACAAAATCCAAATTATGAGATACTAAGTCAAAATTATGAGATACTAAATCCAAATTATGTGATACTAAGTCAAAATTATGAGATACTAAGTCAAATTATGAGATACTAAATCCAAATTATGAGATACTAAATCCAAATTATGAGATACTAAGTCAAAATTATGAAATACTAAATCGTAATTATGTGATACTAAGTCAAAATTATGAGAAACTAAGTCAAAATTATGAGATACTAAATCGAAATTATGAGATAATAAGTCAAAATTATGAGATACTAAGTCAAATTATGAGATACTAAATCGAAATTATGTGATACTAAGTCAAAATTATGAGATACTAAATCCAAATTATGAGATACTAAATCCAAATTATGAGATAGTATCTAATAATTACGAGATCCTAAGTCAAAATTATGAGATAGCCTAAGTCAAAGCAAGTCTGTGTCTTAAAGTAAAACTACACTTTGATGTGACACATGGGGGGTTGTAAGTAAGTAATGAAATTAAATAGTGTTGATTTTAGTGTGTTAGGATGAGACATTAGATTAACGTTGTAGATTGAGATGTGGCCATTTTCTGTTCCTAAAACAAGTCTGAATCTGGCAGGGCACCCGCCAGAATTGATCACAGCATCCATAAAGTAGCCAGCAATGATCTTAGGGTCGTTGTTGTAGATTTAACTTACAGACTAAAGCCTGATTCTTACTCGGCGCAACCGCGCAACTGTTCTGGCTCGAGAACCATTAATGACGTCATCGAAAGCGCCAGCCCCTTCACAGTTCCTTCAGCTCATAAGCGCAGTTTGCGCCGAGTATGCGTCACATTTGCAGTTCTCTCCAGACCAGCGGGCGTCACTGTTGAGGAAACAAGCTGAAGAACCGGACAAAGAAAAGCATACGAAGAAAGCATACACAATGCCACCTGTGGTGTCACGTCAGCAGAGGCTGGCACATCTGATGCGGATGCGGAATGAATTTACTCTGGGTGTAGAACTGTATATGTATCTCAGAGCTAAGCGGCTGCGGCAAAAACAGAAGAGAAGGTGGAATGTTCGTCCTTTGCAACAAGACGAACTTTGTCAAACGTTGTCCTTTGCAGAGGTGTCAAGTAACGAAGTACAAATACTTCGTTACTGTACTTAAGTACACTTTTTAGGTATCTGTACTTTACTCCATTACTTATTTTTCTGCCTACTTCTTACTTCTACTCATTACATTTTCACACAAGTATCTGTACTTTCTATTCCTTACATTTTCAAAACAAACAGCCTCGTTACTCTTGGCTTCAGTTTTTTTTTTTTTTTTTTTAACTCTTGGCTTCAGTTTAATGTTCATGTATTTCACGTCATGTGCGCCATTCACACCTAGTGAGAACGAGTGTAATTGGATGAATCATATAACGCAAACACTCATTGGTTAGGCTATTCGTCAAATTAAATCATCATTCGTCAGGAGCGAGCAGGTGTTCTACAACTAACTGCAAACGCTTAAGCTGCCACGCAAAATGTCCGATTCAGAAAAAGATTCAGAAAAAGATGGCGAAATGTCTGAAAGGTCGGACACAGGCGAGAGCGTATCGGGAGATGGAGACGGAGACCAACAAGACCTTCCTCATCCTTGGCCCTATCCTTTTTCAAAATAGTCAGGTGCAAAAATGACTCAATGTAATGTGCAATGTAAACTCTGCACACCCAAGACCCACATAATTTTGGCGTTCAAGAACTCTCCCTCCAATTTGAAATAACATGTAGAGGTAAAAGATAAGCTTATTCTTTGTTACCACCGAACTGTGAACTGATAATTGATATATTTTGCTGCAGCTTGGCTAGCATAGGAACATGCCAAGACATGCCCGGTTAGCAGCTAACAATTGTCAAAGGCGTTAGCCTTGCCTCTGATATTTTCGGAATAACAACTGGCATAGTTATATATTTTTTCAGGCAGTAAGATATTTTTTGTTTTTTTGATGGGACTGAATTCCAATAAAGTTTGAGAAAGAACATGCTCCTTGAGTGACTTTGTCTTTGACAGTAATGGTTTTATGATTGTTGTCTTGGGCCACATGTAGAACTAATCAGTTTTCAAATTAAGCTTGCAATTCATATAGTGGCATCTACCTTTTTGTGTGTGGGTTTTAAAAAAAAAAATTATTTAAAGGTTACTTAATACTTTTATACTTTAGCCTTAGTAGGTTTTGGAGCACATACTTTTTCACTTTTACTTAAGTAAAAAAGTCAAGTTGATACTTCAACTTTTATCAAAGTGTTTTTAAACTGCAGTATCTATACTTCTACTTAAGTAACAAATGTGTGTACTTTTGACACCACTGGTCCTTTGGGACAACGTTGTCCCAGTGTAACTTCATAGACGTGTCGTACAGATGTTTGTAGAGGCGCACCCTCTCGGTCACCGCGGTCTCTGCAGTGTTCATGTTTCCTTTCTCTTGGTCAGCTGTTTCCGGTTGAGCTCGCGCGAAGTCAGAAAAAAAGTTGTGTGCGCGCCCTTGCGACGCGCGAGGATTTTTTAGCTTGCGACGGGGGGCGTGGCCGAATTTTGGGTCACGTGACCGTTTGCGCCATTTGCGACCAGCTAGTAAGAATGGGTCAAAGCGAGGTTGCGCCGAGTAAGAATCAGCCTTAAGAATGACGAAGCGAGACGTTTTCTTCAGTTCAGACGTACTTTAGTTATTAACAAAAGGAAAAACATACTGTCTGCAGTTTTGGCGGGTTACAACATGGCTGCCTACAACAACCAAAAAAAAACCTGACGTAATCACGTTACGTTCACCTTCCAGCTCCGAGAACATCTTGGGTAGGAAAGTCCATTTTAATATAATTCCAAATAAATTAAATTCAGTCTCCTTTTAACCACATATTCATCACATGAACTGGTTTTTCTTAATATTAATGTTAACTTATATTTCAACTTGTATGAACTCGTTTATTCTTCTCAAATAATGTTTTTGCAACAAAAACATTCTCAACAGTTGTTGTTTGTTTTGTAAGCTTCCAGCCATATCATCTTTCTGGAAAATCCATCGATGCATCCACTGATTGCAACTCCAAATGGCTTAAGCTTATCGTAGCCATCAATAGTAGACATAGTTTGGACCACAGCTGTGGTAAACACGCTTTCATAGCCTGTTTCTTGATCTCAGATCAACACCTTCACCATCCAGTAACTGTGGTAATATTTGCACTGTTTCTCTGTATGTCACAATTGCATGTAACCAACATTTTGGTGCATCCACCTGTAGCCATGGCACTGACCAGATGTTTGCAGTTGCTGTTCAATGAAAGTTGCCAACTTACTATCTCATAATTATGACTTAGTATCTCATAATTTCGACTTACTATCTCATAAACTTAGTATTTCTAAATGTCTTTTTATTAAGTGACGGAAACGGGCTTCCATACAAGTCAGTGGATTTTGTGAGAAGAGAATCGTTTTGAAGAGGAAAAGTGTTAGAATTAGAATGCAGATGTGAGATTTGTTTTTATCATTTTTTTTTTATAAATTTTTTTGCTGTTGTTCTTTTTCCTTTGGTACTTCCAGTGTCCATTTATTATTTTCTACAGTATAAATAAGGTAAATATAAAAAAGTCACAATATATGAAGACTGAAAAAATTATTTATTGTCTTCTTAAAATAAATCTCGTTAGATTTTATACAAGGTGATTGTAAAGATTTCCCCCTTCTTTTTTTAAAAAAAATTGAGTAAACATGTCACTAAATTGATGGTCCAAAAGTATATAAGTTCACTTTTTTACCTTTTAACTTTTTTTTTTTTTTTTTTTTTTTTTTTTTACAAAATGTGTTTTTTGCAGAAACTGAGTCCGCCCGCAAACATTTCTTTTCAGGTTGGCTCTCCCGTCTCCTTCTAGCCCAGGTTAATTTCCCCTGCAAACATGGTGATGAGTAGTATGATGGTGAACCCAGTGAGCAGTCCTGCGTTCTGGATCAGAAAGAAGATGACCTTTTGGGAAGTTCGCTGGTGTCCCCTTGCTATGTTGTCCATTTCTGGAAACTGAAATTAGGAACGACAAGCATTTATATCGTCATATAATAAAACCAAAAATTCAGTGTCAGCTGATATCAACAAAACCAAAAATCCAAAGTTTCAATCACATCAAGAAGAATAGTTTTTTTTTTTATCATCGTCAACAAATTCAATGAAAAGACCAAAACCAACAATAATCTGATCTTACTGACAATAATGTCCCTGGACTCAAAGATTGATATTCAGGGGAATATTCAAATTTCTTTTTTTTTTTTTGCTCAAATTGTTGACATCTTGCAGAATTATGCCCCCCGTGATGAGGCTTTTCTTTTTGCAACATCAATCCTTCACTGACTTTATTGTAGGCCTGAAATTTTACCACTAGAGAGCAGCACGGCAAGCTGCAAGCGCAACAGCAGAAGCACCTAATATAAAGTAGATACGGTATAACTTCAGAAAGTTATCAGTTTCGAAATCCAATTCTAAATAATATTATCAATGATTAATCAATGTACCAACTGCTGCTGTCTCTTTTGCTGACAAATGCGCCACAATTATCCCCAGGAAGTCTATCTGGCCTAGAGAGATGAGCAAGAAGAGTTGAGAAGAACTTTATACCAGTGAAAACTGCTGCTGTTGTTGGACAAAGAAGTGAAACTAAAAACAACGAGCTAAAAAGCCACGTAAAAGCAGCAGGAAAAGGTTACAATAAGAATAAGTTTATTTGGTGACATGTGCCTCAAATAAGTTTTGGTTGTCAGACAATGCAGGAGATGTTGTTGTTTCATTGTCAATGGGATTTGTTCACAAAAAAAGAGAACATTAAAAACATGTCCAGATATCAACTCACCATGTCTGCCAGTGCAATATACAGAAACATTCCCCCTGCAATAGCAAAGATCACATTTGGGGCAAAGCTGCTTCCAAGCAGAATGCCAAACACGAGGCCGACGTAACACGACATTGCCGACATCAGGTTGAAGAAAATGGCCTGTGGGATGCTCATTCCAGCATTCAGGAGGATGACAAAGTCACCTGCCAAGGGAACACAGCATTAGTACAAGCAGACTGAAAATCATTTTATGCTTTTTCCCCATCTTGAAATGTCAATGGAGTTACTCTGTAAAACTGCTTTGTAATAAGACCATGTATGGATAATATTTTTTTCATCTCTTTTTGATTTTGGCAAGAATCTGATATTATCTCCAAGTACTCGTCCAGACACTCCAAACCTCCATACATTGTTAACAAAAAAACAACATGTGTGGGCTGAAGAAGCTGTCATGTGTCCCTCACTCTCACAGTATTATAGCTCCATGCTTTGTATACATTATGCACCCTCTAAACATGTCTTTGTTGTCTCTAAAGTTAATGAAAAGTCATATGAAGACAAAAAGACAAGATTTGTGGGAAGAAATATCATTTTGGCTATAGTCTACAGATTGTTAAGCAGGTGTTGATTCGGTTCATAGAAGTTTAACAACCACTTACACCAAAATATACTTTTTAAAAACTTTTTCACATTACCGTATCCTGGGCAAATTGCTGGCCAAAGCTATGCTTGAACATTTTTACCTGAGAGCTGCAGTGTACGAACAATAGTGTCAAAATCACAGATTTCAACAGACAAGTTTCATCCATAAGAAACGTAAGAAACCATTCATCAATACTACATCATTAGCATGCTAACAAGTGATTCTATTTGTTGGAATTTGTCTTCAATTTAAGTCTGCATTTAAGTTGTTGTCTCTTAACCTGCTGTTTAACGTACAGTACCAATCAAAAGTCTGGGTGCAACATTCCGTTTATTTTGAATCACCGCATATCAAATTAGTGAAACTAATGAAAAACTTGTTAAACTAAAAAGGAACGCGAGTCAGAAATGTTTCCATAGGCTTGCTTGAGAAAAAGCCAGGATAGCCAGATCATCAGGTCACCAGAGTGTGCCAGTATAGGCTTAAGTGGAATTCAGAAGAAGTAGTTTGCCTAAAAGAAAACAAATGTCAAAGAGTGGGAAAAAAACAATCAACAACAACTGCGGTGGACATGAGGAAAATGGAAACTGCACTTCTTCAGGAATGGCTTTATTCTCTAGGAACATCCTGGATATCATACCCTATCTGGGAAGATGCTGTTCAGTCGCATGAGTTTATTGTTGCCAGCACAGACCAGAAACAGCTGGTGACTCAGGTCATTTTAATCTTAGCTAGGTCAGACGAGATACACATTGAAGTTTCCATTCCCTCAATGCATATTGATATTTGATATTTATCTCTGAATCAGACTTCCCGATAAGTGCGCAGTCTGGTCACACTAAAGGCTGATTTATGCTTCAGACGCAAAGCCTCTGACGAGGTTGCAGAACCATAAGGGCGGATTATAGTTCTGCGTCTATCGTCTTGACGTGTTGCTTTGCTCTGGTCGCGAACCACTTTTCATGTTATGGTTCTGCAACCTCGGTCTGGAATTTCTCGGGACGCACATCAGTTTCCCCTCGCGAGAATTTCGGTGGGCGGTGACGAGAACTTCGGGGGCGCCGGCGGAAGTGTTTATTTTTCAAAAAAAAATAAAAAAAGTGTATGCAAGATATGGATTTGGAGTTGCTCGACATCGAAGAAGAACAGCTTCTTTTATTGGAGTTGGCGAAAATGCAAAGGAGGAAGCCACACAGACAACCGGAAAGGCACACCGAGGACCAATCACAGCCGCTTTTGTCTGCGCACTTCCGTTGGTGGTCTGCGTGCGTCTGTCGCGTAGTCAGGATTTTTCCGAGGTGCACGACAACGCGCGCAGAGCCTCTGCGTGGGGGAGTGGTCAAGATTTTGACGCTCGCAGAGGCTCTGCGTCCGAGCGTCAGAGGCTTTGCGTCTGAAGCATAAATCAGCCTATAACATAAAAAGTGGTTCGCGACCAGAGCAAAGCAACACGTCAAGACGATAGACGCAGAACTATAATCCGCCCTTAAAGGCTCGTGTATACTTCGCAGCAGTGTGTCGCAGTGAGCTTGTCGCAGACACGACGCAGTTATTTTTGATTTATGCCTTGAAGCGCTGTCTGCGCTATGTTAATCCCACACCACAACGCAAGAGGGACAATCACGAACAAGCTAGGATTGTGGGTGTTACGGTTACGGAGGTCATTCAACAACAATGGCGACTGGACGAATGCGCACTTTGATTGAGATGCAGCTGATCGATCTAGAAATAGAAGAAATATTGCTACTACTGGAGCTGGCAGAGAGGCGAAAGAATCGTCACGGTTAGCACGGTTAGCGTCAGCCGGTTAGCAAACTGGAAATACGCATAGTGTAGAGTGGATGTAGAGTTGACCAATCAGAGGTCTCCTTTCTCTCCTCCCTGCGGCGATGTCTGCGGCACTGTCTGCGGTGAGTTACAATTTTGAGGAGGTGCACCAGAGTGTCTGCGTAGTGTCTGCGTAGTGTCTGCGTTAACTGCGACACACACGCAGACGACCTGGTTTCCGAGTATAAATCAGGCTTAACTGCTGCTATCACCTTCCCCCCTTGTGGGAGGAAGTTGGAGACCAGAATTCCTCGCAGATGCAGAGGGAGAGTGGGTTGACTGAAATTATGCAAAGGAAAGGTGAGGTGGGTCTAATTAACATATTCATACACCCCTGCATGCTAACTGAAGCAAAGGTGGAGAGTTTCATCAAAGCTATATTAATGCTTGCAAAGATGATTTCAATGGACTGGATTTTACCAAACCCACCAATTAAAGGTAAGAATCTATGGCTGCGAACAATGGGCCTCATGCAAGAACATTTTCGTATTTTTATTCTAAATTTCTTTCACTTTTTTCGTACGAAGGTCTCGTACGAATACGCCACGTCAGATTCAACAAAACGCTCTTAACTTCGGAAAAAGTGTGTAAACGACCTGTGTAAATGATGAATGCCAGGATAGTCGATTTGCATATTCCACGCCCAAAATGATACCATATAAGGCTACGCTTCCTCTCTCCTGTGCCAGGAAGTGTTGAGTCATGAGAATGGCATCAAGGCGCAAAAAGAACAACTTTACGAGCTCTGAGATTAAAGTTCTACTTTCAGGGATCCAAAAAGGAAAATCTGTCATTTTAGCAGTGTCAGCAGTGGAATTACGGGACCTGCTAAAGCGAAGAAATGGGAAGCAATTCCGAGTGCTGTTAATTCCATGTCACCTGTAGTTTGTAATGGTACCGAAATAAAGAAGAAATGGTTTAATATGGAAATAGCTTTTTTCTTAAAAACGTCTCGCCATGGCCAGGCGCTCGATGACTGCAACAAAAGCCGTGCAATCAATTGTTGCCTCATCATGATGGCTCTTTGATGGGGCGGTCCATGAGGGGGGTCTTCTGGCACCACACAAGTCCCTCTTAATTTGTACTTGTTGGACAGCGGCGTATGGGAATTTGATGTACCATGGGTGATAAACTGATGAGAGTTTTGATGACCAAGGGGAGCGCACGGCTCACAGAGGAAGGGGACCCCCCCGATCTGTCTCCAGTCTCCCTCTGAAAGGTTCCAGTGGCCAAAAATCCACGGGTGGTGAGGACATGGACGCGTGGTGGAATTGGTCGGCGTGTTTCTCTCTGGAGTTGTGGCTCTAGCAAGCTGCATATTTGCAGCAGCACAGTCCTTGGCAATCTAAATCGCAATGTTAGTCGTTCGTTTGTCTCCGCAGGATATTTACACGGTCTCGGAGCACATGGTCTCTTCCAAGAGCCTGACGCGCTAAGGCATCCAAAAGTAGCAAGTCAGACGCTGGTTACACTTCCCATTGACCTTGTTATATACAGAGTCAAATTAACCTTCAATTAATGCATCATTTAAGTCAAACAGAATAATGTCAGCATCATTATGGGGTATAATGTATATATTTATTTATGATTGCTTCAAAGTAATTAAATATACAATCCATTAGTGAACCAAACTTGATTAAAAAAACAACGGACTATTTACGAAACTCCTACGACAGGTCTGGATCACTCCTAAATTCTGTTCGTACCTGAAAGAAAACGTAAAATACAAAAAGATTGGTGAATGCGCCAATTCTCTTAAATCACTCGTACGCACGACTTAAGAACAAATCTGTGCGTACGAACAGTTCTTGCATGAGGCCCATTGTTTGGATGCACAGAATGATTTTCCAAAGACTCACACAGAGACCGAATCACAAATTATTTTTCTTTGTTCAACACTCACCCAGCTCATGGGGAAACTCCTCACACACAATGGCTGTGGACGTACTGAACCCTGTCAATATGGACACGGTGAACGAAGCACCGATGGCCAGCCCATCGATGAAGTTGTGCAGTGCGTCGCTCAGCGTTATCATCCACGCCATTGTTTTGATGTTGCTGATGTGCTTGCCACGCAACCAGTGGCACATCACACCAGATGCCTGAACGTCCTGGAACAGTGACAAGACAGGTTAAAGCGGAACTATGCAACTTTCAGTAATACGGGGTTTGTTTACCATGCAATACACACCCCAAAGCTGTAGGGGGAGCTCCGTAGAAAATAAGGCGACAGTCTAGCCATAATATTATGTATTACTACTCTAGAAGCTAACCTCATTCAATTTAGCCGTCGACAGCTAATGGAGAGAGGTGTGTCTTATCAGGCTCCCTGGCTCGGCTCAGAGCCCTTTAGACCTGCCGTGAAGCAGTAGTTCTCGGCTCTCGTGTGTCGCGAGACTTCCAGAGGTAAACAAAGCACGCGGCGCCACAGGCAAAGTTGCAAGCGCTGTTTCGGGCTAGGGCCACCAGATGGAGATGGAAATGTCACCGTTTTCATCAGAACGGGTCAGCCAAGCAATCTGATGATTGCCAAGCAATTTTATGACCATGAAAAAGTTGCATAGTGGCGCTTTAAAGGGACACTATGTAATAAATTAAGTCATTTATTAGCTCAAATCAACATATTCATTCATAAGTTAGTCCTCATTGGTGTAAAATGATCTCTGTCAAAAATCTCACTTATCCTCCTGAGTGAAGAATAACTAGTCTGTATCTACATAGAGCAGGTAAGCTCTATGGAGGCTGCCATGTCCTTCCGGTCTATGAAAAATGACGAAGTGCCGAGAGGGACATAAAGCACTTCAAATCGCGATTTCCCCACCAGGCCTACAAGCAGAAATGACGTCATTGTGACGTCATTTCCGCCAAATGGCTTATTACAGCCGCTAATGCTAAATAGATTTTATTCCTTGGCACATATGTCTTTGTGTTTATTATCTTTCTTTTTGTAAGTGCATCATCTTCTTCTTTTTATTATTATTCCTATGCTCCCCCTGGATATCTTCTTTTTGGCGTTATGCTCACATTTGTAAACTGCTATTTTGTTGATTTACTAATAAAGTTAAAAAAACAAAAAAAAAAAAAAAATGCTAAATAGATTTTATCTCGTAAATGATCCCACTAATAATGCATTGATTGTTACCAAACTTCTGCCGTAGTACACATAGGCTCTTAACTCACAAAACGAGGCATTAGAAAGTTTGTAAGTTTACCGGGAGTTTATTTACCGCTGCTAATGCTCCTATTGCTAACGCAGGCTAATGCTAACGCTGCGTCGACGTCACTTCCGGTAACTCCCGGAATATGACTAATTGCATTGCTTGCACACCAAAGGAGATGTTATGTTATCTGACATGTTATCTGTCATCTGTATTCATAGTGTTGTTGTATGTGTGTTATATAATCCTTTGTACTGTGTGTCTTGATTTCTTTTTGTTTGTATGGACCTTGAGTCTGAAGCTATAGCTTCTTGAATCTTGACACATTCCGCTTGCCGTAGTTCAAGAAGTTGCAGCGCACATTTGAAAACGTGAGGCGCTAGAGAGCAAATTCATTCAACTTTGCAAAATAAAATTGCACCACTAGATGGGGGAAGAAATTACATAGTGTCCCTTTAAAGGCCACTGCTCCTGTTTGATCGTCATCATCAAAGAGTCGTGTGCAAACATAAGGATTTGGCAGAAAAGATAACAGGAAAAAGTTCAAATTATTCAGAAAATAAAGAGTGAGGTTAACATTGTTCTCAAAGTATCTGATCACTGTTTTGTTTTTTGTTTTTTTTTAAATCCTGTCAATAATACAAATTAGAGTAAAAATGTCTGAAGGTGGAAGTACGCCACATGTCAGGACATAATCACTTGTTATCACAAAAACACAGTAAAACTGAGAAATTCGGCCTCATCAACAATGGATTTTTAACAGTCAGGAATTCAAAAGTTGAGAAACTTTCAAATTGTCAATACTCTTTGATGAAGAAACTCTATCGACCGAGCTGCATTGGTGCTGATGGGAATTTCCTAAATGTTTAAAGGATGTTTAAATTTTGACTTAATCATAGTTTGATTTACGTGGGGGACAGCCGGTATCACAACAATCCATCAAAAATGTTCAGGAAATATTTTCATTTTCTACAAAACAACTTAATTCCAAATATAATGGCACGAGTGTTGCTAACATGAAATCTGAGAAGAGACGGATACAAACGCAGCCTTTGGCATTTGGTTGGAGTTACTATGTGGAGACAAAACGGAGCTTTTACAAGACGTGGACAAACAAGGAGTCTTTGTTTCCAGGCCAGACAATCTCCGCATTTACAGTGATGGGAGGGATCGGAACCCAGCAGCTTAGTTTCACTGCTTGATCCCACTGCATCGTCTGTTTGTGTGGTATTCTAAGCCTTTCAAAGCCAGATTTCTTCATATGACACAAGAATTGTCCCAGTTAAACATTAGCAGCATCTATAATCGACACCCGTCGGCGATAACAGCTCAATAAACTATGTGCTTACTGTACAGGTGAATTCATTTAATTTCAAAGACAGGGTTACAGAAGACTTGAAAATGGTACCTGGGAAGTGGACACATTTGTATGCGGGGACTCAAGGTTTGGGCTGCTCCTATCAGTAGCAATGGTGGTGATGCAGGTTAAAACTATGGAGTCCTTTTTTTCTTGTATGTCCCCGTTGTGGAGACAGTTTTCTTGAGGTGGCTCTGCAGGAGTGAAGTGGCTGTGGCCATGCTGAAAAGACAGACAAAGGCGTCAGATAAGAGAGCTGAAGACACATTTCCACAGCAAAATTAAGCAGATTCTTCTATAAGACACAGAAGAGTATACCTGCTAAACATTAACTGCCCATCTCGGGTCACTGATAACAGCTCGATAAACCACTCAGAAGGATTACACATCTAAACCAGGTTAATACACCACCTCTTTGTTTGTCCGTCAACAACTTCTAAACTTTACTGGAGAGGTGGAACAAGAGCAAAGTAATCGTAAAATAGCCTAGCCGGCCTTGTATGGGATACGTTGTCCAAGTGGCTCTTGAGATGCTCATAAAATATTTGGAAATGCTTTTCCAGTTTGTGCATATCACACACACACACACACATCCTGATGTCCATGATGAAATCCGCTTTCTGATAGTGGAATGTTGTGGACAGCAAATCTCTATCAAGCACATGGTTACTGCAGATAAAAGTTCTGGGAAGGCTCACTGTTTTTACAAGCTTATCTTAGGAATGAGCTACTCATAAGATAAAGCATAATTAAGAATAAGTTTTATTGCTGTGTAGGTTAATGTGACAAGAGCTGCCACAGCTGATTGGTGCTGAGAGGCAGGAGGAAGAGTTCTTGAGGAGACTGCTGGAATAAAGTGCCTGTGGTCACACATAAGCAATTAAAATAAAATGAAAAAAATACATAAAATGACATGTAGCCTATATGGAGAAATCTGAAAGAATAAACACAGATCATATACAGAAACAAATGTATTTATTTGTTGAGCTGACAGTCTGACAATAAAGCTTGTGATTGTCCCTTTGGGTCTTAAAATCTAAAAAATTTGTTATGATCACAAAAGAATTATTCAAACAACTAAGCTCCAACACTTTAAGTCCAGCGACAGCATTAAAAACTCTGCCAAAGTCTGTAAGACTTTTGGGCTCCGCAGATTTTATATAAAGGATGGACGTAGCCAGAGGACATGAATCTTTTGGCTCCAAACCGACTGAGTCAATGATGCGGTCCCCTTCATTGGTGACCGCAAAGTAGTGATTGTTCAAGCCGAATGCGTCTGGACTAAACTGATTCAAAATTAAGCAAGTATAGAACCATTTTCAGGAAACCATGAATAAACACTGACATGAGAGTCTAAGCAACCTTGCCTTTGATTTTAAATCAGTTTTTCTTCACATTTTTAGCTTTATTCTCAGCTTCTCAATGTCGTGGTTCTATTTCATGATATGATAATCATAATGAGACTGCGGCTTGACACACATCCGTAAGGAATCAAACAGAAACAATAATAAAACAACCAATAAAATAATAATAAAACAAACTTAAAAAATAAAGGCCCTACTACTTTGGAATATCATCTACCAAATTGGCCAATAAAGCAAAGCTATTAAAGTGCAGGCATGCAACTATAATAAAAGAAAATTGTTCTGCACCTAATAAACACACTAACTGCACTCTGGTCTTACCTCATGGTCCATGCGGAGAAACATCTTCAGTATCTTTTCCACAAAGTAAAGGATGTAAAAGCCTCCAAATATCCCAACTGCATTCCCCACATAGTTATCTGATTTTGGATCAAAACCCAGGGCCTGTGGATTAACAAGAGTATTTCATCTGTCAACAAAACATCTCTTGTTCCATGCTTTCAAACTGATATGTAAATATGCCTTTTGTGAAGCATTTAAACATCTTCACAACCTGAATTTCTTGAGCTGGTTAAAGGCTGCATTCTGTCAACCCCAAATCTAACTGACCTCTGGTATGAGTTGAAGTACAGCATTGGAGAAGAGCGTCCCGATGGCCAGGCCAATGAAGTAGGTCAGGATTTTGGGGAAATAAGACTTCTTGGTGAATGGGATCAGCAGGAGACCAAGAAGAGACGCCAGGTTGATTATGGTGACAGCCAGGAAGCCATAACCCCACACTGTCGGTACACGGATAAAACAGTTAGAATAAATGAACACACTGACGCTTGAATTGCCCACTTTGAATTTTTTTCGGATCTTTAGTGCAAATGTAGAAGTTAAACATGAGAATAATACATTATATGAGAAATTAAGGCAACTTATTCAAATATTCAAAATAGCGAGAAAAGTTGTTATCCTGTCATCTTTTCAGGTCCTGCTTTTTGTGGTACATGTAATGTATATACAGAACATGCATCATCATGCAACTATAAAATACATGCCTTTTTGTTGTAAAAATAAATCATGTATATCAAGATACTTCCAGATTAAGTAAAAGTTAAATGAAATGCTTTATTATGCATCATCTAACTGCTGATTGAGTTCATGCTAAACAACTGACAAGTTGAATGCTGTTACATATTTTACAAAGTTTTTCTCCATTCCATAGAGATGTAATAGCAAAGGAATGAGTTCAAAACAACAAATATTTACATTTTTATTTGTACGAGTAAGATGAATCATTGTAGAAGATCTGATGTCATTAAAGACATCCACTGGTCACCATATTGGAGCTCTTCCTCTCAGGATACAATGAAACTCCTGCCTTCTTAGCCAACACTAAATCCACCCCTAACAGAACTAACATGCAGCTGGGAGCACTACACAATAACTCCTGCCTGAAAGGCTC
Source organism: Odontesthes bonariensis (assembly GCF_027942865.1). NCBI lineage: Eukaryota > Metazoa > Chordata > Actinopteri > Atheriniformes > Atherinopsidae > Odontesthes > Odontesthes bonariensis. Next base: position 25,196,204 of record NC_134522.1, on the reverse strand, counting down.
AACTCAGGGTAAAAGTCTCTCCCTCCCAGCTTAAAGCATTACACAGCATTCATAGATGTATATAAGCTCAAACACAATTGCCACGTCCTACTATATGGTGTTTCTATTCCCAAGAGCCAGCTTTTTAAAAGCTATATAACAATGCTTTACATCTTTGCAAACTTGAAAACCTTGTTCCCGTCTTTGTTTCCGTGCAGGAAACTGTAAATATGCACAATTCAACAAAATGCACATTGCTATTCATTTGGAGAGCAGAGATTTTGTTCAACTCAGTGGAAGCAACAGCATGACTTGTGAACAACACACGGTCACAGTTTGCTGTAACTGTATCAGCAGTACGGAGGGGTCAATGACTCAGTGAGTCAGCGCAGGATGGCGTGCACAACAGGACACAACTGGCTTGAATGGAGACAGGAAATACGCAGTGATGGAGGGGAATGACATGGAGTGACCATTTGAAACCCTTTAGACATGACTGATAAAAGGTACCAATTAAATTTCAATATTATAGCCCTAATTACAAAACAAAATGGTGTTATGTTTCTAGTAATCTGAGAAACAGTCAGCTGTAGTCTGCTGATTAAAAGGCTCCGGAGTTACCAGACAAAGTTTCTGGGCTTCTTGTGCAGATAATGGATATCCAGGCCAAGACTTCCAGTTCTGTGCTCTAAGTCATTGTTTGAATTCAGTCACAGTCATGTGAAAAAGAAATAGAAAATACACCTCTAAGGTTTTGTGCGTCACAACATAATTAAAAGCTGCAGCAGCTGTAGAAGGGACATTTTCCTTTGTTCCGGAATGAAAGAACGCCTCGTCTGATAGGACAAGCACCTGAAAACCGAGGAGGGCTACCTGATTTAGTCCCACCGACTAACTCAGGTCCGAATTTAAACTCAGGTCTGAATGGGGATATACTTTAATTGTCACATAAATGTACAATGCTCTTTCAATCCTAAGGTTTTATGTATCAGGAAATTAGCAAAAAAAAAAAAAAAAAGGTCTTAAAATTGGTTAAAACCATACCAGATGAAAAATAAGATATTACACTGTGCAATTATCTATTTAACAAAAACAGTGTAAACTGTAGAAGCAGTGTGTGAAAAACAAATGTTCTGCTAACATATGAATTAAGATGGTACGTAGCAGCCAAGTCCTGCTAATCAAATGCACTTAATAAACTGATCATCAGCAGGTGTGAGCACCTCTATGAAAGCAGAAGTTTAGTCAGTTTGCTGGTGTGGAGCATTCAGGTGTGTGTTAACACAATGCCAAGGAGGAAAGACATCAGCAATGATCTTAGAGAAGCAACTGTTGCTGCCCATCAATCTGGGAAGGGTTATAAGGCCATTTCCAAGCAATTTGGAGTCCACCATTCTACAGAGAGAAAGATTATTCACAAGTGGAAAACATTCAGGACAGTTGCCAATCTTCTCAGGTGTGGACGTCCCAGCAAGGTCACCCCAAGGTCAGACTGTAGAATGCTCAGAGAAACTGCAATAAACTCCAGGAGCTACATCTCAGACTCTACAGGCCTCAGTTAGTATGTTAAATGTTAAAGTTCATGACAGCACAGTTAGAAAAAGACTGAACAAGTATGGCTTGTTTGGAAGGGCTGCAGGAGAAAGCCTATTCTCTCTAAAAAGAACATGGCAGCACAGCTTAGACTGGCAAAGCTGCATCTGAACAAAGCACAAGACTTCTGGAACAATGTCCTTTGGACAGACCAGAGCAAAGTGGAGATGTTTGCTCATAATGCACAGCAGCAGGTTGATGATGATCCCAAACGCAGCAGCAAATCTACAACAGAATGTCTGAATAAAGAATCAAGTGGTTGAAACTGTCCAGTCAAAGTCAGCACCCTAATCTGACTGAAATGCCAGAATTCCTTTTCTACTATGTGGGAGACTGGCAACGTGATACAGAGAACAGCTACTTCAAGTTGGGTCTACAAAACAAATGAATCATGGGGTGTTCTTAGTGTTTCATACACTGCTTAACTTCACTTAATTTTTGTCAAATAAATAAGACTGTTTAATAGTATGTGTGTTGTGGTCCAGCTGAGGATGTAAGTAGATCTGTAGGTCCAAATCCTTTTTTCATCACGGAGTACTTCCTTTTTCATGTGTCTGTAAGTTTGAAGAAAAAAAAAAAAATAATAATAATAATAATTTCAATTGTAATCATGTGATAGTTGATAGCTTTCAGATCGCATTCTTTTCCTCTGAATGAAAGTACACTCAAAAGGTTACTGGTCAATAATACCTTAGACTACAACCAAACTACAGTCACCAGAAAGCTTCTGGTACCAAAATCTTCAGCCTTGTCCATTCACAAAGATGTATGTTTCACTAATAATTATCAGTAACTCATCTTACTGAAGAACAGCCCAAGTCGGTGAGTATTGGGAGTTTAGAAAGAGAAGAAATGGAGGGAGTACAGTCTCCTTTGATGCTGACCACCTTCTCAGACACGTCAGTCTTACAAACTGTGGTTGGTTTCTCAGGTAGGCAACGAGCCCGGTTACATGCACAGTCGAGTCAAGCATCCAGGCCCGTTTGAGTCTGGTGTATAAATGCAGTTGTAATTTGAATCCAGACTGCATAATATTTATGTGCTAGTCCAGCTTTCAGAGGCTTTAATTTGTACCATTTCGGTTTACCTCACATGTTTACATACATTGTAGAAGTCAACTTTAGGTCAGGCTAACAGGTTCATGGAAACCGTACTCAATCAGTGAGGGCACATCAGTCCAAGCTTAGAGGGAATACATTGGAAAGTTGGAGAAGATGAGGTTTAAATGCCCAGAGATCAACATGAGCACATTGGAGTGCTGTGTTCATATGACTGAGCAGAGCACACCACATCAGCAGCAGTGAGACACGCACCGCTACAAAAATCGCAGAGGTGAACTCCCTTGGTAGATAACGAGGATGGAAACTCTCAGCTAACAGTTCAACGTCCGTGACACAGATCACCTATCTACTTTTATTTGTCACTTAATCAATTTAGTCACTCATTAAATTGTAAATGACTTGCGTTGACAGTTCTCACCTTTGAAATTCACCCAAGGCGAATATGGCTCCTTTGCCCTAAACTGACAATATTTGGGCTTGAGCAAAGAAGCTGCTCCCACAGTCAGTCTTTAACAATCCTTTTGCTCCATTTTTGGACATTTAAATACAAAAAGGTTTATCAGTTTTTTGAAAGATTAACTGACAGATGACTTGGTAATAAAAATGATTATTTGCAAACGCACCCGTTGGTCTGACAGTGGTTGGTGAGCTGAAAATGAAGCAGATTTCCAGCAAACCTGTTGAAGAACAAATACCCCAGTATTCATTAACGATGACTCATTTTTTAGAGATTGTCATCTGCTTACAGAGCTGACTTCACAGTGAGGGAGGCAATGTTTTTTGTACAGTTTTAGAACAGCATGTACATGGAATTCTTTCTAAACTTAAGAACATATCCAGAATTAAGGGTTTCATGTCCCAAACAGATCAGGAGAAGCTGATTCATGCTTTAATCTCCAGCAGACTTGACTACTGTAACGGTCTTCTGACTGGACTCCCCCAAAAGAGTCTCAAACAGCTGCAGCTCATTCAGAACGCTGCAGCCCGAGTTTTAACCAGAACAAAGAGATCACATCACATCACCCCAGTTCTCAAGTCTTTACATTGGCTCCCGGTCAGATACAGAATAGATTTTAAAGTTCTGCTACTCGTCTACAAATCACAGAATGGTTTAGGTCCAGAATACATGAATGACATGCTAGCAGAGTATAAAGCCAGTAGAGCTCTGAGATCTGCTGACTCAGGTCAGATAGTGGAGCCCAGAGTTCAAACTAGACACGGTGAAGCAGCTTTTAGCTGTTATGCTGCACACAACTGGAACAAACTACCAGCAGAACAGAAATCAGCCCCAACTGTAAGCACTTTTAAATTCAGGTTAAAAACATTTCTCTTTCGGTGTGCTTATGGTTGAGTTTATATTTTTCTTTTTCCCCTCTTCTTTGATTGCTTTAATTTTTATTCTATTTTTTTCCCCTTTAAATTGCTTGTTTTTATGCTGCTTTATGCTGTTCTTTTAAATGCCTTGTCTTTATATAAAGCACATTGAGTTGCCTATGGTATGAAATGCGCTATATAAATAAAGATGCCTTGCCTTGCCTTGCCTTAAAGAGGAGGTATCGTGATGTGTGTTTGACAACAGAGATGAGATAAACAGTGTGCATTGCCACGCTCTCCTTACTGCTGAAATCTCCAAACTTACAAACATAAGGAAAATCCCAGATGTCTAAATTTAGTTTCAAAGTTTGCCAATTAAATGACTTTAACCCTTGCAGTGGTTCTCAATGTGGACATCACGATCCAAACAACAGCTTGACAAATGAACCAGCGTTGGGATGAAGCAACTCACCAGAGTAGTCGAGAGGAGGCAGAGCTTCAGTTGTGGTGTGGGGGCAAGAGGGCAGCAACACCTGGGTCAACACAGCGGGGCAGATCCTCCCCAGATGTCCCGCGGTCAGCTCTGTGACATTACTGAACCCAAAGTGGGACAGAATCTGCTCCGCTGAGGGACACTGAGGGGCAGGGACACGTTAGCAGACATCTTTTTATTTGCTTATTTTTCTCTCAAGTTATCCCTGTTGTTATTCCCTTGTCTTGCATTCAATCTGAAGCACATCGTGTTGCATCTGTAATCTGCAATGTCTGTCATTCTCAGTTGTAGGGGATAAAAAAAAAAGGAACAAAGTGCAGAAGTTTGATGAAAGGCAGAAAAATGTCGAGTTTAAGGTTATTTTAAGGTAACACACGTACGGTTTTACATCATTATAAAGGTCATTTCAAGACACTACGTTGTGTGAGAGCAAAAGTGTGCATTCATTAACTTTGCCCAAAAAAAAAAGCAAAAGTGATGTGACAAATGAGAAGAAAAATGGAAGCTGTAATGTCAAATGCTCATCAACGGCCATACTTTTAGTCATAAGTAACTAAGGGGAACAAATAAAACACATATACTACTGCTGACAAGCTTCAAGCATTAGTTACTGCTTTGCAAATAAAAAAAATAACAAAAAAAGTTTTAAAAACTTAATATAACAATGAAATCAGAATTTCATTTTTTTTTTTTTTTTAAACAGCTAACTTAATCATGATACATTTCACCAGGAACCCTCAACAACTGGATAAAGCTTCACATAAAACTGATCAATACTAAGTTTAATTCTAAAAACAGCATCACACAGTAACAAGGTCATACATGTACCTCTTTGTTTTGCAGTGGATTTTCTTCTATTATTAACTCAGATCTTCTGGCTGAGATCAACAGAAGCAGATCTCTCAGATTCTCTGTGGTAATTGATGTATTCTCGCCATAATAGTGCAGAATGTTCTCCAGGAAAACATGTCCATCCTGGTGAATCCCTGCTACGCTCTGGGACGCTGCAATGAACGCCAGAACGCACGCAGCAGCCCATTTTAGACTGCACATTCTCGAGTTTTAGCGTCAAGAGTTTCTCCAGAAAAGTAAAAATCAGCTCCTGTTGAGCATTTTACTCAACCCAATTTATTTATTTTCTTAAATCAGGATATCCGCGGAGTTTGGACGCAGGGTAGAGTCAGTTCCATGGCAGAAGAAATCAGATTTTCTTTTTTTTTGGCTTTGAGGTTTTTTAGTTATCCGGTTTGAATGTCTTATTTCGACGTGCTCTTCCTGTTGCTGTGCTGCTCCGTGTGGTCTATCAGGACTATCTGAGGTAGATGAGGTTCAAAGATCAGCCATGGAGTCAAAAATGGAGGTGACCGACCGCGTGCATGCAGTCACTGTTCCTGCGCTTTCTTTGGTGACATACTTTCTCACTTAAATTGCAACGCGCTCTCACACACAAGCACAGGAGTGGAGCGTGTGTTTGTGATGTCAAACAATTAGGTGAAAAGTGCGTGCATGGTGTAACTCAGCGTTGCTCCACTTGCTGCTCTCTCTCCGTCTGTTATAACAGCTGGAAGGTGGAAAAAATAGAAAAAGAAAACAACAAGAACATTAACTTTTGAGTTGAGGTAGGAAGGTTTATGTCCCCCCCTGGTGGCAACCGATGATCAATGCAGGAAGAGAGCAACGGAAAGTCTGAACAAAACTGCCACGATGCTGTTCACAATCTGGAACCATCAACAAATGAGCATAATGAATAAGTAATCCCTTAATAAAGAAGTTAAGGGGGTTATCAATCATTGCTATGTACCCTGTCTGGTCAGTATGAACTTGAAAATCAAATGTATTCAAATATGGCTGTAAAATATTATGTTAAAAGTCCTCACCTGCAGGCTCCTAAAATTTTATTTAAAAAAAAAACAAAACAACTTTTTAGAATTATCAACATTTTTTAAAATTAACTTAGCATACAAACATTAACAATAAATGAATAAATAGATAACTAAGTTAAAAGTGTGCTGTGCACCAGTTCTGTTTCTATCCTATGTTTGTTTACATTTTGGAAATTTAACTGCTGAATAAGCTTTTGCCAGTTAATAGTCATTCCGAGTCCTGATTATGAGATGGTTTTCTTGTATAATATGCTAGAGATGACAGGGGAAAAACCTCAAAACTGGCCGGGGATTCCAATTTCTTCTTCCTCAGAGTGAATGCAAATCGGTGATAGTTGACACTTAGTCATTTTATTATTTCAAAACCCAGAGTTTAAAACCCTTCAATCTGCACACCATTGTTGTTCCCTGCATCAGTAAAAATCAAAAGAAAGCCGATTAAGGTGCTTTAAGCAGTACCCCCCCCCCAGAGACCTTGGTATGGCCTGTGTACAAATCCACAGAGATTTGGTTTGAGAACAAATATGAGGGGACCATGAAATGTACAGACTGTACTGTAAAACAAGAGTGGAAAAAAAACAGACAACGTAATACCTTTTAAGAGGGCTTAGCCAACAAAAATCATTTCCGGTATGTTTTGGAAATCTAATGATACAAGCATCTCTTTGATTTAAGCCATCACCCAAGATCGACAAGATAGGAAGTTTGTAAAAAAAAAAAAATAATAATCAAGAAGAAACAGACCCAAAATTGTAACTCCGAGCTGAAGTCTCCAAGCTTTGACATAAAAAAAGAGAAATGTTCCATTGTAGAGCCAGAATAATCTTTCAAGTAGATTATTATGACTCTATATTAAGCTCATTACAGGCACGTTCAATCCTGCTGGATAGCGGGAATTTCCCCTTGGTATAAAGAATTACCCCGTCTTGTATTGAATCCATAATGACCTGTCAAGTTACTTTTGTTTGGTATCATGAATCTGAAAAGTATCCACTGAATAAAGTTAGGAAATGTAGAAGAGTGGAAGATCTGGTGAATTTTACAGCAGAAGTGTCAAACAAACAAAAAAAGCCACAAATCCCAAGAACTTTTCATTTTTCTCGAGCGTCGTAGTCAAGTAAATGTTCTTATCATAATGCATTCGATAAACTTGTCAGACTTTGGATCAAGCTCCAGCAATGCTGCACCTCCAATTTCTCATAAGATACAAGTTCACCATCTGCTAGCCCTGCAGTTCATTTTGCATCCTGAGCCAACTGTGTCCAAATTCATAAAGTGGCTTTTTTTATATTGATTGAAAAGAAAAAAAGACATGTATTTTAAAAAGCTTTATTACTTTTTAAAACATCAACAGACACAAACATGTGCAAATCTGGCAAAGGGAGAACAGCTCTATTTGCTCTTTTCTGTGCTTCGATGGCTTTTGACTGAATGAATTCTTCGTGTACAGTAAAGACTCATTTTGTCCCCAAGCTGCCCTGCTGGTGACTTAACACATATTCCACATACTTCACTTTGTTTGGAAGCTTTCAGAAGAGAATTCTGGTCATTCGTGATCTTTTATGGATACTTAGCAGCCAACGTGAAAACAAAGCCAGCGCCCATCTGTCCCCTCTGCACTTTGGTGAAACCTGCTGGACTCAGGTCAGTATACATCCGTCAGAGATGTGATTGTGAGAGATCTGGAGAGCTCTGCAACGCTGGTGGGACGCCACGCAGCAAAGTCCACCGTCTTGTTCCTCGAGACCATCAGGAAGCCATTTGAGCTAAAACGCCCCGGGATGTTCCCCACGTCGAGCCAGACAAAAGGAGCCACAGCAGCGGAGTGGAGGGCGACCGTGAAGCCGGTCTTTTCCTCCTGAACCTTCGCCTGCAGGGAAATAAACACCTCGTCAGTCCTCGTGACGTGCTACCCACCTCCAACTGATCACACACACACACACACACCTCTTAAACCAACCAGTAGCAGATCAACAGCTGTTGCAGTGCCAAAGTTGGTGAAAATGCTAAATAACTGTCTCATATCAAATGTTTCACTGAGGATTTAGAGAGCAAGAATGAAAATGGGATTAGTTGCGTTTTAGACTGATTTTACCTTTGGAGCTCTTTATTTACTCACAATGTCTGACAGCGCAGCCTTTCATATCTAAAATTAAGAAATTACCGTTATGTTTGGTTTCTGGAGCCCCTGAGCGTGTTTGGGTGAGCAGAGGAAGTGGTGGTTGGAGGGACCCTGCCGGTCACCACTGCTGTCCTCCAGGTGGAATGTGAGCAGGCAGCTGAGGCGGGTGCAGCGTCCACATCCTGCCAGCAGGGCGGTGACGGTCTGTTTGAAAACAGCCACAGCGGCGCCTCCAGGGACCGGTAGCAGTGGCGAAGTCAGGGTGCAGACCGGATCCAGATCAGTCCAGGAGTACACGGTCACCTGATGCATCAGAGCGACAGCAGTCAAATATGTTTCCATCTACACCGGTTGCAATTTAATGATCAATCTTCACATCAAGAACATGTACAACTAGATGCTTAACTGTTTTAACAAATTAAAATGTTATTTATGTAACTTTGAAAAAAAAACAAAAAAAAACACTGGCTGTTGTGCAAGAGCAGACGAAGTCAGGCTTTATTTAGGCTTAACTTGTTTTTCTACCCGATTTTCCACTTTTTAGCCCCCCTGTGGAGGAAGTGTTGATTGAAAAGAGAGTAGATTTAATGTTTCCTCAAATAGATTTTGATTCCATTGGCAGAGAATAAAAACACATTTCCACACAGAGTTGCAGCAGTTTTTGAAGCAGTTCCACCTGAGGGTCTGAAAAGCCATTCAGTGGTGGTTTTTGGTCTTTGCATGCAAATATTTCTTAGATTCTCTGAATAATTCGATAAAATCTTAAATGGTGAAATGAGCAAATTATTGAAATGTGACAAGGAGAATAACATTCTTATTCTGCATGTCTTATCAAAATGAAGATATGTTTTCTCAGTTTTAATAGTTGAGATGTTTTTGTATGAAAATTTTAAAAAATATAGGGTTAAACTTGCAATGCCTTACATTTGGTTGCATCCACACTCTTTTTGGAAACAGGGTTGCAGGAATTACACAGTGAGGAAATGAGACTGATGGATGAATATGGTTACCAATTTACTTCTAACAAATCTAACAGCTATTAATTATACAGCTTTTTTATAGACATTACCAGATGTCATTCTGGTTGTATTATGTATGGTTTACGAGTAAAAACGTACCGCAGCTCTAAGTTTCAGGTCATGACTCAGGTCTGAGACGGCGTAGACGAACAGTGTGTCATCCTCCTCAAAACCAACAGGAAGAACGGAGGCAAAGAAGTTCTGTGCAAAATTATGGAGCATTTTCCACTTCCCACCAAACTCTGTCCACATAGATAACGAGGAATATGTGATTTATTTACAACACAAACCTTTCAAATTCAGTTATCTGTATTGATCACAAACAAATTTCCATTCCATTCAAACTTTTCATAATGCAAAAACAACCAAAAAAGTTAGTTGTCACAAACGGACCAGAATTAAGCCTAGAAAAAAGGGGTCTGAATAGGATTTCACTCACCAATTGATGACCAAGATGGCGCCTGCCAGATGTCATTGAGCTGCCAGTAGAGAGCGCCCATGGTGTGACCTTTGCCATCGATGATTTCACTCTGACTACGCCGATAAAACTCTGTCTGAGTTTTCACACACTGGGCCTGCATGACCTGCACGTTCAATAGAATCAGCATTCAGTATTTATGAGCAGTATGAGACGTAATCCAGGTCAGGAGCTGGTCAGTCATCAGAACCCTGAAGTAAGAGTTGCTGGCACAATTTTTCTTAAAGCCAGATTAGTCATGTCGTGAAATTGCATACATGTAATCGGCGTAATGTAATAGCTTAGGAATATTCTTATTAGTGAAGACTGGCTGCATTCAAAGAAATCTTTATCTTGGTGGATTTATTTGCACCTTAAATACCTAGATTGTGGTTATTTAACTTTAACTAAGGATAGTGACTGTGTGGGGAAAAAAAAGATCAAAAAAAGAAGTAATATCCATTTCTGTTGCATTGATGGTCATACTTCATCATGTTAAAAGTCTAAAAATATTCCACTATAAAAGTGCAAGTTTAAATCTGTTAAAGTGTCCGACAACAATAATTCAGGTGTTGTTTTGCATTTGTATGGCTTTAGTGATGAACTAAAGCTTTAATTCCACTAACTATCTACACTCTTACGGCCTGTAGGCTTGTAGAAGTAAATGAGCGAAATAAAAACTGGTTAATTTAGAATAATGGAATTTAAAAATGCCACGAAGACAATCAGCCTTTGACACGGCAGACATTTAGATTTCCAGTTCAAAAAGCTAACCACATTAAAGTCCGTCTCATTTGAGCTCGCTGGTCTTTTCTCTCCTCTGTCCTCCTGCCGCTGAGTCGGAAATCGATCTCAGCTAAACACATTCAAGGACTTTTTTTTAGCCTCGATATCAAAGGAGTTAATTCTGCATTTGAAAAATTGAAAGGTGAGAAACTTATAGAGCAAAACCTTCCGCTTCACAGGAGTTAGCACCGTCCACCCAAAGAAACCTGAAGTCCCTGCATCCTCGCTCACTGTTATGTAACTTGTAGATCCTAAAGTCCATATCTGTCGATTTGAAATAAGTCTAAATACCACCAGGTCATATATCCGTCTACAGACTTGGCCCATGGTACTTTATGTGTGAGATAAGAGGGGATTCTTGGTTTGTGCAGTTTACCTGAGTGACGTAGAGAGTGTCGGTAAATCTTTTCAGGGGATCTGTTGAGTTTGGCAGGTTGAAGTGCAGAGCAGCCTGCAGCAACATCTGCTGGTTTCCACCCTCATGGTGTTGACGGTGAGAAGTGAAATGACTGTCATAGCTCCAGTCTTCTTTAATGGACACCTATCAGTAGAAGACACAAAACAATCAACAGGCTTAACTGGGCTCTGAAGTGTGGACGGTCATCGATGTTCCAACTCACATCTTAAAGCCCCTCCCCCTTGTCATCTGACCATCTGACTATATAACAATAAAACCCATCTGTATCTGTTGTTGCTTCGTCTTGTTTTGAGATTTCAGCTTATTGTTCTACTGCACCACGTGCAGTGTCTTTCCTTTTTAGTCTGGTCTTTTTTTTGCTGCATTCATGAAAATCATGAAAACTCGCAAGTGTTATTAAGAGAACATGCAGTAGAACGCACCAATTATACTCAATATCACATCTTACGCTTGTCTTGATCATTTGGAGTTGTTTATCTCTTTTGTTACGATAAATTAATTCTTTGTTGGCCTTCCTCCTGTGTCTCACTCCTTCTGCCATATAGTTATTCAGTTACCGGCTGCAGAGTGGAAAAGGACGGCCAGGACTGGAAGCCATATTCAGAGGCGAAACGTGTTCGAGGGAAAGTCTTCCAATCCCAGCAGTCGAGGACGTAGCTGTAGAAGTGAACGTCTCCGTAGTGAGGATCATAAGGGTTCGCTGCCACCCACCCCTCATGCTCCGATTCAGCCCCATTTGTTGGACTGGAGACAAGAAATGGACGACTTTTGTCCTTCTAAAAAAAAAATCACAACAGTATATAGCATAATATAAGCAAATGATACTGAAAAGGAACGATTAAAATAAGAGATGGATCTTTTACTGACCAGTAATCTCCAGCCTCATATTCATAAATGTCACATGACTGGACTCTAACCTCTTGCACAATCAGCCTTATGTTGTTCACATAAAGCTCCAAATAGTCTTTTATGTAAGTAGGTCTCTGGGAAGCTGGGATGTTGAACCAGTCAGTTGCCAGAGCTGCTTCATTTTCATTGTTCCCACTCCAAATTATTATGGAAGGGTGGGACTTTAGGCGCTGAACCTGTTGGGTAAAAATAAGACAATAAAAAAACCCGATCTCTTCTGTCATCGTGGTTGGTACTTTAAAATTCCTGTCGAGCCTGAGCCAACTTGCATTTTTGCTCTCCGTTTTCTTTTTTCCATTTCCTGTAGTTGACATCTTCAGAGCCAACACAAAACAAACATACAGTGGCCACGTTCACGTCCTAACTCACCTGTTGGATGACCTCTTCTCTTACAGTCTGTATAAAGTCATCCTCGGTGGGATACATGGCACAGGCAAACATGAAGTCCTGCCAAACCTACAGAGACAGGGTTCAACACTTTGAGCAACCATCTGTTTAACAATATGCTCATGAGTCACACTGCTGTTACATGATGAGGAATCCTGTGGAAACACAGTTGTCTCTCCGAGAATAGTTTGCTATTTCTCTGAAATATGAGTAAATCTAACTTGTCATCCAGATTATATGTGGCAGTGACTTGCAGAAAACGAAGTGAACATGTGACTCAGAACAAACAAATACAAGGGCACAAGAATGCCAATACAGCAGGAGTCCAAATTATACAACGACAAAGTAAACATACTGAGGATCCAGAGGTCAGGCAGCACTGCAATGAAATGCGCTTACGTGAAAAGAGACAGGCCACGCTCTTGCAATTCTAATGTTTTTCCCATCGGTATGTCATTTTTTTTTTTTTTAAGCCTGTGGTCTTTATCAGGTCCTAAATAATGGCATTGTGTAATATGTCATGTCATCTCAGGTATTTAAAGACTACTAAGTCAGAACACTGAGGCAATGTGGGAAAAAATGTCCACTCTTTCTATTTATAAAAGAATTAAGAAGGTAAGTAGCACCCCAAGCGCCGACAATCACGTGCACTTCTTTACCTGAGCATCGGTAAGTTGTGAGCACCTCAATAAAAGCAGAAGTTTTGGCAGTTTGCTAGTCTGGAGCATCCAGGTGTGTGTTAACACAACACCAAGGAGGAAAGACATCAGCTACTGATGTAATTGTTGCTGCCCATCAATCAGGGAAGGGTTATAAGGCCATTTACAAACCAATTGGAAAACATTCAAGACAGCCGTCAATCTTCCAGGAGTGGACATCCCTGCAAGGTCACCCGAATGCTCAGAGAAACTCTACAGGCCTCGCTTAGCATGTTAAATGTTAAAGTTCATGACAGTACAATTAGAAAAATACTGAACAAGCGCGGCTTGTTTAGAAGGGTTGCCAAGAGAAACGTCTATTTTCTAGAGAAAAAAAACACAGCAACCCTTATGTTGGCAAAGTTACATTTGAACAAAGAATCCGTTCAAGGTTTCTGAAACAATGTCCTTTGGACAAACAAGACCAAATTTGAAATATTAGGTTATAACACAAAGCACCATGTTTGGTTAAAACCAAACTCGGCATATCAGCACAAACACCAGAATTTTATTAGAGCAGTGACAGTCTGGCTGATTTTCAGACCCAATTTCTGATACGATTAGCTGTCTGACAAAAGAAACAGAAAAAAATATGTAACTGAGTGTAGCTTTATTGAGACTTTGATCAATAAACAATTAGGCTTTACTGTTGGCACTTTGGAGCATTAGAGGAGCACCCCGTTTGAGTCTAGTTAAGAGTATACATGCTGTCACACCCATGGGATTTTCCCCATGTTTTTAGTCTTATGTTTTATCATGTTTTAGGTTGTGTTTTGGTTTTTGAGTTCATAGTTTACCATTGTCTTCCCCACAGTTTCTGTTTGCTCATTAGTTGTCACTCACATCACCTGTTCATTGTCCCCAGCTGCACTCATTCACAATCACCCAGTTCCCTATTTAGTTGCCAGGCTCCCCTGTCCTTTTGTCAGATCTTTTCCTGATTTTCACCCCTCATGCCACGACCCCACGTTAAAGTTAAGTGTTTTTTTCCATGTCATGCTTAGTTGTATGTTTTATTTTTGTCATGTTCATGTTTTGATTTCACAGTTTTTGTCGTCCGGCTCAGCCACGCTTTTTGTTCTCTCTAAGTTAATAATAAACCCAGTTTGCTTTTTACATCCTCTGAGTCCGCATCCGTGTCCTACCCACCACCCAGTCCTGACACATGCAGGAGTAAATTGACTCCCAATCACTACTTCGGGGTGTGGTAGAGATTTGGCTCCATTATGATGAATATGATAACTAATGTGAACATTTGTAGAACATCACAACAGTGTGGTGGCAGTTACCATGATCCCCATCTCATCACAAAGATCATAGAACAGATCCTGTTCATACACTCCTCCTCCCCAGACCCTGAGGGCGTTCATGTTCGCATCCACCGCTGACTGCAACAAGTTCCTCAAACTGCAGGACAGTGAGAAAGAAATGGTAGCTTTCATGTTAAAGGGAAATTATTAATTAAAAAAAAAAAGGAGCTGCTGTACAGTCTCTCTGTGCGTTATTTTGACCAAAGCATGTTGCATATTTAATCTAGACCATAGGAAATTGTGTCAGCAAGTGAAAAAAAGGGCATAATAAGTCTCCTTTTTTACATTTGTAATTCAACAGACTAAGAAAAAATAACCATTTTGTGACTCAAAGTCAGAAAAAAAATAGACCAAAGAGGAAAAAAAAAAAAAAGGCTGGAAATAAACTGTGGTGATATCCCGGTTACTCACAACAGGAGCAGGGGAACTTTTAGGGAGCAGCTGAACTCACACATCAGGGGTGACTTGGTCCTGGAAGGAATGCGCTGGGATCCAGTTGGAGCCTTTGAGGAAAACTGGCTTCCCATTGATGCGGAAATAAAAGCTCAAGCCGGGAGATCCAATAATTGGCTCCTGGATGAGTTCAACGGTGCGAAAAAACACCTGCAGTAAAGACCTACGTCAGCACAGAAATACACTGAAAAAAGCTCTTGAATACAGAAAAAAAAATAAAATAAATAAAAATCAATATAGTTCAATGGGGATAGAAATATAAAGTTATATATAACAGCATCAAATATATAAAATAAAAGTATGTCTGAAGACTTTGAACCTCGGCACCAAGAAGTCTTAAAACGTGTTTTTTTCTCCTACATCCAGAATCACCTCATTTTATCAGAATTTATTGACTGAATCAAGACAATAACTGGCTTATTACAGACGGGTCATCTTATGTGTTTTAGCATATAAACTAAAAAGTCTCTGATTCGCTAAATTCGTCAGGACTGCACCTTGGGAAGAAAGTCCAGGGTACAAGTGTATCTATGACTTTGTGCTTGATCATCTCAACTGCTGTGTTGGGAACAAGTTAAGATTTGCCAAACAAAGGAATCACGTTGGTGGAGAATCATCCATTAAACATGTTAATTGGTTTATTTCAACTCTCTGGTGGCACCCAGTTTCTTTTAAATATGGGAAGAATTTAAGTGTTCATATGGGGGAAAGTCTGACCTTAGATTCTGTATTCAGGATTAAAAATCCATCCTGAAATCCTCTGACAGTGAGATGGTAGAAGGGTTGATCGCCGTGTCCATTCGGCCACCAAAGCTTTAGTTGGCTGTTCTGGAAGGAAAAAACAACATATATAACATATATATATATTTTTTTTTTTGGTTTGTCACCACAAGAATAATCCCTTTCAATCTGAAAACCTCTTTTTTTCCACACCAGTTTGAAAGGGATGTTTCAAGCACCTTGTTGACATGTAAGGTGAAGTTGTACTTCTTCTTCCCCTGAAGAAATTGTGTCTTGTATGTTTGCTTCGAGTCCACCTCAGGTATAGAGATCGTGACTTGGCCATATTTTGTCTGAGCTGCATCGACAATAAACTCAATCTCTAGCCTCCATTGAGAGCAGCTGGAATCTGGACAAACAGATGACATGGATTATACAGTATTAAAAAAAAAAAAAAAGGAAAATTAGTTTAGATGGAAGTGCCTATCCCAGCTATCATTGGGGGAGAGGCGGGGTTCACCCTGGACAGGTGGCCAGTCCATCACAGGGCCACACAGAGACACACAACCATGCACACTCACACTCACTCCTACAGACAATTCAGAGTCACCCATTAATCTAACATGCATGTTTTTGGATGGTGGGAGGAAGCCGGAGCACCCAGAGAGAAAAATAAACTACCTTTATGTGCAGAGCCACGGCATCTTACACAGCTGCTCTAATGTAACAGATAATTAAAGCAGCACATTCCATCAGATGAGCAATATTCCGACAGGCCTTTAAAACTCTGCTTATGCGTGACATCCTCCTCTGTTTACCAGTGTGTGTGTATGGGAGTTTTTCTTAGAGCACCTTTATATTTGATAAACAAATAAATGCTGTTGTCAGAGCCAGTTTCCTCCAGCTGAAGGTTTTGGAAAGGTCAAGCCTTTTCTTTCCTAAGGGAAAGAAGCTGGTGGAAGACTGATTAAAGTAATTTATGTCTTTGTTTCATCCATGCTTGATTAATGTATTAGTCTTTATTTGGGTAGCAACCAGTCCCCGCTTCCTCGTCTTCAACTGGTCCAAAGAGCTCCAGGCCGACTCTTGCATTTTGCCTTTTTTAGCTTCTTTGCACTGGCTCCTATTTGATGTCAGAACTTCTTTGAAATACTTGCTATTTGTTTTTAAAGTATGAAACTGGTGAGCATGTTCTCAACTTGCCAATCTTTAAGCTTCACAACACTCCCAAGTGAAGAGATTCCGGCATGTAGTTTTACTTTGTGTTTAATCTTTATAAATCTAGCTGGTTTTATATTTTGCAGATTCTTACAGCTATTTGGTTCACGCTTGCTGCTTTTTAAAAAATTGTTTTTATTTATTTTGCTTTTTTCTTACATGAACAATGTCCACTGCACAACAATGCAATAGCAATATGGGAAGGTAAAAAAAAAACCCAGAGGAATAGAATAAAATAATAAGTAAAGGTGGGGCACACCAATTCTGTTTCAGTTTGTTCCACTCTAGTATTCGACCCTTCTTTTCTCATTTACGAGGTCCATTTATGCCACTGTTGCTCCAGGGTCCCTGCTTTCTTCGTGAGGTGATAAGTCAGTCGTTCCATCGAGTAAATCTCCTCAACAATACCCAGCCACTGTCCTGGGCTTGGAGGGTCAAATTTCAGTCAGTTACTGGTTATGGCCTTTTTACATGCCAAGATCAGTATTTTCAAAAAAGATACAGATCCTTCTTTTTAATAGTTCTTTCTGGGGCCAGACCCAGGTACACTTCTTCCAAAATCTGAACCACTCTGTCCCAGAACCCCTGCAGTTTTACACAAGTCCAGAAAACCTGTGTGTGATTGGCACCCTGCCCGCATCGTCTCCAGCATTGCTGCTGTTCACCTAATTGTTTATTTTTGATGTGTGGTGTGATGAGGAAGCGAATCAAATTCTTCCATCCAAACTCCCTCCACCTTTTAGAGCTGGTGGAAGTTTGCTGAGTTCTGCACATAGAATGCCAATCACTCTCGGACATTTTAATATTCAGCTCTAGTTCCCATTTCAATTTCACATACAATGAATTTCTTCCATTTTGTTTTCGTAAACCTCTATACAGCTTAGACACAATCTTTACAGGTGTACATTTATATGCATTAGTAAATATTTCAATCACTTTGTTTCCTTCTGCAGAAACTCCTCTTTTGATCACTGTCTCATAGAAATGTCTTAACTGTAGGTATCTGAACAGGTCACGATTATCTAAATCAAATTTTCTTTTGAGTTTTTCAAAGGATTTGAAAGTTTTCCCCTCTAGGAGCACATCGCCGTAATACCCTTATCTCTCCCTCGCAAATATGATGCCAGTTTCTCCGGGACTAAATTGAGAAGGCCAAATTAAAAGTTTACTATCTCCTTCTAATTTATGTTTTTTAACTATCTCATACCAAATATTTAATGCATTCTCCAGGATAAAATTTTTTCCCTTATAGTCTGTATGTTTTTTCCCACCTAACCTAGTTTGAGCTTGAGGATTAACCACGTTCAATTCTAAGGGCTTCCACTTAGCTTGGTACTCCGGAGAGCACCAGTAGACAAAGTATCTCATCTGAGCAGCATAATAGTATTCCTTTAGATTTGGTAGCACAAGACCTCCGTGCTCTCTGTCAATTTGAAGTGTTTTAAATCTTACCCTTGGTCTTGCTCCAGCCCATATAAACCTTGATAACTGTTTATCCCACATTGAGAACTGTGAATCTGGGATTCTGACGGGTAAAGACAAAAAAAAAAAAAAAGGTACAACAACCTTGGCAGCACGCTCATTTTCACTGCCTCAATCCTAGAAGTATAGTCTAACCCCAGTGTGGACCATTTTTTTTAAAATCCTCCTGCATATTGTCATTTTATAGTTTATTTCATACATTTCATACATCAAATTTCTGACTAATTAACACACCCAAGTATTTTATGGATTTTGCATCCCACTTCACTTTATATTGCAGCCTAATGTCTTTACTTGGAGTGTAATTAAACGGGAGCATTTGTGTTTTAGCCATGTTCAATTTATAACCCGACTTTTGACCACACTCGTCTAAAGTCTCCATGAGTTTAGACAGTGTTAAGTTAGGATTCTGGAGATAGATGATAATGTCATCCGCAAAGAGTCCTATTACATGGTCCTCAATTGCCATGTTAATACCTCTCAGTTCTTTATTTTGTCTGGTAATCTGTGCTAGAGGCTATATGAATATCGCAAAAAGTGCGGGGCTAAGACAGCAACCCTGGCGAGTGCCTCTATATAGTTTATAGCTGCCTGACAGATGGTCATTGATTTTTATTTTGGCAGTAGGGTCTCTATAAAGAGACTGTATGCACCTAACAAATTGACTATTAAATCCCAGCCTCTCTAGCACTCTGTACAAAAAGGGCCAACAGACCCTATCAAAGGCCTTTTCCACGTCTAGACTGGCCAGAACTGCACTTAAATGATTTTTATTCATCTGTTCTATAATATGTAAAGTTCATCTGATGTTGTCTTGAGTTTGACGTCCTTTTATAAACCCTGTCTGGTCCTCATTAATCAAGTCAGACAGGAGATGTTCAATTCTTTTAGAAGTAATAGATGTAAACAACTTGTATAGTCTACATTTAATATAGAGATTAGATGGTATTATTCAAAATTTTCTTTATTCTTCCCTTCTTTTGGAATGACTGATATAATGGCCTCTTTCCATGATGGTGGTGCGACGGCTTTTGTTAGAGTCCAGTTAAATGATTCTAACATAATAGGAGCGAGGTCTTCTTTAAAAATCTTCTACCATTCATTCGGGAAGCCATCACTTCCAGGACATTTATTTGCTTTCAATTTACTAATAGCCCTGTCCAGTTCTGTCTTCTTCCAGTTCTGATGGGAGCAATTCATTCATCATTTTGAAATTTTCCTATGGAGGGGAGATCTAATGATGACAAATATTGTATAATATTTTCTTCATTGACAGTCTTGGGCTGTGAGTATAAAGTTTCATAGTAATTTTGGAAAGTTTTATGGATTTCATCTGGCTCATAAGTTATTCTATTAGTTGTAGGGTCTCTGATTTTATGTAATGTATTTCTTATTTGTTGAGCCCTAAAGCGTTTGGCCAGAATTTTTGTTGCTTTTGAACCTGCACGCTTGGTGCTTTTAAATGTGCTCATAAATAAAGTGACTTGACTTGATGATGAAGCCTGGATGGAACATACTGTACAGAGGAAGAGAGGAAAGCTGAACAAGCTGCAGGACATCAAACGCCTCCAGTCGAACTCCTTTCCACAGCCCCATTGTGGGGAAGGAAGGCCCCCAGTCCCAACTGAAAGAGCTTTGCTCCTGCACGGAAAACAGATGATGCTTTAGTTTATTTATCAAAATACAATTATCAGAAAAATGGATAACAGCAAGCTGGTTTAGTTAAGATGAGATGTCTAAAACAAAACGTGAGGACAAATTTTTATTCTATCTGCAATCAGTTTGACGCCTTTTTTTCTTTGATTGTTCCTTTAAATTCAAACTGATCCAAATCCCAATAAGTAAACAGTAAAAATGCTTCCGATTTTATTTTTCATATGATAGGATATAACGTTCTTACTTTTCTAATAAAATTGACATGACATTCCCCCTTCTGGACATCTGGAGGACACTCAGGAGGAACTCTGTAGGACGAATGAGCCTTCCTCCGCTCAGAGGCAAAGATAACTGGAGACAGTAAACTAACCTCCAACATATTATCCCCATCCTTCAGCAGGTCCCTGACTGAGAGGTCCTTCACACCAACGCAGAAAACATTTCAGAATGGGCTCACAGATGACGCATTGACATGAAAGCAAATGTGTTCTGTGCTTAAGCACCTGACATACATATCTACGAAACATGTTGTCGGTCTTTGCAACTATGACCCCATTTAGTGAGATGGATGCAACAGTGTCCACACCGTCAAAGACAAGAAGCACCTTCTGTTTGAGCCTGTTCAAGCAGAGAGGATGGAGAGGAGTCACGCACATGGCATTAAAATGCCTTTTTTTTCTTAAATCCACATCACAACACTGACCTCAGCTGAGTCGACACAGTAAACATGGTTGTGTATGTCCAGTTGTCAAGTGCAATCCACCGATATGACACATCGTTAAACCTGAAATACGGATTCTGGAAGACAGGTGGACAGTGCTTAGCGTCAGTTTAGTTCCGTGTCTCCAACAGTAGCTTCAAACCCACAGCTGGAGATGCATCATTTCAAACAAACAGGTTTAATAAACAATGTTAGACACAGGCCTAAAATAAATCCAAATCAGTCCAAACATGAGGGACAGTCTATCATTTTTTGATTGAATATTTTTAATGTTCCTCTAGATTTCTGAATGAAAACGGGATTCTGGTGGGCATGAACATTACCCCTCTGCAGTGGTGGACAGTAACAGAGTACATTTACTTGAGTGCTGTGCTTAAGTACTTTTTTGAGTATCTGTACTTTACTTTTTTGGAAAGTTATAACTTTCACTACACTACATTTCAAAGACAAATTTTGTACTTTGGACTCCACTACATTTCCAGGAAGCTTGCCGTTACGTGTTCCTTTAAGGCTTTGTTATCCGCTGTTGCCGTCTTTCTTTCCTAAAATGCGATGGGCCACACCAGAGTGGTGTAAAAAGATCTGGAGTCTCAGCAGAAAACTGGATTTGGCTACAAGGGTGTTTTGTGAACTGAGGTTTTCATCAAAGAAGAGTTGTAGTTTGTTGGTGGTAATGGACTCAACAGTAAACTTCTACTTCATAGTGAATGTGTGGGGAGGGAGAAAAAAACAGTCTCTCCTGTTTTTTGGGTGGGGATGTTTTTAAATAAAATTATTTTTATAAAATAGCTGTCCTTATTATTTTAATGCTGAAGTTTTTACAGGTGGTACAGACTTTTTGGAGCAGAGTGGTACAAAAAGTCTACATGTCGGTACATCATTAGGTGGTTTCAGAGACTTACATGGTTCTGTAAAAGCCCTCAGAAAATAATACAGCAATGTACTGATATTAGAAAATGTAGTTTGTACTTTGAAATACTTAAGTATTTTTAAAAGTAAGTACTTCACTAGTTTAACTTGAGTAAAATTTTGAACGAGCAACTTTTACTTGTAGTTGAGTAAGATTTTACCTTGAGTGTCAATACTTTTACTCAAGTACTGGAGTTGAGTACTTTGTCCACCACTGCCCCTCTGCCACAAATCAGTTGCTCTTTGCTGTGGAGGTGTTCTAAAGTCTCTAAAGAGACATACTTTAAAGGTCAATTTGATTTCTTGGGGCAAGCTTTTTAACACAAGGAATTATTTTTTAATGACACTATTAGTGCCAACTATAGATGCAAACACCCCCCTAAAGGCTCCTGAAAATATAACAAGATATGGAAACATCTGCGGTGAAGTTTGAACAATAATGTAAATATAGAGATATAAATGCTTGCCCCAGCAAAAGTCAGAGATTTAGTGTTAACTTTGCACTCACGGCAAAAGTTGGAAGACGGAAATCTACAGAAAAATAAAAGTAGAAAAAGAGAATTTTTCTCTGCCACTTCCTCGGCTAAATATATTCACTCGTCCTACCGGGATGTGTCCCTGTTGCTGCAGAGCTGAGTGAACACAGCCGGGCACCTCTGCAGGCAACGACAGTGACCCGTTGGAGTTTGACAGCCTCCATTTGCCGCTCAGACTCAGCTCCACTGGCTGCTCCGTTAGGGAAGAAAGTCCAGATACATCTCCGAAAAACAACCACAACAAAGCACAACAAAAATATTTCACACACTGCTCCATGGTTTGTGGTTTGTTGGAAGCATTGCGGATCAACTATATCCTTTGATATAGTTGCCTGATACGACGCTTCCTTGTTTGTCATGTGACCCCCCGGCAGTCAGCTGACTGTAGGGCGGAAGTATCGACGCGAAAAGGTTTCCGGAAATTTAATGTAATTTGGCCTATTATGTTTGACTGAAAATCCTGTCATGGTGTTACCAGCCAATTAGTTATTGAACCATTTGGAGAGCATACAAAAGATTGGTCTCTCTGTAAAAGTAACACTAAATTTCTAACCCCAGCATTTAAACTTGTTGTAACTGTAACTAGTATGTAGTAATTGAAGTTGCAGCACACAGAAATCAAACTTTTTTAAACATTTTTTTTCTTAATGTAGCTGCACATGGAGGGATGGCGGTATGCACTGGAAAATCAAATGAGGCTACGGAATCAAGTCTTACCTGTTGCCAGTTCAAATTTGATAACAATAGCACAACACATGACTAATCTGGACATGTTTTTCAGTGGGTACATCCAGGCATTAGCCAGAGTCTGGATACTTTGGCCAACGCCTGGACATACCAACATCAGAAGGCTGTAACTTCTGAAAGCTTCAACATACAGTCATCAGTGAGGGCTCCGATGAAAGGTGATACCCAGGGCAATCCTGTTCTATTTCCAGATTCACTGTCAGCATTACGGATATATAGTAGGTGATGCATAAACACAATGAAATGCTTATTTCCCTACTGTGCTTTATACATTTTTTTTTTTAAAAAGAGTCAGAACAAGTTCCATGGCAGAAATGTTTATATAATGTAAAACAAAATATGAAAAAGTATAACACATAATCAATTTTTTATATATTTACAATTTCCCTGTCCAATACCTCATATTTATTTTCAATGTACCACTGTAATATTCCTATACTATTGATCAGAAGAACATACTGATGTAATCACTGTAATCTACAGTCTGTCCCTGGTAGAAGGCACCCATCTGCTCAGCACGTGTCTCTCTCTGAATGTCTTTTGGTGCTTCAACCTTTGGCTTTACAAAGGTCTTTGTGGACAAGGAAGGCATTCACAACTGCAATGTCTACAAAGTGATAGTGAAAGAATGTCTTGAACCACTGGAGAGTCTTGTGGAGGACTTGATAATATCCAGTTGGCGCATCAGACACGTCCACTCCACCCCATGCACCTGAATAATGGAAAACAGACAGATATATAAGAATCACATTTCAAAGAGCATAAAACCCAGTCAAATGTACTGCATTGTACGTACCGATTGTAATCTTTTATGGCTGGATGAAATGGCACATTCTTGACAGTCCAGCGTCCACAGTGCTTTATCCTCCTGGTGACTGTTCCATTCCCATGGGCTGCGTGAATGGTGGTACTACTGCACAAAGGGGAGAGAGCCTGTCCTGCAGGGTTCTGTGACTGTCCAAGGCTTGGGTGGTAAAGAGTGGTGGGAAATGCCATGTTGATGAGTGTTGTGCACTACTGTCAGCAAAATGGTGTTAGAAAAAAAGCTGTAAAGCACTGTACGTCGCCGTCATAATGAGCTGGCTTACTGGTGTTAGTGGGGGATGGAGAGTGGGCTGATATGGCGTTATGTCAGGTTCATCAACACCGCACCATCTCTCTACACCTGAAGCCGATGTCTCTCCTCTGCTTCTTCCCCTCGCCCTCCCTCTGAAGGGAGTTGGATCCTCTTCTTTTGAAGAGCTACTGCTGGACTCATCCACTCGACATGGTCCCCTGGCAGGTTCCCACTCTGAATCTGATTCAGCTGTCGGCCTAATGTGTAACACAATAAAATGTCAGGTTTCATTTAAATAAATACCGTGTCTGTATTCAGTTTTTGCCTCACATGTCAACACAACACAGAACAAACACTTACTTGTCAAGTACAACATCTTCTTCCACCGAGTCCACAGAAGAGGCATCACTCGCTTTATCGGACAAATCCTTGTCTGAAAAATTACTATTCCAGGTTGTAACAAACTACACCACCTCGTTGCAACCAAATGTGATCTTCTCGGCACGTTTTGTGATTTTTTTTAGTTGGGGGGGGGCAAAAAACAATTTAAGACTACTCTTGCAGCACACCGCCGTGATGGGAATTTGATTGGCTTCGTGTCTGTAGCGTCAGAATCAGCGTCAAAGCTGATAGGCCAGAGCTGTATGCGTCAGAGCAGATGGGTGCCCTTTTAAACGCCTGCGCAGCCATTTTGACAGTATCGTATTGAGATTTGAAACGTTTAGCGGAATCTAGACTCTGTATTCAGATCAAAATCAATAGGGCCCGTGGGCTGCCTCCCATTAATAGTTGTTTAAAAGGTAAAAAATTGTACGTTTTAAATTTAAATGTCATTTGTTACCACATGTAATATGAATTTACTTTTTTTTTTTTTTAAAAACATACGGACTCAAACAATAATACCCAACCTTGACATTCTATTGTTAATATCAAACTTAGGTGTTAAAACAAGACAAAGAAAAAGGTATTGGAGTTCTTAAAATTTCAAACACCGCTGAGGAGACTCAGGCCTTTTGGAGGGCAGGGACACTCCTGAAGACCCTTTGAGACATTTTATTCGTTTTGTCTTTTTCCTTTCGAGTGGTCTGCTGGGGTAGCAGCATCTTGACTGCATCGGAAAATATTCATTTAAACTCATCACCAATACCAGATCTGTCCCGAGATGCCGCCATGGCCCAGTGTAGGTGGTAAGAGGATGCTAGCCAAGCTATTGCCACCCAGGTGTCTCTGCCCATGTATGACAGACTCCTAAAGGCACAGGCAGCCACAGGCCGCCACAGGCCTTAAGACTCCAACAACCCAAGTCTTAAAAAACAAACAAAAAAACAAAACAAAACACACAAATAGACACCAAATACCATTCTCTACAAAAAAACAAAAAAAAAAAACACAAATTCTTCATATGGTTTAAGTAACTTTATTGAAGGGAAACTAAAAAGAAACAGAGCCACAAGTTGGTTTTCAACCATTAGCTTTGCATCAATATTTTAGGGCTACAAGAAG
Source organism: Odontesthes bonariensis (assembly GCF_027942865.1). Classification (NCBI taxonomy): domain Eukaryota; kingdom Metazoa; phylum Chordata; class Actinopteri; order Atheriniformes; family Atherinopsidae; genus Odontesthes; species Odontesthes bonariensis. Next base: position 25,170,773 of record NC_134522.1, on the reverse strand, counting down.
ACAGTGTTTGAGTGGGCATAAAACTAACTGCTCATCTACTGGCTTCTAAATAACAAAAGAAATGGAAAGCCTTTGAGGGGAACCAAATTTTTCCAACTGTTCAACCTTACAATCCACTTAATCTGCAGAAACATCAGATATAATAGCCTACCTTTATTAACATGCATAAAATACAACATTGAAGTTCTTATATTTTGTTTCCTTAACATTGATATATACTGCTGTGCTTCTCTGTACACACACTTTGATAGTGAAATAAGATACACTTCTTTCCTCAGATAAGATATTCCTATACTATTGATCAGAAGAACATACTGATGTTACACCAGTCCAGGAGACGGATAGTCACTAACCAGTTTCCTCACAAATTTGTATTTTCCAAATCCAATTCAAAATAATAATAATAAAATAAAAAAAACATGAGAATTATGCCAATTTGAAACTTTAAAATTCAGGGTATGGCGAAACACCGGGTTTCATACAACTGGATTTGGAAACCCAGTTGTGGAAAAAGACAAAAAAAAAAAAGATTAGTAACCCCAGACAGTTCGCAACTAGATCATGGGAATGATTTGCTGTTTGGTGTCGGGAGACTGGCTGCATCAGGGACTAAATGTGTGCAGAGTGTTATTACTAAGATGACCAATTTGGGGCTGAAAAACTCTTATTAGAGCATGCTTAAGCTAAGTGTTAAGAACCATGAATAGTATTTTACTTCATACGAAAAAACAGGAGTCTTAATTTTTTTTCTTTTTACAGAAACTGGCATGTGACCTAGAGAAAAACACTATCTTCTTATGAGCACAGGTGGGGAAAAAAAAAAACAACAAAAACCCAAAACAAAAACGGGGTAAAATGCTTCGATTAACCAAAAATAAAAGTGAAAAAGAAAAACAATCCCATAATTTTAAGTTTGAAACCAGCGATATTTTCCAGCCTTCCAAACAATGCCTTCACATTGCGTACTTTTGTGTCCATTCTTTTGCCATTTTGATGTATCTGTGGAAAAAGAGGAAAGAAAAAGAAAAAAAAGTCAGTTTCACTTCAGCGAGTATCAGATTTTTCAGCTATCCTGCCCCATTACTTGTGCATAAAACAAAAATATCTAAACTCTTAGTCAAGATTTCCTGAAAAGCATGCACTTTCTGCACAACATTTCAGATATCAGGGCAGGCCAAGTTGCATTCTAAGAGACCGTCTCAATATGAGACTTTAAAGGTCGATATTCTAGTCTTTCCAAAAATGATAAAAAAAAAAAAAAAAAAAAAAAATTTGCAAAGGAAACATTTCCATGCGAAAGTTAGTGGCCATGTTCACATGCAAAGTTAATACCACTTCTGAACTTGATAAGCTGGTGACGTTGACCAAGCTGGTTCAATTCACAATACTTTAAAACTCTAGTCAGGAGTATATGAATCCTAAACAACTTAAACATTGGTTATATGTGATTTTCTCCAGTTTGTTTGTCAGTATCAGTGGTGTGTTAAAAAAAAAAAAAAAAAAAGGAAAAACCTCAACACACCTCACTACGAGCTAATTATCCGTCACGTTTAAGACACCATAGATCATGAATTTCTTCTTTTTGGAAATGTTTTTTGAGTGAACATTTTTCCTCTTTACCATAAAACCATTATGAGAAATAAAACAATCCAATCATTAACTGATGATCGCCTATGCCAAATTTCTGTTAATCTTCCAATCCTACATAAAGAAATAAAACAAACTTCTCTGAAGCATTAGACAGTGGTCAGCAGAAGAGTCAAATATTCTCATTTTGGACAATGAAAAACCATAATAGATCATCGCACATTTAAGTTGAATTTTTTTTACAAGTAGTTTCATGAAACAGAAAACCACGCCCATCTCTACAAGTGGTTTTCAGTTTTCTTTAGGCCTGTGTTGACAGTAACTGAGCACATGTTCAGATGGTCAATCTGTTAAAAACCTTATCAATAAATAAATAAAAACCAAAACGTGGTGGGCAAATTTTTTTATTTAAAAAAATATATATATATATATAGATACTAAAAACAGCACAGCAGACTTTCTGCAGGGAATCAAGGTGCACGTTAAAGGCTGAAGCAAAGACCCAAGCCGGGAACAACCCACAGGTTACCGTGTACGTACAGACAGATCATTGTGACAGTCCGCCACCGTCACATATTTTGCAACACAGACCAAAGCCTGTAGTTATGCCAGTGAGACCAGATCATGGCAATACAAACAATCCCATTACATTAGCCAAGATGCAGCGCTGGCTCTTAGCCTTACCCTAAAGCATGGCATACTTTGTTGTCCACTCCTGAGCTAGTTTATTGTACCTAACAAAGTGGAACTGGATTATATTACAGACCTCAGTCATAACACAAATGAATTTTTATTCTAAGTAATCAACTACTGACATTACAAAGGTCACACTTTGTTTGTTGATAACCTCCATAAAAAATTAACAAAACAAGATGACTGCTATAAATGTTTGTTATGCATGTTTAAATAAAGACAGACTTACTTCTGACTATCTGTTTTGTAGATTCGTGCGATCTCTGGCACTAGTGGGTCATCGGGATTTGGGTCACATAGGAGTGAGCAAATGGAGAGAAGAACTAAAAGAACCAGAAGTGAAACAAACATTTTACTCATCACAAGGGTAAAATAATGATACCCCAACCCCACCACATTTTGAGGGCACTATATAGTCAAGTTCTCTACATAGGACACTGCATTATCACTTAAACCAACCATATAGCCCATACTTCCTCGTAACTTTGTTACAGATTAACCAAAAACTGAAGGACAAATGAAAGGAAAACAAGAAAAGGTAAACCCGCCACAAACATTTGCATTTCTAAAATACAAAAGTTGTTAGTCAGGTGGCTAACTTTCCAGAACGGTCTTACCTTTAGAAATAGTAAGTGCAGGAGACCACTGTGATCTGAGAATATCCAGACAGATACTGCCGTTACTGTTAATATTTGGGTGGTAAATTCTTGTCGTAAATGCAACCTGGGGGGGGGGGGCAGAAAAAACAAATTTAAATAAACACCACAATAAGAGGGGAGGTTCGATAAGGCACAGTCAGGCAAGTGTTACACAATTCAAATTCCTCGTCACAAAGCACTGTGACGGTCAGCTTCAGGAATGACAGGTACTGCGTCACGCATGTTTTCAAGCAGACAAAAAATGCCAGCTTCAGTTTCAAGTACAAGAACTGGGAGTGTTTTCAAAGTTTTAAAAACATCCTTACGTTTACAGGGAAAACCAAGTTCCTGAAACGAAAACTATATCGTGATTGAGTAATGTGTCTGTATGCAATAGTGTCAATTACCCACATTCACAAAAGCAGTAAAGAAACGTTTAATCAAGCATGCTGGTTTACCTTGGGTGGTTTGAAGGGGTAGTCTGTTGGGAAATGAATTGTCAAGAAGAAAACTCCTCCCTGATATGGACTGTCACTCTGAAAACATGAGCATTTACATACATTTCAGAAAGCATTTACATCAAAATAATTCTACTTTATAGAAGAAAGAGGGCAACAGTTATGTCATTAAGTACTTACAGGTCCCATGATTGTGGCTTGCCAGTGAAACACTGCAGAGAACAGAGTAAATGTTAATAAAAAAAATGGTTAAAGGTCACAGGTAAGTGATCAAACAGGAACTAAGCCTCTAAACTATCCTCGCAGCTTTCCGGGAACACCATTTCCTTGTTGCGTTTCATCTGAGTTTTTGGTCGTAAGGCTTTTTCCCCTCCCTCGGGCAGTTATTATGGCTGAAATAACAACAAAAAGATAAACACACTTACTGTCGTCACCCACTGGGCCAGCTGAGCACTGTGCTGGAGGGTCACGAGCCAGGTCATTAAGCTCCTGTCATAGAAGGGAAGAAACAATAACAAGTTAGTCCACAGTGATCTTTAGACAACATTAAAGGGATGTGATCGTAAGTAAATGTCTGAGTGGCATACATGCTAAAATTGGATATTGAGAAGTTTTAGTTTTTTTAACCTTTTTAAATAAAAAACTTCCACATCCCTTTGATATTATAACCCCCTGCCACCTGGACCAGGGGCCACCTCGTTATCATAAACAGTAAACAGCAAGATGAGACCCATGTATACATTGTATACTAAGGCCTCTTTTATTTTTAGGTGTACAGCTATTTTGAAGTGAGCTGGAGGCACTGCCCCACCCTGGTCTTCAGACAACACTTCAAAAGCAAGTCAGGGGTTTTCCTAAAGAAATTTTTTTTTTTTAATTTCTGGACATCATCAAGAGTGAAGGTATGGAGCCACAGTGTCAACACTAGAAATGTTACTCTGTTGGAAAATATTTCCATTAATATGTCTGGACACACACAAACAGAGAGACGTCATTTGTACTGACTGGGGAAAAAAAATAAAATAAATCCAATACCACCACATACCAAGGATATGTATCATAAACAGGGCTGACTACTAAGGCAGATTCAGCTACTGATATAAGTCATGGGTTCTTGTAACACGGAGTATCGCAACGAATCGTTCAAACGTTCACAGAAGTACTGGAACTCGCGTCAGTATGCTGCTTGAGTAAAGGTTCAGTGCGATCGGCTTTAAAAATATATGTCTTCATGTAAAGGTATGAAGTGTAGGGCAAAACCGTGCGGCCTCTTTTCGACGTCAACCCAGATCGATGAGCAAACTGAACGTGTAACTGAAACTGCTAACAATAGCCAACTAGCTGTGTGATGTTTGCCAACTACACGTAGAGCCGCGTTCGCCAGAACTGGTGATTATGAACAATGAAAAAACAAACAAAAAACTCCGCAAAACAACCACCGTCGACTTACTCAACCTCAAACACACCAGATGGTCACACGCTAAGAACCGTAAAGTTGACACTTCTTCGAACATGTCTCACCGCCTGGTTTCAGGATACAGCTGCATTGTGGGAGGCTAGCCCGGCAAGCTAATGAAATTAGCTAACATTTACGATGTTATCTTACCTTGTGGATCCTTTTCAAAGCCATCCTCTCTCGGTGTTGTGGTATTTAGGTTTAAGATTTGGCAATCCAAGTTGTGAGGGGCAACTATAATATGCCAGGATGATTCGTTCTGTTCAATAATTGACGTTGGGTCAACTCGACGGCCTTTCTTCTCTAGCTAGCTTAGTTAGCTGGCTAGGGAGCTAAAACTACGTATGCGCGGAGTAGTTACCAAACCAGACGTTACGCTCTCTTTCGATAACTCTCTTTTCCCGCAGTTTGAACGTCTTATACAAGGGTATTTGTGTCCCCCCACTCGAGGCTGAGTAAGTGCGTAATCCAGGAGAAGTAACCCCGGTCGACAAAGCTCCTTTCCTTTTGGTTTCGGTCGATGCCGTTAGCCAACTAGCGGCTGTCTACATATAGTGAGGCTTTATGACGTGAAGGCGGTGTTGACTGCTAAGTGACGCAGCGGATGTGATGGCGGATTGGATACGAGCCTGCTTTATAAAAAAGAAAAAGAAGAAAAAAAAGAAAAAAAAAAAAAAAAGACTTCAGCCACAACAAAAGTACAGCAAGTATTTACATTTGGTTGCATTTTCCCAAATTTAAATGCTCCTTTAGTGAAAGCGTCAAGGCCTCAGAAACTCAGTGAGACTGTGGCGGCTGATTGAAGATCATATCTCCTTGTCGCAAGTGACATATTAACATGTAAGAGCATGAAGAGCACAGGTGTTATGAATAAGATTAAGATTAATACTGATAATATACCCCCCTCCCCCCTCCTCCCTCCCCCCGGACGATGAAATAGTACAGGGTTGTTGTAATTTTACTCACTGCTTAAGTTAGCAGTCTTTTAATCACCAACTACACACAAAAAACATAAACAAGAATGAGAATAATCCAATCTAGTCTTGCTTTTGAGATGTGAATATTTTCTGCAATTTCTTTATCATTTGCTTGAAAACTGATTATTTTTGGGTTCAAGAGCTGTTGGCCTCTACGAAACAGGTAGTCTTATTCTTCTCAAGGATACTGGATTGCATTTATTTTCTCGTCCGTTATAGTTTCTGCCAAAACAATAAGAAAACTACAGCCTTATGTAAGTTTTGTTATAGGCGACCTTGTTGTGAGTATGCATTATTACAGAAGCCAAATGTTACAGAAAACACACGACAGGAGATTTGGGAAGAATCCTTGTTAATTATTTAAGCTTTTTTTCTTTTTTTAAAAAATAACTCTCTTCAGCTGCGATATTTTACATTTTAAATGTTAAAGACTGCAATTTTTTATTTTTCTTTGTGGATTGGATTTCCCCCACATTTATTTATTTACTTTCAGACTTGATTTTCTTATTTTATTTTAGTAATTAGGGACCGAGCAGAGAAACTGCAAGGACCCTATTGTTTCTGAAGGAGTTATTATTATTATTCTTTCCAAAAGGTAAGCACCACCTGCCAGTCGACGACATGAAAAAATCTGGACTTTTTTTGTGTGTATGTGTGTGGGGGGGGGGGTCGCTCATTGACTCTGTAGCGCCCCCTACGATACGCATTGGTTACGGAAAAGTATTAGGGCTAGGCATAAGAAAAAATATTTATATTTTAATTGTCGAGAATAAAGTCGAAATGTCGAGAATAAAGTCACCATGTTGAGATTAAAGTCGAAATGTCAAAAATAAAGTAATTAGATGATGGACCAGAGGAGTTGACTTTTTCTCGAAAATTCGACTTTATTCTCGACATTCCGACTTTAATCTCGACATGTCGACTTTAATCTCGACAGGCAAAATATTATTTTTTCTTATGCCTGGCCCTAATACTCTTCCGTACATTGGGGTTAGTTTGGCGTGGGACGACGAAATTCGGTACACTCATTCATCATGCCCAGACGCACAAAAAAGTCTCATGCCGCCATGGTCCCATGTCCACAGGAAGGCGGCCATTTTGGATGGAAGGTGCGTTTTTCGCCCAATTCCACCCCTTGCATTTGATCGAACTTGTCCTACAGATTTAATGCTACAGGCTTCAAACTTGGCCAAGTTACTCTTAAAGTAATAGTTCGGAGTAGATTCACCCTAGGGTCATTTGAACCGTGACATCCAGCCAAGTAGCCCACCCGAAGTTTTTTCGATATTGGCTGAACATCAGCTGAGTTACTGAGTTATCCCCAATAGCTTAGTACAAGCGCTAATGGACCCTGGCAGTATCTCCAAAATTACCACACTAAAATCACATGCCATGACACCAAACTTCTACTGTAGTACAAATATGGTCTGTACTCACAAAACGATGCATTTGGGAGTTTGTACATAGTCCAGGAGTTTATTATTGTCAACACAAGCCTGATAGCTTCTCTGCTGCTAAAGCTGCGTCGACGTCACTTCAGGGAGCTGGGAGCTTCAAAATAAGATGAGGGTTGATCTACTACTGTAGACAACAAAGTATATGCTATATTCTACATGATTTTTTATGAATTTTTATGTTGTAGAGTTGTGAATTTATTTTATCAATGGAGAAATTGAGCAGCCTTGCTTTGTTGCTTGTGTTGATAATAATAAACTCCTGGACTATGTACAAACTTCCAAATGCATCGTTTTGTGAGTACAGACCATATTTGTACTACTGTAGAAGTTTGGTGTCATGGCATGTGATTTTAGTGTGGTAATTTTGGAGATACTGCCAGGGTCCGTTAGCGCTTGTACTAACCTATTCGGGATAACTCGGTAACTCAGCTGATGTTCAGCCAAGATCGAAAAAACTTCGGGTGGGCTACTTGGCTGGATGTCACGGTTCAAATGACCCTAGGGTGAATCTACTCCGAACCATCACTTTAAGACATGGGGGGGACTTGAGAAACTTTTTCAAACCTCAAAGGGCGTGGGCGTGGGGACGCCTCAAAGTTTGATGACTCGCCATCACTCGCCACAAAAAAATGAAGTCGCTTATAACTCCCACATACATTATCCAATCTGTCCCAAACTGCATACGGTGAATGCTGGACCCAGCCTGAACGCGCACATATTATCATAGTGACATCCACCTATAGCGCCACCTGCTGGTGGTTGGAAACGTCTCTTTTTTTTCCCCCACACCTCGCATTTGATCGAACTCCTCCTACAGGGTATCGTGTGTGGGCGGAAAAAAATGGTTCAGTGGCGCCCCCTAGAAATTTTCAAAAACCCCTCCGCATTGGGGTTATTATGTGCTCGTACGTATGCAGAGGGTATCGTGCGTGTGGGCAGAGCTGCGCGACTACGGCGTCCAGCGCCTGCGCCAACGTGCGCACAGGCTCGGTACACTCAAGGCTGCTTGCAGCTTTAATTTAATTTTTTTTCCTCTGTGACATACCAGAATATGTATATGCCAAGAATATGAGATGTATGTCTAACCCTGTACTCTTACTCTGTAAGAATTCAATAAAAAAAATTTAAATGAGAAAAAAAAAAAAAAGATTGCTTGAATATCACTTCAGCCATAGTGTGCTCATATTATGCATGTGGCCAGTTTAGGTTAGGTTTATTTCTAGTTTTTTTTAAGAGCGCAAAAGGCTGTTATGCACAACATAACATAAGTCTCAGGTACGACAGTTCATTCACATCAACCCAGGTGCCGAAAATTTCAAGGATTTCAACTTGATTGTCTCAGTCTATGAACATGGGAGTAATGTTCCGTTTAGACAATATCTGCTACATTTTCAGCCTCACTGTGCAACTGTCGTATTTGTGTTATACTACGATATTAAGAAGGGGGAAAAAAAAGTACAAGTTCACGGCGGCGGTTTAACACTGGGAGACGGCGTTTGCGTGACAAAAACCCTGTTTATGAATAACAAAAACAGCTGCTGAAACCTTTAATTTTGCTCCAAAAGCTACTCCACATGAGAACTACAAGGTCAATGCCAGAAAAATGCAACTGAAATAGAGAAAATGGCACCTCTCTAAGTTGAAATCTTCAGTTGAAACCAGTATAATGGGATATGAGAATATTGCTTGATAGTTCACAATTTTTATTAATTATAATATTCTTTGTCTTTACAACTATAGAATGAGTCAACATAATTAAATCAGACATTCAGTCCTGGCCTTTTTTTTTTTGCTTATTTGGAGCACATTCATACAATGTCTGGTAAAAGATACTTGTTTAAATTGGTTCCCATACAGAAGGCAAGTGTGCTTAATCCCCCGTTACAGAGAATCACCCTTTTTCACCCTTCAAGGCACTGAAGCAGCGCAGTCAGTCAGTGCTGTCTGTGCTTTTGCCAGAATAAGTGGCATCTGAGGAGGACAGCTGGAGGACCTGCGAGACAGACGGAGTCTCCCTGAGCCTGTCCAAGTCTAAATATGTGCAGTTGTCATGAGGACTTTTAGGACAGTCATTGCAGTCTAGGAGTTTTGTTTTTTGACTACATGATTTGACAGATGTTTGGCTATCAACAAGCCTCATGCCACACGAGACAGCCACTTGATTTTTGTCAGTATCATTTGGCTCTGGTGAATCAAATGCCCTATCAGATGTCCCATCATAAATAGGATGGAAAGCAACAATGTTCTCGAGCCCTTCTAATTCAGAGTTGGACTGGCCCTCAGCTGTCTTCTCATTCACAGCTGTGGGAGCTGACGGCAGAGATGAGTCTATGCCATTCGCCTCACCTGGGCTGTGCGTGTCAGGAGAAGTTTTACCCAGTAGCACATGAGAGCTAAAGAGGCCCTCCGAAGACGCTGGCCCGACAAATCCAACAAAGTCTCCGCTGGAGCTGAAACGAAGACCTTGGGCAGCCTCGCTGTGAGGCTCGGCAGGCTGGGCTTCGTTGTCTCCATTCCAAAAGCTCTCCCTGATCTCCAGCTGCTCGGTGGAATCAAGAGTTGCGTCGTCGCTCTGTGTCTCCTCTGTCACGCTGTTGTCCAGACTCTCGTCTCCTTCTTGTGCAGCAAGATCCAGGCCTGCCTCTGTCTCCGGTGGAGCTGCCGGGGCATCGTCCGAAGCCATGTGTGGATCCTGCGGTGTCGGTCGGACTGTTTGGTGACACATGGGGCACGTTTCCTGCACATACAGCCACTTGCGGAGACAGTTGCCATGGAAGAAATGTCCACAGTATGTAATCACAGCGGAGCTCATTTCCTGTGAAGAGACACATATTTGGCTTGACAAAAATACTTACGACCAAGTGTTTGGCTTATTTTTGCACACTGTAATAAGCACTTTGTCTATTTGGTAATCATATTCCAAATGTTATTAGTGTTATTATTATTACTATGGCAGCAGTGTGGCAGGGAAAAAAGAAACTAAAACCTAGTTTGTGGCCAGTGTAATCGAAGTGGAGTCAAAACTTGATCAACAGGAATAACGTGCTTCAAAGGCACACAAATATCAAACATTCTGTATACTCAGCAGGATATGTCACATGTTCCCAGTTTGCATATGAAGCAGACACGGGCAGCACTAACAGTTGCCACATTTATAACGCCATACCTCTGTTCCCCATTTGACACTGAATCAGCTTTAGAAAGCGATTTTGATGGCAAACCACTTTTATAAACCATATTGCTTATGTGTGACACCCACCCCAGTAGTGTTAACATTCAGTTTTCATATGTAAGAAGAAGATGTTTGCTCTTTTTGAAAATTCCAAGAGGAGGGTCGGTGATGTATTTTCTCTGCTTTCTATTGGACTAATACTCTCCCTTCTTGTGTGCGACTTGTGACGTTTTCTGCGGGTCCCAATCCTGAAGATGAATATTCTAATATTCTAATTTGAATTAAGGTTGCGCCATCAAATTTCATATCTAATTATGACTTTGGCTTGCATCGATTATAAAAGCTATTAATCAACTAAGAAAAAATAATTACTGGACTATTTATTGTTTTGTGATGTAGCTTTTGCTTGTGCTTTAAATCCAGCAGACGACTCTCCTTCCCCTCCATAAAAGCCTAAACACACTTCCTGTAAGACTCGGGTATTTTTAGTTAAATTCACATTTATTCACTCAAGTTCAATAAAATCCACTGTTAAAAAGAAAGTTATATCTTAAAAGATGAAATTCATCTAGTAGAGCTCCAACTGACATAGAACCGATCACTTTGTCTTATAGCAAAAAAATTCTGCCATGGTTAGGTGCAACTAGATGAGTCGGGGACAAAAAATGAAATATACAAAAAAAAAAAAAAAAAAAGACAGTTTATTATGATACTAGAGCTGCTCTGAAACCAGTTCAAACAGTGCACACACCAGTGAATGCGTACCGCCTGTCCTTTGTCACTTTGTGCAAACACTCCGTGATCTTTATTAAAAGGTCAAAGGAGGGTTACAGCACATTGTTTAGTTGCTTCCCGTCCATAACTACACCTGATAAGCACTGCGGCGACCTACCCATGACTAAGTGACTGACCTGGAAGCAGATGGAGCAGACGTCGTTGAGTTGCTGCAACTTTTCGGCTGTGGCTCTGGGAAGGGAGTTGATCTTCTTAGCCGCTTCCTGTCTGAGCAGGAAGCTCCTCCAGCCGGACTGAGCTCTAAGCCAAACGTTGAAGTACGAGTGGATGATAATGACAGAAGCGCCCATCCAGCTCCACTCCCCAAACAGCGACTCCCAGGTGCCGTAAGCCACCACGCAGAGCGCCACCACAAACTCCAGCACCCTGCTGACAGCATTCACCCAGTAGATCACTTCATCGAGGCTCTCGATGGGGTCGCTGCGAAACAGCTCCACCATGAAGAGGAAGTAGATCAGCATAGTACCAGTCACCTAGAAAAAGAAAAGAAAATCGTCATTGTTTCCAAGAAGATTGTTTGCTATAAACAATATAGATTTAATTTTGACTATACATGTACTTATTGGTCAGATGATGTTGGGGTCATATTACGCATGATAGCGTTATGTAGAAAGGAAAAAACAGTGGAGCCATAACATTTACAACAGTAATGAAGCTTTTATTTAAAACATTACAACAATATTACTGGGCATGTATTGTTGTAATGTTTTAAATACTTGAACGCAGTTTTTCTAAAGATAATTGCTTTGTATATGGGATTATCGTCCATTGACTCTTTTGGGCTTTCACATGAGGGAGCATTCCAACAACCGGTAAGTGACATGCTGTTTATAAAGTTGTTTTGTAACGTCCCCATGCCAGTAATGTGAGAACCATGCATATGGTTTTGATGGTAAGGCTTGTGACTTTATTGTCAGATGGTTTATAAAGTGGTGTGACGTTTCTGCAGTGTGCAAGTTGTTGTTTTACGTGGAAGGGTTAGCGCTTGCCCCTTAGCCACCACGTATTAGCCTCGCATGACAGGCTGCGCAAACAGCGCAATCTCCGCAAAGGGAGCGCCGATTTGCACCTGTCTGTGTCCTACTGTCAGTATTTGACAACCTCTAGCAATGGGATTGCGCTTCAAATGCCCCGGAGTTCCCCTTTAATTTCTTTCTCTTTTTCTTGTCAACTGATGCAAACATATGCTTTAATATGTATGGCTTTATTGTAATCTTACATACTTTTTTTTGTTGTGGCTCTATAAGTTATCCAGTAAAATTCAAACGGAAACACAGTTGATCTACACAGTTCTTAAGGAAATATGGACAAACATTTTGAGCAAAGTGTACGTTTTTTATGGCCACTGGAGGGCACCAGATCCTCAACCGTTCCAATTTGACGCCGGTTTCAGTTCAGGGTACAGATGCGGCTTTATCACTGATTAAATAATTAAACTAGACATAAACCCCATCAGCACCACAGCCACTCACTCAGCTACATGCAACAGGTTCACACGAAGGTTGCCATTTCAGTTATAATCTTTCACTAAATAAAATGACACAGGAGTTTTTTGTCTTTTCAACCACTTAGAAAACAGATGTAAAAACTAAAAGGATATATTTCACAAAATCCTTATTACTTCAAACCATTAAAGTGGTAAATATACACTCTCCCACAGAAACTCACGTCCTCCAACATGCACGTGTAGTCGTCCCAGCTGCGTTACTTGGGAAGGAAATAGGAGGCGCACACAGGAAGAAAGCCTGCGTGCTCTTTTAAAGGATAAGACCGGTTTTTTGACATTGGGCCCTTGATTTCACATTATAGCATGATGTTCTACTCACCCCTGCTTGTTGTTTGTCATTTGGAGCTGTTCCGAAGATATTCGCGAGGCGTCTGGCTGCTCTCTTGAGATATTCGGCCATGAAACGGTTTCCTATGGGCAAGCTCATACAGGCACAAACTATGCTGTTTATAATTTATTAATTACTCTACACTAGAACTGATAACGTGGAGGTGCGTCGCTTACTTAAAAAAATCCGGGTTATTGTAATTTTGATTTTTTTGTCGTAAAGTGGGTGTTACTGACGTCATCGTCGTGCTACTGCCACAGGCAGTCCACAGACCTGCTGCCTATTTATTCATTCGGCTAAAATTCAAAATTAGTAACCCGGATTTTTTTAAGTAAGCGACGCACCTCCACGTTATCAGTGCTGGTGTAGAGTAATTAATAAATTATAAACAGCATAGTTTGTGCCTGTATAAGCTTGCCCATAGGAAACCGTTTCATGGCCGAATATCTCAAGAGAGCAGCCAGACGCCTCGCGAATATCTTCGGAACAGCTCCAAATGACAAACAACAAGCAGAGGTGAGTAGAACATCATGTTATAATGTGAAATCAAGGGCCCAATGTCAAAAAACCGGTCTTATCCTTTAATATTGTCATTATCAACTCTACATCTGCACCTGGCAAACACTTCTTTGCTGCTGTATAAATGTTCAAAATGTACTGTATTAACATGCGCACCAAGAGCAAACAGCTTAATCATTTTGGCATTTTAAAAGACAGACACTATCCTTACCTGAAGGGAGGTTAGCATGCAGCTAGACACCAGAATAAGAAGCCAAAAGTCCATGTGGAAGAAGTGGGAGATTTTATAAGCCATGAACACTGGGAAAACCAGCAGAAGCAGACACATGCTGAGGCCACGGAAGTGTTTCCACAGACTCCTGGATGAACAAAAGAGAGAAAAAGCCGTGATGGGAGAAGCCTTTTGAACACATTTACACCTTTCTGACTCAGCTTTATTTCCATCCAGAGAAACAACATTAAATTAATCGTTGTTGTCGTTACCGGTTCCGTGATGCACCCAGGGCAAGAATAACTGGATCCGTTATTTCAATCATCGACTGCAAAGTTGAAGTCACCACGATGAAGAGGATGATGCTGAGGAGGAAGGTGCGCTGCAGTGCCTGCATGTCTAACAGGCCCGTCTGAAGGGCGAGCAGGAGCAGAGTGACGCCCTCCGTCACACCTCTGACAACAAACACGAAAAACAGTTAATGACAATTGTACGAGTGCACTGGAATCTGATAACAGATTCTGTAAACAGATAACAGAATCTGATAATCTGAGAACACAAATTCTTCACCTATTGTACACTAAATTCTTGAAAAGCAACACCATGTCAACAACACGAAAGGCTGCAAGTTTTGTATTTAATTCTTGTCACTGCAAAAATGAACAAATCTAATATCTAAAAGACCTGCAAAAACATTTTTCTTTACATTTTCTTACTAAATCACTTTACATTTCAGACTCTGCTTAAATAAATCTAAGCTAATTGTGTGAATAAAGCCGTCCTTTCTAATTTTAACCCCTTTGTAAACAATATATTTTGGAGTGAAGTAAAATCATTATTACATCACAGCCCTTTTCAGAAGTGCACTACTTTCTGACAATCTGTTGGCAACTGAACATGTCGGGAACATGTTCAAATGATGTGCTGCTATGTTTTACATGACTACAGCGCGCTTCACATGCTAATATGAATTTTTATAGCAAACCCCCCCCCCCCCCCCCCTAAATTTAAACTCTTTATGTGTTATACCTCACTTGATGCACTGTCCACCCTCTCATGAATGTTAAAAATGACACAGTTGGTTATTCTACACCTGATAATAGAAAGTGGACAAAAAACAAGGTAACATCATCTCACCTGTGCATAACGTTCTCATTCTGAACAGCTGCGTAACCTCCAAGGTAGAATTTGCATAGGTCGAGAAGTCCGAGAGCCATATAGGACACCACAAAGGTCAGACCCAGAAGAGAGTACGGTGTGGCACAACATTCAGACACGCTGCAACGGTCCAGCCAAGAAAACACCAAATTAAAGACAAAATGGATACACGAGGAAGGAGTATGTTGACGAGACTAATATATTCATCACACCTTGTGAGAAGGAAGAACATGATGCCCTGATGTGTTACCGAGCCGCCAGCAGACATGATGTCTGAGCACAGCTGGACGATGAACAGAACAAACCAGAAGACACTGAAGAGCACTGGGACAGCAAACTGGTTCCACAGAGAGATTCCCACTGCCAAAAGTCTGTACAGCTCAATCACCTAAAGAACAGGAAGTGTTGTTTTGTTTTGCAGGGTGAAATATGGCGTGTACAACCAAGAGCAGAGATGTGATTTTTTTTTATCAATAATAAGAATTTGGGAAAATCACACTATAACTCAGTCAGAAGGAGCCAGAACACCGAAATATATGAACGATGAGGTGAGTTTAATCACAATTGTTTGAACAGAAACACCTGAAAACCCCTGAGCATTCAATTCCCTTTTAACTGAAAAATAGGAAGCTTGGAAGTATTCAATTAGTTTGTTTTTTCAGCTGAAAACCCTGTGAAAAAAAAGTACCTCAAGGTTAAACAGCTCGGAATAGGCTGCCCTTGTGAGGCGATATGGCACAAAGAGATTCGAGAGGAGGAACGTGGCGATGCCCACTCCAGTCAGGCCCATGGAGAAAGCGTTGACTGTTAACAGTGCGGCGTGAGGAGCAGCACAGAGTCGGGCCAGCAGGGGAAGCATATGTGCAGAGAATAACCACACCTTTCTGGTCTTCATCAGAAAGGCGCAGAGCGTGCTGAGAATAATCTGACCTGGGTAGAAAATTTTGAAAAAATAACAATGTACAACAATTAACAGTGTATCCAACCACTGTTCAACATGTCTGTGACTGCATGACACGATCACGAGAAGCTGGTTTTGGTTGCCACTTCAAAGGGTTTTTATAATATGACCGTGGAGCCAAACTGCTGAGTCGTTACATCTAAATTTGACTGTGGTACTCACTCGTCATTGCAGAGACAAATCTGTTGAAAGCCAAAGAATTTAGGTACACTGCTCCCTCGTATCTATACTGCAGCTCCTCCCGGATATAATCCCTGAAAAATGAACAGGAAAAAAATGGATTTATAAATGGATTTATACATATATATGAATTAAAAGAAAGAGTTAAAATAAAGATAAAATAAAATAAAACATTATGAGAATGGAAAAAATGGTTATTAACAGTACAAAAAATATAAAGGTGTTAAATAAGTGATTCATAAATAAACTGGTGAAACACACATATGATGCAGGAATGAATTTATTTCACAATATTACAGTAACTATTAACAAATAAAATAAAATTACTAGAGAAATTCATAAATCAGATTTAACAGTGCATTTAAGCCCACATAATGCGACTCCACATGAGGTAAATGTGATTATCGTTTATTTCAAATTTGAACACATTGGTGTAAAAGCATGTCGTTTATGCTGCAGAGTCTCAACCTAAATATTATCGTACTACTACTGCACGTACCCACTGTGATTGTTTTTGGGCAGGAGGCAAATCTGATCCTAACACAACAAATCTATAAGTATAGCAGCTGTAATAGTACAGACACTCACTTGGAAATCTGATGCCCCATGTATAGAAGGAGGACAACAAGGATATGGAGGTAGAGAGTCACAATGTGTCTCAACGGCAGAATCAACACCACCACATTTATCAGATGACCTGGAGGACAAAGAGGAACACTCATATTGTCATTTTATATTCACACAACTTAAACACAAGCTTCACATAGAAGTTGAATATAAACAAGATAAAATGATACCCAACACTTTTCCATGCCATTTTGAATATTCTAATAAATGGGCCTGTGACAGAGGCTTTATTCTCCGTTACATTCATTAACGCTGTCGCATGAAGGTAAAACTCCAGTTAAAGCTGACTCCCCAAAGGAAAGCAATGGTTGTCATGATTTCACAAGTCAAATCAATTTGCAATTGTGTTTTTTTCCTGAATTAATGAAAAGACATGCAGGCTGAATATACTACCACTGCAGCTCTTCAACACGGTTTTTGAAATGTAATTAAATTACATGACCACAAGCTGCAGTCTTATTTATAATATTTAAGAAAAGTGCAGTAACAGCATGAAGGGACCTAAATCCGGACCAAAAAAACTTGGACAAACTGGGAAATTATTTATTTTTCTACTCTTTCAGTTGCATACTCACCAAGGTAGTAAATGTTCCAGATGACATATTTGTATTTGAAGAGCATGTCCTCATTTTTAGCCTTGAGGTGCTCCGTCAAGCCTTCAATGTCACATTTATAAAGCAGGTCCAGAACCAGAATGCTGGGCACCCTAAGGGCAATGTTTGCCACTTCTTCCAGACGAGGCATCTCGATTGCCACCAAGTTTTTGGTCAGCACAGAGCTTGTGTGTCACATACTGGTTGCTAAATGTTTCACTGTACAGGTTACATACTCCTAGAAGCTCCGTTCCAATTCTACTCACCGTGCTGTCATCTAAAAAACACACACACAACAACAACAACAACAACAAAAACAACAACAACAACAATTAAACCTCCTGAAGAAGAACTCAGTGTATACTCTTTAGGTCGCTGAACTGTTATTTTAGCTGTGATATTCCGCTTTAGTGTTCCTTTAAACAGTGTTAAATGTTGGGGAAGTGAATAAGAGAATATAAAACAGTTTAAAAAGCGAAAAAGCTGCACGCAGCTGTTAGAGTGGCAAGAATATTCAAAGTAAAAGTGGTTTTCTTACTTCGCACAGTGGCAGACATCACAGTCGAGCAGCCATTTGCTAACCAACGCTAGTTGCTGCAGGTTAGCTTTCACAGCGACCATCCACATATTTTTCAGTGCTCTGCCGCAAAATATGAGCTTTTCTGTAACTTCCGCAACTTAAATATTTGTACATATAAGTGTCATGGACAAGGCGAAATTAAACCATAAAACTGGATTGATATGACGATAAGTAAATAGACTTCAAATACAATATTATGATTCCGAGCGCTTGAGTGGCCATTTCCTGTGTCAACGTCATGTCTAAATGCACCAATCAGCTTCAGGGATTTAAGATTTCAAAATAAAGTCAGCGGGACTGCTGGGGCTGCTACCACAATTGCTGTTACCGCTGTTTAATCTTGTAGCAACACCGACATACATTTTATTTTGCAATTTGTGGCAAAACAGTGCAACTCGTAAAAGTCCTGGTTGTCCCATTCCGTCCAGAAATCTTAAATGCACAAAATATCGCAGCATGTTCAATTTGAATATATTTAAGAGGTATACTAAAGGACGATATGTTATTATGTTACAAACAGTTATTCCTCTTCTTCATTTAATATATCTGCTAATAACTAATTCAACTAAATGTAACTAATACGTAATGCTTTTACACCATAGTGCCTTTAAAATATCCCTCTCGGGGAACCAAATGTGAACCTCCTCAACCACGCACTAACTAGGTTATAACTGGGCTCATACAGTGGGGAATAGTGCAGAAATAAAAGGTGTCTTCTATTTAAGGAGAAATTTCTCTAGAATAAAAAATAGAGTTTGATCAAAATGCAGTATTTGTACACATCAGTTCCATTGGCAGAAAAGGCAGATATTTTTGGTTAACACCATGCACCACGCACAGAAAATTGTAATCTGAATTCATGCATCTGTTGTTATTCATTTTTCGAAATGGTGTTTGTTGTTCCTAAAACCACAATCCATCGGTTGCAGAGGCCTGCCTGATTGGTTTCAGTCCCCAAACCTCTACATAACTGTTTTCTCCACCTAGGTTTTCTCATACGATCATCCTGTCTATGCATTATGAAGTTAAAGGTCAAGATCAAGCAATGAGAGACTCAAGACAAATCAAAGTGCAGATGCACTGCAACTTCTCATAAAAAGATGACTAATAACAGGAAAGTCCCTTTCCTGCTTGTGTTGCAGACAAGTTGCTCCCTTATCTTATCTGCAAGAGAAGGATGAAGCCTTCCTCTGTTGCATGTCATTTCTTTTACTTTAATAAATGATCATGAATCAGTGGTTAGATTTCTCAAACTCCAAATTCCAGATGTGAAGCAGATTTTTTCAGTGCATGTCTCACTGCCGTTCACAGACAGTAAAAACTTTGGCCACAGCAGATAATTGCTGTTTTTGAAAAATTTAACTCCTGCAGGCAGAAACACAATTTCATTTCTGAACCTTTGTCGTGTTCAAAAACTGTACAAGAACTGAAACTGACATATGGTCCTGTGTTAAAGACTTTTAGGTTTGCCGGATGTGTGTTATCTCTTGCATTTCACTGCCTCATTCTGTCACACTTTCCTTAAACTGAAACCACTGCATTTTATTCCTTTCTCTTTCTGAGTTGTTCTATGGACAAATTATTAATATTTAAACACTAATTTGGAGCAGCAGCCGGAACATTTCCAGTGAACATTATGGCAGATTATTTAATTTGTACAAGAGACTGAGAGGGTCATTAAACTACATTTCAGACCGATGAACATACACTGACCAAGATCTGGATAAACAAACCAAAACAGCCTCACTATTTATTTATTATGTTTATTACTGGGAACTCCTTCATGGGGTCTTCCGTTTTTACCTTTTAACATTTAAGATAAACCTGTATTACTCCAATAGTGGGGAATTTCACCCAGATGCTGACCTCGAGAGCATAACATGACACTGAGGAAAATTCATGACATTAAGTTGAAAAGGATGCATGCGTCTAATAATGTGACATGTGAACAGAAGCTGACAAGGTTTGTGTGCATTCTGTGAATGTGTTGGCCAAACTCTGTCGTTATGTTAACATCTTATTCCGCATGCTTGAAAAGGAGGCAAACATAAAGACTTGCAGCAGAATATTTGAGGATATATTGGATATGTTTTTAGAGGGTTAGCATTGTCTCAGCTGGTTTTTATTAGATGATTTGTTTTTGTTGTTTTGTTTTTTTGGGAGGGGGGACTGCGGAAGGAGTATGCTGCAGAGAGGAATTCTTTATAGACAGAGACCAGTCATGATTCAGAGACCAAACAAACTGAAGACATGTGAGAAACAGAAAGCCAGTCAGAGGAGGAGAAGGAAGACAATATAAATCATGAAAGATAATTACATAGAATATGATGCCTAAATGACTGGCGACCCATCCAGGGTGTACCCCGCTTCTCGCCCAATGACAGCTGGGATGGGCTCCAGCATCCCCGCGGCCCCCTAATTTGGATTGAGCAGGTATAGAAAATTGATCGATGGATGGTCTTCAATGTAAATGCATTCTCGAATTGAATGATACAAACTAAATTGAATCTTAGTTAAAGCCAGAAGACACTATACATAAGTACAGATTAGGAGTTGTAAATCAAGCGGAAGACAAAGATTTACTAACAAGACCCATACATGCACAAAAAGCAACCACTTAAAATGATTCTTACAACAACAAAAAAAGTAGATTAAAAAAACTGCCTTGAGTAAGCTCATATCACTTGAAAGCATCAAAAACTGGGATACTGTGACAGTTCTCTGAAAGATCAAGGACAGGATGCACCTGTCATGAATATCTATGTTCTATTTAGCATTTAAACTAGTTTTTAGAAAACTAAAGTTTTCTTTCCCCAACAACTATGTTGTTGTATAAACACCACCCCATTTCCAAAAAGGTTGGCACACTGTAAAATGTAAATAAAAACAGAATGCAATGGTTTACAAGCCTCGTTAAAGAATATTTCATTCACAAAAGAGCATGTCAAATGTTGAAAGGACAACATTTTACTATTTCATGATAATATTAGCTCATTATGAAGCTGATGGCACTGGCAGCAATAATTCTAAAAAAAGTTTATCACTGTCTAACATCTCCTCTCTTTTTAACAGCCTGTAAGCCTATAAGAGTTGAGGAGACCAGTTGATGGGCCTAAGGTTTTGCATTGTCTTGCTGAAATATGAAAAGTCTTCCCTGAAATAGGTTCAATTCAATTCAGTTTATTTATTTTATCATACTCAATAATGTTTCTGACCTGTTGCCCGTTAACCTAATAAGTATCAACATGTTCATCCAGCTGTTTCTTTTTCATACCTTTTGTAGCTTTTTAGTGCTCTAGGGCAGTTTGAAGACTGGGAATGTTCATAATAATTGTATCATATTATAATCAATGTTTTTTAAATGAGCACATCGTTTTAAGTTACATAACTTTTCTAGCGTTGCTTTAATGGATCAGGAGAACTGTGTAAAATGTTTAAACTGACATCTGGGGGGCCCTGTGGCAAGCAACTTGCGTGGGTCTAGCCTGAATCCTAGATTTTCACGGGACTTAGCCTGGAATCTTGGCTGTGAGGGAAGAAGGGAGAGGAGGTGAAAGAGGTGGGACAGAGGAGGAGGGATGTGGATGGGAGGTTTGGCTCTGTCATCATGATATAAACTAACCGGGAATTTTTTTTCCCCCTTCATTCTGCAACAGCAAACAAAGAGAAAGATGGTAAAGTCATTGTGCAT
This sequence comes from Odontesthes bonariensis, assembly GCF_027942865.1. Taxonomy (NCBI): domain Eukaryota; kingdom Metazoa; phylum Chordata; class Actinopteri; order Atheriniformes; family Atherinopsidae; genus Odontesthes; species Odontesthes bonariensis. Next base: position 25,149,185 of record NC_134522.1, on the reverse strand, counting down.
GTTGGCTGCTGTCCTTTTTCTGGGAGTTGTTTTACACGGATCAGGAGAGCTGCTGAACAATGCAACGACTCAGAGTTACTCATTAATCAATTTCACCACCCCAGCGACTGTGAAGTGGACCAAAGCTGGGGTTACTGCAGAGGAGCAGAACAGAGACGGAGCGGCTCCAACAGTAGCAGAGACAGAACTGTTCACCAGCTCTGTCAGAGAGAGGCAGCCGGACACCACAGACAGCAGCAAAGGCAGCGAAGAAACCAACACCAAGAAAGAAGAGGAAGGAGATGACCGCAACAAGGAGGAAAAGAAAACTGAACCGGGTAGGGAAATAAAAAAGTCATTTGAACTTCTTGCAAGTAGACCACTTTTGCGAGAAGCTGCCAGAAGGACTTGAGCCAAATCTAATTTAATCCCAATAATGTTAATCAAAAAAGGCAATTCATTAATGGTGCCTTCAGGGACACACTGAGCTTCTGACCTACTGCTCAGCTGTGTCTTTGTAAATCTGTGAACCAAATGAAGTCACTGATACTTCAAAAATGAAAGGACTTGCAAGAAAAAATGTTTGTGATCATAAGAAAATACTTGTTCTGAAAATTTAGTCTCTGTCAGTCTTACAAAATTAGGGTTTAAAGCCACTGGAATGTGAACTCAAACATTTAAGAAGGAACAGATTATGAGTTTCCAAAGGTGTTTGATTTTAGATGGAATATGTTGCGTAGCCATGGATAATTTGGACAATCTATTTGGGCTTCTGCAGAAAGTCAAATTTTCCCAAAATGGTAAAATATGCACTGACTTTCAAAAATTCCCACGGGACATCTAGAGAGGTTTTGTGTGTTTAACCAACAGTCCACACTCTATATGTGTTCATGTATATATTTATATTTACAGCTAAATTCAATCCTCATACATCAAATAATTGTTTCAGGCATGTGGAAAGAGATTTGTTCGAAATTTGTGAGGAGGGCAAGCGTAAGCCAGCCTTAACTCAGACTGCTTTTTATTTGTGTCATTTCTTCAGTTTGAGATGTTCCAGCAAAATTTCACCCAAAACAGAAGAAAAAAAGCTGCGTTCTGTTTGATACTGATGGGAATGTTATTGGTCGTTCCCAAAGCCATAATCTACCCTGCAGCTGTAGCTCCCCGTCTCGTTGTTCTGCTGAACACTTGACTTTGCTCTCCAGCGTCTCAAATTACACCCAAACCCTCCGTGAATTCACTTATCTGCTGTCTTCTCCACTCCCCAACACAAGCAAAGGAGGGGGCGAGGGCCTCTAAACTTCCACTGAACGGCCCCAGTATGATTAGGGATATTCCACATAACAACCACTGGGACCTCCTTTTACATCAGCTATGTTTGCTTACTCAGAGAAACCAGAAAGAGTTTAACCCTTAAAAGGGTTCAAGTTGCCTCATGAACTGTTTCTGCAAAGAAGCAGCTTGTGCAGACATAAAGATTTTATCAATTGTTTGCTTTTGGTTTTTACTTACAGGCTGTCCTCCCCTCGGCCTGGAGTCCTTGCGGGTGGATGACAGCCAGATCCAAGCCTCCTCCTACCAGCGTCCGGGCCTGGGTCCACACAGAGGGAGACTCAATATCCAGGTCAGTCTGTATCAGAGGTTACTTCAAATACCAGGGACAGAGAACTGATGCCTAAGCAGTTTCAGAGACCTCAGATCTGTATATTTATTTGACATTACAAAATTAAAGGCGGAACAAAGAAACAAGAGTTCACAAATTATTTTCCTATTGAATACACATAGTTAATATCCACTGTGTTTTCATAAGTAAACAACTGAAACCCCAAGAAGATGACCTAGATTAGAGGTTTCGGCTTTCTTAACATAAATCTACAGGAAGATTTCAGCATTACTTTAATATACAAAGTGGAATTTATTTTTTTGGGGAGATTCTGCTGACATCTACAAGGGGATTAAGAAACACTTTAATCAAAAGTACTTTGCAAAGGTTTTTTAGAAATTGCTAAGAAAATTGAAAAACATATCAATAGAAATACAATACATAAGATATATACAGATGTTCATCAAATTCTAATGAGCTTGAAAGTCAATATTTGGTTTGATACAGCCTGAACCCTCTTGGACAAGCTTTCTGCCATTTCTTTAAGTAGACTTCAGGAACAGTTCTCCAGGCTTCCTGAAGGACATCCCAAAGCTCTTCTTTGGATGTCGGCTGCCTTCTGTTCCGTTCTCTGCCAACATGATCCCACACTGCTTCAGTAATGTTGAGGTCCGGGCTCTGGGGAGGATTCATCCCTCCATTAGACCTGTTGCCACTGATTTTCAGTCCACTTCTTGTGTCATTTGGCATACCTCAGCCTTTTCTCCCCGTTTCCCTTCCTCAAGAACGGCTTCTTGACAGCCACCCTTCCATGGAGCCCATTCTTGATGAGGCTTCAGTGAACAGTAGATGGATCAACTGAAGGTCCAATTGCATCTCTTAGGTTCTGGGTCAGGTTTTTGTTGGATTTTTTTTCTTGTTTCTTAAGGTCATCACTTTCAGGTCCTGTTCATCTACTATAGATAGTTTTTTATGCATTACAATTTTTTCTTTGGCTAGTAGTTTTGGCTTGTGGCTCTTTCTTGCAAAATTACCATGTTTTGTCTGTCAAACTGTGTTATCTTTTATGCTTTCTGTAGATGCTGCTCAAGAAATAAGAACAAATAATGTGTCTGTGCAACAGGCTTTTAGCTCCTTCTCCGAGGCTGGTTCTTTTCTGGGTTCCATAGGAACACAAATGACGTAGGTGTTTGGTGGTTGGTAGCTACGCCCCTTGTCAGATTTCCGCTTCTTCATGTTCCTGATCTGCTCAACGCAAACAACTCAACTAAACTCAACTCAACTCAACTCAACTCAACTCAACTTTATTTATAAATCCCTTTAACACAGCCGTGGCTGAAACAAAGTGCTGTACAGGAGTAACAACACGAACTTACACGTCGTCTCCTTTGTCTGCGGCGCTCTGCTCTCCTTCCTTCATGAAACGAAGAAGTATGGCCTGCGCTCCATCCTTCGTCTCCTGACTCTCTCTGTGTGCTCTTCCAGCCTCGATGTTAGACGCCCGATGTGATCGTCCATGATTAACATCACCGTCATGGAGACCATAAACACGGTGGCCTCCCCGCTCTCCATATTAGCTTCTTGGTGGTGTTTTTTCTTCTCACCTTACATTTCGCGGGTTTTGTTTTGTTTTGTTGTTGAGTGTGGCGCTAAAGTAACACATCACTGTCGCAGACGGTTGTGTCACATCAGTCCCTATCAAGGTCCCGACTCATGTGCCAATGCAAAATGAAACAGTTCCCCTGGGGAAGGGCAGTTATTAGAACGGAATTCGAGGTGGACCGTTCTTAGAACTGCTCTGTCCGAATGCGGCTAATGTTGTTGTCTTCGTAGCTGCAACAGTAGCTTTTAAAAATGGCGGGGCCACAAGAAACGGAAATCTAACAAGGGGTGTAGCTACCAACACCAAACACCTACGTCATTTGTGTTCCTATGGAACCCAGTACAGACCCAGCCTCGGAGAAGGAGATAAAATGGTTATAGGAACTGAGGGCCTGATGGTCCCTAGTTCCTGTATGTCCGAATGCGGGGAAAAACGGCCCCATTCCTGAAAAGGTTATAGGAACTGCAAAAGGTTCCTGGGAATGGGCCTATTGTGTCTAAAGATACAATTTAAGATAGTTTCCTTGCTAAGTTGTCTGTTATGCATAGACACAACACTGGCTCATCCCTTGAGTAAGTGCCTTTTTATGCTTGAATGAATCATAGGTCAGTGTTAAGTGGCTTAACAAACAAAAAACACACATTCTTCTAAAAATGGAAGAAGGACTGAACTTAAAATGAGTGAAAAAAAGCAGTCAATGTCCAAAGAAAAACTTTGAAAGACTTTTTGAAAGCCTTGAGAGCAATTGCTTAAGATAAATTTAAATTTAAATAATACAAGTAAGTCTGGCTCCACATAACTGCAATGAGCCTAAAGATCTATCATTTAATTTGCAAAATTCATGGATTAATACTTCAAAATATGCACGGGTCCCAAAAGTTAATATCTTATCTTGATATGGTTCCTTTATCAAAGTCTCTTTGAAATGAAATAATATAATCAGGTGAATGAATCTGAGTCTGAGTGCTGTTCATGATTGCAGCCCTCAACTTATCCTGGTCTGCTGAATGCAATTATTTTACAATTAGGCCAAAAGCAAACTGTTGTGCAATGTTTCACATGGAGGGAAAGGGGGGGGCTTGTAGAGTTGGCTAAATGGATTTTACAGCTGATGCAAAACAAAAAAGAAAAAAAGGCTCTGCGACATTTTTTTTTAATGTTTTTTTTTTTTTCCCTAGTCTGGCATTGAGGATGGAGACCTGTATGATGGAGCTTGGTGTGCTGAGTATAAGGACCGACACCAGTGGCTTGAGGTGGACAGCATCCATCTTACCCTGTTTACTGGAGTCATCTTGCAGGGCAGGAACTCCATCTGGAGGTCAGGTAGTATCAGGATTAACAATGACTGACAACACACATAGGAAAAAAAAAAAAAAGGTCAATTTGTTGAAAGTATGGCAGCATGTTTGAACCCTACAGCCACTGAACAGTTAAAGATGGCTCTTACAGCACTTCATCTGCAGTAGATTGAAAGAAAGACCTACTGTAGATGCAATGTTTATTTAGCTGCTCACTCCATTGCTCTTTTTGGTCTTAGCTGGGACTGGGTCGAATCCTACAAAGTTCAACTGAGCAATGACTCTGTTAGCTGGCAAACCTGCATGAATGGGACAGAAGAGGCGGTAAGAATAACTTCTTTTATTCATTGTGCTGCTCTTTCAGAGGAGTGGACCTGATACAGATTGAAAACAGATGAGTTTGTGCCAAAAGTGAAATACTTCAAATGAAACAAGAAGTTAATTGCTCATGTAGAATAAAAGAGAACTTGAAATGAAAACAAATAATGTAAAGGAAGAGAAAATTTACAGTCAAAGTTCGCTTACCATGTAACGCTATGTTAAATGTTCTATATCCCATGTGCAAAATATAGTCCCTCTATGATGGTTAGATGATATTTACAATCACAAATACAAATGCTAAATGACTGCTGAAGCACGCAATGCAAACACAAAGACATTTAAGGTTTCAGTTGATCCTACAAACTGAACAAAAAGAGACAGAATCACATGAGTGTTCATATTTTGGAAAATCTGGTCTCTGTCCAGGGAACCGGAGGGGAAAGAAGAAAAGTCAGCACATTTTTTCATTTCATTTCAAGCCCACCATCACTGCCAAGAAGGTCATGTTTTCATCTGCGTCTGCTTATTATTGTTATCACGAAGACTTTCCGAAGACACCAGTGATGACTTTTCTGGTTCAGATTCAGAACATCTTAACTCCCAGAAGCTTGTTAATGAGTCTAAAATACAACATGTTTGGCAGGTCATGCAGATTTGACAGCATTGCTTTTACTCTCTGTCTTCTTCTAGGAGAACAGTGTACAGCACAACTGACTGCAACTGTGTGTAATATCACTTAAATCTCAAATGATTCATAATTCTACCACCTCTTAGTAACGTGAATTCGTTCCACAAATTTTATGATGTTCTGCTGTAATCTGCAGGGGTCGTGTTGCTTTATTTTCTTCTTTACTTTTTTACTTCTTTACTTTTTTTACTTCTTTACTTTTTACTCTAGAGGTCATGAATTGGATAGAAGTCAGGTTGCATACTAGACCTGTTTTGTTTTTCTTTTGCTTTGCTACTTGTTGCATAATTCTTGGCAAAGTTATTTGGATCATTATCATGCTAGAATAATCTCAACTCAAAAGCCTCTGGAGACTGGAGGTAACTTTGTCCGGCAGTTCTTTTGGCATCCAAGTGCATTTGTGTCACCATCTAAAATGACCTTAACATAATTTGGTCTCCTGCAGCTTCATATCATCATACTCCCTCTTCCGTGCCTCATTACTTGAACTTTGCAATCACTTGGGAAGTCCTGACCAAATTTACACATAAGACAGACTCCATCTTAGCCAAAAAATATTTTTTCTCATGTGATTGAAGAATCGGTTTCTATTCATGTTCATTCTCAAAGTTTAATTTGCTTTTTTTTTCATTTTATTTACTTTACCATAGACTGTTTAGTTTTTTTTTTTTTACTTTTAGGACACTTTTCAAAGAGATAGACGCTTTCCAATGAGCTGTCACAGAATCTGTCACAGAAGTCTCAAGCACTTGCCTATGTAATTTCCAGAGTCGGGTTGTGTGAGTTGCTTAGCAGACGGTCTGTGGTGTCATAACGGGCCAACTACTGGGGGCTCGAATTAGGTGTTCTTAAGGTTTTTTCCATACCATCTTATTACAGCTGCAGTCGTGTTTCTGCTGATTTTCAGTTGGTCACAAATCTTCCTGTCTCTTTTTCCATCATTTTAAGGTTTCAGAATCAGAGTTTTTAATTCCTCTGACAATTTATTTCCACGTGGATCCATGATGCACATGATGACAGATACAGCCTATACGTCACAGGTCTTGTTGTTACTATGTTCATGCAGTCAGGCAAACTGGAAATCACAAAAGTGCTCAGTTTTTTGTCAATCATTACAAAATATTCTAAATTCTATGTCAGATATCTCAGGTGTTTTCACTAACAGCAAGTTTCTATGTTTCCATATGTTTAAAGTAGTCTTTCTTAGGTGTTTATTTTTGAGTGTTCACTTGTCAGCTTGCTGCTTTTTACGCAGTAGTTATTTTAAGAGATATTGCACAGGAAAACACTCACTTTTAATGTATATTGTGAATATTTTATGCATTTTGGTAGAGAATCCCAAGATGTTTAAATCTATGTAACATCACCTTGAATTATTTGCAGATATTTGAAGGGAACCAGAATCCAGAGACTCCTGTTCTTGGACTCCTTCCAGTTCCCACTGTTGCCCGATTCATCCGTATCAATCCACAGACCTGGTACTCCAACGGGACAATCTGCCTCCGGGCGGAGATACTCGGCTGCCGTGTTAATGGTAGGTAGACATTCAGCAGTGCAGTGTGTGACATTGGTTTTGAGTAATATTTGTCAGTCAAAAGAGAAAAAACAACACATTGAAACCTCATGTGCCATTTCCTCGTAGATCCAGATGATATGTATGCCTATGAGCGAGAACAAGGATCAAAGGACGATCTAGACTTCAGACACCACAACTACAAAGAGATGAGAAAGGTTAGAGAAAAGCACGTGATGAGTAATTTTGGTTCCCGTAAAGCTAACACCAGGGTTTTTAACTCAGACTCTTAACAGCTTGCAGATTTACTCAGAACTATGAATTAACCCCTTGAAGTCTTTTACTCAGACTTGTCTTTCTTACCCCGAAGCTCATGAAGTCTGTGGCTGAGGAGTGTCCAGACATCACCCGCATCTACACTATAGGGAAGAGCTATATGGGCCTTAAGCTCTACATCATGGAGATATCCGATAACCCTGGCAAACATGAACTTGGTAAGAGCATTTAAACGTTTCTCCTGTCCAGTTTGAATTAGATTTCTGGAGTTCATCATGTCCCTCAAGTTGATCTCATTATAGCTGCTTTGAGGCCCAACATCCTACAGTGTTTAGACAGGCTGGTTTCTGGAGCAGCACCACACAGGGAGGCAGGGGTGTGTTGTGGAGGAGGCCTCTCTTGTGTAAACACATTGTTTGACTTCCTTGTGATTTTGTCTTCTCGGCTTGGTGCTTAAAAGTGAATTGTGGCTGCTCCACATACGCCAAAAAGCATGAATCAATTTAATGGGGTACAGAGTGGCTTGCTTTCTTCTTTGACAAATGGCATAAACACGTTTCAAAATTTCTTCACTCCCAAGAGAGGATTCTTTTATAATGCATCAACAGCTGTTATTGATTTGGGTGGTTTCATGGGTAAGTGGATACCACTGCCAAGTTCAAAAGGAAGATAAGCAGGCATTTCACATTCTTGAATTTCTCTGGCTATAAGACATTCTTATCAAGTACAAATCTTAGGTCTTTGGAGTTTTTGTATTCAGGAATGGCTTCCATCAAGTCTGGCCAATACGTGTTTGATTGTGGACCAGTTCCACAATGTTGCTTAACACAAAATAACTTGAGAAAAAAAAGGGGACTGTGTACCTCTGCCCTAATTCCAACATTTTTTTTTCATGGCAAGTAAAGTGACCCTCTATACTTTCCTCTTGGCAGGTGAACCAGAGTTTCGCTACGTGGCAGGGATGCATGGAAATGAGGCACTCGGTCGAGAGCTTGTCCTAAACCTCATGCAGTATATGTGCAAAGAATACAAAAAAGGCAACCAGCGTATTGTACGTCTGGTCAAAGAGACACGAATTCACCTTCTGCCGTCTATGAACCCTGATGGATACGAAGTAGCTTATGAGAAGGTGGGTGATGCTTTGAAAGTTTTATAGTTCCATGTTTTCCCAAGATCCTCAACATGGAGAAGGAATGCAGTCATTCAAATCCATCCATTGTAATTATCGATGCGGTTTCTGATTGACTGATCTGCCTCAGGGCTCAGAACTGGCTGGCTGGGCCGAGGGCCGATACACCTTTCAAGGAATCGACCTGAATCATAACTTTCCAGACCTGAACAACATAATGTGGGATGATCAGGAGGATGCGCCAGATCTATCCAAAGTCTCAAACCACTTCATCCCCATTCCGGAATACTACACTCAAGAAGACGCCATGGTAAGGAGACTCAGCGCCTTTGTACCTTTAACAAATTCCTTACTTTGGCACCATCTGGTGTTTTTTTTTTATAAGGACAGGGTGGTAGAGACTACATCCAGATTAAAATTTTCTATATGAAAGCAAAATACTGGCCTCTATATATCGACAATCACTGGACACACTGTATATATATTTTAGGGAAAAGATTTACTTGAAGTAAAGATAACTACTCCAAAAAGCACCAAAAGGCCCATAAATAGAATGACATGTAATAACAGTCAGTTTATGAGAGCATAGGTTACACTGAAAAAGCAGTTTTGTTTTAGTCGGTGTAGGTTGGGACAGTTTGAGAAGAGTGCAAACTTCAGATTTGGAAACATTTTCAGAGCCAAGAAGAAGAATGTTTTTCTGGAAGTCTGAACAACGTCACTCAGTGTTTGTTACCAGTTTTCTTGTTCAAGGCAAGACAAAGACATGATAAAACTACTTGGTATTAGAAATGGATAATGGACATTCACAGCTCTGAACACATCTTGTAATACTGTCACTGTGCATGAAACAAATATTCATATAGCTTTTTTTTTTTTTTAATTAAACCCATCATGTGTTTCACAACCACAGTTCTGATATAATAATAATAAGTTTGGAAGCTGTGTAAGATATAAATACTAGAACGCAATGATTTGAAGATCCCATTAGCTAATATCTTTTATTTACAACATTAAAATTAGTGAAGACATATAAAATTTAAAAGTGAAACATTTAACTGTTTCATGAAAAATGTTAGTTCATCAGGAATTTGATGGCAGCAACATGTCTCAAAAAGGTTGGGACAGGGGCTACAAGAGGCTGGAAAAGTACGTGGTGCTGAAAAGAAACAGCTGGAGGAACATTTTTGGAGCTCGTTTAGTTAATTGGTAACAGGTCAGTAACATGACTGGGCCTAAAAAGATCTCATTAAAGAGGGAGATACTATCAGAAGTAAAGATGGGCAGAGTCTCAGCGATCGACAACAAAATGTGGGGCAATTTCAGAGTAATGTTTTTCAGAGGCTTTAAATATTTCATACGGACGATTCCCATTCAGACATACAGACAATGCTGAACCACATACTGCATCTTATTACAACAGCATGGCTTTGTGGTATAAGAGTTCAGGTGCTCTGCAGTTCAGACCGTTTGCCAGTTGAAAACATTTGGCACATTGTGAAATGTAAAGTAAGACAAAGAAGACTCAGCACTGTTGAACAGCTAGAATCCTATATCAGACAGGAAAGGGACAACATTCCTCTCTCAAAGTGTTGTTAAAAAAAAGACGGGATGCTACATTGTTAAATATGTCCCTATCAAATTTTTTTAGATGTGTTGCTGCCATCAAATTTAAGATGAGCAAATTTCATGATTTCATGAAATGGTAAAATTTCTCTTTAACACATTTCACATGTTTTATATATTCCATTGTGAATAAAATATTGGTTTATGAGATTTTGAACAACAACAGTGTGTCCCAAACAGCTTCAGTTGAATTTGGAGGAACCTTGCTTTTTTCCATTTCCATCAAAAACACTGAATGAAAAAACGTTGCCTGGATAAAGATTGAATAAGCAGCTCGACCAGTGGGACGTTTCCTCTATTAGGCTTATCTAACCTGATAACAAATGTACTCCGTGTATCTAGAACCTTGTCTAGTTCCACTCAGTGTAATCTCAAATATTTATTGAAGAGTTGGAACAACACGGTGGTGTGGTGGTTAGCATCATCGCCTCACAGTAAGAAGGTTGCAGGTTCAACACCCAGCTGGGGCCTTTCTGTGTGGAGTTTGCATGTTCTCCCCGTATATGCGTGGGTTCTCTCTGGGTACTCTGGCTTCCTCCCACTGTCCAAAAACATGTATGTTAGGTTAATTGGTGTCTCTAAAAATTGTCCTTAGGAGTGAGTGTGTGTGTGTGGCCCTGTAATGGACTGGTGGCCTGTCCAGGGTGCACCCCACCTCTCGCCCATTGACTGCTGGATGATCCGACTGATGGATTCAGTGGGTATAGAAGATGGATGGATGGATGGATGGATGGAACAAGCCGAGAACGTGATTAGTGAGAGGATTTTACAACCTAATTTCAACAACATTTCAGCTACATTTTTAGTTATTTTATCCAATAATATTTCAGCACTGTAGTAGGATACTGAGCGCCAGTGGCGGTTCTAGACCATTTTTGCTAGGGGGGCCAGGGAGGGGCCAGGGAGGGGCAAGGGAGGGGCCAGTGTTTAACCAGACGGGCACATAAAAAAATCGTAACAAATGATCTTTATTTGCAACAAATGAACTTTATTTTACTTTAAAAACATATAAACATTTATTTTGTACAACGGTGAGTGCAGGTGCATGAGAGGTAGGGCCATGAAAAATGAAAAAATTAAGTACAGGGTACAAATCCAGGGTGACAATTCAATAAACAAAATATAGATAAATACAAATATTGATACACTACACTACAGCAACAGGATACGGCGGTTGTACTGTCTAGCAAAATGGTCCACAAATAAATCAAGATCCATAGCCTTGGCCCTTCTGGACTCTATGCTCAGGACACCAAGATCACTGAGTCTCTCATCAGTAGTGGTGGACCGCAGGAAGGTTTTTATCAGTTTCAGTGTGGAGAAACGAAAGTTACGTATGTAACTACGGTTCTATGAATCCTGGATGACCGCCAGAGGCGGTGCTTTCAAGCACTGGATGATACATCTTGCGCATGCGCAGGTCGAGTGTTAATACCAACAACGTCACTCGTGACCCCCTGCTGACCCCGGAGAGCCTATATACTTCCGGCAACATCAGCAGGTCAGTCCTTACAGAATCTTCTCGCGAGTATACGAGGATTCTGAGTGACAGAACGCTCTGGCGGTCATCCAGGATTCATAGAACCGTAGTTACATACGTAACTTTCGTTCTATTTCATCCTTACTGACCGCCAGAGGCGGTGCTTTCAAGCACTGGATGACTAATACCAGAAGAGTCACGAGGAATCCGGCCCTTACTCACTTTATTGAGAGGAAGCAGCCGAGTCGGGCAGCAGGACCACAGCCAACGGGTTGGGAGTGGCAACATTCACCCGATAGAACCTGGAGAAGGTACTTGGTGACGCCCATGACGCTGCCTCACAGATGTCTTCCAGGGGGACGCCCCGTAGGGCTGCCCATGAGGTCGAGACAGCTCTGGTGGAGTGGCAGCTCACCCCAGCTGGCTGGGGGCGCCCACTTCCCTCATATGCCTGGGTGATGGCGTCCACCACCCAGTGAGACAGTCGCTGTTTGGAGAGCGCACAGCCTCTTCGAGGGCCACCGTAGCAGAGGAAGAGCTGGTCCGACTGCCTGATACCGGCAGTCGCGGCCACGTAGGCTCTCAGAGCCCGCACAGGGCACAGTAGGTGTAACCTGTCCTCCCCCTCCGGGGGAACAAACTGTGCCAGGTGGATAGGTCTGTTAGATGAAGACAGCACCTTCGGGAGAAAAGCGGGGTTCGGCCATAGGGAAACCCCTGAGCCATCCGAGTTCCACCTCATGCAGGAGTCGCTCACCGACAGAGCATGCAGCTCCCCGACGCGCTTCGCTGACGCGATAGCGAGTAGAAAGGCGGTCTTAGCGGAGACCCACCTCAGCCCTGCCTGAGCAAGGGGTTCAAAGGGAGGCGCGCACAAGGCGCTGAGCACCAGGTGCAGATCCCATGGCGGGGTGCGCCGCACTCGTGGGGGGCGCAGCCGCCGCGCACCTTTCAGAAAAAGGGACACCAACCTGTGGCTTCCCACCGTGCCGTTATCCACTCGAGCATGCCGGGAGGAAATGGCCGCCACATACACCCTCAGGGTAGCGGGGGACCGGCCGTCATCCAGGAGTGACTGGAGGAACTCCAGAATCCTAGGGACAGGACAGTGCACAGGGTCCTCACCCCTGTCCAAGCACCATGTAGTGAACAGCTGCCACCTCTGTTCATAAAGCGCCCGGGTAGAAGGCGCCCTCGCGTTTAGGATGGTATGGCATACCTCGCCAGAGCACTCAGTCAGCATCGGGTCGGGCCCTGCAGTGGCCAGACCCACAGCTGCAGGCGGGACGGGTCGGGATGCCAGATCTGACCCTGCCACTGAGACAGGAGATCCCTCCTGTCGGGGAGGCGCCATGGGGAACCGCTGCAGAGCCTGTGCAGCAGTGGAAACCACGTCCTCCCTGGCCAAAAGGGGGCTACCAACAGCAGCCTGTGGCCCTGCTGGAGGACCCTCTGTAGCGTAGGGGCTATCAGAGGGATCGGCGGGAAAGCATAGAGGAGAACCTCTGGCCAGTCGTGGGCCAGAGCATCCTGTCCCAGGGGACTGCTCTCCTCTGTCAGGGAGAACCAGAGGGGGCAATGGGTCGACTCTTCTGAGGCAAAGAGGTCCACGTTTGCTCTGCCGAAGGTGGCCCAGATATTGAGCACCACCTCCGGATGGAGCTGCCAATCCCCCGGCGGAGGCTTGCCACGGGAGAGCAAGTCCGCCGTCTGGTTGCGTTCCCCGGGCAAATACATTGCCTTTAGGCTGGCTAAGCGTGGTGCTGCCCACAGCAGGAGGTCCCGGGATGCCTGCAGTAGCAGTGCAGACCTGGTGCCACCTTGGTGGTTTATGTGGGAGACGGCCGAAACATTGTCCGACCGCACGAGTACATGTCGGCCCCTCAAGAAAGGGAGGAAAGCCTGCAACGCTCTGTGTACAGCCCGCAGCTCTAGTGCGTTGATGTGCTGTGAGCGGTCCCGCGCCGGCCACAGCCCCTGAGCCGTCCGGTTCTGCCACACGGCGCCCCACCCCGAGAGGGAGGCGTCCGTCGTGACTGCCTCGCGACGGGATGCAATGGAGCCCATGGGCATGCCCTGGAGGAGAAACGAACGCTTCCTCCACGGGGCCAGAGCAAGAAGGCAACGGTGTGACACCGCAAGCCTCCTGTGCCGGTGTCTCCTGGCGTCCAGGTGAAAGCTGTGCAACCACCTCTGGAGGGGACGCAGCGACAGCAGTCCTAAGGGGACCACAGCAGCCGCAGCTGTCAGTTTCCCCAGGACGCGTAAGAACTCCACGTAGTGGAACCGCCTGCCTTCCCGAAACGGGAGGAGGTGGCGGAGGATGTCGCTCACCCGCCGTGGCGACGGGCAGGCCATCATGGTGACCGCATCGAGGGTCACCCCAAGAAAAACTGTGCTCTGTGATGGGACCAGGCCACTCTTTGTAGAATTCACCCTGAGGCCCAAACGGGCCACATGGGAAAGAAGACACGTCGTGTCGAGGGCCACCTGAGACTGGGATGGCGCACAGACGAGCCAGTCGTCCAGATATGGCAAGATCTTCATGCCCCGCGACTGTAGGTGCGAGAGGGCTGCCGTCACACATCTGGTGAACACCCGTGGGGAGAGGGAGAGACCAAACGGGAGCACCCTGAACTGGAAATGACACCCCTGAAAGGCGAATCGCAGAAACTGCCGATGGTGTGGCGCCACAGGAACGTGAAAGTAGGCATCCTCCAGGTCTATGGAGGTAAACCACTCCCCTCTGGAGACCGTACGCAGAACCTCTGCAGTGGTCAACATATGGAACCTCAAGACCTTCAGGAACCTGTTGAGGTTCCTGAGGTCGAGGATAGGTCGAAATCCGCCATCTTTCTTTGCTACCAGAAAGTAAGTCGAGTAGAACCCCCCGGGGTGCAACAGGGGGTCTACCGGTTCGATGGCACCCTTGCCCAGGAGGACGAACAGCCCCTGGGCGAGGGCTCGGGCTTTCGCCGGGTCGCGGATGACAGTCATCCTGACTCGGCCATGGGTCGGGGGCCGACGTCGGAACTGAAGTTTGTACCCGTGGGTCAAGGTGGAAAGAACCCACGGGTCCCTGGTGGAAGCAGCCCAGTAGCTGAGCTGCTGCTGGGAAAAAAGGCCGACGGTCGGCCCCGTGGCCTCAGCGTCGGGCCCCCCGACCTCTAGGGGCTCCAGGGGCACGACGGGTAGTATGTGAGACCTGAGGTTGCCCAGGGGGCAGTCGCTCAGGCGCCCGAAAGGACTGTGCCTGCCGCTGAGCAGGCTGTGGGCGTGAGTACTGGGGCCGAGGGAGGCCCCTGGCCCGTGAGTGGGTGCCGCGCTGCGAGGCAGCTGGACGGCCCCTAGGGTCGCCAGGCGGCGGCGCGCTTCTGTGAAGCTCAGACAGCTGCTGTCGGGTCTTCCCAGCCTGGACCGTGCGCTCGAGGGCTTCCAGAGCCGCGGAGCCAAACAGCTCCCCCGGTTCCACCGGAACACTGCGGAGGGTTCTCCTGCAGGCCTCCGAGAGAGGGGACTGCGCCAACCAAACCTGGCGGCGAGCCTGAACGAGAGTTGCCATTACCCGTCCCAACTCTCTAGACATCAATGCAAAGGCCTGTAGAGAGGCGTCAGTAACACTGTGGACAGAAGTGTCCAGTTCGGTCTCCTGCAGGGATGATGACAGGGCGAGCAGCAGGTGGGACATGGAATTACCCATGCGAGCCATGCGTGCTGCCGCCTCATAGGCCTTCGACAGCAAGTCATCCGTTACCCGGCACTGGGGGCGAGGACACCTCGCCTCCCGTCTCAGAGCCTCATCGGGTGACACGATCAGGGCGGCTATAGTGGGCTCAACCGCTGGCATGCGGTCCAGGCCGAACTTGGATGCGTCCTGCATGGCTGCCAGGGTCCGAGCATCGGCTGTCGGACGGGCAGGGGCCCTAGGGTCCCTCCAGAACGTCTGTAATTCCCTCAGATACTCCTCTGATGGAGGTACAGTTAGTTCAGCGGGGGTTGAGGAGCGCCTGAAAAAGGCACTGGCCGAAGCTGGCTGAGCCTGCGGCACGTCCAGCTGCAGCCTGGCTAGAGCCGTACGAATGGCGGCTCCCACAGAGCCTTCCTCACTGCCACCCGCCGGGCTACGGGCTGAAGAAAGGGAGCCCGCTGCAGAGGGACGGGAGGCTTCGTCTCCCAGGAGCACGTCCGAAGCGTAGTCCTGAAACATAGTAGCTGAAGCTGCTATGGAAAACGCATCCTCCTCCGGACCGAAGGAGGCCGTTGGAGGAACAAGGGCACCCGGCTGGGTTGCTCCAGCCCCAGGCTGGAGAGCCAGGAGGAGGGACTTCATGCTGTCAAGCTCTGCTGTCAGCTGATCCACTCTAGAGGTAAGCCCGGACCCCTTGGCCCTCTTCCCGGAGGTGGGGCCTGCAGTCTCAGCAGGCCGACGCCGTGGTCGGCTAGACCGAGACGGGGCCAGCCGCTGGTCAGGGGTCAACTGGGGAGACAAGGGAGGGCCCAACAGGCGCTCTACCTCGGCCAGCCTTGCAGCCCTGACAGCGTGAGGCAGGATGCCACAATTCATGCAGGACTCGTCTGAGAGACCCTGCCTCAGATGTCCGAGGCCGAGGCACGAAGGACACAGATCATGGCCATCCTCAAGTTGTAGAGGAGTCATACAGGCCGAGCAGGAGTGGTTGTGATCCATGTCGGGACCACCTCTGGTTCCAATATATAAATATATATATATATATATATATATATACACACACACAGTATATTTGCCGATAGTACGTATGTACTAATTCTTATTTATATATTTCGTCTTTCTTTTTTTTTTTTTTTTCAGAAGAAAATTCTTTACTTATAGCTGAATGCTGGGAGCGGGAGCCGCAAACGGTGCCTTCACCGACAATCAACTATAGGCCACCTGTTCTGGGAGCGGGGGGCGCACACGCCGCCATACACCAGGAGAGGGGCTATTGCTGTATTTATACACCGTCTATAGGTGGATGTCGGGAGCGGGAGCCGCAAACGGTGCCTTCGCCGACAACCACTATAGGCCACCTGTTCTGGGAGCGGGGGGCGCACACGCCGCCGTGCACCAGGAGAGGGGCTAGTGCAAGTTCTATTAGTTATAGCTGGATGCCGGGAGCGGGAGCCGCAAACGGTGCCTTCACCGACAACCACTATAGGCCACCTGTTCTGGGAGCGGGGGGCGCACACGCCGCCGTGCACCAGGAGAGGGGCAGAACAATAGCAGCAACAAAATCAAAGAACCGGCACAACCGAGTTGGCCGTTTAGCTTAAGTAGGTTACAGATGCCGGGAGAGGGCTAGCAATGTAGCTTCACCGACAATGCAACTGTAAACAGACTGTTACTCACGTGCAGCGCACAGCACCGGGAGAAGGAGCGAGCATGCTACCTAGACCGGCGCTTGTAACAGCTGGCAGTAAACTTCATCAGCCGAGGGAAAAAAAGGTTACATACCTCTCGGCAGTTCGCCGCGGTCTCTGAAGGGCGAGCAGCTCGCAGCCTCGACGGGACGTCGCGAGACCACCAGCAGCGAACGATGAAGTAGAATTGGTTTCAGAAATCGTCTCATATGCAGACGCAGTACTTACCTTGCGCAGCGAGAAGATGAAAAAGGACTGACCTGCTGATGTTGCCGGAAGTATATAGGCTCTCCGGGGTCAGCAGGGGGTCACGAGTGACGTTGTTGGTATTAACACTCGACCTGCGCATGCGCAAGATGTATCATCCAGTGCTTGAAAGCACCGCCTCTGGCGGTCAGTAAGGATGAAATAGAACTGCGTTCGCAAGAGGCTGAGCTTACAGGAAGGGTTACAGCAATCTTGCACAGTCTGAAGAGCTCAAAGAAAACCTCCCTGTATGGCTCCATAAAACAAACCAGCTCAACTGTACTGCATGGCCTTTTAACTTCACCACTCTGCAGGGGCGTAGCACCAAATTTGGGGCCCCAGGAACAACCACTACCATGCTTATTTGAACCAACATCGACCCTATGTTAGGCTTTTGGGACACTTGTATAGGCTAATAGTTATTATGAAAATAAATGCATTTAAGACAAATATGGCTTCTATTTCACAATTATGTGGTAGCCAACAAAATGAGAGATTATTTTTTAATTATTTGACTTCGGCTGCTATCAGGGCTGTAGCCAGGATTTAGGAATAGGTGAAGAAATTTTTACAATATACATATATATATATATATATTTTAAATTATATAGTTTTTAATATATAGCAGTGTTGCACATTGAGGCTAGTAGCAAAATAAACCATTATAATGTAACAAGAACCCATTGCTAAAAAGAACCTGATTATTTCCCAATGCAAGCCTATACAAATGTTTGGTACAAGCAAAGGTTATTTGGCCAGGCATAGAGTAAGGCTAACTAACCAATATAAAAAATAAAGTTAAATATAGATGGATAGATGCATATTGTAGGCTATAGCTGTTGCTAAACAACTTATAAAGATTTATGGGCTATATTGAATTCATTACTAAATTAGATGTGAAAAATTGTCTCCAGCCTACATAAATGTGCATTGCTATAACAAGGTGCTGTCTTCTTTATTCACGAACCATACATGACATCGATATAACAATCATATCATTCTAAAGAGCTCGAGCTCGAGCATCACAAAAGTGATGTCAACACAAACCTCAATTGAAACGTGTATGCGAAAACCGAGATTAAAAAAATAAATAAATAAAAAATCCCTGAAAATTACCGAGGTCCAGACCTCGCTTTCCTCATAGCTGGCTACGGCCATGGCTGGTATCACAGTGGTATGCAACGGAATGTGAATGGGATAATCAGTTACTGTAGGCTGTAATTTTGACATTTGGGCTCACCTTTCTTGGGAAAGAAATCAGTAAGCAGTTGCTTTCCTTTATTTTGTCTCTCTTGCCTTTCTTTTCTTTTCTGAAAGCCTGATTTTTTTTTTTTTTGGATGACATCTTTCATGTGCCGGCTGCTGCGTTTAATGCCTAATAATGAAGTGAGTGAAATTTATTATGGCGCATGTACAATCAAAAGTCCGCCAGAGGGCGGGCTAAACCAATGCGCACTGATAATGGGGGTGTCTGATATAGATTATAGCCTATATGCAGGCTGGGATATACAGTTCAACAGATGTATTTCCAGAGAACATTGGATTTTTATAAATTACCAACATATATTGATATTATTTAAAAAATGATTTTTAAAAAACGAAAGAAGAAGAAAATTTCCCTTAGGGTCCCCCCTGTAGGCTGGACCCTGTGAATCAGTCTGACTTTTCCCCCCTGTTCGACGTCGCTGCCACTCTGTACCTTTCTGTCCAAAACTGTGAAGAACAACAGTAACACGGTTAAGTGCAAGAACATCAAGTCACTTGAGATGAAATCGTTTTGCTTACCTTACCGACTCTTGCAACAAGAGAAATCGCCGCTCCTCTCCCCAATAGTAGGCTACTTGCTGCGCTGTCATTCACCACGGACCAAAAACGTGACAGACTACAGTGCTTGGGTGCCCCGCTTTAATTTACCCGTCTAGAACGTTGCGTCGCATTAGTTCCGCTTTTGGCGCTCGGGTGTAAAAGCATAATAAATTATTATTATTATTTTTATTTTTTTTATTTTAGTTTTTAATCTATTTGGGGGCGGTCGGTGGTGTAGTGGGTTAAGCAGCCGCCCCATGTACAGAGGCCACAGTCCTCGCTGCAGCTGGCCCCGGTTCGACTCCCGCACCGAGCGGCCCTGTGCTGCGTGTCTTTCCACTCTCTCTGCCCCCTGCTTCCTGTCTCTCTCAAACTGTCCTAACATTAAAGGCATAAAAAGCCCAAAAAAATACTTTAAATAAAAAAATAAAAATTATTATTATTATTTTTTTTTTAGTCAGCACAGGGTGGCCACAGGGGTCGCCAGGGACATGTCTACGGGGCACGGGCCACCCCAGGCCCCCGTGTAGAACCGCCACTGCTGAGCGCAGATCTTTACCCTAGAATAGATTATATAAGAGAAAAAGTATTTTTGTGCTTAAAAAAGCATTCATTCTTTTACTTGACTAAAAAAGTGAGTACTCCTTCCACCACTGCGCAGGTTGCACCAGTGACGCGTGCCGTCATAAACTGGATGCAGGACATTCCCTTCGTACTCAGTGCAAACCTCCATGGAGGTGAGTTGGTGGTGACATACCCCTTCGACTGTACCCGTGACTGGGCCCCCCAGGAAGACACCCCGACAGCTGACGACGCTTTCTTCCGCTGGCTGGCCACCGTCTACGCATCAACTAATCTGGTGATGGCCAACCCCGACCGCCGCATGTGCCACTACGAGGACTTCCAGCGGCACAACAACATCATCAACGGTGGAGCCTGGCATACAGTCCCCGGCAGTGAGTCCGCTCTGTCGGCTCTGTGAATGAGCACAGCCCCCTGAGAGTTTGATGAGAGAGAGTTTTTATTTTTAACAAACTCCCTTTAAGTTTTTTTTTTTTGGGGGGGGAGGGGGGGGGGGGGGGGGGGATGAACACACTTTAGATAATACATTTTTTTAAAGTTACTGTTTTTAAAGGCACTGTTGAATTAAACTAGGGTCCCATAAATCAGGGAATCTTACATGAAAGTCTTACATTTAATTCTTCATTTATCCCAAAAACGGAAAAACACGCAAAAAATCTTCACCTAAATTTGAATAAAATACAAACTATGAAAAATACAATTTTTCATCTCATAATAACAGATTATTAGTTGGTTTCAATTTGACATCAGTTGGCAAAGTCTGTGTTTTCCATCAAAAAGAAGTTTGAAGTGAAATTTGAAAAGGTTGTTAGAAGATTTTGTATTTTAAGGTTGACTGTTAGTTTGTATATGATTTTTTTTACATTTTATTCAACCAGGAGATGAAGACAAATAGATTATATCAGTTTATCTTTTCTGTTACTTGTTATTCTTCCAGTCTATCAAAAAAATGTTCACATTACCCAGCAATAGAAAGCTGTCCAGCAGCATGCCTTCTTCATATTAGGGCAGTCGCCATATACTAGGATTGATAATAATTGTGATAGTAAAAGAATGATATGTCCATATCTTTTGCATGGTGCCTTACTTCCTGCTTTGAGTGTAACCAAAAAGGGAATGATATTGTTATCGTGAACGATTTTGGCCACGACAATAGTATTGTGAAAAACCAGCACTGCTTACAAATGACTTCCTTTTTACAAACTTACTCTGTGTCTTTTCTGCAGGTATGAATGACTTCAGTTACCTGCACACCAACTGTTTCGAGGTGACGGTGGAGCTGTCCTGCGATAAGTTCCCTCATGTCAGTGAGCTTCCCATCGAGTGGGAGAGTAACAAGGAGTCTCTACTGGTTTACATGGAGCAGGTCAGTCTATGTCGCCCACCTGCACAAAGAAAGTGACACCAGTCATCAGCCTTAATGTCCCGAGCAGCGGCTCACAGTGCAGCATTTCCTCCTCCCTCAGGTTCACAGAGGGATCAAAGGTGTCATCAGGGACAAGCTCACCAAACAAGGAATAGCAGATGCTGTAATCAAAGTGGAGGACCACAACCATCACATTCGATCAGGTCAGCCACTTGATTTTATCTGTCCCTTCACTCTCCTTTCCAACGATCAGGGTGTAATGCTGAACATCTGAAACAGAGGGAACATCTTTAGCATATGTCTGAGCAGGCCGGGGGGTTGAGGCCTCCCCCATACAGTATGTATAGCACTCCTGAGTAGTCACAGGGTCATAGTAAGAGAAGGACCCGACATGACTCTCACTCTCTGTTATGAAAGGTAATGAATGAGGATATCTGAGAAAGCAGGTGCACAAGGCTTTCACTGTGTCTACTCATAGACAGGAACTCTTCGAAATGTAGAGAGCCTATGAAGTAAAAGGGATTTTTACTGTGTTACAAAACCATTCCAAACTACCAAATCTTCTTACAGCTACTGACGGGGACTACTGGCGTCTGCTGAACCCCGGCCAGTACAAGGTTGTGGTTTGGGCTGAGGGTTACCTCCCATCCATGCGTCACTGCCAGGTTGGGATGGAACCACGTCCCACAATCTGTGACTTCGCCCTCACAAAAACGCCCATTCAGAGGCTGAAGGAGATCCGAGCCAAAGGAGGGAAGATACCGCAGGACCTTCAGCTGCGGCTTTATGCCCTCAGGCTCCGTAAGCTACGCGCCAGCACCAAAGCCATCAACCGGCGCAGGGAGAGTCAGTCGGTGAAGACTAGGAGAGCTCGGTTCTCTGGAGCATGGAGAGCATGACATGGGACAGGACGAAGGGGCTGAGGAAGCCTCTGAAACTATTTTGTTTATAAGTAAAAGAAGGTCCAACCTGATAAAACTGTTTTCTGAGAAAAGCCACACAAAAGTGTAGCCGGTATCGAAACATACAGTTTTACGATTTTATATGTATGTCAAGTTATTTCCACCGACCTCAATCTGATCTGAGCTTTAATTAATACAAAGAATTTAATTTGGGTGCACTGACCCATTAAATCCTATTAAATTCACACAAAGGCTTACATATGAGCACAAGACACTAAAGAGTGGGATACAGTCCCAAATATACAAAATGTTACACAAAGAAGTAAATGATTCATTCACTTTATTAGTTTTTTTTTTTTTAACTGAGTTGAGGACTTTACCGTCAGCTGGTCTGATATGTCACATTTTCAGTTTTTCTTCTTTTGACTGAAGTCCAACAGGACCAAAATCTTTCAAATAAATGTTTGTGCTTTCTAGTTTTAGAAAGTGTCTTCATCTGAAAAAGAGGGCAACAGAAGGAGCTTGAAGAAGCAGTGCAGTGGGTTGGGACATGCACAGGCATCATAGACTTAAACACGCAGTTAACATGATGATGTTTTTCTCACTGCGATTCACTTTTTTTTTTTTACCATGTTGGCCATCTTAGATTAGCTAATCGACAAAGCTGGTGGCAGTGGGATTGTCACGCGATTTGCAGGTGCCGAAATATAAATATAATTATAATATTTCACCTGAAATATAAGGATTGCCTGAATTTCTAAAAGGAGATATCACCATGTGATGTAAATTTCCTGGCAATGCGACAGTCAGACATGTCACTGAAAACCACTCGCATCCGCTTCAAGGTGACAACAGCGGATCACCAGTGAATCAAAGACTGTACAGAAAGACGGACGACATGTAACCACTTCAATATGCTGCCATATGGGTGTGCCAATTAAAAACAGTCAATGAACAATGCGTTGAATTGAACTCCCGCCTAACTGGGAAACGTACAAATGCAAATGTTTTACCTTTTTGGGGAGTACTGAGCCATTCCCAATAAGCTCATAGGGGAAAAACACTGTTTGGTCAGACTTAAGTTAGGAGTCGTAAAAAGTCTGAAGCAGACTGAGCCGAAAAACAGCGGGCTTTGCTTCCTCTTTAAAACCTGTTATCAGTTCAGCCAGGGTCAGGTTCTTCTGCTCAAATTCTTGCACTAGATAGTTTTTACTATTCGTAATCCAGAAGACAAAAATCACAGGGCAAAATGATTTTCTTTGAGATGGGAAGACACCGTTTTTTGGAGCCTATCGCAGCTTCTCAGCTAGTAATCAGTTCTCACTACTCCATGTGTCAAGTTTTAATGCTCAAATCCCAAAACAAATCCCATAAAAGTGCGAAAACTGCACAGGACAGTCAGCAGTGCAAAAATGAATAAAAGGCTAACCTTTTATTTCTGTGATAAAACGTACCATTTTATTACCACTGCTGGGACTGCTTAATGTGTACAATCATAGAGGAAACAGCAGAGTTCATCCTCCAGCTGTAACCACCTCATGTGACAGTGCACACGTAAAAACAAACAAACAAAAAAAGTGAAACAGCATCAAAAACCCAAACAAAAACATATTTTTAATGTTGTTAACGGTTAATTAGTTACCAGGTGTGAAAATAGCAGATAAAGACACTTCTCCTCAAAGACCCTGCGAGTTTCAACTGAAATAAAACAAGCAGAGAAGTCCACAGCCTCCTTCAACATTCAGCTCCGTCATCATTTTTTATTCATGTAGCTATAAATGTAGAAATCTGCATTCTGAATGTCTAACATGACGAATCAGGTTATTCGATAAAAAGTCCTTGAACCGACTGAGCTGAAGATGAAATGGAGACCATTTGTGACATCCTGACATCCAATACGCAGTCTGAGCAATTAAGTGAGGTACAAAGCGTTAAAATCGTCCTTTCTTGCCACTTATAGGAGCATACAGTGGGCCGGGAACCTTGAGATCGCATCTGACAACTTCGGTTTCTGCTCCTCAAACCCAAACTCACAACAAACTGCTGGTGGAATGATGCCACTCATATCTAACATGAGGTTACTGAGGTGGCGTTACACGGCTTTTACATTCTACAAGTGGCCGTTGGTGGTGTTATCGAGCCTTTAAAGGTGACACAGTCTGCTGCATTTTAAAGTCCACTTCTAGGGACAAAAACTGCAAAAAAAACTGGCTTTCCATAGGTTAAAGGTGTGACCTACCTCCATCAACTCACTCAGCATCTTTATATTTCCCTGATTTGCAAGCTTGTCGCCCGTTTTAAAGTCTGAATAACACCAAGGAGCATCAACCGTTTGTTCAGAGGCATCAGTGCTACAGCGCCCCTCGCAGTGGCCACAGAATATGCACATAACACTACATAAGCACAATCACAAGCCTAAGAGAAGTGTGATAAGCATGTGTTACCAAAATTTAAAACTACATTAAAAAGATGCCCCCACCCAAAAAAAAGAAAAAAAAAATCAATAACAGCAGATGTTCACTTTTAGTTCTCAGCTCACGTTTCACTACAGACGAAGCCAAAGAAAATCACGATTTGGCATCCGACAGCTCAATGAGGAGCACAAGGCACAAAGGCCAGTATGCATAGTATGTGTTTGTTCATCTAGTGTCCACCTTAACAGCAAGTTATCATCGATTCTGCTGCCAGTCAGCGCTGGAGCGAGTTTCCATTAAAGTGGAACCATCAGGCGTGGGCTCACAGCAGCTATACGACACAGGCCGAAAACATGGAAGCGCTGAAGGTGAGAACAGTTGAAGAGATCATTTCGTTTCCTGTGAGTGGTTGGGAGGAGTGGTGGGGGGGGGGTCGCAGGTCGGTCAACTGAATTAAAGGGAGGGGTGATGATTGGTAACAATTTCATCCTGTGAATGTTAAACAACACGGAGGCAGCGTCAAGCGCCAAAAAGCAAACAAGCAACTGACTAAAGGAGAAGGAGAAGCAATTCAATCTTAACAAAAGTTAAAAAGCATCGGATCCAGTCAGTATTTTGGGGTCTATCCAAAGCCAAAGAGCTTGAAAAATATCCAAACAACATCGCTGAATTAGAAACACAAAATAGTTGTACCTTTGTGCTGTGTAGTATTCTGCTCCTGAAAGCTACACTCAACAAATACTTCAGTCTGTTTTGGGTAGTGTTGGCAACTAATAGTAGCCAGCTTCTTTAAGGGAGTCACTGAAAATTCAAAGTTCACCAGGAATTGTGGTTGAAGCTGAAGATGAGCTACCATGTGCCTTATATCAAAAATATATCATGATACCAGCCTTGGATTTTAAGGAAGAAAAACATATTTATAAGTAGTATTTTTGTTTATACAGACAATGTGTCTGGAACAAGTTTCCATTCATGGGATTAAGACAAAAGAAGAAATTGTGAAGAAAAATCGTAGGCAATTCCAATGTAACTTATCCTAAAGTGGCCTCAAAGGTGGCAAAAAAAAAGTGAAGAATCATTTCAAAACACAGTGCTACAAGTAGTGCCGACATTAATACACCAATAAAACCACTAAAAACTACTGAGGAGCACGAGAGTGGAAAGAGAGGAGAGAAGGAGAACAAAACTAAGCGGGCAAACAAAGAGGGAAGGTCCTTGAAGTCTAAGTTCAGATTGTATGAGCAGAGAAGCAGCACCTGGGGCAAAGGCATGAGCGAAGCAGCAGAGAGCGGCACGAGGACGCCAAAACAGCAGATACGAGAGCCGGTTTGTCTCTTTAGAGTTAATGGGTAATTCTCTCTTTGCATCGTTAGTGTTTTCCTCCTGAGACAACAACAACTGGATGCGCCGAGTCTCAAAACTTTTCTACGGTTACAGAAACCAGAAACAATCTAGAGTATGAAAAAGAGCAACGGACGACGAGTAGAGTTTGTTGTTGCCCGACGCCACGTTGCATCGAGAGCTTCAAGGTTTGGACTTCAAACCTTCTCCTCGGTCTGGATGGGAGTCCAGTTTGTGAAGCCCAGCTGCCCTTTCTTAATGTGTTGCCTTCAGGGGGCTTGATGTTCAGGGCAAGAGGGGCTGAAAGTGTCCATCCACTGCTGAGACCTGATCAATAAGCCAGAGATGATTTTTCAGTGGCTGTCAGCTGACAGCTAGCACCCAAACAAACTCGGCCTGATCACAGCTGCAGACCTGGGTCTCAAAGTACTTACAATTTCCTACGAGGTTACGATGTTCAACTAAGTATTTTATGCCAACTATGGCCTCCAACAATAATGATTTTTATGTTGAGCACTTAGAATTGGAACTAACTGCATTCAGAGATTCCCACACATCTGGTCCATTGAGCACTTTAAAACAAATGCCAGGGTTTTAGCACGGCTAAATAGGCCAAATGCAGCCTTCTTTGATGGTTTTGATACATAAAATGAGACTACAGAGGCCACATCACTTCGACAAATATCTGCACAGATGATACAAGTATGAAATCACAGAAAACGTGTTGGATGAAAGTTATACATAAGAACAAAGCAATGTTTTTGCAGATATTTGTGCAACTGAGAAACTTATCAATAGTTAAAAGCCTCTTTGATACATTTCCAGACTATCTGTGCAGGAACACTGACGAACATTTCTTTAGCCAGGTCTGCAGTGCTCTGTCCTTTGACAGCAATGGATGCTAAAACTTGGGCTGGTAAAGGGCCACACGTCCGCTGAGGCAGCCCGAGGCCAGCTGGCAGTGTGTCGGGGAGAACTTCGTGGTGAGCACCACGTCGCTGTGCGAGTAGATGGAGCGGATCTCTCTGAGGCAACTGGTCTGGACGGGCAGGCAGTCGGTGAGCTCGCCGCAGTGCTCGTCGAAGGCCAACAGGCGGATGCCGTAGCCGTAGGGCGAGCAGATGAGCCGTCCGTCCGGGCTGAAGCACAACTCCTTGATGTAGCCCCGCCCCACGTTGGCCTCTTCGATGTAGTGCGTCAGGCGGAGAGAGCAGCGTGGGGACACCAGCGGCCGTGTTGGCGCTCCCTCTTGGAATTCATAAACACATGTCCACTGGAAAAAGAGAAGTAGAAAAAAGTTGAGCGTAAGCAATCATGCTGCTCAAGGAACCACACTAAAAATGCATCTTTTTTTTTTTTTTTTTTTTTTTTTTAATTCAGTGACCTTATGTGAAAATTAACTGTATTATATATCTTATTATACTGAAACAATGTAATTTGGGAATTAAATTAAATAAAATGCTCAAAAATAAAAATACAAAACAGGTCTACATGGGTGCTGAATCATCTACATGGCTCTCAACTTCTAAGATTAAATGATCTTTGTATTAAAAGGGATAGTTCGCCTCTTTTGACATGAAGCTGTATGACATCCCATTTTAGCAATATCATTTATTAAATTTGACTTACCCCCCTGCTGCGTCCTGTGAGCCGAGTTCCGGCCTCGTTTTGGCGCTGACGAAAGTAGTCCGGCTAGTTGGCTGGGGTTTAAAAAATAAAGCGTTTTGCTTCTCAAAACAATATGCGTTCAAAAGTGTAATACATTTGCATCACAAAATTGTTCCCCAGGAAAAAGTCAGACCTCACAATCGCTTGGCGCTATTTTCTCTCCCTTCATATCACTGCGTGCTGTGTAGACGTGCAGACCGAAGTGCAGACTGAGCAGTCCCCTGCTTCCGAGCAGCAAACACCGTAACAGGGGCGGCTGTCGGCAGCACGCACTGATATGAAGGGAGAGAAAATAGCGCCAAGTGATTGTGAGGTCTGACTTTTTCTGGATGAACGATTTTGTGATGCAAATGTATTACTCTTTTGAACACATATTGTTTTGAGAAGCAAAACGCTTTATTTTTTTAAACCCCAGAGAACTAGCCGGACTACCTTCGTCAACGCCAAAATGAGGCGGGAACTCAGATCACAGGACGCAGGGGGGGGGTAATTCAAATCTAATAAATGATATTGCTAATATGGGATGTCATACAACTTCAAGTCAAAAGAGGCGAACTATCTCTTTAAGACTGCTGCTACTTCCCCACCATGACTCCAGTAACTGATCAAATTTAGTGATAGACCATCACGCCACCGCTGCTCTTAGCGTTCTCTCTGACCCAGGGTCTAATTATCATCTTAGTACTGAGGCAGGGCGTCGTGTCCACAGCTCCCACTCAGGTGAGATCTCTTTTAAATAATCAGTACGCACACGGCAGGCTTTTCCACGGATCCATTTCTGATTAGGCTCGTGTGAGACTTCGGAAACACATAGTAAGACTCAATCCAGCCCAAAGAAAACATAATGTAGACAGACCTGTCTGCAAAAACAAAAGTTTAATTAACTTCTCATCCATCTGATCTTTAAGTGCCAAACTCAATACTTTATTGCAGCCAACCCAAATGTGCCCCTTCGCTCAAATGTGAGTTTGTTACACCCACTTAATGTTCATTATCCGTGTCACGGGGTGGGCATAAACTGGCTAGGAAAAGGACCGGGGGAGAAAAATACCTCAGAGCTCGAGGAAGTACAAGAAAGAGTCACCTTACAAAACAACTACAATCTGTCGTAGCCATCTAGCTTTTCTTAAGTGATCTGTCCAGGGTGTACCCTCTCACACAGACTGGTAGTGTAACAGATAAATTCCACATAATGTGTTAGCCTTTGAGACAACAGGCACGATTTGCAGCTACATGCTTCTCACCTCCTGGTCGTCCATGTTGCTGGAGCAGCGGATGAGTGTAGCCCAGCCTTTTGGATGGAGCTGCAGGGAGGTGATGCAGTTGCCTCGGTCCCTCTCGCCGGGGATCTCTGGCGTTAAAACCTCCAGGCTGTTCCTGGGAGAAAGGCCTGTGAGGAAAAAGGTCACGATTACAACACTGCCAAGAATCTCAGGCGACGCCATGTCAGTCAGTATCATACCAAGGTCATCTCTGACCTTCTCTGTGAGGGTGAATCTTGCTGGAGTCATTTCCCTGGCGAGGAGTACCAGCTGACCTGGACGCTGATGTGCCTCCATCTACAGAATCACAGACAGCAGTCAAAGTTTAAACGTTTTCCAAACCGTACTGAAACTGCTACTTACAAAAAAAAAAAAAAAAAAAAGTGAATAATGCTCTTTTTTGTCAGTATATATAGAAAGTTTCCTAATTTTGTCATGTTTTTCTCTACCATGACAAAGCAAAGACAGGAGTGTTTGATAGTTTAGCAAATATATAAATAATAAAAGACTGAAATTCCCACTATTTAGTTGCACCATTTGGAACTAAGCCTCAAGTCTTATCGGGGAATAATCCTAAAAGCTTGACACGCATTTAAGAAACTCAGCTCAGCCAGGTTTGGATATGGAGTGTCAATGCGCAACCATTTTAAATCTGGCTGAGTCAACCCTGGACTTTCACATAGTGGCCACTTCTGTGTTTTCCTTGGCGATAAGCTTTGAAAGATCTTGTTGAAATGTAGACCTTTGCCCATGCCTGAAATCCTAACCGATCGTTACACTTTTCTGAATTCAGCTTTCCTTCTCCCTTTTCCCAAGCATGAGGAGAAAAAAAATCCACAGGATGATACTGCCGTCGCCAAGGGAAATCGCAGGGATGACATCAACGAGCTGATGCTCAGAGGTTTTGCTTTCAATGGTCTGGGAGTCATTCAATTTACCTTTTGGCCAATTCCACTCTGACCAACTCATTTTGACTGGACCTGCACAGTATTAACTCTGAGACTTTACATAGTCGAGTGTTTTCCTTCTTATTTTCAATTACTTAAAGCAGGCACAGGGTTACTCCAGTCTATTCGTGGAGGCATCTAAACGACCAATGACATAAATAAAATGCACCAGAGCTCAGCTATAGGTTTCACATAAAGGAGTCAATGTGATGGTAATGAAACATTTAAGGCTTTCGTTTGCAGAGGAAAAGAATATTTATAATAAACTCCAAAACCCATTCTTGCCTCATCACCGCAACAAAATTTTACATTCTCAATCACATTCTTTACATACAAGGCCAAATACTTTGCAAAGAAAAAATAATATGTATGAAGTATGAAGTATAATGTGGACACATATCTGTGTCTGAAGGATTGACTCTTAATTTGAAGGTGAAATCAGTAAACATCTCCCTGTCGTGATTGGACTCCAACGATCCACAATCAGAAATACTCGTTTACACACTGAGGAAATTCAAGACCTTGTTACGGATGCATTTCTGCATGCCTGCAGTTTGCTAAAGATCATGTGGACGAGCCAGGATCCTGTTGGAAAACTGGATGTTGGTTTAAATGACAAACATTGTGTTTGGACAAGCGCTTTTATTACCCATCTTTCAAATACGGTGATGGTAGTATCATGCATGGTTTGGGCCGGTTTTGCAGTCAGAACAGCCTGCCATCAGTGATTTAACTTCTTTGTCAATTCAACAAATTCTGAAACGCAAATCATGGTTTACGCATCTGCTCAGACTGACTCTTCTGCCTGAAGTAAAAATACACACAGAAAAAAAGTAAAGCCAGACTAAAAGAGTAGGAGCAGAAGAACAACATGGCCGCTGGCTTTGAGGAGAGACTTTCCAGGAGTACTGCTGTTGTCCAGACATCTGCACTGTACTGCACAGTGATCGCATGCCCATACATGGGAAGTGTCAACACAGCTGATCCAAAAGGCAGTATTGGACTGCGTGCACATTTAGACAGTCCCCATTGGTTTGTGCAAGCAGACACAGGAAGCATGCATTCCCTTTAAAGGCCCTTTTTCACCAGAACAATGAGCAGAACCAGCAGCGTCGAAAGGCCTTTTGCTTGGACTCCTCTGGTCGCCAAAAATTTGCCCTCGAACACACCACACAGGAATAAATCTCTGCCTATAAGGATGTAACTCTGAAGTGCAGAGAGGGGCGATATAATGTATGTTACTCAATAAAGTAAACCAGAAGACTGCATAGATATACACTGTGAGCATAGCAGTGTTTGCGTTGTGTTTGTCAGTAATGAAAAACAGGATATGTCAACGGAGTCATGTGCTTTCTGTCGTCACTGCTGCCTCTCTTCCCATGCACACGATCTCTGCCCCTAACAGCTAATCAGAGTGCTCTCGCTGCACGACCGACCACACACTGACCGTGTTAATGTCAAAAAAGACAAGGGGTGACAGACGTCCACCCGCGCTCCCGCAAGCTCACTTTCCGCTAGTTCCATAAGAGGCCCACAGAAAAAGTGTCAGGACATCTGTCCGTGAGCTGGATCTCAGCAGAAAGTGGGTCATACAACAGGACAACACCCCAATGCACATGAGACGCTGCACAAACGAACGGTTAAACAAGAGGACGCTCAGTGTTTTGACAAAGCTAATCAGAGTCCTGACTTCTACGCAGTAGAAATGTTGTGGAAGAAAAATTAAGCGAGCGTTTCATCCGAGAGTTGAAGCTGTGCAGAGGAACTAAATCTCCTCTGGTGCTCAGGACTGATCAACTTTAAGTTGAAGATCTTCTGCACAAGATTGACTCGTCTTCATTTAGTTTAAGGGACCAGTTTCGGTTTGTTGATTTAGAAAAAAAAGAAAAAAAAAAAGACTTCACAAACATCCAAACACCACTGCACACGGGCAAAAATCCCTTTTTCCATTTGCAACAGCGACTCTGTTCTGACCTGAGCTGAGGGGGGTCCGCCGCGCTCGCAGCATGCGGTAGCTGCCCACCTCGAGGGACTGGGTGAGGTCCAGGTCGTGAAGGATGAGCAGGTACCCTGAGGAAGTGGAGATGAGCATCTTGGAACAGTCGGGCGTCAGACGCATCCTCATCAGATAGCGCGTGTGGAAGAACTTCTTGTGCGGGCAGCCGTCCTCTGTAAATCTGCAGAGGAAGAAAAATCATCAAGATTCCTAGCTCTCTCCAGAACCCCAACACGGTAAACAGCCGATGCATTTCACCCACTTTGTTAAGCGCAGCTGGTTGAATAATGTGTGCAGGAGTTAACACAAAGACACCGTGTGTGCATTCTGGTTAAAACATTAATGTTTTTTTTTCATGTTCACCTTTAAAATGTACAATGTACACGCTGTGCAGATAACCAACCTGTTCGTGTCCCACGTGATGACGTTGCCGTCAAAACCAGACGTGACCAGGAGGCGAGTGTTGGTGTCATACTCGATGTTCTTCACCCAGCTGGCATGGCCGTGCAACGAGCAAACTTTTGAGTTCAGCTTACGGAGGTCCCATAACGCAATTGTGGTGTCGTCAGAGCAGGTGGCAAACAAACGATTGTCCAAAAACCTACAAAAACAGGTCAGAAATGACCATTTTTAGACCCTCAGCGGACAAGAACCCAGAAAGCTGCTCAACTGCTCTGGCAGTTTTGACTGACCTCAGCACTTTGCACTCCAACAAGAATTTTAATCCAACAGTAACCAACAAACAAAGAGGATTTAAAGGCTAATGTTGTCATCCTGACCCTTTATATTTCATTACCTTGGGCCTGAAGCCTGTTTTTCCTGTTACTGTTTCACATATTGGGGTTATATCATTGGTGTCCGAGCATGATTTAAGATTAGAGAAATTAACCTTATGTTGTTGACACAGTCCTCATGGGCCTCCGTCAGTGTTTTGATGTGCCTGGACGAGATGGGATCAAACAGCAGGACTTCCGTCTGCTCGCAGGCCACAGTCAGCACAGACCTGAGCAGAGCACACACACACAAAATCAGATGTTCACGAGATGCAAGAGAAGGAAAGAGTTTCCTTTGAACAAAATGCACAAGAGAACGGATTCATTTGATGAGCTCTCTTTAAAGGTCCTTTATTTGTGAAGCTGAATGACTCTAGACCGTGCACAAAGAGGCAAACCAAAAGATCCCAACAGTGAAGGAACCAGTATTTCTCAGAAATTCTCAAATGTTCCATCAGCTGGGCAATGAGAGCAGACCAAATTTCTCTTTATGGCCCAAAAATCACGCTGAGACATGGACAACTCTTCACTGTGCATGATGGACGCGTGTTATATCCTGCTCTCACATGAGCACATAAACAAATGTGACCCAGACTGGACAGCTTGACCTGGTTTGGCTGCAGGATTTACTTCCTGCAACAGCTGTCTGGTCAAGGAGCCTTGAGCCCTGGCTGTTACTCATTAGTTTTGACCGCTGTGAGCACCCGGTGTTGCAGTTTTGGAGCATCCAGCAGTACATGCATGTGAAGGGATCCTAAGTTCTAAAGGTTGTAGCCATAGATTGTACAACTGAAGCAGAAGAGGTTGAATTACTCAAGCCTCTGCGGACAGACAAAAAAAAACACATTAAGGTCGAACTCAAAGGGCCTGAAATTTACAACTGTACGTTATTGTCTCACCCGTCCGGGGAATACTCCAGGTTGAACACAGCTCCATGCGTCTGAGTGCTCAAGTTGACGGACTCCACAGCCGGATTCATAGAGCAGTACAAACTGGTCATTGTCCTGAAGTTATCCCGAGCTGGGTCCACAAACAGCCCTCGTCTTATAGTTCTGCTCTGCAGCCAGGAAAATAGGCTAGACCCCCTGACGTTGTCGCTGCTTGAGCTCTCGCCGCTCCCTGTCTGCGGCGCGGCGACCGGTTGGCAGCCAGCTTCTCCCTCTCCCAGCACGGGAGACCCTGCACTGCGCTCCGGGCGGTCCTCGCTGCTCTCCGGTATTGAAGGACAGACCCTTTGAGCGACGTCCTCTTCATCGTCCGACTCGTCAATTTCGGGGTCTTCCTCTTTGTCGGAGACGCTGCCGGTGTTGGGCCTGTCCTGCGACTCGTCGGCGTCCTCGCTGTCGCTCTGGTGCTCCGAGCTCATTGTGGCTACTCCAGCGTCCACAGACTCGTTTGTGTTTCGTGGTGGTGGTCGGGGGGGGCGTCTCGGCTCAACGGCGAAAAGAGTCCGGTCACCTGCTGAGCATCAATCCTCCTTCCTTCATACCTTTAAGGTGCCATGGTGGTGGGCTTTCATCGGCACAGGTACCATTGTAATGCGTTTTGTTGCCAGATTTGGTAGCGCCTTCTCACCACCCCTCAAGAAGACAAACACGATTAGCTAGAATGCGACCGGAAGACTGCAGATTTAACTTTCAAAATAAAGCTGCGGTATTACTTCAAGTTGGGACATTGCAGCTGATCAGCAACAACTATAACTGATAATATCACAACAAAACCTCCGAGCTTTCCAACTTATAATAAGATTTTTTTTGTATTACAAGTTTGCAGAATGTGTAACACTTGACAGACGAAAACGTGCACGTATATGTAATTTTGGACGCTTCTAGAACAAGTTAGGCCCCAAATCTATAAAGCGATTAGTGTATGAAAAAAAACAACGTATGAAACAGCGTATTTACCTTTGGTGTTTTATTTTTTTGTAAGCTGAAGAGTCTCAAAGGATGTTTAATAGTTTTCTTCGTCTAACTTTCCTTTTTCTTCTCGTGAAAACAAATGCCAAGTTAAAAAAAAAAAGGAAAAGAAAGAAGAAATGACGGAGTTCCGCTTCCTCGGTGCTGCGATAGTCGGCTCTTTGCTGCCACTTGCTGTTCGATTACTGTAACTGCATTGTGGCTTCCAATGAAGAAGTGTGTTCTATTTTTTAAGATAATAAATTAATGTATCGATAATTTTTTTGTTCTTTATTTTTTTTGATATCATGAATTTACCTACCTCTTTTTAGTATTTGAAATGATTTCCCTCATCTGTTGGTGCTCAAATCCAGCCCACTAAAATTGTATTTGCAAATAAAGTTTGATCAATGATCATTTTGTACAGTTTTTTCTGAAGGTGGAGAATCACTTGGCGATCTGTTTTTTGAATATCAAGGGACATTCTGCCAGTTCTGATTTCAGGATCAAGCAATAAGGTGCTGCTCATGTTATCTTGAAGGATACAAAAGTTAAACAAAGCTGAACCATTGCAGCAACAATAGGCTCATAAGCGAGGCAAAAGCACAGAAAACAACATTTTTTATGAGCATGGCCACTGTTTGGATTGCGATTTACAGAGCAAAAAAAGGCCACATATTTCAAATTGGATCGTTTTCACCAATTTTGGAGTTAAGACAACAGCTGAATGGCGGTAAGTACATTTGTGTCCAATTACAAGTGGGATGTTTGGAACAAAACGCTCACTGATTTCTTTGGCACCAACACAAAAATGGTCATATCACATCTAAATACACAGCACATTTAAAAGGTTCCAAACAACGAGAATACACAAATAAATATCACATAACAAAATGAGAATACACAAATAAATATCACATAACAAAAGTAGCAGAAAAATCTGCTGGGATGATAAAATTGCTCAACTCGAAAGGAAAGCTGAGAAAAAGAGATGGGTCTTCATCAATTATTTGAATTGCTCAACAGTGGGAGCAGATTTAATATGAAGAGCTAAGCTGGTTCTTGGCACATCGAGGAGCAGTTGATTAGCTGACAGCGGGTCTCACGCTGGGAAATTAGCACTTAAGAGATCAACTAAGTGGTGGCGAGCGTGTCCATCAAGGCATTTAAAAATAAATAACAAAAGTTTTTAATTGTTCTTTACTGTCAGTAGATGAGCTGCAGCATTTTGAACAAACTGCAGGTGTTGGATTTGACTGATGTAAGCCCTGTTACAAAGAATTGGGGGAATGACTCACCCACTACAAATCTTTAGGGTGGAGATGGGGCTTTATCTTTGCTATTGCTATTAACTGGATCTAACAACAGAGGAGATCTTCCTGTCAAATTTAAAAGCACTGTCAAAATATATATCAAGACTCTTCACAGATGATTTAATATCATTCATGCACGCAATTGTCTTTTTTTGCAAGCAAGCACAGGTTGTATTAAATGCTTTTTGGGGTGGATTCAAAGGCAAACTTATGGAAAAAAGGGTTTCTCAAAAGCTGATGCAAAGGGAATCAGGTACAAAGAGAAGAGAAGAGAACCCCACACAGAGCCACAGGTGAGTGGGGCAGTTTCAGAGGAGTAACCACCCACATGGACCGAGAAACGTCCATCTAGTAAGTAGGACTGAAACCTCTGAGGGGGCTGCACGGTGGTGTGGTGGTAAGCACCGTGATCTCACAGAACGAGGGTTTCAGGTTTGGATGCTGGCTGGGGCCTTTCTGTGTGGAGTTCGCATGTTCTGCTCGTGGATGCATGGGTTCTCTTCAGGTGCTCGGACTTTCTCCCACTGTCCAGAAACATGCATGTTAAGTTGACTGGTGATCCTAAATTGACCTTAGGAGTGAGTGTGAGTGTGCACGGTTGTTTGTCTCGTTTGTCTCTGTGTGGCGGACTGGGTGGACACAGGGTGTACTCCTCCTCTCGCCCGATGGCACCTGGTATAGGCTCCAGCCCTCCCCATGACCCTACCTTGGATTAAACGGGTATAGAAAATGGATGGATGGACAATACCCCAGAGAGCAGCACCTTTCATTGCTACAAATTTTCATGACTGTGACAAGAGGATGGAATGATCAGATGTGCCAAAAGCAGCTGTTAGGTCCAGGACCACCAAAATGACGGAGACTCCTGAATCTACAGCTAAAATCAAATAATTGAAAACTTTACAGAGCAGATACTGTAGTTTTATGGGGCTTACTGGATTTTTTTCATATACATCGTAATTAACTAAAATTGTCTCAAGCTGAGCAGGAACTTCTTCCTCTTGAACTTTAGATAAAAAAAATAATAATTTGAGATGGGCCTGAAGTAAGTAAAGAAACAAGGGGTCAGGGTTCTCTTTTTTAATAAACAACAACATGTTTAAAGGCAGCTGGAATGCAGCCAGAGACAAGGCTGGTGTTTATCAATGACAGAGAACATGATCCAGAAGTGTCAAAGACTTTCTTAAGAACTCGAGTGGGATGCTGTCAGAGCTAGGGGCAATTTGTGAGCTGTGAATGATGAGCCATCTCGGATAGAGAGAACAAAGAAATTAGATCAGGACAGCCAGGCACAGTAGAAATAGAGGGATCGTGGCCAGTAAGTGTGTTCAGTTTGAAAAGGAGGTGAGTAATCATTTTCAGTGAAGCAAATGAAGGGAAGTGTCACCGAGGCAGGTGCAGTGTAACAGGGGAGGAATTTCAGGGACTCCTTAGTGCAATAAAGACATCAAATAATAACAGCCTGTCTGTGAGTTATATTCAAATAAGTACTGGCAAGCTGGAACAGTTTATATGAAGCATGCATCTATGCGTGTTTGTGCACGATGTTACATAAACAGCATTGCCTGTAGGCACCTTTACGTGGAAGTGAGACATAATTATAGTTCGTGTTGTTGAGACTTTGAGTGTACATGCCTCGATCATATGCCCTGTTGTGTGTGTGTGTGTGTGTGTGTGTGTGTGTGTGTGTGTGTGTGTGTGTGTGTGTTTGTGTGTGCGCCAACTTTGCTGCGGTATAGGAAACCACTTTAACAAGCCGGAAACACAAATTAAATCTCATTAGGTTTTTTGAAAAAGTCTTTTTTAATCTTTTTTTTTCTTATTACTGGTACTAAGCGTGATTGGACACACAGCTGGTGACATGGTGCATGTTGGTAGACAAGGTGAAAAAACGATACCCCCACACCAACATACTTTTACGCACGCGTACGCTCACACGCACGCACATGTAACACTGCTCGCAGCCTACATAAAGAGAGCAAACAGCAGAACCCTTTCGGGGGCAGACGGCAAAAATGACAAGCAAGCGGAATGCCGCGTTCCAACCCAGCGGTGGCGGTTGTGCGGTTTTACGCACCGCCGCAGGTCTGAGCTCACCTAAAACTACACGGAGCCTGTCTGTGATGACCCTGATGTTTTCAGTGATGTTGCTTTTCCCGGTCCAGCCAGCATCAGCTCATCCTCAGTGCTTGGACTTCGAGCCACCTTTCAAACCTCAATGGCACCTGGAGTTTTGCACACAGTATGAAGAGTTTGGCTGCTGCGACCAGAGAACTGATAACACGATCGCGGAGAGATATTGGGACATAATTGAATTGTTGGAAACGGCGGGTTATGAACTCTGTGAGGACATGCTGAAGGAAATCATGTGTCAGGTAAACATCCTTTCATCCCCAAGAGTTTGACTATGTTTTGAGGATGCAACTGTGTTGGCAGTGGCAGATCTAGGATATTTCTGAGTAAGGGGCCATTAAGGGGCCACAGTGTTCATAGAGGGGCCAAGTATTTGTCCAACACCCTTGCACACAATTCCCTGTTTTGGTAAGGTACTATACATTTCACCAGTCACACCATGTTCAAACACTTAATTAAACACGAAATTAAAAAAAAAAACTCCAAACCAATTTTACATGTATTTTTAGTGTACATAGACAAAATGCTCTCAAACACACACAGCATGTGAGAAAATCCAGTATTTTATTTAATTTTTTAAAACCTTTTTACTTTTTGACAAATACTGTCAGTTCAAAACATCTCTCTCACAAACATACACAAAGTTGCATGTGGGTGACTACTGTACATTTCACTCTAAAACAACATTATTCTTCGTTTTTTGTGACGGGAACTGAACCGGACAAAAGACAGATGAGTTACAGGACAGGGGCACGTCAGGGGGCCAATCAGATTTCAGCTGGGGCCAATGCCCCTGTGCCCCTAGAACCGCCCCTGTGTGTTGGATTCGAATAAAAATATTCTGGCACTGCTCAAAGATATAGGCTATCACGTGAGGGGAAAAAAGCCTCGAGGTAAATATTAATTATTAATGAGGTTCCTTGCAATATATTAACTCATGTTGAAAGCATTTCATTTACATGCGGGTGTATCGCGGTCTTAAATCTGAAAAGCCTGTATGAAAAGAATCAATGAAAATATCACAAAACCTACCCACAGCTTTTCTTCACAAACCCATTTTCAGAAACTTTGCAAAGTTTTCGGAAAAGCGACAGAAATTTACACTGGTAACTTGTCTATTTTGTTTGAACCATTGTTTGATAGACACACGTACAATAGAAATGAGGTTTCATCGACCAACTTCAGTATAAAACAATTGAAAATTTCACTCAAAGACGCTGGGATACAGATGCATGTTTACCACTGTGTTACATCAGCCTTTATTTTTGTTACACTTTTTAAATGGTTTGGGAATTCAAAACACTGATTTGTTGCAGTTGGGCTTCAGCTGCTCAACAGTCCCTTGCTCTTGTTGACAGACTCCCCTCTTCATGATGCACCGTATATTTTCAATAACAGACAGATCCGTTATTGAACTGAGATTTTACCCCTTGTCTTTTCATAAAATTCGGCAATCTAGATAATGAAGAACCAGTTCAGTTTCGCATAGAATTTTTAAAAAATCCATTGAAGAATTTTAATAAGTGATGATTCTCTGACAAAGATTGGCACATAGTGCTGAGCTGTGACCAGTCCTCACCTAGAAATACTAATCATTTGGTGGATGCTCCTTTTATATCCAACCCTGACACCCTCACTTGTCACCAACGAATCCGTTAATTTTAAAAGTTTCCAGAAGGGTTTCTTGTATATTTTTTTATTTTTATTTATTTATTTCTATCTTTCTTTGCCTTGCTGCCAAGTTTTTTTTGTTCTAAAGTCTTCCTGGTATCAAATTGTAGATGTCATTACACTGTGGTTTCTCAGTCTTAGACACTGAAAATAATTTCCACCGTACTTGTTCCTATTAAGTACAGGTTTGAACAAGTAAACTTATTTTATATTTTTAAAAAACTTCACAATTCTTCTTGAAATGGGC
Organism: Odontesthes bonariensis; assembly: GCF_027942865.1. Taxonomy (NCBI): domain Eukaryota; kingdom Metazoa; phylum Chordata; class Actinopteri; order Atheriniformes; family Atherinopsidae; genus Odontesthes; species Odontesthes bonariensis. The sequence goes on along the minus strand of NC_134522.1, from coordinate 25,109,731 downwards.
TTTGTAATTCTAAACAAGATTATTTTGAAGGTTACACAGAATTTTGAAGAGATCAGAATGCATGCATCATGTAACTTTGTTTGCTCATGTGACTCTTCAATCCTTTATAACTTCAAACTTGGGCCATGTCAGTTTCTTTTTGTGATCTCAAATATGCACGTCATTTCCCTAAAATGTATTTGTCTTATCCAGGAGTGCTCTCCGTATGCCGCTCACCTCTATGATGCTGAGGATCCCTACACACCTGTCAGAGAGCTACCTGGTCTTTGCTTTGGCTACTGCTCTGAGTTTCACAGCAAGTGTCGCCATGTGCTTAAGTATTTAACCGAGAACCGGCTGCTGCTGGATACCTCTGAACGGGATGTCTCGACATTCTGCAGCCTAGTAGACCTGTCTGACCAGGACTACTGCTACCCCAACGTTCTGAGGAGTACTGACCTTAACAGCAACCTGGGACAGGTGGTGGAGGACCGTATGGGATGTCTGCAGCTGTGCCTTACTGAGGTGGCCAACAGTCTCAGGAACCCAGTGTTGATGCTGCACAGCGGTGATGACACACACCGAATGTTCATCGCTGAGCAGGTGGGCTTTGTTTGGGTTTACCTGCGTGACGGCAGTCGGCTCGAACAGCCCTTTCTGGATATGAGCGGGGAGGTGCTGACGACACCTTGGCCAGGGGATGAAAGGGGTTTCCTGGGCATGGCCTTCCACCCCAAGTATCGGGACAATGGATGCTTTTTCATCTACTACTCTATTCAAATCAACAGTAAGGTGGATAAAATCAGAGTCAGTGGGATGAAAGTGTCTGCGTATGACATGAACGTGGCTGATCCTTACTCAGAGAGGTAACACAAGGAGAATATTTGCTTGTTTATGCGGTTTCAAAGTATGTCTAACGGTTTAGGTATACACCAAATGCAAGCTGACAGACATTTCGGATAATACTGTTACTAATGCAAAGGCTATTATAGCTCCAAAACTTGCTTAGACAAGTTCCTGTGATTTATACTTTGTATCATGTCAGAGTTCAGAGTGCTACACTGAACTTTGCTGTCTACAACAAGTAAAATCTCTCCAATAAACAAAAAAAATTAAAAAAAGAGAGAGGCAGAGAAAGCACTTAATAAAACAAAGAAAATAACCTCCAAGAAGTCACTGCTCCCACTGAGTAAAGATAGTGGGCTCCTGATTTCAACTTAACGTGTTGAGAAACAGTTTTCTGTTGCTGTATTTGGATGAACCAGCTTTTCAATGCCTCAGGGCTCCTCTGCCGTCAACTACTGCATAAGTGACATATACTGTACACTAAAGTATCTGCGGAGGAAAAGCATTACATTAACTCACCCTCCAGTAATAAAAAAACTATCTAGCAGAAGTGTAAAGCTGAATTGCTACAGGATGTTTGACTAAAAAAAGTCACTTCCACTTGTACCGCGTCTTTCCTATGACCAGAATGAAGTTGTGCACAGGTAGCGATGCCTTTATAGGAGTCAGGAAAGCAGATTATGAAAAGCATATACATGTAAAAAAAAAGGTAGATGGCAAACAGAAGCAGGCTCCTATTCTTTATCATGGATGAGAATATATCCCTTTGTTTCTAAGTTATACTGTTAAAGTGCTGAAAATGACAAAGAAAGAGTTCAAGAACAACTTTCTGAAACATATAACGAAAGATTTGTCCATCTTTCCAGCTATGTTTAGAATAAAGCAAAGTTTTGATGTGATACAACTTATAATAACATGTGACCCTGACAGGAGTTTGTGACTGGTGTGACCCCATGAACAAATGGGATGACCAAAGCCAAATGATCCAAGCATCAATTTTTCTGTCTTCAAATGTTGTACAGACTATTTGCTTACTTTGTTATGCAAATTACAACCCCTGGGGAAAAAAACTGAATCAACACTCTTGAAGGATGTTCATTAAGCTCTTTCATTTTCTCAAGGAAATAAAAGGGCAAATATGACACAAAACTATTTTGGTTAAACATTTTGGCCTTTGTAAACCAACCGAATTTTTTTTATAAGTGATAAGTTTATGTGTGGAAATCTAAGACTGTTGTCTTCATATTCCTTATACATTGCATTGAACTGCATCCTTTTTCACATTCAGGGTTATTTTAGAAATTGAGGAGCCAGCTGCAAACCACAATGGAGGCCAGCTGCTGTTTGGTCGAGATGGTTATTTGTACATCTTCACTGGAGATGGTGGAAAAGCTGGGGATCCATTTGGGAAGTATGGCAACGCTCAAAACAAGTAAGGAGTTTTGGGTTTCTTGAAGTGTGAGCAAACTCGAGGAGCAGAGTTGAAAGCTATTCCTAAAAAAAACATTTTTTTCTTTTATATGAAGTACCTACACAGTAGCCTGAAGCAACCCATTGTTTGTTATGCTGAACCATTTGGTTTAGAAAAGAGTTTGGCATGTAATTTGATGCACCATCTGTATATAACTGATTCATCCAATCAGATCCAGAAAGTATGACCAGTGGAACGAGTAGGTAAATCAAACTCTTGGCCAAGCCAGTCAAGAGGGGGACAAAAACCAAAGTTTGTTTGAATAAAGCCTTAAATTCATTCTTTACCCTTTTCTCGAATAAATGCTCAGATGAAACGAATGCCATAGCAGTATCTATGTTAATCTCTTTTGTAGCCAAATTCTGAAGAACTTGATAGATGGTCTTTTGATGTTGCAAATTCCCCAAGAATTCAGCTGCCTCAGACGGTTCCTCCACAGCACCATCAGACGAACTCCTCATCTGTTTATTAGATTATTTTTCGCCAAAGATTCCAAAATATAAACTGCTGATAAATTAAAGGAACAATTCCATCAGAAAGAGTTATTAACCATTTTAAAATTCTGCTATATTACTCAGTCTCCGAATAGTACATTTCAAACTTTATTGACTTGTAAAACTCTTCCATGGCCTTAGATTGGCTTGGACATGACTACGAATACGCTGGTCTGGTCAAACCTCCATTTCCTCGTGGTCATCTCCCTCATCAACTGTAGTTAAAGGCAGGTAGATCACCTCAGGTCGAGTCTCGGCTGCTTGTGGCTAGTACCTGTTCACTCAGCCACTAGCCCCAGGCAAACTTTTCTGAGTAGCTTGGTCTATGCTTCTCATTTCATTGGTTCCCCACAGCACATGAAATGTAGCCGCAAGCATTCCACAAGTCCTCAAAATTGGTGTCTCTAACTTTCTACATGGAACCCATGGACTTTCTGAATTCATCTTTCATAGACTGTAGTAGGTGCTCTGCTAATTTAAAGCAGAAATCCCAAGCCATAACACCGATGGCTAATTTTGCTCATGTCTCGTTACACATACAAAACATCTTCTGCACAGGTTAACAGGGTTAAAAACTTGATTTATACCAGATATTCATCAGAGCCATTTAATGATGCCCTGTGTCATGTGGATGGGGATGATGTCATCCTTTAAGAGATCACTCTCATCAAGAGGGAAATATTTCATCATAACCTAAAGATGACCCTTTGAAGCAACCTTGTATTGACTTGCACTTTCCTTCAAGAGGACATGTGGAGCCAACTCATGCAAGGAAAATGCCCCCACAGCAAATCCTTTATAGGAGTCAACGTCAAGGTTTTTGTGTGTCCCTTTTCTGTAATTGGTCTGGCAATGTTTAAGTCAACCACTTGGCATGACATAAAGCTTTACTGGATCATGATTTCTCCATTATATCCACTTATTCATCCATTTAAGCTCACTATTTTTAGCTATTTACCCATAACCTGCTGGTATTCCAAACTTGTATCTATTGTTTTTAGCTATTGTGATTATTACCAGTGATCTTAGCAATAGATAAAATACTTTATAACCATTTTCCACTTTACTTTAAATTGATATCTATTTCACTAGTACACTTTCTTTTGGGAAACGACTGAACCCGAGTTTATTACTTGTCTTGTAGGAGTGCTTTGTTGGGAAAAGTTCTCCGCATTGATGTGGATGGAAGTGACTCCAGTGGGGAAAAGTACAAGATCCCCCCTGACAATCCATTCCTCAAAGACCCAGATTCTCGGCCAGAGGTGTTTGCATACGGGGTTCGAAACATGTGGCGATGCTCTGTGGACCGCGGAGACCCGGTGAGCCGCTACGGCAAGGGCCGGATATTCTGTGGAGATGTTGGTCAAAATCGCTATGAGGAGATTGACATTATTGTGAAAGGAGGAAACTATGGATGGAGAGCAAAAGAGGGTTTTGAGTGCTATGATATTAAGCTGTGTCACAACTCTTCCCTGAGTGAGTATTTTTTGTCCATGTTAAACTTCCCTCTTGATTAATATCAAGAGCTATTTTCTGATACTTTTGCCACTTGTTATTTCTGGCATAAATATTTTCCATCTGCTTAAGATTTGAGTTAAATCCAGTGTGTCTCTCTCTGCCACAACAGATGACATCCTCCCTATATTTGCATATAGCCATCATGTTGGGAAGTCTGTGACAGGGGGATATGTGTACAGAGGATGTGAGTCACCCAATCTGAACGGCCTGTATGTTTTTGGAGACTTTATGAGTGGGTAAGAATATGTTAATCTGTGCCAAATAAAAAAAGGAAATATTTATTTCCTGTTAGCCTTTCAGTAGGGAAGGGAAATCAGAACTATCTCTCTGACTTGTTTAATCTATTTATGAATTTTTCATTGAAATCAAACCACTTAAGCCCCTGGGCTTCCTCTGTTCTTATTCAGTTCAATTCAATAATACTTTATTAATTTCCTAAGGGAAATTATATTGCTGAAATATGCATTATTATTAAAGATAGGCTATTAGATAGATAAAAAAAATAAAATGCAAATCAACTGACAACATATTGAAAGTTGAAGTGCAGCTGAGAGGAAGGTGTGGTAGAAATCTTTAGAGGTTGCAGGTGTTGTTTTTATAGCTTGGCAACAACTTAGCTGATGACACATGCAGCAACACAGGTAAAGTCTCTCCTCTCCTCTTAAAGTCACCTTGTTTTTGGGGTCTTATTCCAGGTATTACTTGGACATTGGAAAGCCAAGTAAACTGCTCCAACAAGTCAGCAACTTTCCTGTTGCCATGGTTATGAAAATGAAACATGTGAAAAATTGCCAGAATTACAAGAAGTCCTATTAGCAGCACAGCATCCAAACCAGCACAGGAAAATGTTTCAGAAATCTGTGTTTTCACTGAAAAAAAGCTGAGTAGAAAATCTAAATAAGATAAAAAGAAAGACAGTATGTCTAAAGTTACTGCAGCAGGCTGCCTGCCTCTGTGGCAGCGCCATTCTAATTATCTGTAAAAAATGTTACTTGGGTTCCTCTTGTGTTTGTAAGAAGGAACAATCTAAAATAAATGATTCCTGTCCAACCTTCAGTCGAATCATGGCACTAGAGGAGGATAAGACAACTGGAAACTGGAAGGAAAGGAGCATTTGTATGGGTGACACGACAACTTGCTCTTTCCCGGGACTCATCAATCACCACCACAAGTTCATCATCTCTTTTGCTGAAGATGAAGCAGGTAACATTTGTTTAATCTCTCACTGCATGTAGCATTGGATTCCAATAATATTACACGACTGACAGGTTGTTTGTGTCTTTCAGGGGAGCTGTATTTTCTGGCCACTTCGCATCCGAGTGCCATGTCACCTTCGGGAACAGTGTTTAAATTCATGGACCCTTCAAGGTGATGTATCAGACCCAGCATGCATCATTGTTGTAACCCAAAAGTCATACTTATAGATGTCTACAATAATCCTACATTCATGTGTGTTTAGATTTTTCTGAAAAGCATTTTGCCGAGGGAAGACACCAACCTTTTGGTTGTACAGCAAGTAGTGTTAGAAAGGCATACGTGCAACTTGGTCTAATGACAGAATGTCAATTAGCTATGTTGGTCCACAGCACAAAAAAACTTGCAGTTTCACAAAAAAGGATCAATAATCATAGAACTGACACTTGTTCCTAACCATATTCTTTTTTCACAAAGGCAGCTTAAGCTTCGATACATGTACACTCTATATGTCTCTCTGCGTGATCGCATTCCACTTTCTATGTCTCTCCAGTGTTGATTTAGCCACAATAACTTATAAAGTGTAGGGAGGGGATGAAGGAAGGTGCAAACAATTTACGTGCTTTCTGATATACCTATTTATGCTAATCCCTGAGCCTTCAGGCAAGAGATTGCTGGTTCCAGGCTGGTTTTGTACAGTGTTTTCGACCGTCATGGTACTTTTTCTCTTTCCTCCCGCTCGCTGGTCCTTACTTTTCTACCATGCTGTCTCCAGAGAGTGGTCAGGGTTCAAATTAAAAAGGACATCGTTAGGGTTAGAATAAATGTTTCAAAATACATGGTTAAACTGTTGTAAAACTCTACATGGTTATGGCTTACACATATGGATATGCAACCATCTCACAATTAACAACCACTGGACTGCTACACTTTGGGCAAGTGAACAAGAGTGCCTATTTCAGTATTTCACATTTTCTTATGAGACTGGTCTGCTTTGGAAAGATATAAAAAAAACAGATATTTTTCTCATGTGCACGGCAAAGATTACCTCTCAAAGAATACCCCTTTTGGATTTAGATAATTCTCAACTTGAAATTGTAACAACAATGCATTTTACAGAATTTTTAAATACCTTTCAAACACATTTTCATGGTTGGTTATACTACTGTAGCTAAAAATGATACCTTCTTGTTCAAATTTTGATAACATACAACAGCATTTACGGATAGTCCTCCACTGATAAACCATTGCAATATTGCATATTTCACTGTGTCAGAAACATTCATTATGAAACTACAACTCTAATAAATCAATATTCATTGGGATGCAGAACTTTAATTAGAATACTTTACATGTATTCATTCAGCAGACACTTTTATGCAAAGCAACTTACGAGTGCAGAACACACTGGGGAAATGTGAGGTTCTGTATCTTACCTCAGAACAGTTCGCCATGTTGAAAGGGATCAAGCCATTGACTTTCAAATGGGTGTATGACCACTGTAACACCTAGGCTTCAGCCACCCCCTAATATTACAATGCTCTTCATGTTTTTCACAACTGAATACTATAAGAAAATGTGAGTTGTGTGGAAAAGCTCCCCCAAGCAGCCTTTGAAGCAGAGCCCATGCGTGATGGTTAATCCTGTTCTGCCTGGAACCATCCCACCAGCACCCACACATATTCTGACATCTACATTATAGTTCCATTGAGTTTTACGCCTTCTAGCATCCAACATTAAATGTGTTCAACATGTTCACAACAGAGAAACGTGTCCAAATGTGAGACTTTGCTCACTTGCTTTTGTATTATACAATCCTGCTTTGATCTTCTTCTTTCTATCATTTGTTGACTCCATCACTGGGATGAAAGCAAGGTAGCCAGGACCCGCAATTTATTTTTTTGACCACCCACTCCCACTCGCAGGAACACAAGTATCGCCCACACAAGGGAGATTTGTATTGAGTCGCAGTCCTAACCCCAATCCCGAACCCAATCCCAAGACAGTTTTTTACTATAAAGTATAGACCTCAGCCATAACAGAAAACTTCAGGAGAACCCCACTTTAATACGGGAAATGCATTACTTATAACAAGCCCTGAAAGTCAATAAAGAGAAAATTTAAATCATACTTTTTTACGTCTTTATTCACAAAAGTGATACCTGTGATGGCAAATGTTTTTACCTTAACATCTGGTTTGACCTCCATTTAAAGTAATTACTGTAACAAGACAACATGTTTCCAAAAACTTAATAAGTCTTGCACATGGGCCAGGAGAAATTTTAGTTCAGTCCTCCAATAAAGAACATACGCAGCTCTGGGGTGGTGAGGATTTTCATTAACTGTATTCCGCATTAATCCTTCTTTGATAGAAACGACAACTTGCGCTGCTGCAATAAACTCTTCTCTTACGATTGAGTTTAAGGACATTTCCCCAAAGAAGTCATTGTCTCATCAATGATTGTAAGCCATCCTGGCTCAAGATCAGCAACACACAGCCAAGCCATGAAACTACCACAGCCATGCTTTACAGATGGGATAAGGTCCCTGTGGTTAAATGCAGCATTGCCTTTTCTTCAAACAAAACATTCAGAATTAAACCAGAAAATTCTGTTTTAGTGCTATCTGTTCACATAACAGCTTTCTGGCCTGTCTACAGACGGTTAGTGGGGTTCTTTTTGGACAGCAGTGTCTTTCGGCTTTCCACCCTGTACTTCACACCGTTGCTGTTCAGTGCTCTCATGATAGCTGGCTCAAGAACATTTACATAGTCCGATATGAAAGGCTTTTAGTGGTTTAGACCTTAACCAGGATCCTTTTTGACCTTCAAACACTATGACACACTTTGCTCTTGGAGTGAACTTTGGCGATCGACCACTTCTTGGGAAGGTAAAATGTCATGGCCTGTGCTTCTGGTTTTGTTCCCTACCATGTTTTTTTTCTTCTTTTTCTTTGTTTCCCTCGTTGCCTTCCATGTCAGCCCTTTCACTCACCACCTGCTTCCTGTTTCTACTTAGCTTACCACTCACTCACCTCATCACCTTTGGCGTGTATATGTAAATTCTTTTTTCCAACTCTGTTTCTGCCTGCCTTGGACGTTTTTTTATTTGGATTCCATGTTTGTACTTTGTTGGAGTTCCCGCACCTTCAGTGTTTTTTGTGTTTATCAAAGTTTTGGGACCATATCTGCCTGCATCCTGCATGTCTGTATTTCGATTCTCCAACCATTCACCACAACAAACACCAGAGTTTATTTTTCCATCATTTGTTCATAATCTGGCTGTGGATTGGTGCAGCACACACTGTTTAAAGATCGTTTTGCAACTTATCTTTGAGCCTGACGTGATGAACATTAACAGCTCTTTCACCGAATTCCTCAAAAATTTCCTTTGTTCAAGCCTGGATTTACTTCTACAAACACCTGTCGGGGATCTGACCGTAACAGATCGGTTCTTAACATAAACCAGAGTTCCCACATCTGATAGTCAACCAAGTGCTTGTTAACACATACCACTCTAATGAACTTCTAATCTTGGAATCTCACAAACTTATGATCCTTACAGATATGTAGTATTTGAGTCTCTTTACCTTCTTTTAGCACTTAGACAACTCTAAACCAAAATTCTCATTCTCATTCTTAACCATTAAAAAAAAAAAAGAGTACTGTGCATTAAACCACATGCCATTATTTTATATTTTGGTTTCAAGTGTTAAAAAGTTCTCCAAACTTTCGGAAGTTGTTTTTATCGTAGTTTGTTATCAAAGTTTTTTGGGTTTTTTTGGACATTTGCAGCTTTTCCCCCTATTTTCAATCCAGTTCTTGTACGTAACCATTTCAGAAATGTATTTTCTTAGGCCATAGGCCATGACCTAAAAATCATTCAAACATAAAAATAGCACCTAACTCATCGGATGGATGAACTAGTGTTATGTCAACACATCTTTATTCCCATTTCTGCAGTCGCATCTATTAAAAAAAAAAATGCAAAAGATAAGACAGCTTGACAGACTTAAAATAGTATTTTTAGTATAGACTTAAAAGGTGATTCCTGAAAACCTATTGCCTGAAAAGTTGGCATACATCAGCATGATGTGCAGAGAGTCTTTTAGTGGAAACTGGACAAATGGAGGACAAGCAGCAGAAATAGCACCTACAGCAGATGAACAGTACCTGAAAGTGATGCTCCTAAAGTTACACTAGAGAATGTAGCAAGTTCCTCTTTGGGCAAATTCCTCTTTGGGTCCTCCCACAGTTGTGGGACATAACACCACTGTCACAAAACAAATCTCTGTGCGAGCCCTGCACATGTACAGACATACATATGAATTTGTTGTTATGTTAAAGAGGCCTCAAAGATGCAGAGATGACCACAAAACTGTCATGCAACCTTAAAGAAAAATTGTTTTGTGCAGTTGCTGGAAACCAGAGCTGTGAAATGTGGTATCTCAGCCCTACGGAGCCCCTTGAGTCTTAAGGTGAAATATATTGGGGTGTCGAGAAAGCGTGCACCCGTTTTAAAAAGCGCGCTCTCATTTAACCAAACTGTGCTCTCCTTAAAATTTAGCAAGCGCACGTTTACCTAAATCGTGCGCTCGAATTACTAATGTCGTGTACTCGCTGTAATACAGTCGTACTCACGTTATATCCCTCGTGAGCACAATTTACTGAAACGTGTCTTTACTATGCAAAGTGCGCTCTCATTTAACCAAAACGTGCTCTCCCTAAAATATAGCAAGCGCACGTTTACCTAAATCGTGCGCTCGAATTACTAATGTCGTGTACTCGCTGTAATACAGTCGTACTCACGTTATATCCCTCGTGAGCACAATTTACTGAAACGTGTCTTCACTTTGCAAAGTGCGCTCTCATTTAACCTAAACGTGCTCTCGTTGAAATACAACGCGCGCACGTTTACCTAAATCGTGCGCTCGATTTAGTAGTTTCGTGCTCTCGTTGTAGTAACAAAGTTATATACCTCGTGACCACAATTTACTAAAGCGTGGTCATGATTCACAAAACGTGTTAACGTTATTTAAGAAATGTATAGCCTAATTAAAATTGGCACAAGTAAGCAAAGCGTGGCCACGATTCCACACTCTCATAACATCATGAGCCAAATTTACCAGCAGGATATGATTCTTCACCATTTTGAAATGGACTTAATCAGGGTTTACCATGGGCTAGGTATGGAATACAAGAATATTCTTTCAACCTTGGCGTCCAGTCATGGCATCATCATGAGCCTAGTTGACTCAAAGTACTTCACACACCCTCACCTGTTCTCAAGACTGCCTTGTAAGGCGCCCAAGTCAGGGCTGTAGCCAAATGAAAAACCTAAAATATTTATTTGCATTCGTTAATTTTTTCCCCAGGATGAATTGAACAGCATCCAAGACACATGGAATGCACATCGCATCCGTCCGTCCAGAAACCCAGGTGTTCCGGCTGGAATACCGGATATAATGCACCTGGCTCCGCATCTGTGGGGGGCTGAAGATCATCTCTTTCCTCTCGATGAAGCCAATCTGACCGTCTGCAAGTGGAAATGCACCTTCCTCGACTCCATACCATGCGACATCGATGTATTTGATTTTTGCACAGGCATAATGCAAGAACGAGGGTTACAGTTGACAAACAGTCCAGACCAAGCACTTGAATTATACATTACATTAAGGGACACTGTTCGTCCCATAATACTTGCTTAGGCATACATTCGCCATAGCACAATGCACTTACTGTTCCATTCCAAGCAACTTCCAAATAGATTAAAAAGGTGAGATGCTCACACTGTAATGGTAACAGATTTCGTGGCCACAATTAATACAACGTGCGAACGTTTCAAGCAATTTGGATTTATTGTTGCCATACAGAATGTCGTGGGCACGTCTTACAGATCGTGGGCACACTTTTGTTTATTGTGCTCACAAGGTATATAATGTGGGCACGACTGAGGGGCAGTGAGCGCACGGTTTGAGTAAGACGAGCGCACGGTTTATGTATACGCGCGCACGATTTAATAAAGCGAGGGCACACTTTGAAAAGTGAGAGAACGCTTTCTTGAAACCCCCTGAAAAAGATATTGTTTGATCTCCACCGGGCTCCGTACAGCCCACAGGCAATGCGTATAACAAAAGTCAGTGTACTTCAAAATTAGTGAAAAATAATCCAGCAAAGATCTGACGCAGGACCTGAGAGAGGCATCTGGTGCTTAAGCTGATCCATCTACGGTTCACTGAAGCCTCATCAGAAATGGTCTCCATGGAAGGGTGGTTGTTAAGAAGCCATTCTTAAGGAAGGGAAACGGGGAGAAAAGGCTGAGATATGCCAAATGACACAAAAAGTGGACTGAAAATCAGTGGCTATAGGTCCTATTTAACGATGAATCCTTCCCAGTGGCCGGACTTCAACATTGTTGAAGCAGTGTGGGCTGATCCTGACAGAGAACGGAACAAAAGGCAGCCGACATCCAAAGAAGAGCTTTGGGATGTCTTTCAAGAAGCCTGGAGAACTATTCCTGAAGACTGCTTAAAGAAATGAGAGAAAGCTTATCTAAGAGGGTTTAGGCTGTGTTTAAAGGATAACTGCGGTATTTTCAACATTAAGCCTCTTTTCTGAGTCGTCTGCAATGTTTTAGAACCCCCCTCACCGCTTTTTTGATGTTTACTGCTGTCTCTGGTATTTGCCTAATTTTGATTCATCTCAACCTGCTTCAGAATGGCAAGTCATGTGCATGTCCAAAAAAGTCCGTAAAAGCACCATAAACGTCCGTTTTAGAAATCATCAACTCACCGGAGTGGTTACTGGTGTGCACTGGTAATCCATATCAAATTTCGTTGCGAAATTTGCTTCTGTCGTGTTTTATTTGGCAGTTCGTTCATGCTCGCACTATTTTCTTTGCGTTGGCGGAGTAATATCAATGAACATCCAGTACAAAATGTCAAATAAAACACGACAGAAGCAACTTTTCGCAACAAAATTTGATATGGATTACCAGTGCCCACCAGTAACCACTCCGGTGAGTTGATGATTTTGAAAACGGATGTTTATGGTGCTTTTACGGACCTTTTTGGACATGCACATGACTTGCCATTCTGAAGCAGGTTGAGAAGAATCAAAATTAGGCAAATACCGGAGACAACAGTAAACATCAAAAAAGCGGTGAGGGGGGTTCTAAAACATTGCAGACGACTCAGAAAAGAGGCTTAATGTTGAAAATACCCCAGTTCTCCTTTAAGTATAAAGGTGGTCTTGCCAAATATAGACTTTCAAGCTAGTTGGAATTGTACAAATTCCATGTTTGACTTGGTATATTATATTTAAGTTTAGGTTTCACGTTTCACTAAATTGCTGCACCTATTTCATGTTTTCCTGGCAATATACAAAAAAATGAAGGGTGGATTGAGAGACTTTTGCACAGTAGGCTACTGTTATTTTGTATAGAATGTCCTAAAAGTAAATCAAATCAAATTTATTTATATAGCACATTTCATGTACAAACAGTTCAAAGTGCTTTACATAAAATAAAAGCATTGCAGCAGGGAGTGCAAGAAGCATTAAAAATACATAAAAGAATATAAAAAGAAACAAATAAAATCATTTAAATGAATTTAAAAACAGGCAACAGTCTAGATAAGTTAAAAGATATTTCATGCATAGACACATGAGAACAGAAATGTCTTTAACCTGGATTTAAAAATGTCTACATTTGCTGAAAGTTTAATCTCCACTGGCAGTTTGTTCCACTTGTTAGCAGCATAACAGCTAAATGCTGCTTCTCCATGTTTAGTCTGGACTCTGGACTGAACCAGCTGACCTGAGTCCTTGGATCTAAGAGCTCTGCTGGGTTTATATTCTCTGAACATATCACAGATGTATTTTGGGCCTAAACCGTTCTGGGATTTGTAAACCATCAGCAGGCTTTTAAAATCTATTCTGTGACTGACTGGAAGCCAGTGTAAAGATATTAAAACTGGTGTGATGTGTTCAGATCTCTTAGTCCGGGTTAAAACTCTAGCAGCAGCGTTCTGGATGAGCTGCAGATGTTTAATGCTCTTTTTGGGAAGTCCAGTTAAAAGAGCATTACAGTAATCGAGTCTACTGGAGATGAATGCATGGATGAGTTTCTCCTGGTCTTTTTGGGAGAGGAAACCTTTAATTCTGTTGATGTTTCTGAGGTGGTAAAAAGCTGAAAAAAAAGTAGAAAATTTATTTTTTTAATCAATACCAGAATTTAACTTAAACTTGTCAACATTTGCAGGAGAGCTCCTCCAGGAAAATGCAAGCAGAAGCCGCTCCCTGTAAAAGTGAGAGGGAAAAAGTTCCCCTTTGTGCCCAGGGAATGTAAGTCACTGCACACCTTTAGCATCACATCACGATCACGTCTTCCACTTATCTTTTGAGCCGTTTTTATGGTGTGCACAGACCAGACTTGTCCAAAAGCCATTTGAAAGAAATATTTTCTTCAGGTGGCCTTGTCTTACAACACAGTGCTCCTGAAATTTACATCAAATGAAGTATGTTTCAGGAGAGAAAAAAAGTTTGAGGGGTTGCACCAAATATAAGCCTCCTTATACCAGAGATGAAACAAAACAGAAAACTTGTGAACTTAAGAAAAATGTATTCCAGTAAGTTTACTCTTCAGTATACCCTGAAAAAAATACTGCTTTCCCCCCACATTTCACCAATACATACTGCCAAACTGTATAATCCCTCTGGGGTCATATATAAAACTATAAAAAGCAGTTTCCAATTTTACATCAAACATATTTGAAATAGAGAGAGACAAGCATTTCAAACATTTAAGCCTAGTTTCAGTGCCAAATGTTCAATCCAGTTTTACAAGATACAAGTGTGGCTGCAGAGTTGTGAAAATGTGTACTTACTCACATTTGTGCCATTTCAGTGACTGTGCTGAACACAAATGACAAACCCACACGGCCAACACCAAGAAAATTCAAACTGACCACCAAACCACCAGCGACACGCAGCCAGGCCAAACCAGCGACGACACGCAGCCAGGCCAAACCAGCCAAACCAGTGACGACACGCAGCCAGGCCAAACAAGCCAAACCAGCGACGACACGCAGCCAGGCCAAACCAGCGACACGCAGCCAGGCCAAACCAGCGACACGCAGCCAGGCCAAACCAGTGACGACACGCAGCCAGGCCAAACCAGCGACGACATGCAGCCAGGCCAAACCAGCGACGACACGCAGCCAGGCCAAACCAGCGACGACACGCAGCCAGGCCAAACCAGCAACACGCAGCCAGGCCAAACCAGCGACACGCAGCCAGGCCAAACCAGCGACGACACGCAGCCAGGCCAAACCAGCGACGACAGGCAGCCAGGCCAAACCAGCGACGACAGGCAGCCAGGCCAAACCAGCGACGACACGCAGCCAGGCCAAACCAGCGACGACACGCAGCCAGGCCAAACCAGCGACGACAGCAGCCGGCGTGACGATGACGACCGCTGCCACAAAGCTGAAAAGAAAAACACCCAAAAAGGAAGGAAAGAAGAAGAAAGAGCCAAAACAATGGGAGAAAAACAAAATGCTGAACAAGAAAGATGACAAGGCACAAATGAGTAAGAAAACTGAGGCACAGTCAAAGAAGACTGCAGCCACGAAGCCTGTCAGGGTAAAAGTTAAACCAAAGACAAATTAAACTGTCACGGAGAATTCAAACACCATGAAAACATCCAATAGCCTGAAAGATAACAAAGGGTAACAGTCCCCAGAAGAAAGGTGCACTGAAGCAAACTGGAATAAAGATAAAATGACCTGAAAAGCAATATTTCACTTTCTCGAACAAAACTAAGACAATCTTTATGGTGAAACCCAAAAAACAAGAGAAGCCAAATCGAGAAAAAAGACAGCAAAACGGAGAGGCAAGGCACTTTGGGACTGAGTACTACTTTGTATACTTTTGTTTAAAACATAAGCATTGCTGGCTGTTACGTCCTAAAGGACGGGTTTCATATTTGGAAATGGGCTTATTTGCTAACTTGAGTGAGATGAGAACAGTTTCATCACATTTCAGGGACTGAGCGATGAGTGATTCCATGTTTTTTTGCCAGGGTTTGTAGCTTTGATCTTGCCATAAATGCAGGAGAGTTTTCTTGATCTTTTCATCAATGTTTGATGAACAACAAAAAAAGCAAATAAGAGCCGTTCCCAAAATGCTGAACAGTCCTTTATGGTAAAAAAAAAAAAGCATGCATCTGTTGCATCCAATTATGCTTGTAATTACAGTTTCCTTTTACATTTTATTTCTGACTATAGTAAAGTCAATGGTCGCTGCTCCTTCTGTATTTAGAACGAATCAAATAGATTTGAAGTCTAAATAAGCAGAAAACGCACACGCACAAACTCCAAAAGTCCAGTGTTGTTACAGTGGTCTAATTTTACAACACATACAAGGGTTGAAAATAAACATTCAAAGTGTCTTTGCCTCTCGGGGGTTCTCTGTAATTAAAGTCCACAACACTGATCCCAGCTGAAACCACTGCGATTGTGGCTTGTATAATGATAGCTGTAAAGGAAAGGCCATGCTGCTCCATGTGCTGTGGTGCACATTGAGGTAACATAAATCTAAAAAATCCAGCATTTCCCCCTGCTGACAATCCTGATGTTATGTTATGGGTATTATATTACCTAGAAAGAGTCTGAAATGGCATTTTTGACTCTTATGTACTGATACTGCTGACTGAGAGAGAGGCTAGCCAAGGCTGCAGTAAGCTATGGCAACTTTTATAACACACAAGCTGGCAGAACATGACTACAAAGGATGACACCAACATACCATCTTCACTACGGCTGTGGAAAATCCCCTCATTGACTCTGTACTGGAACTCTGTTCTCTGTGATATTGAAAATATGTGTTTGCTTTGTTTGATGGTTTAACAGTAAATAGCTTTTACTATTCATTAGTTATTGAGTACATTTTTGTAGTTAGCAGTTATTTTAGTTAGAGTATAGCTTACCTTTGTTACATAATCCAATCAATGCAGAAGAAAAACATGTGTTGAAATAGTTTATTTTCTTTTTCTTGTTCTCAGAAAACTATTCCAAAATAACAGATTATTAAAACGTTGGACTGGAAATCTTTCTGGCTTTGCTCGTTTGTCTGAACAGACTAACTGCTTCTGTTGACAGGGGGTCATGTGAGTTTAAACATTAACAAGATTCATCCTAAAATTCTTTAATAGCATCACTTACAGTAGTGACTACATACAAAGCCGCTAAAATGATGCAACTGGAATAACTGCTCCACAGGGCATCATTTCCAAAGACACAAAAACTTATTGCGCCATACAATACCATGCTATGATACGAGCCGCCACAAGTACGATACCTTCTTATAACCTCACATATAGTACGACACAAGACTAAAACCTATTAGACATTATGAAACTTGCATTAAACTGAATCAAAATAAATATTTAAAAAATGTTGAAAATGCTCTGATTAAATAACAAACAACAACCTTCTTTGAAAATGATGGCATGTCTACATTTCTCTGTAAGTTTACATACATTTCTCTTTGTGCAGTGTGTGCACAGATACCTCAAAAACATACAGACCCTTGTGAAAACACATTGGAGCTTAAATATCACAATTATCAACAACCCGGTGATATTGCAGGCTACATGCCCACTTTCTGAACCTCTCATTTATTTTACGTATAAACATTTCCTGGAAAGTACCCATTTTGTGAGACCGATGAGGCCAGCCGGATGGTTGGAAGAAGCTTCAGCTCCCAGTAGCTCTCTCTGTCATTACCTGCAACTGCTTTTCAGTGGGGGTGAGTCTTTGAAATGTCAAACCATGACACTTTGTAGCTTCCAAAGCACTTTACTGACACGTAACGTGGCACATAAAGCGAACATTACCCCTTTTCCAAAGGGGATGCTTGGATATTTCAGTGACTGTTAAATGCTTTTATGACGACTTAAAGAAATGACCATAAAGCATATAAAGAAAAGAAACGTGTAAAAAACTTGTTTAGAGCCCACATACTCCATATTCATTTATGTTTGCACGTTTCAAGTAATCACTGCACCTGATTCATTATTCTGAGGATTTAACCACAACAATTAAGTACAGCTTGTTAAAAGTTTTTGTAAAACAAAATCATGAACAAAACTAGGTACTTCCACAAGCCACACTTACAGGGGGAGCGTTGTTTGCTTCTGTGCAGACTAAAATATCTCAATGATTGTTTTCAGTGGACATGCAGGGCAATCTACGCACAGATTCAAGTTTCAAGAATCAGATTTTAGTGCAGGTCAAATTTAACACCAATCCAGTGAATTAAGAGAAAATTGTTAAATCAAGTCAAGTCACGTCAAATTTATTTGTATAGCACATTTCGTGTACAAAACAGTTCAAAGTGCTTTACATACAATAAAAGCATTGCAGCAGGGAGTGTAAGAAGCATTAAAAAGACATAAAGGAATATAAAGAGAAACATATGAAATAATTCAAATGAATTTAAAAACAAGCAACAGTCTAGATAAGTTCAAAGATATCGTGCAGATTTCATGCATAGACACATGAGAAAAGAAATGTTTTTAACCTGGATTTAAAAATGTCTCCATTTGGTGAAAGTTTAATCGCCACTGGAGATGAATGCATGGATGAGTTTCTCCAGGTCTTTTTGGGAGAGGAAACCTTTAATTCTGTTGATGTGCATTGATGCTTCCCTATGGATGAACTGTGACTACTTCTTTGATCCTTTTTTAAATAAAAAAAAAAAAAGTGTCCTATGTCCCATCAGCCACCTCTCTGCCTAAAGAGCTGCTACAGCACAACTGTGGTCTTGTGCAACAACTAACGGTATTAAAAGACATTTGAAGCCATTTATTCTGTTCTATTACTTGTGTTCCTCTGAGAAAAAAGGCTCACTTTAAAATGAAACGGGATGCTCTCGCTTTAAAGTCCAAAACAAGTGAACTCTCTCCCAGCTTCATGAGAAATGTAACACCATCGCACAACCAACTCTCAGAGCAGTAATGATGACCCGTGTCTTTTTTGGGTTTGTTGTCACTCAAAACTTATCAATGATTTTGTGATTCAAGTGAAGAAAATGAGAAAGGAATAAAAGCCAAAACAGGCTTTACAGATTATGTTTCACAGTTGTGTGTTTGGTTTCCCTCTGGGAGGAAACTTCAAAGATAGCAAATTATGAAAGGTTGGGATCATTTACAGAGAAACGTTTACAGGCTGCTGGGTTAAACGGTCCCAGTGAGTTGACGGTCAAATGACTTGGAGATAGATATTTCTAAAACTGGAGACACGTACCGATTCAAAGTGAATGGGTACCTGGTACAATGGAAGCCATTTTACTGTCAACTAGTCCTTGGTACGTAGCACACTCTTCACTATCTGTTCTGACTTAATTAATTCATATAAAACAGAAAACATAACATCTGGCAAAAAGTGCACATCCTCCTCCTTTACTATTAACTCTCTTATACTTTTTATGGATGCATTAAGCTATACTGCTCCCTACTGGCCATGATGTGCAACTAAATGGGGCATAAAACTAAGGATTGAAGCCCAATGCATACACTGTGCACACACTTTTGACATTAAATTGGGGGTTAAGTGAACAAAATCGCCAGTACTAACAAGTTCCAAAGATTAATTTGTTTGATCTTTTTTTCTTCATCGCTGAACCATTTATCTAACATTGGTAAAAACTTTGTAAATGTTTCTAAAGAGCAAAGGAGGTTGGAAGGAGCCAGAGAGATGATACTGCAAAGGTAACCTGCGATGTATTTACAAAAATAATCAATTTGTTGATCATTTGCATCAAACGAACTGAAAGGACGAAAGAGCAACCCCGGCAAAACCGGTGCCAAATTCCCATTTTGCAGTCCTAAAGAAATGAAATCAGTATTTGCCGCCATAATTCAATGGCTTCTGTCCACACCTCCCCACCAAGTTTCATGAAATATGGACTTTGTGGTTTTTGTGTAATCATGCTGACCAACAGATGGACAATGAAACTTCAACCTTTGCAAGTGCACAGAGGAACATATGACAAAGATATCATTTGAAATGTTTTGCTACCTGCCGATAAAAAGACGTGGCAGTACTTCTCTGTCCTGTAATGTGCTGCTTTGCAAAGTCTCAGGGGAGTTCAGTTTCTCTCTTCAGTAGTGCTGCGTATTGTCAGAATTCAATAACCAGCAGGCACAAATTGCAAACGTTAGAAATGGGTTTAATCCAGGTTTCAGGAGAGATAGTGATGGACATGATTCCTGTTACATTCCTGTTACACTTGCTGATAAATGTTATTTCATTTGTGTCTGTTGACTCACAGCCTCACTGAACACAGTATTTTTTTGTGCTTTTTTACAATGTTAGTGCTTTATTCTTTGTGTAATTAATTTGTGTGGATTTACACATTGTGCTAACATGAAAGATCTCCCACGCCCTCTGCATCAAGTTTCCACATCTGACCCACGAGTCCCTCCATCAGCGGCTGATCTTGTAAACCACATCGCCGACCTGAAGGATCCCCGTCTTCTTCACAATCTGCAACTGCCCAAACAGCGGAGCCTTTTTGTAGACGTGTTTCTCGGACGGTTTGCACAGGCGATAGCTGTCAAAGAATTTTCAATCAGGAGATGTCATATAATGTGTTCAAATTAAAACACATGCAGCTTTGTTACAACTTATAGAATAGAAAAATACTTTATTCATCCCCCAATGGGGGAAATTCAAATTAGTGAAGTAGCTCAAAAAAATTATTAATATTTACAATGATTGTATATTAACAACAACAAAAGTAATACCAATTCTAATAAAAATACTACTACTAACTAATAATAATAAATGACTAAATAAATAAATAAATCAATAAATTTGATAAGAACTCAGCAGTCACTGTTATAAAGCCTTATGGCTGTGGGAACAAAGGACCTCCTGAACCTCTCAGTCCAGCAGCGCAGCGAAATGAGCCTCTCACTGCAGCCGCTCCTCTGTCCTGCTAGGATGCTGTGGACAGGATGTTTATTATTCTCCAAAACAGAACACAATTTCCTCCTCATCCGTTGCTCCACCACAGCACTGAGAGGGTCCAGCCTTCTGCCTACAACAGTTCTGTTGTTTGTCCAGGCACCTACAGTTTTTGTCTGTCGTGCAACTCCCCCAGCAGAAAAAAAGCACAGAATAGTGCACTCTTAAAAGCACTTATGATCTACTTATAGATATTAAAGGCCATTACTGGAAGAAATACTGGAAACTGTAACTAAGGCAAGAAGAAACTACAGCTAAGAAGCAAAAAGAAACAAAATATTCAGCAATGGGAAAAATAAAAACAAAAATGACTGTAAATATGACATTTTTTTCCAATTAATACTAAATGTCAAAACCTGTTTACAGGTTTCTGAGAGTATTGCAGTATGTAACAAAGTAGAATTTACAATATATACACTGTATATATACACTGGAGCGGCGTTTAGAAAATAGCAACTAGTTAATATTTCACAGATAAACTTGCGCTAATCTGGCACTGTATATCAAACTAAAGAACAAAATCAAACCAAAATTAACAAATGCATTTTTATGCATATCACGTTATGAAGTACCAAAAATGCTTGTAATTCCCTGGTCTTTTATTAAATATATCTATTTAAAAGGTAGCTGACCACTCCCACTTTAATAGAAATGGCTTGTTTTAATGCATAATTAGAAAATGATTCTTTAGGTTAAAACAAATATTAAGAACTGCATCGAATTGGATCGTTCTGTATAAAAATGTATCGCCCTGACTTATATCTTACCCAAAGCATGTAGAAATATATTGAATAGTAGAATAAATCCCTAATTTTAATATATATCTGATGGTTATAATCACTTTTTTTTTTAAACATTTTTTTGCAGCGGTGTGGATCTTTCTAGAACTAAGGCTTATTTCAATTTACAAGGAGTATTAACAATATCGTGTAGAAATGACAATCCTTTTGTGTGTCCATCAACATACAACATTAAATGGATGATTAAAAAAGACAAGGCAAGATGTTTCTGAACATACTGATCATTGTTCCTCACTTCTCTGTCGCCGTGTTTCAGTGCGCTCTGGTCTGTTTTTTTTTTAGTCTGCTTTGACCTGACAACACAAGTTACAACTAAATGTACAGAAGACACCTCCTGTATAGTTCAAATGTTACCTTTTCAGTGTTTCCAGAGGCTCTTTCCTGCTGATTACACCCGTCTCTGGGTCAACTGTAGTAGAAATACATCTGGCAACAGCAAAGGTTTACAGGTGAGTTTGCATCCACTCAGGTAACATTTTAACATTTCATTTCTGTTCCGGGAATCGAGCCCCGAATCCCAACATCTGCTTTAAACTCACTGTTGTTGGTAAATTAAGCGATTCTGCCTCTCATTAAAATCTGTGTGAAGCATCAACTGTGTTACCTTCCACATGACATTACATGCTGCAGTCGCACGTTGCCAATCTGGATCTCTTCCCATGAATCCTGGAAAAGCAAAGCAGTTGGCGATAAATTTAGTCCGCGCTGTTCACACTGAAAAGGGCGAGGTATTAGTCATGAGTATAGAAGCAAATGATGATGATTCAGTCAGGAGGGAAAATGAAACAAAACCTAATGGCCTATAGTTTACAGAAACATTGGATCTGTTATTTTTGAGATGTGGTTTATGTTTAATTTTACATTACAGAGTGTTGTATTTTCTTTGTTTATGTGACTTAAATTTCTAATCATGCAGCCAACTGGAGGAATGAGACTGAAAGATAAATTCAAGCGACATTTTCCATGTTGGGAAAGGCTGACAACACACCTCATCAAAGGGTTCGCAGTCACTGATCACAATGCTTGGGCGGAAACGCTCCACCGTGACGGCCTTCTCCAACTTGCTGCTGAGATCATTAACAGAGGCTTCAGACAGCAGCATCACCGGTGCAACATCTGGGTATGCCACCATCTGGAGAAATGTTTGAAACCCTGCATGAAGATGATCACATTTTCACTGGAGATGCTGTATGTCTAAACTTATAATACGCAGGCTTATTACCTCGTGTTGTGGGAAAAGTGGCTCGCTGTCAGCTGACCTCCTGCCCTTCATTTGGGCTTCAAAGTGCACCAAGCGAAAGGTTTTCTCTTCCCCGAGATAACTTCCAAGCCAGATAGACACTTTGTCGCCACAATCCCTGCCCTGAATGTCAACTCCAAACACTCTGTTTGACAAGAAGAAACTGTTTCAAGTCTTGAAGGAGAGACTGAAGAGAAGTATTAAAGTCCTGATAACAGAAGCGTGAACTCAGTTTAAATCCATCTGTAAGTCTGCAGTTACTGTTACAATTCTCTTCTGGCAAAAAATAAATCCCCAAAAAATGAGAAAAATAATGAAATTGTTCAGAATAATTTCTAAATTAAAAGAGTGGTTCCTGGGACCAAAGGCTGAGGCATGCCAAATGACACAAGAAGTGGGGTCCAGTCGAAAAGTAAAAAAAAAAAAACAACGAAAAAAAACTCAACCTTTTCCTTGACCTTGTGAAAAAAAATCTTGGAGTTAAGTGGAAGGTGGAAGGAAGAATCCTTAAGGACTTAGGGAAACACAACCACGCTGCAATGAGAGTTTAACCACACATAAAGGATGGTTCAGTGTATCCTATGCAAAAGGAGATCAATAAGGAAGTATTGGAGCACCTCCCCTTCACATTTTGAGAATTCAAACTGTTTTTATCTTGGCTGCTACTTAGATGCTTCCGGGTCATTTCACACAATTCGGAATGTTCATAAGCAAATTTGTCTATCTGACCGGACCCCTGGAGTGTAAATCGGTGCCAACAGGGAGGTAGATCCTCCAGAGAGCCTGGACCTCAACATCACTGAAGCAGTGTGGGATCATCCTGACGGAGAGGTGAACAAAAATCAGCCAACATCCAAAGAAGAGCTTTGGGATGTGAAGCCTGAAGAACTCCTCCTGAAAGCTAATTCAAGAAATTACAAGACAGCTTGTCTAAGAGGGTTCAGGCTGTGTTGGAGAATAAATGTGGTGTTTTTGCCTTATATATTGTGTTTCCATCCTTGTTTGCATGCGTTTCAATAAACTGATGCATCTATATCCCCTTCTTTTTCAGTAATAAAGAAATCTGGGGTGGGTCAAGACCAAAATTCTAACCAAGCAAGTGGTTACTGCAAGAAATTGTCTCCAGATATTCAGTAAGAAAGGACTGTGGAGTTACAGCAGTATCAACGTAAAACCTGCAGTTGAGGATGGGGTTGTCTGGCTGCTTGAGGGGGAACTTCAGCTCTTCCATGTTTGGTCCGTTCAGACAAACGTGACCTTCCTCGCAGGTTAAAGACACCAACACCAGACGGGGCTCCTGTCTGCCCGTCACCATGTGACCGTCGTCAGTCACCACCATCCAGTGTCTGCAAACACAACATACGCAAAGGTGGACAAACCTGGTTTCACTCCAGCGTCTGAACTCCTACAGACCCGAGTTACAGGAAAGAGAACAAAAACTACCAAGACAGCATCACTGACATCACATGGATACTGCATGGATTTACGCCACTTCTTATTTTCATTCGCTGTCCGAGAAATAATCTGGTTCGCAAAATGTATGATGTGACACTTAGACATTTACAGAATCTTTATTTTACTTTACAAGTTTGAGGTCGGAATTGGAAGTAACAGGAGCAGGTCTCTCTGAATAACCTGCAAGGTTGGACTCTGTTTCAAGTCTTCATAAAGCCCGTTCAAAGTGTTACGCAGCCACAGGATGTTATCTAAGCTACAGATGTTTATGACTTATTATTTAGGGGAACATTTAGTGATGAGTAACTCGCACCTGTTGGACCTTTGTCCATTATGAGCTTTAGCTGATTCTTACTCGGCGCAACCTCGCTCTTAAGACAAAATGCTGTAACTAACAGGGGTCTGTGTTTGTGAGGGGATAATCCAATCCAATATTTTTTTTTTGCAGTGTATTGTATGTGAACATGTTGCAGTATTTTAGAGCAGTAATCGCGTAGAAATGGAAGTAGAGGTTTTCAAAGCATGTTTGTGTGGGCAGACTGTTATGTTCATGTCAAAATGTGTCAGTAAATACATGGCAGCTGTTGGTCGCACTCTGAACCTCCGCTGACAGGAATGCGTCGTGCGCAACACTCACCGATCCTGCAGCTCGCCAAACTTCAGCCCCATTTTCTGGCATTCTGCGAGAGCCACAGATACCGCTTTCCCGGACTTGAGCGGGTGAATGAGGAGCTGCGACACTACGCCCACACGAACGGCTTTTTCTGGCTTCCGCGACGTGTATTTATAGCCAAGGACGACTCCCAGAAGTGCAGCTCCGGCTCCGCCGATCAGAAGAGCCGTTTTCTTGTTGTGTGCCAACGCGTTCACAGCCTGCTCCCTCAGGTCCATTTTGGAGTTCCACAGACTTTCTTTGGACGTTGAACTTTTGCGAAAGAGGCGGCGGCCTGTGTGTGTGACGTAAGCTGACACTCAGGCAACAGCAGCATAGAGCTTGAAAGTCCCGCCCCCTTTTTTGCTTTTTTTTCCTACTTCCGTCGTCCCCATGGGACCTCATGCCTGGATCTATTGACATGGGCAGGATGATGTCTTCTGTTCCCAGTCATTATATGCCTTTTTACAGTACACGCATGATGTTCTGGGGTTAAATATGGATGAGTTCATGCAAAAACATTGGCGATTTGTAAAAAAAAGTTAGGGTAAAAAGACTACATTGCGTCGCATATGCTACGTCACTGATCATATTTCCCACCATGGACGAAGCCAGACATATCACCACCAGCATAGCAGAAGCTCTCCACGTGCCCCGACTGGTAGTGGTTCTCTCCTCGGCTCACAAGTTTTCGTTCGCCCTCGAAAAACTGAGTGAAACTGGCCAACGACAGCGCCATGATTGCTCTTCTTCTTCCACTCCTCCGCGCGCCCAAACGTGATGACGTTTATTTTCCGTGCCAAACGCTACATGCTGTAGTTCGAGAAATGCTCAGAAAAATAACTTAACAATGAAGCACTTATGCCCGCTAAACTGTTACGCTACTGGTATGAAAAAATATTAAAAAATGTCCTACACAACATATGTGAAATGCAAGACTCAATTCCATCAAGCACAAAAAATAGTTTTATTCCGTCATGGCTCCGTCATTGACTTGAATGTCAAATTATTACACTTCCGTGGTCCCGAGGGGAGGAAGTTGAATGACGTCAAGGAGGCGGGACTTTCAAGCTCTATGCCCCAGAGAGTTTCAAGTTAAAGCTGCAGTCTGCTAGCCTGGAAAACCAGCGCCAACTGCTGGACGGCAAAATGTTTTGCCTGCGGTTGGGTCTGGCCTCGAACCACTTTTCATTTTGAAAATACTGCCCTGAATCTGGCAGATGGCAGCTAAACCAATCACAACGCAGAGATGTGTTTTGAATCAACGCGGGCGGGGCAGATGTTTTTTTTTTTATTTTATTTTTTTTTTTATAAACTTTATTGAAAAATTGGTCATTACAAATTCAAAAAACAGTTAAGTATTCACAGTATTACATCCATATATTGTTAAATTCAAAGAACATTACAATGCCAGGGGTCACAGTGTTCAAAATAATATATAAGCTTTGTTAAGTTAGTCCAGTAAAATATTATATAAAATGCATAGCTCAGTGGTCTTGATGGCTTTTTTGTTTGAAGAATATTGGATTGTTGTAAAGTATTGCTTGAGTTCCTTCTCAAAAATTAAAAATGATGGATTGTGATTAGAGAATTTGGATTTGTGTATGTGGTATTTTGCAAGTAGAGTAAGCAAGTTGATGAGGTAATAATGATCTTTGTTGATCGCAGGATAGGAGTGGAACCCAAACAGCACATTCACATATGAAAGAGACACATCAGACAAGACATTCAGGGAAATAAATGTACAAACATCTTGCCAGAAAGCACATGAAACAGGGCAGGACCAGAACAGATGATAAAGATCTTCTTCACATTGGTTGCAGAATGAACAGTCCACAGCAATGTCTTTTTTGTATCTACATAAAAATAATTTACAGGGATAAAATCTATGAATCATTTTAAAAGAAACTTCTTTAATCTTGTTTGTAATCAGAAATTTAAAAGGAAGGCACCAGATTCTTTTCCAGTTCAAGTCTGAAGTAAGGCTATTCCAGTGAGAAACTACATTGGGAACAGAGATTAAGTCTTTTTGAAATAAAGCACGTATATTACAGTTGTTATTACTCTTCTTCGTAGAAAAGCAAATCTGACCAACAGTAGTGACAGCAGGGTCTAATTCCAAAAAAGACAGTTCAGATGTAATGGAGCTTTTAAGTAGCATAATCACACCAGACGGAACAGCGTCAAAAACAATAGCATATTCCTTTGGCGAAATGGGGATACTGTATTTGTTGAGAAATTCAGAGTAAGACATTAAAAAGCCATTAGAGTTGAGAAGCTGCTTGACTAAATAAATACCATGGTCAAACCAGTTTTCCAAAAATAAAGATTTTCTTTTGTATAATATATCTCTATTGTTCCAGATATAATATCTGTGAGGTGAGAAATTGTGCTTATAAATTAAAGTCCAAGAAAGAAGCATTTGTTTATGGAAATTAGAAAGCTTTAGAGGAATCTTTTCAATGCTGTAGTTGCAAAGTAAAATAAATTTAAGGCCACCAAGTTTAGAAAATAGGAAGTTTGGGATAAAGTTCCATGTTGAGGATGGGTTTTTAAGAAATTGTTTTATCCAATTTATTTTGAAGGTATTATTTAGGGTTGAAAAATCAAGAAAATTCATTCCACCGTGTTCATACGAGTTCCTTAGAACTGACTTCCTAATATAATGAATCCTATTTCTCCATACAAATTTACATAGCATATTATCAACTGCTTCAGCGGTCTGTTTGTTCACATCAAGAGACAGGCCAGCATAAGTCAAACGGGAAATGCCTTCTGCTTTGGATAGCAGGATTCTTCCTCTAATCGACAGGTCTCTTTGGAGCCATGAATTCAGCTTTTTCTGTACCTTACTTATAATGGGGTTGAAATTCAGACAGCATCTAGTATTTTGATTTTTGTTAATTGTTACGCCAAGATAGGTTACAGAATCTTTCACAGGAATGTTAGAGATGGAGGATACATTACAATTTTTGAGAGCTAACAGTTCACATTTACTGATGTTTAAGCAGAGCCCAGAGGCATTAGAAAAAGACTTAATTATGTCAACAGCTACTGAAACTTGAGAAGCATCCTTTAAAAATAAAGTGGTGTCATCAGCCAGCTGACTAATTATGATTTCCTTTTCAGCTATAGTAATGCCTTTGAGGTGGCTGAGTTTAATAAAATCTGAAAGTAGTTGAGTGCAAATTAGGAACAAGTACGGTGAGACCGGGCAGCCTTGTCTAACACCACGCTCTAGGTTAAACCTAGGAGATGTGCCTGCATGTAGTTTAATTGAACAGTTAGCATTATTATACATGGTCTTGATGGCTGCACAGAAGTAAGGACCAAAACCGAATTTTTTTAGGGCTTGAAACATAAAATTATGTTCGATGGTATCAAAAGCTTTCCTAAAATCTAAGAACAAAATTAAGCTGTTATCATTGCAAAGATCAGCATAATCGATAAGGTCTAGTACAAGCCTGATGTTATTAGCTATATGTCTATGTCTCATGAAACCACTTTGTGTTTCATCAATAATGTGATCTAAAACAGATTTCATTCTAATAGCAAAAATTCGAGCTAAAATTTTGTAGTCATTGTTAAGAAGGCAGATCGGTCTCCAATTATCAATCAAGAGAGGATCTTTTTTCGGCTTTGGAATTAGGGTTAAGAGTCCTTGACACAAGGTGGGAGGAAGGGTTTGTTCATCAATGCTCTCTACAAACACACCATGGAGGAAGGGGGACAGCTGCTCTGCAAAAGTAATATAGAATTCAGACGTTAGGCCGTCAACACCAGGGGATTTATTAGGCTTTAAGTGTTTGATTGCAAACAGAACTTCGTTTGGAGTTAAGGGACTATCACAAACATTTTTTTGGTCTTCACCGATTAATTTTAATTCAGTGAAGTGTGCAAAAAAGTTGTCGGCTTCAGTTTCATTATATTGTGACTCATATAGGGATTTATAAAATGTGGCGCAATAATTAGCTATCTTTTTAGGATCATCAGTGATAATATCATTAATACTGAGTTTTTGAATAGAGTTGCTTTTACCACGCGCTCTTTCTAACTGAAAGAAATATGCAGAGTTACGTTCCCCCTCCTCCAACCATTTTCTTCTTGACCTTACAAAGGCTCCTTCTGCTTTCATTCTGTATATGTCACTTAACTTATTTTGTTGTGAAATTAACTCTTGTAAGTCATTTTCTGATAAATTTTCAGGAGAAATTTGAGTAAGTGTCATTATTCTAGAAATCACATTTGTTTCTTCGATATTTCTAGATTTTGATAACGATGCACCGAATTCTCTCAAATATATTGATACCTCAAATTTAAAAAGTTCCCAGTAAAGCTTTGTTCCAATGGATATTAATTAGAGTTTGAACTTTTTTAATTACAAATTTATTTTTTAGAAGAGAGTTATTAAGTTTCCAGTAAGAGCCTCTAAATACGTGAGAAGTGTTAGAGCCAAAGGAAACAGTTAATGACACGGCCTTATGATCTGTTAAAGGCGTTGTTATAATATTGGCTGTAATGTTATTCTCATCTAAGCTATCAGAAACTAACCAATAATCTATGCGAGACATTGAAGTACAAGCCCTATTATTCCATGTATAAGATTTACTGTCAGGATTTTTCTTCCTCCATATATCGACCAGATTAAACTTTTTCATGAAGGTAGACAGAGTAGAAGCAGATGAATTGTTAGTATTTGGGGGC